>NC_062247.1:5066195-5699469 GCF_905475465.1 Pieris napi
GCCTCTCCTGACCGTGCACCGTCCTCGAATGCACTGGTGATCTCTTCTTCAGGAGAACGGCATCTTGCTCGCCATAGTCACCAATATGTGGTTCGTGTGTTCTTGAGGAAGCAGAAGGATCAGTACACGCAGCTGAAGGCACACCAACGTCATCGGGGAATTCGTCATCGCAATCTGTGCAAAAGTAATCCTGTTAGTTAATCACGTCGACATTTCGTTGGTGCCTAGTCTATCATACATCACGCATCCAAGGCCCTCATACAAAATCGCACTATCACAACATTAGTTAACACTTCACTTTTAAAAACCACCGAATTAAAATAAAACAAAACGTACTCACAGTATGCGGCCTCAACACCAACCACTTGTCTTGTCAACGTCCGAGCAACAACAGAGCACGTGGCACACTGAGGCCCTTCTTTTATAGAAGGCGGGTGGGGATCGAAACCACCCACTATGATTTCTGCTTATATCTATTTATTTATTAAGCTTAGAACATCACACACAGTACAAAATCTACTAGTTATTTTACGAAATCTAACATCTGAAATGTGTGACAATTATTGTAATTATAAATTTCCCAAAGAAAATTTAAATAGAAATTAATTTTTTTTAAAAAATACAATAAAGTACTTACATGCTAATACGGCCTCTCCTGACCGTGCACCGTCCTCGAATGCACTGGTGATCTCTTCTTCAGGAGAACGGCATCTTGCTCGCCATAGTCACCAATATGTGGTTCGTGTGTTCTTGAGGAAGCGGAAGGATGAGTACACGCAGCTAAGGGCACACCAACGTCATCGGGGTATTCGTCATCGCAATCTGTGCAAAAGTAATCCTGTTAGTTAATCACGACGACATTTCGTTAGTGCCTAGTCTATCATACATCACGCATCCAAGGCCCTCATACAAAATCGCACTATCACAACATTAGTTAACACTTCACTTTTAAAAACCACCGAATTAAAATAAAACAAAACGTACTCACAGTATGCGGCCTCAACACCAACCACTTGTCTTGTCAACGTCCGAGCAACAACAGAGCACGTGGCACACTGAGGCCCTTCTTTTATAGAAGGCGGGTGGGGATCGAAACCACCCACTATGATTTCTGCTTATATCTATTTATTTATTAAGGTTACAACATCACACACAGTACAAAATCTACTAATTATGTTACGAAATCTTACATCTGAAATGTGTGACAATTAATGTAAACATAAGTTTCCCAAAGAAAATTTAAATAGAAATTAAAAATTAATAAAAATACAATTAAAATACTTACATGCTTATACGGCCTCTTCTGATCGTGCACCGTCCTCGGATGCACTGGTGATCTCTTCTTCAGGAGAACGGCATCTTGCTCGCCATAGTCAAAAATATGTGGTTCGTGTGTGCTTGAGGAAGCAGAAGGATCAGTACACGCAGCTGAAGGCTCACCAACATCATCGGGGTATTCGTCATCGCAATCTGTGCAAAAGTAATCCTGTTAATCACGACGACATTTCGTTAGTGCCTAGTCACACAGAACAAATCTACTAATTATTTTACGAAATCTTACATCTGAAATGTGTGACAATTAATGTAATTATAAGTTTCCCAAAGGAAATTTAAATAGAAATTAAAAATTTTAAAAAAATACAATAAAGTACTTACATGCTTATACGGCCTTTCCTGACCGTGCATCGTCCTCGAATGCACTGGTGATCTCTTCTACAGGAGAACGGCATCTTGCTCGCCATAGTCACCAATATGTGGTTCGTGTGTTCTTGGGGAAGCAGAAGGATCAGTACACGCAGCTGTAGGCTCAACAACGTCATCGGGGTATTCGTCATCGCAATCTGTGCAAAAGTAATCCTGTTAGTTAATCACGACGACATTTCGTTAGTGCCTAGTCTATCATACATCACGCATCCAAGGCCCTCATACAAAATCGCACTATCACAAGTGTTAACTAATGTTCTCTTTTAAAAACCACCGAATTAAAATAAAACAAAACGTACTCACAGTATGCGGCCTCAACACCAACCAATTGTCTTGTTAACGTCCGAGCAACAACAGAGCACGTGGCACACTGAGGCCCTTCTTTTATAGAAGGCGGGTGGGGATCGAAACCACCCACTATGATTTCTGCTTATATCTATTTATTTATTAAGCTTACAACATCACACACAGTACAAAATCTACTAATTATTTTACGAAATCTTACATCTGAAATGTGTGACAATTAATGTAAATATAAGTTTCCCAAAGAAAATTTAAATAGAAATTAAAAATTAAAAAAAAATACAATAAATTACTTACATGCTTATGCGGCCTCTCCTGACCGTGCACCGTCCTCGGATGCACTGGTGATATCTTCTTCGTGAGAACGGCATCTTGTTCGCCATTGTCACCAATATGTGGTTCGTGTGTTCTTGAGGAAGCGGAAGGATGAGTACACGCAGCTAAGGGCACACCAACGTCATCGGGGTATTCGTCATCGCAATCTGTGCAAAAGTAATCCTGTTAGTTAATCACGACGACATTTCGTTAGTGCCTAGTCTATCATACATCACGCATCCAAGGCCCTCATACAAAATCGCACTATCACAACATTAGTTAACACTTCACTTTTAAAAACCACCGAATTAAAAAAAAAACAAAACGTACTCACAGTATGCGGCCTCAACACCAACCACTTGTCTTGTCAACGTCCGAGCAACAACAGAGCACGTGGCACACTGAGGCCCTTCTTTTATAGAAGGCGGGTGGGGATCGAAACCACCCACTATGATTTCTGCTTATATCTATTTATTTATTAAGCTTACAACATCACACACAGTACAAAATCTACTAATTATTTTACGAAATCTTACATCTGAAATGTGTGACAATTAATGTAAATATAAGTTTCCCAAAGAAAATTTAATAGGAATTTAAAATTTAAAAAAAATACAATAAAATACTTACATGCTTATGCGGCCTCTCCTGACCGTGCACCGTCCTCGGATGCACTGGTGATTTCTTCTACAGGAGAACGGCATCTTGCTCGCCATAGTCAAAAATATGTGGTTCGTGTGTGCTTGAGGAAGCAGAAGGATCAGTACACGCAGCTGAAGGCTCACCAACATCATCGGCGTATTCGTCATCGCAATCTGTGCAAAAGTAATCCTGTTAATCACGACGACATTTCGTTAGTGCCTAGTCACACAGAACAAATCTACTAATTATTTTACGAAATCTTACATCTGAAATGTGTGACAATTAATGTAATTATAAGTTTCCCAAAGGAAATTTAAATAGAAATTAAAAATTTTAAAAAAATACAATAAAGTACTTACATGCTTATACGGCCTCTCCTGACCGTGCATCGTCCTCGAATGCACTGGTGATCTCTTCTACAGGAGAACGGCATCTTGCTCGCCATAGTCACCAATATGTGGTTCGTGTGTGCTTGAGGAAGCGGAAGGATGAGTACACGCAGCTAAGGGCACACCAACGTCATCGGGGTATTCGTCATCGCAATCTGTGCAAAAGTAATCCTGTTAGTTAATCACGACGACATTTCGTTAGTGCCTAGTCTATCATACATCACGCATCCAAGGCCCTCATACAAAATCGCACTATCACAACATTAGTTAACACTTCACTTTTAAAAACCACCGAATTAAAAAAAAAACAAAACGTACTCACAGTATGCGGCCTCAACACCAACCACTTGTCTTGTCAACGTCCGAGCAACAACAGAGCACGTGGCACACTGAGGCCCTTCTTTTATAGAAGGCGGGTGGGGATCGAAACCACCCACTATGATTTCTGCTTATATCTATTTATTTATTAAGCTTACAACATCACACACAGTACAAAATCTACTAATTATTTTACGAAATCTTACATCTGAAATGTGTGACAATTAATGTAAATATAAGTTTCCCAAAGAAAATTTAATAGGAATTTAAAATTTAAAAAAAATACAATAAAATACTTACATGCTTATGCGGCCTCTCCTGACCGTGCACCGTCCTCGGATGCACTGGTGATTTCTTCTACAGGAGAACGGCATCTTGCTCGCCATAGTCAAAAATATGTGGTTCGTGTGTGCTTGAGGAAGCAGAAGGATCAGTACACGCAGCTGAAGGCTCACCAACATCATCGGCGTATTCGTCATCGCAATCTGTGCAAAAGTAATCCTGTTAATCACGACGACATTTCGTTAGTGCCTAGTCACACAGAACAAATCTACTAATTATTTTACGAAATCTTACATCTGAAATGTGTGACAATTAATGTAATTATAAGTTTCCCAAAGGAAATTTAAATAGAAATTAAAAATTTTAAAAAAATACAATAAAGTACTTACATGCTTATACGGCCTCTCCTGACCGTGCATCGTCCTCGAATGCACTGGTGATCTCTTCTACAGGAGAACGGCATCTTGCTCGCCATAGTCACCAATATGTGGTTCGTGTGTGCTTGAGGAAGCAGAAGGATCAGTATACGCAGCTGAAGGCTCACCAACATCATCGGGGTATTCGTCATCGCAATCTGTGCAAAAGTAATCCTGTTAGTTAATCACGACGACATTTCGTTAGTGCCTAGTCTATCATACATCATGCATCCAAGGCCCTCATACAAAATCGCACTACCACAACATTAGTTAACACTTCACTTTTCCAAAACCACCGAATAAAAATAAAACAAAACGTACTCACAGTATGCGGCCTCAACACCAACCACTTGTCTTGTCAACGTCCGAGCAACAACAGAGCACGTGGCACACTGAGGCCCTTCTTTTATAGAAGGCGGGTGGGGATCGAAACCACCCACTATGATTTCTGCTTATATCTATTTATTTATTAAGGTTACAACATCACACACAGTACAAAATCTACTAATTATGTTACGAAATCTTACATCTGAAATGTGTGACAATTAATGTAAATATAAGTTTCCCAAAGAAAATTTAATAGGAATTTAAAATTTAAAAAAAATACAATAAAATACTTACATGCTTATGCGGCCTCTCCTGACCGTGCACCGTCCTCGGATGCACTGGTGATTTCTTCTACAGGAGAACGGCATCTTGCTCGCCATAGTCAAAAATATGTGGTTCGTGTGTGCTTGAGGAAGCAGAAGGATCAGTACACGCAGCTGAAGGCTCACCAACATCATCGGGGTATTCGTCATCGCAATCTGTGCAAAAGTAATCCTGTTAATCACGACGACATTTCGTTAGTGCCTAGTCACACAGAACAAATCTACTAATTATTTTACGAAATCTTACATCTGAAATGTGTGACAATTAATGTAATTATAAGTTTCCCAAAGGAAATTTAAATAGAAATTAAAAATTTTAAAAAAATACAATAAAGTACTTACATGCTTATACGGCCTCTCCTGACCGTGCATCGTCCTCGAATGCACTGGTGATCTCTTCTACAGGAGAACGGCATCTTGCTCGCCATAGTCACCAATATGTGGTTCGTGTGTTCTTGGGGAAGCAGAAGGATCAGTACACGCAGCTGTAGGCTCAACAACGTCATCGGGGTATTCGTCATCGCAATCTGTGCAAAAGTAATCCTGTTAGTTAATCACGACGACATTTCGTTAGTGCCTAGTCTATCATACATCACGCATCCAAGGCCCTCATACAAAATCGCACTATCACAAGTGTTAACTAATGTTCTCTTTTAAAAACCACCGAATTAAAATAAAACAAAACGTACTCACAGTATGCGGCCTCAACACCAACCAATTGTCTTGTTAACGTCCGAGCAACAACAGAGCACGTGGCACACTGAGGCCCTTCTTTTATAGAAGGCGGGTGGGGATCGAAACCACCCACTATGATTTCTGCTTATATCTATTTATTTATTAAGCTTACAACATCACACACAGTACAAAATCTACTAATTATTTTACGAAATCTTACATCTGAAATGTGTGACAATTAATGTAAATATAAGTTTCCCAAAGAAAATTTAAATAGAAATTAAAAATTAAAAAAAAATACAATAAATTACTTACATGCTTATGCGGCCTCTCCTGACCGTGCACCGTCCTCGGATGCACTGGTGATATCTTCTTCGTGAGAACGGCATCTTGTTCGCCATTGTCACCAATATGTGGTTCGTGTGTTCTTGAGGAAGCGGAAGGATGAGTACACGCAGCTAAGGGCACACCAACGTCATCGGGGTATTCGTCATCGCAATCTGTGCAAAAGTAATCCTGTTAGTTAATCACGACGACATTTCGTTAGTGCCTAGTCTATCATACATCACGCATCCAAGGCCCTCATACAAAATCGCACTATCACAACATTAGTTAACACTTCACTTTTAAAAACCACCGAATTAAAAAAAAAACAAAACGTACTCACAGTATGCGGCCTCAACACCAACCACTTGTCTTGTCAACGTCCGAGCAACAACAGAGCACGTGGCACACTGAGGCCCTTCTTTTATAGAAGGCGGGTGGGGATCGAAACCACCCACTATGATTTCTGCTTATATCTATTTATTTATTAAGCTTACAACATCACACACAGTACAAAATCTACTAATTATTTTACGAAATCTTACATCTGAAATGTGTGACAATTAATGTAAATATAAGTTTCCCAAAGAAAATTTAATAGGAATTTAAAATTTAAAAAAAATACAATAAAATACTTACATGCTTATGCGGCCTCTCCTGACCGTGCACCGTCCTCGGATGCACTGGTGATTTCTTCTACAGGAGAACGGCATCTTGCTCGCCATAGTCAAAAATATGTGGTTCGTGTGTGCTTGAGGAAGCAGAAGGATCAGTACACGCAGCTGAAGGCTCACCAACATCATCGGGGTATTCGTCATCGCAATCTGTGCAAAAGTAATCCTGTTAATCACGACGACATTTCGTTAGTGCCTAGTCACACAGAACAAATCTACTAATTATTTTACGAAATCTTACATCTGAAATGTGTGACAATTAATGTAATTATAAGTTTCCCAAAGGAAATTTAAATAGAAATTAAAAATTTTAAAAAAATACAATAAAGTACTTACATGCTTATACGGCCTCTCCTGACCGTGCACCGTCCTCGAATGCACTGGTGATCTCTTCTACAGGAGAACGGCATCTTGCTCGCCATAGTCACCAATATGTGGTTCGTGTGTGCTTGAGGAAGCAGAAGGATCAGTATACGCAGCTGAAGGCTCACCAACATCATCGGGGTATTCGTCATCGCAATCTGTGCAAAAGTAATCCTGTTAGTTAATCACGACGACATTTCGTTAGTGCCTAGTCTATCATACATCATGCATCCAAGGCCCTCATACAAAATCGCACTACCACAACATTAGTTAACACTTCACTTTTCCAAAACCACCGAATAAAAATAAAACAAAACGTACTCACAGTATGCCGCCTCAACACCAACCACTTGTCTTGTCAACGTCCGAGCAACAACAGAGCGCGTGGCACACTGAGGCCCTTCTTTTATAGAAGGCGGGTGGGGATCGAAACCACCCACTATGATTTCTGCTTTTATCTATTTATTTATTAAGCTTACAACATCACACACAGTAAAAAATCTACTAATTATTTTACGAAATCTTATATCTGAAATGTGTGACAATTAATGTAAACATAAGTTTCCCAAAGAAAATTTAAATAGAAATTAAAAATTTTAAAAAAATACAAAAAAATACAATAAAGTACTTACATGCTTATACGGCCTCTCCTGACAGTGCACCGTCCTCGGATGCACTGGTGATCTCTTCTTCGGGAGAACGGCATCTTATTCGCCATGGTCACCAATATGTGTTTCGTGTGTTCTTGAGGAAGCAGAAGGATCAGTACACGCAGTTAAAGGCTCACCAATTTCATCGGGGTATTCGTCATCACAATCTGTGCAAAAGTAATCCTGTTAGTTAATCACGACGACATTTCGTTAGTGCCTAGTCTATCATACATCACGCATCCAAGGCCCTCATACAAAATCGCACTACCACAACATTAGTTAACACTTCACTTTTAAAAACCACCGAATTAAAATAAAACAAAACGTACTCACAGTATGCGGCCTCAACACCAACCACTTGTCTTGTCAACGTCCGAGCAACAACAGAGCGCGTGGCACACTGAGGCCCTTCTTTTATAGAAGGCGGGTGGGGATCGAAACCACCCACTATGATTTCTGCTTTTATCTATTTATTTATTAAGCTTACAACATCACACACAGTACAAAATCTACTAATTATTTTACGAAATCTTACATCTGAAATGTGTGACAATTAATGTAAACATAAGTTTCCCAAAGAAAATTTAAATAGAAATTAAAAATTTTAAAAAAATACAATAAAGTACTTACATGCTTATACGGCCTCTCCTGACCGTGCATCGTCCTCGAATGCACTGGTGATCTCTTCTTCAGGAGAACGGCATCTTGCTCGCCATAGTCACCAATATGTGGTTCGTGTGTTCTTGAGGAAGCAGAAGGATCAGTACACGCAGCTGAAGGCACACCAACGTCATCGGGGAATTCGTCATCGCAATCTGTGCAAAAGTAATCCTGTTAGTTAATCACGTCGACATTTCGTTGGTGCCTAGTCTATCATACATCACGCATCCAAGGCCCTCATACAAAATCGCACTATCACAACATTAGTTAACACTTCACTTTTAAAAACCACCGAATTAAAATAAAACAAAACGTACTCACAGTATGCGGCCTCAACACCAACCACTTGTCTTGTCAACGTCCGAGCAACAACAGAGCACGTGGCACACTGAGGCCCTTCTTTTATAGAAGGCGGGTGGGGATCGAAACCACCCACTATGATTTCTGCTTATATCTATTTATTTATTAAGCTTACAACATCACACACAGTACAAAATCTACTAGTTATTTTACGAAATCTAACATCTGAAATGTGTGACAATTATTGTAATTATAAATTTCCCAAAGAAAATTTAAATAGAAATTAAAAATTTAAAAAAAATACAATAAAGTACTTACATGCTAATACGGCCTCTCCTGACCGTGCACCGTCCTCGAATGCACTGGTGATCTCTTCTTCAGGAGAACGGCATCTTGCTCGCCATAGTCACCAATATGTGGTTCGTGTGTTCTTGAGGAAGCGGAAGGATGAGTACACGCAGCTAAGGGCACACCAACGTCATCGGGGTATTCGTCATCGCAATCTGTGCAAAAGTAATCCTGTTAGTTAATCACGACGACATTTCGTTAGTGCCTAGTCTATCATACATCACGCATCCAAGGCCCTCATACAAAATCGCACTATCACAACATTAGTTAACACTTCACTTTTAAAAACCACCGAATTAAAATAAAACAAAACGTACTCACAGTATGCGGCCTCAACACCAACCACTTGTCTTGTCAACGTCCGAGCAACAACAGAACGCGTGGCACACTGAGGCCCTTCTTTTATAGAAGGCGGGTGGGGATCGAAACCACCCACTATGATTTCTGCTTTTATCTATTTATTTATTAAGCTTACAACATCACACACAGTACAAAATCTACTAATTATTTTACGAAATCTTACATCTGAAATGTGTGACAATTAATGTAAACATAAGTTTCCCAAAGAAAATTTAAATAGAAATTAAAAATTTTAAAAAAATACAATAAAGTACTTACATGCTTATACGGCCTCTCCTGACCGTGCATCGTCCTCGAATGCACTGGTGATCTCTTCTTCAGGAGAACGGCATCTTGCTCGCCATAGTCACCAATATGTGGTTCGTGTGTTCTTGAGGAAGCAGAAGGATCAGTACACGCAGCTGAAGGCACACCAACGTCATCGGGGAATTCGTCATCGCAATCTGTGCAAAAGTAATCCTGTTAGTTAATCACGTCGACATTTCGTTGGTGCCTAGTCTATCATACATCACGCATCCAAGGCCCTCATACAAAATCGCACTATCACAACATTAGTTAACACTTCACTTTTAAAAACCACCGAATTAAAATAAAACAAAACGTACTCACAGTATGCGGCCTCAACACCAACCACTTGTCTTGTCAACGTCCGAGCAACAACAGAGCACGTGGCACACTGAGGCCCTTCTTTTATAGAAGGCGGGTGGGGATCGAAACCACCCACTATGATTTCTGCTTATATCTATTTATTTATTAAGCTTACAACATCACACACAGTACAAAATCTACTAGTTATTTTACGAAATCTAACATCTGAAATGTGTGACAATTATTGTAATTATAAATTTCCCAAAGAAAATTTAAATAGAAATTAAAAATTTAAAAAAAATACAATAAAGTACTTACATGCTAATACGGCCTCTCCTGACCGTGCACCGTCCTCGAATGCACTGGTGATCTCTTCTTCAGGAGAACGGCATCTTGCTCGCCATAGTCACCAATATGTGGTTCGTGTGTTCTTGAGGAAGCGGAAGGATGAGTACACGCAGCTAAGGGCACACCAACGTCATCGGGGTATTCGTCATCGCAATCTGTGCAAAAGTAATCCTGTTAGTTAATCACGACGACATTTCGTTAGTGCCTAGTCTATCATACATCACGCATCCAAGGCCCTCATACAAAATCGCACTATCACAACATTAGTTAACACTTCACTTTTAAAAACCACCGAATTAAAATAAAACAAAACGTACTCACAGTATGCGGCCTCAACACCAACCACTTGTCTTGTCAACGTCCGAGCAACAACAGAGCACGTGGCACACTGAGGCCCTTCTTTTATAGAAGGCGGGTGGGGATCGAAACCACCCACTATGATTTCTGCTTATATCTATTTATTTATTAAGCTTACAACATCACACACAGTACAAAATCTACTAATTATGTTACGAAATCTTACATCTGAAATGTGTGACAATTAATGTAAACATAAGTTTCCCAAAGAAAATTTAAATAGAAATTAAAAATTAATAAAAATACAATTAAAATACTTACATGCTTATACGGCCTCTTCTGATCGTGCACCGTCCTCGGATGCACTGGTGATCTCTTCTTCAGGAGAACGGCATCTTGCTCGCCATAGTCACCAATATGTGGTTCGTGTGTTCTTGGGGAAGCAGAAGGATCAGTACACGCAGCTGTAGGCTCAACAACGTCATCGGGGTATTCGTCATCGCAATCTGTGCAAAAGTAATCCTGTTAGTTAATCACGACGACATTTCGTTAGTGCCTAGTCTATCATACATCACGCATCCAAGGCCCTCATACAAAATCGCACTATCACAAGTGTTAACTAATGTTCTCTTTTAAAAACCACCGAATTAAAATAAAACAAAACGTACTCACAGTATGCGGCCTCAACACCAACCACTTGTCTTGTTAACGTCCGAGCAACAACAGAGCACGTGGCACACTGAGGCCCTTCTTTTATAGAAGGCGGGTGGGGATCGAAACCACCCACTATGATTTCTGCTTATATCTATTTATTTATTAAGCTTACAACATCACACACAGTACAAAATCTACTAATTATTTTACGAAATCTTACATCTGAAATGTGTGACAATTAATGTAAATATAAGTTTCCCAAAGAAAATTTAAATAGAAATTAAAAATTAAAAAAAAATACAATAAAATACTTACATGCTTATGCGGCCTCTCCTGACCGTGCACCGTCCTCGGATGCACTGGTGATATCTTCTTCGTGAGAACGGCATCTTGTTCGCCATTGTCACCAATATGTGGTTCGTGTGTTCTTGAGGAAGCGGAAGGATGAGTACACGCAGCTAAGGGCACACCAACGTCATCGGGGTATTCGTCATCGCAATCTGTGCAAAAGTAATCCTGTTAGTTAATCACGACGACATTTCGTTAGTGCCTAGTCTATCATACATCACGCATCCAAGGCCCTCATACAAAATCGCACTATCACAACATTAGTTAACACTTCACTTTTAAAAACCACCGAATTAAAAAAAAAACAAAACGTACTCACAGTATGTGGCCTCAACACCAACCACTTGTCTTGTCAACGTCCGAGCAACAACAGAGCACGTGGCACACTGAGGCCCTTCTTTTATAGAAGGCGGGTGGGGATCGAAACCACCCACTATGATTTCTGCTTATATCTATTTATTTATTAAGCTTACAACATCACACACAGTACAAAATCTACTAATTATGTTACGAAATCTTACATCTGAAATGTGTGACAATTAATGTAAACATAAGTTTCCCAAAGAAAATTTAAATAGAAATTAAAAATTAATAAAAATACAATTAAAATACTTACATGCTTATACGGCCTCTTCTGATCGTGCACCGTCCTCGGATGCACTGGTGATCTCTTCTTCAGGAGAACGGCATCTTGCTCGCCATAGTCACCAATATGTGGTTCGTGTGTTCTTGGGGAAGCAGAAGGATCAGTACACGCAGCTGTAGGCTCAACAACGTCATCGGGGTATTCGTCATCGCAATCTGTGCAAAAGTAATCCTGTTAGTTAATCACGACGACATTTCGTTAGTGCCTAGTCTATCATACATCACGCATCCAAGGCCCTCATACAAAATCGCACTATCACAAGTGTTAACTAATGTTCTCTTTTAAAAACCACCGAATTAAAATAAAACAAAACGTACTCACAGTATGCGGCCTCAACACCAACCACTTGTCTTGTTAACGTCCGAGCAACAACAGAGCACGTGGCACACTGAGGCCCTTCTTTTATAGAAGGCGGGTGGGGATCGAAACCACCCACTATGATTTCTGCTTATATCTATTTATTTATTAAGCTTACAACATCACACACAGTACAAAATCTACTAATTATTTTACGAAATCTTACATCTGAAATGTGTGACAATTAATGTAAATATAAGTTTCCCAAAGAAAATTTAATAGGAATTTAAAATTTAAAAAAAATACAATAAAATACTTACATGCTTATGCGGCCTCTCCTGACCGTGCACCGTCCTCGGATGCACTGGTGATTTCTTCTACAGGAGAACGGCATCTTGCTCGCCATAGTCAAAAATATGTGGTTCGTGTGTGCTTGAGGAAGCAGAAGGATCAGTACACGCAGCTGAAGGCTCACCAACATCATCGGGGTATTCGTCATCGCAATCTGTGCAAAAGTAATCCTGTTAATCACGACGACATTTCGTTAGTGCCTAGTCACACAGAACAAATCTACTAATTATTTTACGAAATCTTACATCTGAAATGTGTGACAATTAATGTAATTATAAGTTTCCCAAAGAAAATTTAAATAGAAATTAAAAATTTTAAAAAAATACAATAAAGTACTTACATGCTTATACGGCCTCTCCTGACCGTGCACCGTCCTCGAATGCACTGGTGATCTCTTCTACAGGAGAACGGCATCTTGCTCGCCATAGTCACCAATATGTGGTTCGTGTGTGCTTGAGGAAGCAGAAGGATCAGTATACGCAGCTGAAGGCTCACCAACATCATCGGGGTATTCGTCATCGCAATCTGTGCAAAAGTAATCCTGTTAGTTAATCACGACGACATTTCGTTAGTGCCTAGTCTATCATACATCATGCATCCAAGGCCCTCATACAAAATCGCACTACCACAACATTAGTTAACACTTCACTTTTCCAAAACCACCGAATAAAAATAAAACAAAACGTACTCACAGTATGCCGCCTCAACACCAACCACTTGTCTTGTCAACGTCCGAGCAACAACAGAGCGCGTGGCACACTGAGGCCCTTCTTTTATAGAAGGCGGGTGGGGATCGAAACCACCCACTATGATTTCTGCTTTTATCTATTTATTTATTAAGCTTACAACATCACACACAGTACAAAATCTACTAATTATTTTACGAAATCTTATATCTGAAATGTGTGACAATTAATGTAAACATAAGTTTCCCAAAGAAAATTTAAATAGAAATTAAAAATTTTAAAAAAATACAAAAAAATACAATAAAGTACTTACATGCTTATACGGCCTCTCCTGACAGTGCACCGTCCTCGGATGCACTGGTGATCTCTTCTTCGGGAGAACGGCATCTTATTCGCCATGGTCACCAATATGTGTTTCGTGTGTTCTTGAGGAAGCAGAAGGATCAGTACACGCAGTTAAAGGCTCACCAATTTCATCGGGGTATTCGTCATCACAATCTGTGCAAAAGTAATCCTGTTAGTTAATCACGACGACATTTCGTTAGTGCCTAGTCTATCATACATCACGCATCCAAGGCCCTCATACAAAATCGCACTACCACAACATTAGTTAACACTTCACTTTTAAAAACCACCGAATTAAAATAAAACAAAACGTACTCACAGTATGCGGCCTCAACACCAACCACTTGTCTTGTCAACGTCCGAGCAACAACAGAGCGCGTGGCACACTGAGGCCCTTCTTTTATAGAAGGCGGGTGGGGATCGAAACCACCCACTATGATTTCTGCTTTTATCTATTTATTTATTAAGCTTACAACATCACACACAGTACAAAATCTACTAATTATTTTACGAAATCTTACATCTGAAATGTGTGACAATTAATGTAAACATAAGTTTCCCAAAGAAAATTTAAATAGAAATTAAAAAATTTAAAAAAATACAATAAAGTACTTACATGCTTATACGGCCTCTCCTGACCGTGCACCGTCCTCGAATGCACTGGTGATCTCTTCTTCAGGAGAACGGCATCTTGCTCGCCATAGTCACCAATATGTGGTTCGTGTGTTCTTGAGGAAGCAGAAGGATCAGTACACGCAGCTGAAGGCACACCAACGTCATCGGGGAATTCGTCATCGCAATCTGTGCAAAAGTAATCCTGTTAGTTAATCACGTCGACATTTCGTTGGTGCCTAGTCTATCATACATCACGCATCCAAGGCCCTCATACAAAATCGCACTATCACAACATTAGTTAACACTTCACTTTTAAAAACCACCGAATTAAAATAAAACAAAACGTACTCACAGTATGCGGCCTCAACACCAACCACTTGTCTTGTCAACGTCCGAGCAACAACAGAGCGCGTGGCACACTGAGGCCCTTCTTTTATAGAAGGCGGGTGGGGATCGAAACCACCCACTATGATTTCTGCTTTTATCTATTTATTTATTAAGCTTACAACATCACACACAGTACAAAATCTACTAATTATTTTACGAAATCTTACATCTGAAATGTGTGACAATTAATGTAAACATAAGTTTCCCAAAGAAAATTTAAATAGAAATTAAAAATTTTAAAAAAATACAATAAAGTACTTACATGCTTATACGGCCTCTCCTGACCGTGCACCGTCCTCGAATGCACTGGTGATCTCTTCTTCAGGAGAACGGCATCTTGCTCGCCATAGTCACCAATATGTGGTTCGTGTGTTCTTGAGGAAGCAGAAGGATCAGTACACGCAGCTGAAGGCACACCAACGTCATCGGGGAATTCGTCATCGCAATCTGTGCAAAAGTAATCCTGTTAGTTAATCACGTCGACATTTCGTTGGTGCCTAGTCTATCATACATCACGCATCCAAGGCCCTCATACAAAATCGCACTATCACAACATTAGTTAACACTTCACTTTTAAAAACCACCGAATAAAAATAAAACAAAACGTACTCACAGTATGCGGCCTCAACACCAACCACTTGTCTTGTCAACGTCCGAGCAACAACAGAGCACGTGGCACACTGAGGCCCTTCTTTTATAGAAGGCGGGTGGGGATCGAAACCACCCACTATGATTTCTGCTTATATCTATTTATTTATTAAGCTTACAACATCACACACAGTACAAAATCTACTAGTTATTTTACGAAATCTAACATCTGAAATGTGTGACAATTATTGTAATTATAAATTTCCCAAAGAAAATTTAAATAGAAATTAAAAATTTTAAAAAAATACAAAAAAATACAATAAAGTACTTACATGCTTATACGGCCTCTCCTGACAGTGCACCGTCCTCGGATGCACTGGTGATCTCTTCTTCGGGAGAACGGCATCTTATTCGCCATGGTCACCAATATGTGTTTCGTGTGTTCTTGAGGAAGCAGAAGGATCAGTACACGCAGTTAAAGGCTCACCAATTTCATCGGGGTATTCGTCATCACAATCTGTGCAAAAGTAATCCTGTTAGTTAATCACGACGACATTTCGTTAGTGCCTAGTCTATCATACATCACGCATCCAAGGCCCTCATACAAAATCGCACTACCACAACATTAGTTAACACTTCACTTTTAAAAACCACCGAATTAAAATAAAACAAAACGTACTCACAGTATGCGGCCTCAACACCAACCACTTGTCTTGTCAACGTCCGAGCAACAACAGAGCGCGTGGCACACTGAGGCCCTTCTTTTATAGAAGGCGGGTGGGGATCGAAACCACCCACTATGATTTCTGCTTTTATCTATTTATTTATTAAGCTTACAACATCACACACAGTACAAAATCTACTAATTATTTTACGAAATCTTACATCTGAAATGTGTGACAATTAATGTAAACATAAGTTTCCCAAAGAAAATTTAAATAGAAATTAAAAAATTTAAAAAAATACAATAAAGTACTTACATGCTTATACGGCCTCTCCTGACCGTGCACCGTCCTCGAATGCACTGGTGATCTCTTCTTCAGGAGAACGGCATCTTGCTCGCCATAGTCACCAATATGTGGTTCGTGTGTTCTTGAGGAAGCAGAAGGATCAGTACACGCAGCTGAAGGCACACCAACGTCATCGGGGAATTCGTCATCGCAATCTGTGCAAAAGTAATCCTGTTAGTTAATCACGTCGACATTTCGTTGGTGCCTAGTCTATCATACATCACGCATCCAAGGCCCTCATACAAAATCGCACTATCACAACATTAGTTAACACTTCACTTTTAAAAACCACCGAATTAAAATAAAACAAAACGTACTCACAGTATGCGGCCTCAACACCAACCACTTGTCTTGTCAACGTCCGAGCAACAACAGAGCGCGTGGCACACTGAGGCCCTTCTTTTATAGAAGGCGGGTGGGGATCGAAACCACCCACTATGATTTCTGCTTTTATCTATTTATTTATTAAGCTTACAACATCACACACAGTACAAAATCTACTAATTATTTTACGAAATCTTACATCTGAAATGTGTGACAATTAATGTAAACATAAGTTTCCCAAAGAAAATTTAAATAGAAATTAAAAATTTTAAAAAAATACAATAAAGTACTTACATGCTTATACGGCCTCTCCTGACCGTGCACCGTCCTCGAATGCACTGGTGATCTCTTCTTCAGGAGAACGGCATCTTGCTCGCCATAGTCACCAATATGTGGTTCGTGTGTTCTTGAGGAAGCAGAAGGATCAGTACACGCAGCTGAAGGCACACCAACGTCATCGGGGAATTCGTCATCGCAATCTGTGCAAAAGTAATCCTGTTAGTTAATCACGTCGACATTTCGTTGGTGCCTAGTCTATCATACATCACGCATCCAAGGCCCTCATACAAAATCGCACTATCACAACATTAGTTAACACTTCACTTTTAAAAACCACCGAATTAAAATAAAACAAAACGTACTCACAGTATGCGGCCTCAACACCAACCACTTGTCTTGTCAACGTCCGAGCAACAACAGAGCACGTGGCACACTGAGGCCCTTCTTTTATAGAAGGCGGGTGGGGATCGAAACCACCCACTATGATTTCTGCTTATATCTATTTATTTATTAAGCTTACAACATCACACACAGTACAAAATCTACTAGTTATTTTACGAAATCTAACATCTGAAATGTGTGACAATTATTGTAATTATAAATTTCCCAAAGAAAATTTAAATAGAAATTAAAAATTTTAAAAAAATACAATAAAGTACTTACATGCTAATACGGCCTCTCCTGACCGTGCACCGTCCTCGAATGCACTGGTGATCTCTTCTTCAGGAGAACGGCATCTTGCTCGCCATAGTCACCAATATGTGGTTCGTGTGTTCTTGAGGAAGCGGAAGGATGAGTACACGCAGCTAAGGGCACACCAACGTCATCGGGGTATTCGTCATCGCAATCTGTGCAAAAGTAATCCTGTTAGTTAATCACGACGACATTTCGTTAGTGCCTAGTCTATCATACATCACGCATCCAAGGCCCTCATACAAAATCGCACTATCACAACATTAGTTAACACTTCACTTTTAAAAACCACCGAATTAAAATAAAACAAAACGTACTCACAGTATGCGGCCTCAACACCAACCACTTGTCTTGTCAACGTCCGAGCAACAACAGAGCACGTGGCACACTGAGGCCCTTCTTTTATAGAAGGCGGGTGGGGATCGAAACCACCCACTATGATTTCTGCTTTTATCTATTTATTTATTAAGCTTACAACATCACACACAGTACAAAATCTACTAATTATTTTACGAAATCTTACATCTGAAATGTGTGACAATTAATGTAAACATAAGTTTCCCAAAGAAAATTTAAATAGAAATTAAAAATTTTAAAAAAATACAATAAAGTACTTACATGCTTATACGGCCTCTCCTGACCGTGCACCGTCCTCGAATGCACTGGTGATCTCTTCTTCAGGAGAACGGCATCTTGCTCGCCATAGTCACCAATATGTGGTTCGTGTGTTCTTGAGGAAGCAGAAGGATCAGTACACGCAGCTGAAGGCACACCAACGTCATCGGGGAATTCGTCATCGCAATCTGTGCAAAAGTAATCCTGTTAGTTAATCACGTCGACATTTCGTTGGTGCCTAGTCTATCATACATCACGCATCCAAGGCCCTCATACAAAATCGCACTATCACAACATTAGTTAACACTTCACTTTTAAAAACCACCGAATTAAAATAAAACAAAACGTACTCACAGTATGCGGCCTCAACACCAACCACTTGTCTTGTCAACGTCCGAGCAACAACAGAGCACGTGGCACACTGAGGCCCTTCTTTTATAGAAGGCGGGTGGGGATCGAAACCACCCACTATGATTTCTGCTTATATCTATTTATTTATTAAGCTTACAACATCACACACAGTACAAAATCTACTAGTTATTTTACGAAATCTAACATCTGAAATGTGTGACAATTATTGTAATTATAAATTTCCCAAAGAAAATTTAAATAGAAATTAAAAATTTTAAAAAAATACAATAAAGTACTTACATGCTAATACGGCCTCTCCTGACCGTGCACCGTCCTCGAATGCACTGGTGATCTCTTCTTCAGGAGAACGGCATCTTGCTCGCCATAGTCACCAATATGTGGTTCGTGTGTTCTTGAGGAAGCGGAAGGATGAGTACACGCAGCTAAGGGCACACCAACGTCATCGGGGTATTCGTCATCGCAATCTGTGCAAAAGTAATCCTGTTAGTTAATCACGACGACATTTCGTTAGTGCCTAGTCTATCATACATCACGCATCCAAGGCCCTCATACAAAATCGCACTATCACAACATTAGTTAACACTTCACTTTTAAAAACCACCGAATTAAAATAAAACAAAACGTACTCACAGTATGCGGCCTCAACACCAACCACTTGTCTTGTCAACGTCCGAGCAACAACAGAGCACGTGGCACACTGAGGCCCTTCTTTTATAGAAGGCGGGTGGGGATCGAAACCACCCACTATGATTTCTGCTTATATCTATTTATTTATTAAGCTTACAACATCACACACAGTACAAAATCTACTAATTATGTTACGAAATCTTACATCTGAAATGTGTGACAATTAATGTAAACATAAGTTTCCCAAAGAAAATTTAAATAGAAATTAAAAATTAATAAAATACAATTAAAATACTTACATGCTTATACGGCCTCTTCTGATCGTGCACCGTCCTCGGATGCACTGGTGATCTCTTCTTCAGGAGAACGGCATCTTGCTCGCCATAGTCACCAATATGTGGTTCGTGTGTTCTTGGGGAAGCAGAAGGATCAGTACACGCAGCTGTAGGCTCAACAACGTCATCGGGGTATTCGTCATCGCAATCTGTGCAAAAGTAATCCTGTTAGTTAATCACGACGACATTTCGTTAGTGCCTAGTCTATCATACATCACGCATCCAAGGCCCTCATACAAAATCGCACTATCACAAGTGTTAACTAATGTTCTCTTTTAAAAACCACCGAATTAAAATAAAACAAAACGTACTCACAGTATGCGGCCTCAACACCAACCACTTGTCTTGTTAACGTCCGAGCAACAACAGAGCACGTGGCACACTGAGGCCCTTCTTTTATAGAAGGCGGGTGGGGATCGAAACCACCCACTATGATTTCTGCTTATATCTATTTATTTATTAAGCTTACAACATCACACACAGTACAAAATCTACTAATTATTTTACGAAATCTTACATCTGAAATGTGTGACAATTAATGTAAATATAAGTTTCCCAAACAAAATTTAAATAGAAATTAAAAATTAAAAAAAAATACAATAAAATACTTACATGCTTATGCGGCCTCTTCTGATCGTGCACCGTCCTCGGATGCACTGGTGATCTCTTCTTCAGGAGAACGGCATCTTGCTCGCCATAGTCACCAATATGTGGTTCGTGTGTTCTTGAGGAAGCGGAAGGATGAGTACACGCAGCTAAGGGCACACCAACGTCATCGGGGTATTCGTCATCGCAATCTGTGCAAAAGTAATCCTGTTAGTTAATCACGACGACATTTCGTTAGTGCCTAGTCTATCATACATCACGCATCCAAGGCCCTCATACAAAATCGCACTATCACAACATTAGTTAACACTTCACTTTTAAAAACCACCGAATTAAAATAAAACAAAACGTACTCACAGTATGCGGCCTCGACACCAACCACTTGTCTTGTCAACGTCCGAGCAACAACAGAGCGCGTGGCACACTGAGGCCTTTCTTTTATAGAAGGCGGGTGGGGATCTAAACCACCCACTAGATTTCTGCTATTATTTATATAAATTACTTATTAAGCTTACAACATCACACTCAGTACAAAATCGACTAATTATTTTACGAAATCTTACATCTAAAATGTGTGACAAATAATGTAAACGTAAGTTTCACAAAAAAAAAAGAAAAGAAACTAATAATTAAAAAAAATACAATTAAAATACTTACATACAATACTTGTACGGCCTCTCCTGACCGTTCACCGTCCTCGGATGCACTGGTGATCTCTTCATCGGGAGAACGGCATCTTGCTCGCCATGGTTACAAATATGTGGTTCGTGTGTTCTTGAGGAAGCAGAAGGATCAGTACACGCAGCTAAAGGCTCACCATTGTCATCGGGGTTTTCATCTTCGCAATCTGTGCAACAGTAATCCTGTTAGTTAATCACGACGACATTACGTTAGTGCCTAGTCTATCATACATCACGCATCCAAGGCCCTCATACAAAAACACTTCACTTTCAAAAACTACCGAATAAAAATAACTCAAAAAGTACTCACAGTATGCGGCCTCGACACCAACCACTTGTCTTGTCAACGTCCGAGCAACAACAGAGCGCGTGGCACACTGAGGCCTTTCTTTTATAGAAGGTGGGTGGGGATCTAAACCACCCACTATGATTTCTGCTTATATTTATTTATTAAGCTTACAACATCACACACAGTACAAAATCTACTAATTATTTTACTAAATCTTACATCTAAAATGTGTGACAATTAATGTAAACGTAAGTTTCACAAAAATAAAATAAAAAAAATAATTAAAATAATTAAAAAAAAAATACAATTAAAATACTTACATACAATACTTATACGGCCTCTCCTGACCGTGCACCGTTCTCTGATGCACTGGTGATCTCTTCTTCGGGAGAACGGCATCTTGCTCGCCATGGTCACCTATATGTGGTTCGTGTGTTCTTGACGAAGCTGAAGGATCAGTACACGCAGCTAAAGGCTCACCATCATCATCGGGGTATTCATCTTCGCAATCTGTGCAACAGTAATCCTGTTAGTTAATCACGACGACATTACGTTAGTGCCTAGTCTATCATACATCACGCATCCAAGGCCCTCATAATAAATCGCACTACCACAACTTTAGTTAAAATACTTCACTTTCAAAAACCACCGAATAAAAATAAAACAAAAACGTACTCACAGTATGCGGCCTCGTCCCCAACCACTTGTCTTGTAAACGTCCGAGCAACAACAGAGCGCGTGGCACACTGAGGCCTTTCTTTTATAGAAGGCGGGTGGGGATCGAAACCACCCACTTTGATTTCTGCTTATATTTATTTATTTATTTATTTATTAAGCTTACAACATCACACACAGTACAAAATCTACTAATTATTTAACGAAATCTTACATCTAAAATGTGTGACAATTAATGTAAACGTAAGTTTCACAAAAAAAAATGAAAAAATTAATTAATAATTACAATTAAAATACTTACATACAATACTCATACGGCCTCTCCTGACCGTGCACCGTCCTCGGATACACTGGTGATCTCTTCTTCGGGAGAACGGCATCTTGCTCGCCATGGTTACAAATATGTGGTTCGTGTGTTCTTGAGGAAGCTGAAGGATCGGTACACGCAGCTAAAGGCTCACCATCGTCATCGGGGTATTCATCTTCGCAATCTGTGCAACAGTAATCCTGTTAGTTAATCACGACGACATTACGTTAGTGCCTAGTCTATCATACATCACGCATCCAAGGCCCTCATACAAAATCGCAATACCACAACTTTTAACTAAAATACTTCACTTTCAAAAACCACCGAATAAAAATAACACAAAAACGTACTCACAGTATGCGGCCTCGACACCAACCACTTGTCTTGTCAACGTCTGAGCAACAACAGAGCGCGTGGCACACTGAGGCCTTTCTTGTATGGAAGGCGGGTGGGGATCGAAACCACCCACTTTGATTTCTGCTTATATTTATTTATTAAGCTTACAACATCACACACAGTACAAAATCTACTAATTATTTTACGAAATCTTACATCTAAAATGTGTGACAATTAATGTAAACGTAAGTTTCACAAAAATAAAATAAAAAAAGAAATTAATAATTTTAAAAAAAAAAATTAAAATACTTACATACAATACTCATACGGCCTCTCCTGACCGTGCACCGTCCTCGGATACACTGGTGATCTCTTCTTCGGGAGAACGGCATCTTGCTCGCCATGGTCACCTTTATGTGGTTCGTGTGTTCTTGAGGAAGCTGAAGGATCAGTACACGCAGCTAAAGGCTCACCATCGTCATCGGGGTATTCATCTTCGCAATCTGTGCAACAGTAATCCTGTTAGTTAATCACGACGGCATTACGTTAGTGCCTAGTCTATCATACATCACGCATCCAAGGCCCTCATACAAAATCGCACTACCACAACTTTAGTTAAAATACTTCACTTTCAAAAACCACCGAATAAAAATAACACAAAAACGTACTCACAGTATGCGGCCTCGTCCCCAACCACTTGTCTTGTAAACGTCCGAGCAACAACAGAGCGCGTGGTACACTGAGGCCTTTCTTTTATAGAAGGCGGGTGGCAATCGAAACCACCCACTTTGATTTCTGCTTATATTTATTTATTTAGCTTACAACATCACACACAGTACAAGATCTACTAATTATTTTACGAAATCTTACATCTAAAATGTGTGACAATTAATGTAAACGTAAGTTTCACAAAAAAAAAAGAAAAAAAGTAATTAAAATAATTTAAAAAAAAATACAATTAAAATACTTACATACAATACTTATACGGCCTCTCCTGACCGTGCACCGTCCTCGGATGCACTGGTGATCTCTTCTTCGGGAGAACGGCATCTTGCTCGCCATGGTCACCTATATGTGGTTCGTGTGTTCTTGAGGAAGCAGAAGGATCAGTACTCGCAGCTACAGGCTCACCAACGCAATCGGGGTATTCGTCTTCGCAATCTGTGCAACAGTAATCCTGTTAGTTAATCACGACGACATTACGTTAGTGCCTAGTCTATCATACATCAAGCATCCAAGGCCCTCATACAAAAACACTTTACTTTCAAAAACTACCGAATAAAAATAACACAAAAAGTACTCACAGTATGCGGCCTCGACACCAACCACTTGTCTTGTCAACGTCCGAGCAACAACAGAGCGCGTGGCACACTGAGGCCTTTCTTTTATAGAAGGCGGGTGGGGATCTAAACCACCCACTATGATTTCTGCTTATATTTATTTATTAAGCTTACAACATCACACACAGTACAAAATCTACTAATTATTTTACTAAATCTTACATCTAAAATGTGTGACAATTAATGTAAACGTAAGTTTCACAAAAATAAAATAAAAAAAGTAATTAAAATAATTTAAAAAAAAAATACAATTAAAATACTTACATACAATACTTATACGGCCTCTCCTGACCGTGCACCGTCCTCGGATGCACTGGTGATCTCTTCTTCGGGAGAACGGCATCTTGCTCGCCATGGTCACCTATATGTGGTTCGTGTGTTCTTGACGAAGCTGAAGAATCAGTACACGCAGCTAAAGGTTCACCATCGTCATCGGGGTATTCATCTTCGCAATCTGTGCAACAGTAATCCTGTTAGTTAATCACGACGACATTACGTTAGTGCCTAGTCTATCATACATCACGCATCCAAGGCCCTCATACAAAATCGCACTACCACAACTTTAGTTAAAATACTTCACTTTCAAAAACCACCGAATAAAAATAACACAAAAACGTACTCACAGTATGCGGCCTCGTCCCCAACCACTTGTCTTGTAAACGTCCGAGCAACAACAGAGCGCGTGGCACACTGAGGCCTTTCTTTTATAGAAGGCGGGTGGGGATCGAAACCACCCACTTTGATTTCTGCTTATATTTATTTATTTATTAAGCTTACAACATCACACACAGTACAAAATCTACTAATTATTTTACGAAATCTTACATCTAAAATGTGTGACAATTAATGTAAACGTAAGTTTCACATAAAAAAAGAAAAAAGAAACTAATAATTAAAAATAAAATACAATTAAAATACTTACATACAATATTTATACGGCCTCTCCTGACCGTGCACCGTCCTCGAATGCACAGGTGATCTCTTCTTCGGGTGAACGGCATCTTATTCGCCATGGTCACCAATGTGTGGTTCGTGTGTTCTTGAGGAAGCTGAAGGCTCACAAACGTCATCAGGGTATTATTAAGCTTACAACATCACACACAGTACAAAATCTACTAATTATTTTACAAAATCTTACATCTAAAATGTGTCACAATTAATGTAAACATAAGTTTGACAAAAGAATTTAAAAAATAAAAAAAAATACAAATAAAATAATTACATACATACTTATACGGCCTCTCCTGACCGTACACCGTCCTCGGATGCACTGGTGATCTCTTCTTCGGGAGAACGGCATCTTGTTCGCCATGGTCGCCAATGAGTGATTCGTGTGTTCTTGAGGAAGCTGAAGGATCAGTACACGCAGCTAAAGGCTCACCATTGTCATCGGGGTTTTCATCTTCGCAATCTGTGCAACAGTAATCCTGTTAGTTAATCACGACGACATTACGTTAGTGCCTAGTCTATCATACATCACGCATCCAAGGCCCTCATACAAAAACACTTCACTTTCAAAAACTACCGAATAAAAATAACACAAAAAGTACTCACAGTATGCGGCCTCGACACCAACCACTTGTCTTGTCAACGTCCGAGCAACAACAGAGCGCGTGGCACACTGAGGCCTTTCTTTTATAGAAGGCGGGTGGGGATCTAAACCACCCAATATGATTTCTGCTTATATTTATTTATTAAGCTTACAACATCACACACAGTACAAAATCTACTAATTATTTTACTAAATCTTACATCTAAAATGTGTGACAATTAATGTAAACGTAAGTTTCACAAAAATAAAATAAAAAAAGGATTTAAAATAATTAAAAAAAAATACAATTAAAATACTTACATACAATACTTATACGGCCTCTCCTGACCGTGCACCGTCCTCGGATGCACTGGTGATCTCTTCTTCGGGAGAACGGCATCTTGCTCGCCATGGTCACCTATATGTGGTTCGTGTGTTCTTGACGAAGCTGAAGAATCAGTACACGCAGCTAAAGGTTCACCATCGTCATCGGGGTATTCATCTTCGCAATCTGTGCAACAGTAATCCTGTTAGTTAATCACGACGACATTACGTTAGTGCCTAGTCTATCATACATCACGCATCCAAGGCCCTCATACAAAATCGCACTACCACAACTTTAGTTAAAATACTTCACTTTCAAAAACCACCGAATAAAAATAACACAAAAACGTACTCACAGTATGCGGCCTCGTCCCCAACCACTTGTCTTGTAAACGTCCGAGCAACAACAGAGCGCGTGGCACACTGAGGCCTTTCTTTTATAGAAGGCGGGTGGGGATCGAAACCACCCACTTTGATTTCTGCTTATATTTATTTATTTATTTATTTATTAAGCTTACAACATCACACACAGTACAAAATCTACTAATTATTTAACGAAATCTTACATCTAAAATGTGTGACAATTAATGTAAACGTAAGTTTCACAAAAAAAAATGAAAAAATTAATTAATAATTACAATTAAAATACTTACATACAATACTCATACGGCCTCTCCTGACCGTGCACCGTCCTCGGATACACTGGTGATCTCTTCTTTGGGAGAACGGCATCTTGCTCGCCATGGTTACAAATATGTGGTTCGTGTGTTCTTGAGGAAGCTGAAGGATCGGTACACGCAGCTAAAGGCTCACCATCGTCATCGGGGTATTCATCTTCGCAATCTGTGCAACAGTAATCCTGTTAGTTAATCACGACGACATTACGTTAGTGCCTAGTCTATCATACATCACGCATCCAAGGCTCTCATACAAAATCGCAATACCACAACTTTTAACTAAAATACTTCACTTTCAAAAACCACCGAATAAAAATAACACAAAAACGTACTCACAGTATGCGGCCTCGACACCAACCACTTGTCTTGTCAACGTCTGAGCAACAACAGAGCGCGTGGCACACTGAGGCCTTTCTTGTATGGAAGGCGGGTGGGGATCGAAACCACCCACTTTGATTTCTGCTTATATTTATTTATTTATTAAGCTTACAACATCACACACAGTACAAAATCTACTAATTATTTTACGAAATCTTACATCTAAAATGTGTGACAATTAATGTAAACGTAAGTTTCACATAAAAAAAGAAAAAAGAAACTAATAATTAAAAATAAAATACAATTAAAATACTTACATACAATATTTATACGGCCTCTCCTGACCGTGCACCGTCCTCGGATGCACAGGTGATCTCTTCTTCGGGTGAACGGCATCTTATTCGCCATGGTCACCAATGTGTGGTTCGTGTGTTCTTGAGGAAGCTGAAGGATCAGTACACGAAGCTGAAGGCTCACAAACGTCATCAGGGTATTATTAAGCTTACAACATCACACACAGTACAAAATCTACTAATTATTTTACAAAATCTTACATCTTAAATGTGTCACAATTAATGTAAACATAAGTTTGACAAAAGAATAAAAAAAAAAAAATACAAATAAAATAATTACATACATACTTATACGGCCTCTCCTCACCGTACACAGTCCTCAGATGCACTGGTGATCTCTTCTTCGGGAGAACGGCATCTTGTTCGCCATGGTCACCAATGAGTGATTCGTGTGTTCTTGAGGAAGCTGAAGGATCAATACACGCAGCTAAAGGCTCACCATTGTCATCGGGGTTTTCATCTTCGCAATCTGTGCAACAGTAATCCTGTTAGTTAATCACGGCGACATTACGTTAGTGCCTAGTCTATCATACATCATGCATCCAAGGCCCTCATACAAAAACACTTCACTTTCAAAAACTACCGAATAAAAATAACACAAAAAGTACTCACAGTATGCGGCCTCGACACCAACCACTTGTCTTGTCAACGTCCGAGCAACAACAGAGCGCGTGGCACACTGAGGCCTTTCTTTTATAGAAGGCGGGTGGGGATCTAAACCACCCACTATGATTTCTGCTTATATTTATTTATTAAGCTTACAACATCACACACAGTACAAAATCTACTAATTATTTTACTAAATCTTACATCTAAAATGTGTGACAATTAATGTAAACGTAAGTTTCACAAAAATAAAATAAAAAAAGTAATTAAAATAATTAAAAAAAAAATACAATTAAAAGACTTACATACAATACTTATACGGCCTCTCCTGACCGTGCACCGTCCTCGGATGCACTGGTGATCTCTTCTTCGGGAGAACGGCATCTTGTTAGCCATGGTCACCTATATGTGGTTCGTGTGTTCTTGACGAAGCTGAAGGATCAGTACACGCAGCTAAAGGCTCACCATCGTTATCGGGGTATTCATCTTCGCAATCTGTGCAACAGTAATCCTGTTAGTTAATCACGACGACATTACGTTAGTGCCTAGTCTATCATACATCACGCATCCAAGGCCCTCATACAAAATCGCACTACCACAACTTTAGTTAAAATACTTCACTTTCAAAAACCACCGAATAAAAATAAAACAAAAACGTACTCACAGTATGCGGCCTCGTCCCCAACCACTTGTCTTGTAAACGTCCGAGCAACAACAGAGCGCGTGGCACACTGAGGCCTTTCTTTTATAGAAGGCGGGTGGGGATCGAAACCACCCACTTTGATTTCTGCTTATATTTATTTATTTATTTATTTATTTATTAAGCTTACAACATGACACACAGTACAAAATCTACTAATTATTTTACGAAATCTTACATCTAAAATGTGTGACAATTAATGTAAACGTAAGTTTCACATAAAAAAAAGAAAAAAGAAACTAATAATTAAAAATAAAATACAATTAAAATACTTACATACAATATTTATACGGCCTCTCCTGACCGTGCACCGTCCTCGGATGCACAGGTGATCTCTTCTTCGGGTTAACGGCATCTTGTTCGCCATGGTCACCAATGTGTGGTTCGTGTGTTCTTGAGGAAGCTGAAGGATCAGTACACGAAGCTGAAGGCTCACAAACGTCATCAGGGTATTATTAAGCTTACAACATCACACACAGTACAAAATCTACTAATTATTTTACAAAATCTTACATCTAAAATGTGTCACAATTAATGTAAACATAAGTTTGACATAAGAATTTAAAAAATAAAAAAAAATACAAATAAAATAATTACATACATACTTATACGGCCTCTCCTGACCGTACACCGTCCTCGGATGCACTGGTGATCTCTTCTTCGGGAGAACGGCATCTTGTTCGCTATGGTCACCAATGAGTGATTCGTGTGTTCTTGAGGAAGCTGAAGGATCAGTACACGCAGCTGAAGGCTCACAAACGTCATAAGGGTATTATTAAGCTTACAACATCACACACAGTACAAAATCTACGAATATTTTACAAAATCTTAGATCTAAAATGTGTTACAATTAATGTAAACATAAGTTTAAAAATTTTCTTTTTTAATAGAATTTAAAAAATAAAAAACCTGCCTCACACCGCACGCATAACGCAACATATCACGCGCGCATCTTTAACATAAGGAAATAACACATTAGAAACAGCTTTTGACGGCTACCCTCGATATGAGAGCGAGGTGGCGGCGTCCTAATTGACCGTTCACGGGAAGCACGTGGCAACTTATTCTAAAATTAACGGTTCTTTAAAAGGCTTATTTGTGAGCGAAATCCTATCCCACTTCTGATTTTAGCAACCAGAAGTGATAATCAATTAAAAAAAAAACAATTCTAAAAAACCTACCAAGTGATTTAACCAAAAATAAAATAAATAAAAATAAAATATGTTTATTATGGAAGATAAGATACATACATGTATCACTTATTCCACGTCATTAAATTTGAATTTGTAGGCATCCTTATTCATCGGCATAGAAGACAGAGGGTGTAGGCCGAGAGAAAAAGCCGGCGTAAAAAACTCTCGGTACTCTTTTAAAACAGCAAATCATCAAAAAACAACACTTATTTAAAACAAATATCGCAAATCATTAAAGAACAATTCACACTAAATCTACCTTTAAATTTTATTTGGGTATTTTAAAAACAACCGTTAACCTTAAAACAATTACACAAAATCACCGAATAAAAATAACACAAAACGTACTCACAGTATGCGGTCTCGACACCAACCACCTTTCTTGTCAACGTCCGAGCAACATCAGAGCCCGTGGCACACTGAGGTGACTGAGGCAGGACTGCAGGAGGCTGGCCGCTGGAGGCAAGTTTCGTGAATCGTGACATTACGTGTACTCGTTCCACGACCGAACCCGAATCGACCACAGAGTCAAACGGCAGTCATAGAAACGAATGTCAAATATTTCTTTAATATTTATTATTAAGAAGTTTTAAATGATATATATACTACTTTCAATAATAATAATAATGACTATGGAGTCATTATTATTATCGACCATTGAATAGTCGTTAATTTATAGATCTAGCAACATTGACAAATTAAATAAACCATTCGTATTAACGGCATCGAACCAATTCGACATTATTAAATGACAATGACAGCTGACACTAAAACAATTTCTTCAATATTAATTATAAAGACTACAGACTATCAAATAGTCGTTAAGTTGCAGATCCATCAATATTGATAAATAAAATAAACCATATAACGGTTTTCAACTAATTTGACCCCGATATTACCAAATGATGATGAATGTCAATTCCTTAAACATAAATAATAAATGCTATGCATTTACCACAGACTATCAATCCTTAATATTGTTTATTATTATCTTAAATATATTTATTTACCTGAATTAAAATATCAATTTTTATATTTTTGTAACAATATCATCATTATATATTAATTTGCTCCCATATACAATGTATACTTACGATATCGAAATCATCTCGATATCGCTTGGAAAGTAATAGCTTTTGGTTCAACACCATATATTTGGAAGAGATTGTGGAGTACATGATTTAAATAAGATTCGGAATCGAAGGTAATACAGAATATATCCAGAACTTTTTTTTTGAGTATACCAGAATGAGTATTGAAACCTTCGATGATATTCTTATCAATATTCTACCAGAATTGGAGAAAAAAGTTAATGCAAATAGAATTTTAAGTGCCGCTGAAAAATTGTTGTTGACATTAAGGTATATTCAATTTATGGCCAGACTTCCAAATATCTGGTCTTGCCAGTATTTCAATAATAAAAACTCTGTATTCATTTTTCGCCGCAAAAACGGCTAAACTTATTTAATCCCTGCTCTATTCGCCGCGGCTGCTCAGGGTGGGGACAGTTAGATTTAAGTGACTTTTAAAGAATATGGTGGCGCCATCTACTATATTACTCCAGAACCTAGTAGTTATTTTATTTGCCTATAGATGTCACTAAGACAATAATTAACAAAAAACACATTTATAAAGCTTTCTCAGTTTTACTACTATTATCATAAAATCGAAGGAAATTAGCATAAATACATAAAAATAACAATCTGACGACTTCTTAAAATTTGGCAGATTTTATGTATTCTGGCAACATTATTTTGTTTCTGTGCACGTGTTTTTCTGTCAACTCAACAACTGTCTTGCACAACAAATTCTGTAACCGTCTTTAGAAATAATAGTTGTGGTGAAAAGTTTGTTACAATACAAGTTTGTTGTGGCGATTTTGTATTTCAGAGAGAGCGTTGAGTTGAGCTGTAAGACTCCACCGTTTTTACTGTTGAGTGTTGACACTGTTGACTCCGTTTGTCTGTATACCCAATATCCACTTACTATTCCTAAACATTCCATTACATTCCTATTCCTGCAACAAATTGGCGGATTGGTAATGAATGGAATAACTTATACGTTCATCTTGTAAGTATCGAACCAACATTGCATCCAAACCAATCTTTTTTCGGACCTTACAATGCATTCTTTTCCGAAACCAGACAATTTTCCGGAGCGTTTCAAAACATGGAATATTATATGGCAAATTGGAAACTGAGTCTGACTATACCTACGACAGCAAAAGAAAAGTTTGTGACAAACATTTCACAGACAGGGATCGAAACCATTACAAGAGACTTAATGCACTTGCTGTCCCATCTCTTCATTTGTTGGGTAAGTTTCATCAATAAACCATAACTTTACTTACAGAATTACTAGTTAGAGAGGTTTCTAATAGAATAGGGTTCTATACTTGTCAATGATTTGTTATCTTAATATTATTCTTACTATTTATTTATTAGTTAGTTAAACTGTGGGTCATGCATCTTCAACTCTTCGTCAGTTGTGTCAGTCTATCGTCCCATTGACACTACAGAGCTAAAGGTGAGAGAGTGGGTTTGTGGAATCACCATCATCATCAACCTAAGAATTGGCCCACTGTTGGGACTTGGACACAGGCCCGTCACATAAATTATCCATTCTATATTCCACAATAAACTCCACTTTGGTTTAACAGACTAGATTATGAGCTGAAGACCTATTTTACCCAAATCATTTGTGTTATGTATGGTGGCTAATCTGGTTAAAAATCTTTTTCCAGACAACTTTGCTGTGCTTGGAGATAGCAACAGGGTCTCAAGCAAGACTCAAGCTCTTCTAAAACAAAAAAAGTAAGTAAATACATGAAACAGTAATATCAAGAACCATACCTACGCTGTCTGTCTGTGGATCTGGTATAAGAAAATAATGTCATTTAAGTATCTTTAGATTCTTTAGTGTACAATAAAGATTTTTATATCTATCTATCCATGATTAATGTTCATTGTTTATTTGTAGTTATAGTGGAATATGTACACAGCATGATGCAGCTTTACTGTCCATCTTAACGGACCACAATTACTGTACGGTGAGCCGGTATATGACGGATGTCTTCCAAGAAAGGTTAATATAACATATATGATAATAATATATAAAAGAGTACTTAAATACTAAAACCCGACTACAAAAAGGTTGAAATAAGACCAGCTTATAACTCAAATATTATATTTAATTAATCTTCATGGGAAGCCAGTTTATGAAATGCGAATGTGGGGTCTTCCGACAACGAATATCTATGACAGTAAATATATTTTGAAGGTTAAGCAGGTCTTGTTTCAACCTTTTTGTAGTCGGGTTTAGTTTTTAATTTTTACTTAAAGTTCTTTAGTACCTACGTTTCGTAGTTCGTTCTACATAATTGTGTATAGAACCATAAAAAATCTATTTTTGTTTCTTTTATCAACTTTTTATTTGGAAGCTACATCAAATGTTAAATTTTTGAAATGGTCTTTAATTTTTGATACACTTGACGATGGTATAGGATCATGATGGTACCAGAGTTTAGTCAGTCATAATGGCACTTGTGATTTTCCTTTTTACACGCTTTATATTAGCTTCACCTGTATATATGTATGTAACCAACTCCTTCGGACTCGATTTTGACCCACTTTTAACGGACAGATTTAATTCGATAGACGAAAAATATGGCACAGAGCACCCCACGCTTTTTCACAATAATACCAGTATTTTTTGTTCATTACCATTTTCAGCCTAAATTAGGAATTATTTTTCACTTTTTAGTTTGATGTGCTTTAAGAGCGTGTTTTTTAGTTTTTTTAAACTATTATTTATTTATATCTTTATGTTTTGAACATGTAACAAACATAAGAATATTATTTTACAGGAGGAACCAAAAATACCGTACTTCGATACCTGCGCAGCGAGATTTGTGTAAGAGAGCGAAATCTTTCAAAGACAGACTATCCCAGGCTGCTAAATTGTGCAAAGTCAATGCCTTTGTAGAGGTGGTGAAAAATATGAGCAAATCAACTCAGCTTCGAAAGGTCGACGATTTACCGTTGGTGAAAAAGTGCCCTTTCACTTTATAAAAAAAGTCCCAAAGGTTATGGATTGCTCTACAAATAGTTAACATTACCTTCAAGCAAATCGATGAAGCGTCTGTGATCAAGTGAAAATTTGTATGGGTATAAATCCTACGTATTCCAAAAAATCCGCCATACTGTGCTGCGGAATTAAAAACAAGACCGCGTCTGCAGCTTAATATTTGATGAAATGTCATTGAGAGCCCAAGTGACATATAATGCGTCAAAGGACAGTTTGGAAGGATTTGACAAAAGAAATGCTGTATACCATTCACACCATAGAGAGAGTTAAATGGGAGTATTATCAGCAAGTATATGCCGCCGACAAAAGGTGCATTGTAAGATAAAATAACTGAAGAACACTTGGTGCCCGATAAAATGAACAAAATGAGGGTGAAGTTGGCAGCGGATCATCTCACTACCGGGGGTGATGTGCCGGAAGAATGCAAAAATTTAATAGACATTACATATTAGATAATATTTTTGACAGCTTAAATATAAGCTCTTTTCATGTGCCAAATGGCAAAAAGTATAAAGGTGCAGTAGAAAGAAACTTAAACCCCATTTTAAACTGTGGAGGGAGGCACGAAAAGTTTAAAAAAAATCGGGTGTCTGTAAAGTCGGGAAATGGAAATCACAATTGAATTGATCAAGTTGCATTTATTTGTACGCATAAATACAATTATGTCAATTTTAAATGGAACGCCTCAGAGCGATGTAACGCCGCATGAGTCATGTTTTTTCGTGCGTGCAGCCGGCTCCATCGAATTATAAGACGTCACGTCAAAAATCAGGTTTACTGAAGTCACTATCAGTAACTAACCTAATAAAGACCATTGAAGGAATATGGAAAGTCGTCACAAAACAATACGGCTTAGATGCATTATTAACAAGAAACTTAAACCAAGACCCAGTTGAGAATTTCTTCGGGAACATTGGGAGTTACGGAGTGAGAAATGTTGCCCCTAACACTAGGGTTTGAAAGCGCACACAAGGCGTTACTGTTGAATAAGAGCGAGGCCCCATTAGTACGTTGTGATGCGTCATTTTTCATATATTTTTTATAACATGCCCCTCTAGACCGTTGCGTCGGCGTGGGAGGGTGATGCGCTGCGTTGTCGAAGCGCCGCTGCGACGACGGACAGTGATCCATTACCAGAGGAGGAAGCTAGACGAGCGTAACGACATTTTTTAACATCATGAGTGAACAGGAGATTGATATTCTCATATCTTTGGTTCAAGAAAGACACGTATAATCGCCTAAAATATATATATCGCCGATAAATCACACGAACACTACAGTGATAAATTTCGTTAAGCGAATGAATGGGCAGCTGTTTGTAAAATAATATTTCAAGATTACGAGGAATTTGAGGACCAAAAAAAGAACAAGATTGGTGAGTTGTTATTTATTATGATAAATACTTAAGTTATTTTAACTTTTATAAGTTAATTTATATCTTTTTCAACTGTCATGGTATAGCCCCTTCCGGACTCCTGAAGTAATTAGAAATTGATCTCTGATAAAATTTACGGCTAATGATTCTTCATTGACGTGGGGTCTCAATTGTGGGAACATACTTATTGCCATTTTGTCTTGTTGTCATAAACCATCATGTTATTATTATTATTATTATTTACTTAACACACTGGCAGCTTTTAATGAGCTGATGCGTGTGTATTAAGGGATTTGGAGAAACTTATCCAGTCTATTTTTAAAGGTGTTCAGAGATGGTGCACTGATCACACTTTCCGGAAGCCTATTCCAGTCGGCCACTACTCGGTTTGGGAGAAAGTTCTTTAGGGAATTTGTGTTGTGTTGAGTGGTCTTAAGTTTTAAAGAACTACCCCTCAAATGTGTATTTTCACTTAAAATAAAGAGCTTCTCAATTCCTGGAACATTATAGTGGCCAGTGAGGATTTTATAAGTTTCAATGAGATTTCCTCGTAATCTCCTACTTCCTAAATCAGTAAGGTCAAGTGCTTTCAGACGCTCATTATAAGATTTCTTCCTGAATGACCTTATCAAACCTTTATTATGACCTTATGTTGTGTAACAAAATTGTGTAAAACACAACATGCTTTTAAGATGTGAATAGTTAAATCATATGCTGTATCAATTGGCCTATGTAAAATGCGCCATTTATTTGCCATGATCCCAAATGCACATTCTGCGTATCTTCGAGCTCTGCTAAGGCGATAATTATAAACCCTTTGTTTCACGTTGAGATTCTTTCCGCCGTATGGGCGCATAATATGCTTACTTAAACCAAAAGCTTCATCACCGACGAGTACGTATGGGATTGGTGGTTCGTTAATATAATCATTTCTAAGTGGTTGAGAAACAGGTAATGGTTAATTCATTTCTCATTAAGATCTTGTAAAGCGTCGAATTTCTAAAAATAGTAGAATCACTTTCCTTTCCATATGCTCCCACGTCGACAAAAACAAACTTATAATTTGAGTCAACAACCGCCAGCAAAACAATTGAAAAATAATTTTTGTAATTTTAAAACAGAGAGCCACTTTTGTCCGGTTTTATCAAACGTATATGTTTCCCATCAATAGCCCCAAAACAATGAGGAAAGTTGGCTTTGAGATCAAAATGTAATACAATATTGAAGTGAAACTTCTTTATCGGGGTTGGAAAAAAATTTAGTGTAACATTTTTCCGTTACGCGCCATCTTTTGAAGTGAAACTTCTTTATCGACGTATGGGAGAAATTTTGTAGCAGGTTACGCGCCATGTTGCTTTTTGAAGTCAAACTTCTTTATCGGTTGGAAAAAAATTTACACACATTTGTCACATTTTTCGGTTACGCGCCATCTTTTTCTTGTAAAAGTTTGTTGGTTGATCCAAGTTGAAAAAACCACGGTTGATCCGAAGAGATTCAAAGCCATTAGTAACAAAAATATATAATAACGATAACAATGATAGTAATACCAATAATTCTATTACAATTAATGACATTCTGTAATAATCTTAGTACTACATAGTAGTACAGTAATAAGTTAAAATGAAATAATTGTATTTGTATTCATGTCTATGATAATAAAAGCCTTTTGTTAAACTTTATCTAATTTAACTTTATTTAACCAATTTCTGTAAAGTTGCATACAGTAGATCATTTTTCGAAAAATAAGGTCATAAAGAAGTTTCACTTCTTACGTGTGTACACCTAGTACACGCACACATTTTTTATTTTGTTGTTTTTCTACTGTAATCTCTTCTATGTACTGTGGTCGAAGATATTTCCTCACAGCTTGACAAACTCACGAAATAGTTCTAGAAATTGTTGATCTCACGTTTAAATTTGAAATGCAAGTCGTTTATCGAATTTCCACTGCCCAAGTACCTGAAATAGATACACAACAATTAAACAGGATGGCTCATTTAGATCTGCAATCATAGATTAATATTCTTTTCTTTTCTTTCTTTGCAGGTAACGAGATCGTGAAAAAATGGATAAGCGTGAGGGACAACTTTTTCGATATGTAAAAAAATTAAAAGAACAGTTCGTCTGGATCAGGGGCAAAACAATTTAAAAAATATCATTATTACAATCAGTTGCAATTTTTGTTGAAAATTGCCCAAAATAAAACTGACAGTAGCCTTGAAAACGTGCCTGATGAAACGGAACGAAACAAAAACACAACATCATCTTCTCCATCTCAAGAAATGTCCTCGTTACCCCCAGGACCTTCTCGCTACGTGCAAGCCGCAAGAGACAAACCAAGCAATAGATGATTTCGAGGCGCAATCATTAGAGGCGTTGCATGAGACAGAAAACCACTTATCATTTTTCAAAGGAATTTTGCCTTCTTGCCGTCCAGGCTTTACGGAATTACAGACTTTGACATTTCAAAGCAAAGTTATAAATATCATTACCGAAATGCGGTTCGGGGAACAGACTCAATCAACACCATTGCAGTCACGCTGATATCAAACTGGGAAACAGTATCATGCAACACCATTGCAGTCACGCGGATATCAAACCGGGCAACAGTATCATGCAACACAACGGACTACAGTATGGACAACAGTATGGATATCACACTACACAAAATGCCCAGTCACCATCGGGGTATCGAACAGATGAATTCGACGCTCCCTTCTCAGCCAACACTACAGTTAATAATTTTACAGATGATAGTCAAGAAGAAGAATATAACTTTGCTTTGTTGACTAGTAGTAATACTTAAATTAAACTGATTTTAAAGATAATAAATGAATAACTGACGAACATTCTTTTTTAGCTTTAAGTTTATGTATTATTATTTAAAGCGTATGCCCTTAATAGATAAGCTTGTTCAGTGCATATGCCCTTAATAGATAATAGCTTATTCAGTGCATATGACTGCAATAGATAAAGTTAAAGCTTATTCAGTGCATATGACTGCAATAGATGGTTAAAGCTTATTCAGTACGTATGCCCTTAATAGATAAGCTTGTTCAGTGCATATGCCCTTAATAGAAAAAAGCTTATTCAGTGCATATGCCCTTAATAGATAATAGCTTATTCAGTGCGTTTGCCCTTAATAGATAATATTAAAGCTTATTCAGTGCGTATGCCCTTAATAGATAAAAGCTTATTCAGTGCGTTTGCCCTTAATAGATAAGCTTGTTCAGTGCATATGTCCTTAATAGATACGTTTATTCGGTGCATATGCCCTTAATAGATAAGCTTGTTCAGTGCATATGCCCTTAATAGATATGCTTATTCAGTGCATATGCCCTTAATAGATAATAGCTTATTCAGTGCATATGACTGCAATAGATAAAGCTTATTCAGTGCATATGCCCTTAATAGATAATATTAAAGCTTATTCAGTGCGTTTGCCCTTAACAGATAAGCTTGTTCAGTGCATATGCCCCTAACTTCGATTTTGTGACCTTTGGTGTAGACTCTTGAGCCGTGCGATTCAAGTGCACAGACGCTAATTAAAGATTTAAGTTGGCGCCTGGTAGATACTACCGGTGACCCTAGAGCTGGTGCTTTCCTTAACGAATAAGAATCGCAATACAGCGAGGAAATGCTGCCAGCATTAAAGGTACACTGCCACAGGGACCATTTTTTTTTATTAATTTTTAATTATTAATATTATATTTTTAAAATTATTTTATGTGTGAGGATTATAAACGTGAAACTTTTATATGATTGTACACGTCATGTGCGCATACGCACTAAAGTATACGTGCGGTCTATAGATAAGCCCGTTTGAACAATTTTTTAGTAACTCCTATTGTTTTCTGTGTTTTTTCTATCTTGAGTATCTGTTTTTATTTCTTACTAGCTGTACCCTGCCACAATTCGCTGTGGCACATTGTGATTGAATGGTTGTGAAATGAGAAATAAAACAAAGAAAACATTTTATATAAGTTTAATTTTGCAATACTAGTGGAAAAACTAATGAAAAAAATAAAATAACACAAAAATATAGTTTAAAACAATCCTTGATGCGGATTATCGATCTATATATCATGTTAAAATTTCAGCTCGATCGGTGCAGAACTTTTTGAGTTTTTGAAGCGTACACAAACCAAAATGCGCCAAAACTTGTAATACAGGGTCACTCTAGAGTATTTTTTTTATAAAATATTTTATTAAAGATATATGTACTGAATAAGCTTTACCTATCTATTGCAGTCATATGCACTGAATAAGCTTTAATATTATATATTAAGGGCATATTCACTGAATAAGCTTAAACTATCTATTGCAGTCGTATGCACTGAATAGCTTTAACTTTATCTATTGCAGTCATATGCACTGAATAAGCTATTATCTATTAAGGGCATATGCACTGAACAAGCTTATCTATTAAGGGCATACGCACTGGATAAGCTTAAATATTATCTATTGAGGGCATATGCACTGAATAAGCTTATCTATTAAGGGCAAACGCACTGAATAAGCTATTATCTATTAAGGGCATATGCACTGAACAAGCTTATCTATTAAGGGCAAACGCACTGAATAAGCTTTTATCTATTAAGGGCATACGCACTGAATAAGCTTTAATATTATCTATTAAGGGCAAACGCACTGAATAAGCTATTATCTATTAAGGGCATATGCACTGAATAAGCTTATCTATTAAGGGCATATGCACTGAATAAGCTTTTATCTATTAAGGGCATATGCACTGAACAAGCTTATCTATTAAGGGCAAACGCACTGAATAAGCTTTTATCTATTAAGGGCATATGCACTGAATAAGCTTATCTATTAAGGGCATATGCACTGAACAAGCTTATCTATTAAGGGCAAACGCACTGAATACGCTTTAATATTATCTATTTAGGACATATGCACTGAATATGCTTTTCTATTAAGGGCATATGCACTGAACAATTTTATCTATAAAGGGCAAACGCACTGAATAAGCTTTAATATTATCTATTAAGGGCATATGCACTGAACAAGCTATCTATTAAGGGCAAACGCACTGAATAAGCTTCAATATTATCTATTAAGGACATTACATTGAATAAGCTTTTAATATTATCTATTTAGGGCATATGCACTGAACAAGCTTATCTATTAAGGGCAAACGCACTGAATAATCATAAATATTATCTATTTAGGGCATATGCACTGAATAAGCTTATCTATTAAGGGCAAACGCACTGAATAAGCTTTATTATTATCTATTAAGGACATTACATTGAATAAGCTTTTAATATTATCTATTTAGGGCATATGCACTGAATAAGCTTTAATCTGTTAAGGGCAAACGCACTGAATAAGCTTTAATCTGTTAAGGGCAAACGCACTGAATAAGCTTTAATCTGTTAAGGGCAAACGCACTGAATAAGCTTTAATCTGTTAAGGGCAAACGCACTGAATAAGCTTATCTATTAAGGGCATATGCACTGAACAAGCTTATCTATTAAGGGTATATGCACTAAACAAGCATATCTATTAAGGGCATATGCACTGAACATGCTTATCTATTAAGGGCAAACGCACTGAATAAGCTTTATTATTATCTATTAAGGACATTACATTGAATAAGCTTTTAATATTATCTATTTAGGGCATATGCACTGAATAAGCTTTAATCTGTTAAGGGCAAACGCACTGAATAAGCTTTAATATTATCTATTAAGGGCATATGCACTGAACAAGCTATCTATTAAGGGCAAACGCACTGAATAAGCTTTAATATTATCTATTAAGGGCATATGCACTGAATAAGCTAATCTATTAAGGGCTTATGCACTGAACAAGCTTATCTATTAAGGGCATATTCACTAACAATTTTATCTATAAAGGGCAAACGCACTGAATAAGCTTATCTATTAAGGGAAAACGCTCTGAATAAACTTAAATATTAGCTATTTAGGGCATATGCACTGAATAAGCATATCTATTAAGGGCATATGCACTGAACAAGCTTATCTATTAAGGGCAAACGCACTAAAAAAGCTTATCTATTAAGGGCAAACGCACTTAATAAGCTTTAATATTATCTATTTAGGGCATATGCACTGAACAAGCTTATCTATTAAGGGCAAACGCCCTGAATAAGCTTTACTATTATCTATTAAGGACATTGCATTGAATAAGCTTTTAATATTATCTATTTAGGGCATATGCACTGAACAAGCTTATCTATTAAGGGCAAACGCACTGAATAAGCTTTAATATTATCTATATAGGGCATATGGCTGACCGTGGATTCAATGTGCAAGATCTATTTGAAAAAAAAGATGTTGCCATTTATACACCAACATTTTTGAAGGGTCTATCACAATTACCTGGTGTAAAATTAAAACATGATAGACAATTAGCAAAAAATCGTATACATATTGAACATCTTATTGGGCTAACAAAAACATTTAAAATATTAAAATGCCATTATTATCAAGAATATTTTTCATTTGTGTTATGCTATGTAATTTTAAAGAAGGAATTGTGAAATTAAAAGTCCAAAGTAATCAGGGGGTTTTATTGTTTCTAAGTAATTCTTATAAATATATTTATTAAGTAGGGTCTTTTTAAAATATTCCATATAAAATTTGTCCAATACTGTTATCATATGATTGATAAATTCTTCATCCCTTTCCTCGTAAATCACTTTCAGATCTTTATAAGTATAGACTATAACCTTACAGAATTTCCTCCCTGAGCAATACATTTGCCCTTGAATTTGATAGAAATAAGGAGTTCCTTTTATTAAATATGGAACTGTAATATTATTAATTTCCTTGTTCTTGGAGGCTTATGGGCTTGCTGGCTCATACGAGTGCTTAATTGTCATTTTTGATGGGTGATTTAGGATCAAACTTCTAAATCTTTTCTTATATTCTTCTTTGTCCACTAGCATAGAGCATGGGGAAAATATTTTATTTTCCACATTTCTTTTCATGGGTAGTTTTGAAGATATCATAGGAGATTCTGTGAAAACTTTCTGTGGCACATGAAACTTTTGCAATTTTTCTGTTGGCACTTGATGTTTAATTATAATTTTTTCAGGCACCATATGCTCTATGGCATAGAGCACAGTAGCCACTTGTATGCAATGGGCATTTGTGGGCACCACTACCTGCCACAAATTCACATTGAGATTCCTCTTTCGATCCTCTAGCATGTATCTTAATGTTCACTTCATATTGAAGCTGTTTCATTGAAGCACGAGTTATGTCTTTAACAAAGGTATATTCACCTTCTGTAGCTGCTCTAACAACTACTAAAAATCTTGCTTCATACAATTGCAGCCCGTCAACTTGCTTTTTATGGAATCTGTAAAAAAACAGGGTTTCTAATTTATATTTTCTTCTTAATACTTTCAGACTTAGTAAGACAGAAAGAAAATGTTTATTCGGAAAACATGGCAATTTTTCAAATTGATGTTGAAGTTGCCGATTAGGCGGTGGTGAGCTGGACCTTTGTGGTTTGGACTACAGGGATGATTTTTAGTACCTACCAAACAATGTATGAATTCCTCTAAATTACTTACTCATTGTGAAAAAAAATACTTACTCATTGTAATATAATTGAATATGTTGTTTCGTCACGGGAGGAAGGCTTGTGCAGTGTGCTTGCATTGATGTCCCGATACATATACATCAATGGATGGTAAATCCATTTTAACATCATCCGTTTTATGAACTTGCTGTTCACCAAAATTGAAATTTCGGTCGAAACATTCGAGCCTGTAATAAAAAAGAATTGTGATAAGCATATATATTATTTTAAAAATCGCGTAAAAAAATCGCATTTCACTTTTAGAAAAAACTATTATTATCGATTATTTTCATAATAGATAATTTTTTCACTTCCCTACTTGACAGTTGACGGCAACAAATGAAAACTTAAATCAAATAGTGCACGAAAATTTTTAAGGCATTAAGGCAAGATTCTATGAGAAAAAAGAAGCTACTTAATAGTTAATACTACCATACTACTAAACAATTGTTAATTAACTTTTAAGGGAAAATTGTAAACAATCATAATTTCAAATTGTGTGTTTTAACTTGAACTTACTATTTAATGTAATGTGAAATCCACGTATTATATAGAACAAAGTCAACATAGTTTAATAATCATCATATTATTATTTATAAAAGAAAGCGAAGTGATTTTTGATTGAATGTTCGGTATCTTCTGTACTGGAAAAGAGAAAGTGATTAGGTATACGCAATATTTCTCGCGGACAGCAAACACTTTTCTTTAGTAAGCCTATCACCATAATAGAAAATGTTAGAAACTAGTGAAATAGAAGCTGATTTCTTTACTCCTGCGGCAAAGTACGTATTGTTAAGAAGTATTGACGTTCGTTTGTGATAAGACATATAATCAGAAACTTGTTTTAATTTAAGCACCTCTTTGGCCACAATATTCAGCAATACTCAAACAGATCGAAATGATGAAAATAAATCATTGATATATGTTCCTGAAACTCCAATCGCACTGCCAGAAAATCATAAAAGTGCTGGTGATGTGCACAAAGAAACATCAGCATCACAATGTCTTTTTGCTACTTCAGTATCAGCATATGAATGGTATGTGTACTTAATACTTATCCCTATTTCATTGATAATATTTAATTTACAAAATGTCTGACTTTCTTTTCTTTCAATTTAAGTTTTCATTTCCAAAATATGTCTTGTTTCAAGAGAATTTCTTTAAAAAGACCCTAAGAAATGTATCTGATTTTTGCAGTTGTCTGTTTCAGGGTAGAAAATAAGTATAACCTTCGTGATAAATTGGGTTTTGCCATTGTCAAAGATATAAAGGATGATGTTCATAGCCTCATAATTTACACATCTGAAAAAAGAACTCTATCTCTAGCAACTATAACATCAAAATTTGTAATTAATGTTAAAAAAGATGTCAACATATCATACTATGACAATTATAAAAAATATTGGCTTATTTCTTCCGCAGCTAGTAAAATTTCTGATATAGTGAAGTGTTTAGAAAACTTTAAAGTCAATGTGACATATTTAAATGATGCAGAAATTTCTTCACCCAAAGATGTAACAGAAACAGTGCCTGACCAACTACCTAATGAAAGTTTAGATATTGATACTGACAGTTTAACAAATCAAAAAAAAGACTCTATTTTGAAAAGAATGGCAACAATGGGCCAATCAGTTTTGCCTCCAAGTAACAATATTGTTTCTAAGTCCACTGATTCCTCTGATACAAATGACTATGATCATCCTTCATTACCAAGGCATAAGTCAGTAAAATCATTGCCCAAGAAACATTCCACAGAGAAGAATGCATATTCAGGAAAACAATATAATAATGAGTTAAGTAAAATATTACCGAACACATTAAAAATCCAAGATTCAATCATTCCTGTAAATGTTAAAAAGTTTGAATCATTCTATGAAAATAATATGCACAGTTTAATCACAGAACAAAGAATAAGTAACAGTGAATTAAGAATAAATATAAATAGATTATCAGACAAAGTTGACCATTTATGTAATAAGACATTGGGTGGAGGTACTCAATCACATTCATTAAACAATCAAAATGAAATAGTTAACAAGTTGTTAAAAGAATATGAGAGTAAAATTTTTGTATATGAAAAATTTATTAAATCAAAAGGCTTTGAATGCAATTTATTGTTTACAAATGAAAATGAACCATCCTCATCGGTGAAAATAGACAGTATCGTCGAAACAGAGAAGGATAAAGAAAATCAAGCCCTAGAAATTAATGAACTAAACAAAAAAATTGATCTCCTCACAAATGCTTTTTCTCAAATGACTGAAAAACATAAACAACATGAAGAGATTTTACTAAAAGAAATAGATACTTTGAAACAAGACCTAAATGATAAGAATGAAAGTTTATACACAATTAGTAGGAGTATTCAAAGTATTGCAGCCAATTCCAATTCAGAAGAGTATAGTAATAAACTTAAAAATATAATGAATAGTACTTTCCAAACAATATCATCCAAATTCAATGATGAGGATAGTTATTTAGGTACTGTGGTTAAGAGTATAGTTGCAAAAATAATAAAAAAGACAACAATGGAATCTTTAAATGATATTAATTAAGCACCAGTGACTTGACACAAGATTCTTATTAATTCAAATCATGTCTGTGCAATAAAATCCATTGCGGAGTTTACTTGCTATGTGCACAAATACCAATCCTTGTATGGTGAAAGAATACATCTTGAGGATGCATTTTTCAGAGCCATAAATCACAAGAGTGTGTCAGGCATAGAAGAAAATGGATTCAGAAATAGATATAGAAACAGATTATGAGGCTTTCTTTAATCAGCTCTAAATAAATACTTTATAAATGTTACTGACTGAAAATATATTATTCAAATTGCATTTTTATTAATATATTTTTTTTTATATAGTATTCAAGTTTGTTACATTATTTTTATTCTGGTGTTAAAAAGTATTAGCTTCCTGAAGTTTACTGGTCTTAAACTATAATGATACAAAACACTGTTTTTAGAAACTAAATATATAGTGAAAAATCTTAAATATAGAACTTACTCTTGAATAGGTTAATACTTCAAAATAAATAAAATCATATTTTCCGTTCAGGTTTTAAATGTATTAAGTATATATTGCTCTTAGTTCCTCACACTTTGTTGTGAGAATTATGTAAAAATTATATTTGATGTATACAACAAAAAGACTTATTAAAAGTATAAATTAATCTAGCCTTAATATAACACTACGGTTGTTTATTATATATATTATATACTGACATAGATCAATTCATATTTTTAGAAAAATGTGTGGCGCCAAATGCAAAAATTTAAATATCATGTAGGTACATATAAATAATACACTTATTTACGGTTGCGTGGTCACTGTAACTGATGCACGCTGTAAAGCACGCGAAACGTCGGATTTTTTTTTATTATGTAAAATAATTATAAGTTTATAATAATACATAACATCAATCCGGTATAAAAGTGTTTTCTTTAAATGTGTAAAAAATAAGGTAATAAAAGACAATATCATATACATACTTAAGTAGTAAAAAGAATGAAATAAATGTTATCAGTTCATCTCGAAAGATTTACTCCGCTTTCATTATGATAAATTTTTATCAACATAAATAAAATATTGAGAGAATTGTAGTGTATTTTGTTCTTTTTAAGGTATATTAGATTATTATTGTAATAATCATCAATATATTGTTAACAATATAGACGAATAAATTATGAGGGTAGAATAACAAAATAAGACTACGGTCCATAAAAAATCTGACCACTCTAGTTAGTATCTCTACATGGTCTGTGCTTCTACTTTATCTGTAGATACTAGAGTTGTGAAATGTGCAGTCAGCAGTGCCGTCATCGGTCATGTATCAATAATAATCATTTGCCAGTTGCCTTTCCCATTAGGGATAAATTAATATCATTATAATAATTAATAATCATATAAATGTGACAAAGTGATTAATTATATTAGTCTCATTTATTATTTTTCAACTTTTAACACAAGTCTTTTGTTCATTTGTAACCTTAATAACAAATTGCATATAGAGATGAGTTAATACTTAATAATGTATTCCAATTAAATGATGATATAGATTGTTACTGGTTAATAGTACTTTTAATAATTATTAAAATTCACGGATCAGTAAATAAATTATACTTTAAAATTATTGATATATGAATGTCTAAACTATTATTTTAATTACAATGGAAGATCTATCGTCGTCTATTAATCAATATAAAACTCAGGTATGTTGTACTCTTTCAAATATCTTTTCAAGACAAACAAAAAGTAATTTTACCAAATATTTGCATCTATATAGAGGATTTATTTAACCTATTATTTCTTTCTTTCTTTTTAGTTGTTGGTAGTCAAACAAAGCCTTCAGTCTACTAGTGATGCAGCAGAAAGACAATCTTTGTTGGAGTTGCAGTCAGAACTCCAGCAATTAATAGATTTAACACAAGAAAGTATAGATGCACAGAGCCAACAGATTTCAACAGAACCTAGAGAAGAAAATGATATTGACACAAAAAATGAGCTGGATGATGAATATGCTTTATTTATGGTAAAAATATTAAATAGTAACAACTATTTCTATATTACATGCTAACGGCCTGACTCTGCTACACATGGCTGTACATTTTCTTTATTTCAAATTATAACATAATTATATATAGCCTATGTTACTCAGGGATACCATAGGATTATAATAAAAATTTCATCTAGTCTGTAACAAACAAATAATTCCTCATATATATTATATAGTATAGACAGACTCCCATACATTAAATCAAGCTATTAACTGAATACTGATGAGTGCATAATATACTTTTTCTTTACTATGAATTTTACCCTTAATTTCCTACATGAACAAAAATCAGAGGCACAAAAACACACACATCAAATGCAGCTCTGGAAGGAGTATTTTTTATATAATGATAATATCTTAAATATTTTTATTTGTAGAGAGAAATGGCACAAAGTGGAGCTTTTGAAAATGAAGAGAGTAAAGAAGAGCTAAACCAATCTGACTCAAAAAATGATGATAGTGACATAGAGGTATAAATGTATGAAATCCTAAGAATTTGGTCATTGTCTTGTAGAAAAATTACAAAAATTAACTATCAGAACATCTTTAAAAAATAACTAACTATCACAACATCTTAAAAAAATCTTAAAAATTAACCACTTTGTCAATAATGCATTTTTTTGTCATTATTATTTCAATATGATGATTCCATATGTTTTAAGGATGAGCTGTCCTCATTGCTTGGTATGAAGTGCGCAGTATATCACACACACTCATGGGGTGGCCACAGCTTACATAATGCCATGGTTAGTTCAGTTGTTCCACGACAAGATGATGATCAATTTGGTGATTTGCAGGTAAGATGGGCTAAATTATTTATGATCTTTTCACTTAAAAATATGTTTTATTTTGTGCCATGTGTGTACTGTTAAGATGAAACTTTTTGTATATTTCTTCAGGGCGCCTTAGCAATGCATTGTTTTGATTAATATTCTAAAATATGACAATATAATTTTATGAGATTCAGGCTTCTTATATAAATTCTAAATAGTATTTGGGTTAAATTTAAAAATAGACCTACGAAATTCTTAATGTTATTTAAAAAAAATTATAGGTAAGAGTATTATTCACACATCCAACCCACACTGAGATGCTGCCATGTCCCTATTTTTTAAATGGTGAATGCAAATTTGATGATGAAAAATGTAGGTGAGTTTTGAATAATTCTACATTATATAAATCCAATACTGAATTGTTTGTATGTAATTTTTTTATTTGTTGAATGAAGCATCTCATATATTGTTAATGTTTTTAAATGCAATAGGAATTAAAATTCCTCTCTCTTAATCTGTTTTTTTTATTAATTTTTATATTATTTTATATCATTCAAAAGGTTTGATATTTGTTTTAGATATTCTCATGGAGCCATAGTGCAGTTGTCAAGCTTAAAGGAAGCAATTGAACCTCATTATGATACTCTAAAAGTAGGAAGTAGGGTACTGCTTAAACTTAAACCACCTGATGCTGAGGTATGAGCTGACTGCTGCTATCAGCTTACTTTTTTTTTAAATTTCAATGGTGGCCCTATGTTTTATATTTTATTTATTTTATTTTTATTTATTTTATTTTACAATTTTAGGGAAACTTACAGCTAAAAAGGTTCAATAGTATACAATTAACATGATGACGGCCAATTATCAGTTTCCACACTTACACATTATCACATCATTACACACCAACGCTCAAAAAACTCTCAAGGCTATATTAAAAACTAAATCTCAAAGTATCGGTCACAAAGGGCTTTCTTCGTCGCAGTAACACTTGTGCAGAACAAGTCCAAATTAAGCTCCAGACATGCCACATTAAAAGAACGACATGCTCGTAATAGGTAAGAATTTTTCCTGTATGTAGTTCGTGCTATGGGGACGTACAATAAATTTGGTCCGCGCAGAAACAATGATGGTGCGTACAGGCCCACCCTAGATAACAGTTCTGGCAACTCAGCCGCACCATTAAGTAAAGACACTAGGAACGTAATGTCCGATATTTTTCTACGCTCAGCTAAAGGCAAAATATGAAACTTTTTGCAGCGTGTATGATAGTCAGGCAGGTAACAATTAGATTTAAATTGAATGTACCTTAAAAATTTTCTTTGTATACTTTCAAGGCGGTCTATATAAATGTTGTATATTGGGTTCCATACCTGTGAGGCATATTCGAGGTGACTACGAACGAAAGAGCAATATAATATTTTAATGGTTTTAATTTCCTGAAAGTCGGACGAGATTCTTATAATGAAACCTAACGCTTTCGTGGCTTTATTAATGATGCTCTCAATATGTAGATCAAAGAGAAGTTTGCTGTCAAATATAACTCCAAGATCTTTGACAGATCCAACTCTTACTAAAATAGAATCTTGAAGTTTATAGGGAAAGGCAATGGGGTGGAGTTTGCGAGTAAATGTACAAATGTAACACTTAGATACATTCAAGTCGAGCCCGTTTAGTACACAATAATTTTGAAAGCGGTCCAGATCTTCTTGTAAAGAGAGTGCATCAGCGACAGAGTTAATCTGTTTCATGATTTTCATGTCGTCTGCATACAGTAGAATTTTGGACGACTGAAAACAATGTGTGATGTCGTTAACAAATATATTAAAGAGAAGTGGGCCCAAAAGCGATCCTTGTGGGACTCCTGAAGGTATATATCTGGTTCTTGACGAGTATCCATTCAACACCACAGTCTGACATCGATTCTCTACGTACGATGAGAACCATCTGAATAGATTACCCCGTATACCCATGGAAGATAACTTGCTTAAAAGTATGTTGTGGTCGATTTTGTCGAAACATTTGCTATAGTCTGTGTATATAACATCCACCTGGGATCCATTAGCCATGGAGTCTGATATAAAGTCACTACAGAGGATCAAATTTGACGTAGTCGACCGACCCTTTATAAAACCGTGTTGGTATTCACAAAAGTCCAGTTTCAGTGCTGCATATACTTGTCTGTAAACGATTTTTTCCATAATTTTAGCAAATGCACACAACTTGGATATAGGTCTGTAATTTTCAACAGCGGCTTTTGATCCTTTTTTCAGGACAGGTGTTATATACGCAGACTTCCACAAAGTGGGAACTACTCCGGAAGTAAGTGATAATTGGTATAAAATTGATAGTGGTAAAGTCAGGCTATCGGCGCAATTTACTATAAACACTGGTGGAATATTGTCAGGCCCCGGTGACTTGTTTAGATCCACATGTTTCAAGAATCTATATACTTCATCCCTATTAATTTCTATTGACCCGATATCAGTGCCGAAACAAGCAGCCCCCTCGGGTACGGTCTGTGTGTTGATTGGTGGCGAGTTGTTATTGGCAGCGCTCGGTTCCAAAAAATTTGAATAAAAGTAGTCGCTGAACATGTTGGATATAACATCCCCATCCCCAGATGAATGATTTCCATACTGTAGTACAGAGGGATAGCAATTGGACTGCTTTTTTGATTTTACATAAGCCCAAAAAGCTTTAGGATTGCGCTTTATGTTTGATTCTATTCCAGATATATAATTGTTAAACAACTCTTTTTCTAAATCTTTCACTCTCTGTCGTAAAACGACAAATGATTGATGATCCGAGAGGTTTTTATATTTTTTAAACTTTAAATGATATTTAGCTTTCTCCTTTATTATTTTGATTAGAGAGCTATTATACCAGACTGGGAATTTTGACTGTATGGTTACAATTCTTGATGGAATGTAGATGTTACGCTGGTCGTTGATAGTGTCATAGAAATACGATACAGCATCTTCAAAGGATCTACGCCTCAGTTCATAGTCCCAGTTCACGGAATCCAAATTTCGTTTTATGGCATTGTAATCGCCCTTGTTGTACAAATATTGTAAGCGAGGACGAGTGGGTAGGCTGTGCAACTGAACGAACTCGACCGAAATGCAAAGCGCTTTATGTTGGGGATCTTCGCATACCAGGGGATCAGCGCAGCAGGTAACAGTAATATCGTTATTGGATAGTACAAGATCCAAAATCCTATCGTTAATATTGTGGAAGCAATTATATTGTGAAAGATTACAGATATTCAAATTGTCTATAAAATTCCTTTGAACATCTCCCTGTATGTCACTCGGATAGAGAGAAGAGAGATCATTTGTCTGACACCACTTAATATTCGGTTGATTAAAGTCGCCAAGTATTAAAAATGCATCAGAAGGATATTTCAGAACAAGGTCAGCCAGACTATAAGAAAAATTATTCAATTGAACTGCTAATGTATTGCCCAAATTTTCGTTACAAATGTAGACAACACAGATGTGTATTTTATAAGAAATTTTAGGCTTTCTATGGTTCAATGTAAGCGTGATCCATAGGTCCTCGGCAGACGAGCGCCAGTCATGTCGAACATCAGCAGGTATTTCTCTCTTAACAGCTATTAAAACCCCTCCTCCCTTCGATTGTTCGGTAGCAGCATAATTACGATCTCGTCTCCAAACAAGATACCGATTATCAAACAACTCGGAATCCGAGATACCCTCCAAAAGCCACGTTTCAGTAATACATATAATATCATAGTTATTAACACACACATTTCTGTAAAAAGTACTCGTTTTTGTTCGTAGCCCCCGAACATTTTGGTAGAAAATATTAAGCGGAGCCATTGCAAATATTATCATAAAATACAACACAATAATAAATATGTGGGGTGCATTCTAATCGATGTGAATAAATATATTGCCCCACCAATGAAATGCAAATAAGCACCTTACTAGTATACAAGTTAAGTAGAATAGTTAAACTGCACAAGTATGAGCAAAAATAAAATATTAAATTATTGAGATAAATGTTTGTAAGCCTTACTAAGCCAGAAGCAGTTCTAATTCTAAGGAAATAATGTCTATAATCACAAAAACTGCACGACAAAAAGTCATTAGCATTGAGCGATAAGAGAACAAAAGGCGTGCAGGTACAAGCTGAACTGCAAAAAATGCTACCTGCGGTCCTCAAACTTATTGAGCCGATCAAGTAATGTGACATGCCGGACTGTTTAAATATGATTATGTAAAAAACTTTTTTAAGTCGCGTTCCGTATTGATATGATGTTTTGGAGACGATGTGTTTTTTCGTATAAAAATTTTGCACCCTTTCACCCAAACATAGTCATATCCCCGTTCTTTTGCGCTAGCCTTGGTTTTATTTAATAGGGCTTTGTTTTCCAGAGTTAGGTGATCGTTGACGTAAATCCTGCTATCGCCACGTAGTCCTAAATCCACCGCTTTAAGGGCCTTATGATTCTTTGCAGCAGCTACAAATTCATTCTTCAAGTAACTGTTCTGGACAGAGCATATAATGTTTTTGTTATGCTTATTATTACGCGTAGGCACTCTGGCGATGTAGTTGACCTGCTCCTTTTGGATTTTACAGTTAATTGCAGTCCCCAACTTATCTAAGATGTTGAATAAGTTCTCGGCACTAGACTCGGGTACACCCTTAATTTCAATATTATTCATACGTAGACGTTGTTCGTTGTGGTTCTGCAGTTCCTCCAAGTTGTTTACACGGTCCTGCAGGGTCAACAAATCTCCTTTTGTCTTAACCAAGGAGTCAATTTCTTGCTCCAGGGTAGATACCTTCAAGGTTAGAGCCTCAACTGTATTATGAACAAACTCGATAGACGCCTTCATATCCGAGAACTCCTCTCTGATAGTCCTAAATTCCACCAGTTCAGCCTGTATCGCCCTCACGCTATCCACTAATGCTGGTATAGCCTCCATTTGTGACGACAGACGCTTAAGCTCGACAACGATGGAATCAGGATCCGACGACACTGTTGGTTTAGGACTGGCTATTCCTCGGGACTTGCAACTGGAACATTTCCAGGTGGATTTGCGCTCTCCTAGTTTCCGCCATCCACCCTCAGTTATTCCAGCGCAAGGGAAGTCAAACTGACCCGCACAGACAGAGCATGTGGCGCCGTCCCTAGCTTCAATTTCACACCGTTTGCAGGCAAACATATTAATACGAGCTTTGAGAAACACTTTAACACTTGAAAAAATTACGCAAACGAGCGGCAAGCAGTTGTGCACCTGTGGTCGGACTCGAGTCTACCGTCATATTTGGTGGAGTCTACCACTGTCCTCCCCTTGAGTACTTGAAGTTGTTGGTTGACCTAGTTGATTAAGAAGAAATCTCATTGAAACCTATAAAATCTTTACTGGCTACTTATCATTTTCCGGGAATTGAGAAGCTCATTATTTTAAGTGAAAATACACATTTGAGGGGTAGTTCTTTAAAATTGAAGACCACTCAATATATAAAAAATCCCTAAAGAACTTTCTCCCAAACTGAGTAGTGGCTGGCTGGAATAGACTTCCGGAAAGTGTAATTAGTTCACCCTCTTTGGAGTAAAAATAGGTTGGATAATTTCTCCAAATCCTCAAATACACGCGCATCCGTTTATTAAGCTGCTAGTGTGTTTATATACATAATAATAGTCTAATTGTGTCAGACATTCATCCTGTCATTGAATAAGAGTTCAGGAATCAATAGTGCACTTGTGTATCTGAGAAAACACTTGAACACTCTAATATTTCCTGTGTACATGGTCCGTCTCACTAGAAAGAAAGAAAGAAAAAACTTTATTATGCACAATATACAAGATATTTAGATAAAGTAAAGTGCACTGGCCCCCACACTAGGATTCCCTGCGTTGTGGGCAGCCAGTCTCTTCCTTTTGACATGAAAACAGTATTTTATAAGTTATATTAATTATTTCTACACATTTATATTAAAACTATTTTTGTACAATAAGAATATTTTCAGTATCAGAATACGACAGGTTAACATGATATGTTTTGAGATGATTAGTAAATGTATGTAATGTGATTTTTGAAATGTTAGTGATAATTTTGTTTTTAATGAAGTGGTTAAAGATGAAAGGGCCTCGGAAGGAGAAAAAGCGTTGGGCGAAGAAAGTTCGAGTTTTGGGTTGCTAAAATATGAGTTTGCGTTTTGTTTGATGCGGTGCGGTGGGTGTTTGTTTCCAAAAAAGCCTGCTAGAAAGTATGCATCATAGGAATTGGTCTGAATTACACAATTAATACATATTTTTAAATATTGAAATTACATATTGTGAAATAATTAAATAGAGGATCTATAAAAAATAATCAGACCTCGGGCTACTTATTGCTTGTTTTTCTTAAGTATGATTTTTTTGTTGAACTTTATTTCATGGTTTTAGGATGTGACAACGCCAAAGAAATCAACTGAGAAATATCTCTTATGGCATCGAGGGGTTGTTACAAGCATAGATTTAGAGAATAGATTGTGTACTGTGAAACCAGAACAGAGAGTTAACACTGGAGAGAAAAGAAAGTCTTCTAATGAAGAATATCATGTGCAATTTGAAGAAATCTTTCCATTGAGTAGTATGTCCATTTTTAACTATTGTTATTTTTTAATCAAAGAAAAACTAGTGGAGCGACAATCTTAGTCTTATCCTCCAATTTCTGTTCCATTTTTATTATCCTTTAGTTTTTGAAGTGAAACTTCTTTATCGGGGTTGGAAAAAAATTTAGTGTAACATTTTTCGGTTACGCGTCACATTTGACCGTTACGCGCGTCTTTTTCTCGTCCCTACCACGGTTGATTCGAAGAGATTCTAAACCATTAATAAGAAAAATTTATAATAACTATAACAATGATACTAAAAATTATATTACAATTTGTGAAATTCTGTAATAATCTTAGTGGTAATAAGGTAAAATGAAATAATTGTATTATTTGTATTCAAGTCTGTGATTTTAAAAGCCTTTTGTTAAACTTTATCTAATTTAACTTTATTTAACCAATTTCTGTAAAGTTAGTTGCATATAGATAATTTTTCGAAAAATAAGGTCATAAAGAAGTTTCACTTCTAGCGTGTGTACACTAGTACACGCACATTTTTTAATAGCCTTCTATTTTCGCCTTACGAATGTTTTTAAAAACAAAGTCCGATGGTGTCCGTGATTCGAACGCATGACCAGGGTTGAGGGTTGTACGCTAAAGCCATTAGGCTAACATGGGAATATTAAAAAATCCACGAAAAAGAAACTTAAATATTTTGCTTACAATATCAACTATGATGCTATTTATAAGGTACCTCAACTGGACTTAATTATATTCATGAGGTTAGACTGTAATTTTTTGGATGACATGATAACAATATATATACACCTGAACTAGATTTCGGTAAGATTTGTATTCAGTACTTACCTACAAAGTCGTGTTTTTGGCGTCATAATTATTTTTCTAATAAAGTTAAATATTTTAATATAATATGTATATATAATTGGGTACAGGAGGTACTGGTTTTGCAATTAAATTTCTGTTCAAGCTAGTTTAATTGTGCATATAAATAGAAAATTCAATTGGTGCACAGCCGGGACTCAAACATGCGACCACAGGCTTGAGGGATATATTTTTTTTATAGTTGGAGACGACAGCAGTGACTCTGATGGCAGCATCAGTGATACAGAATATCCTGAGAGAAAAGTCACTCGCGTAGAGTCGAACTCCGCACTCATTGCTGACAAAAGCTTGCAGAATAACTCCCCTGCTTTAGGGGAGTGGGAGAAACATACCAGAGTGAGTATGTATTTATTTTTATCCATTTAAATAATAATATTAATATTACTGCTATATTTGTCTCTTTCACTTAAATTAACAAAATTCTTGATCCGCTGAACTGATTTTGATGTACAGGTGAATCTTAGCCACAAGTTTTATAACATTGACGGAAATAAATAGTGTTACACTGAATTTCTTGCTCTCAATTTTAAACTTGAGTGAACTCTATTATGTTCTATAGTGGGTTATATATTATTGATTTTTTATAAAAACATATTATCGATATTATTAAACTGTTGTAACTAAAGTATTCATTTATCTATGTCAAATTGTGATTGTGATAATTGGTGTTTTAATTAAAACAACTTTTCCCTCCTATAACGCATTCTTTGCCATGAAAAATCGTTGCCATGGCAACACGGCATATTTGTAAAACCCATTGTTTTGCTAATAGTAGACTTCCATTACCAGGGTATAGCCTCCAAGCTGATGCTGGCCATGGGCTATGTGGCAGGAAGCGGTCTGGGAGCGACCGGAGAAGGTCGCGTACAGCCGGTTGAAGCCCGCCTTTTACCCGCGGGCAAGACATTGGACCATTGCATGGCTATATCGGAGAAGGCGCGTGCGCAGGATCCTTTAAAGGTATTAAGACTTATTATAGACTAGTAGACTCGGCCAAGCGTTGCTGTGGCTAAGATTTTTGTTATATTACATAGTAGTAAACTATTCAAGAGAAACGGCAGGAGAACACCAATCCACTATGCTTTTTTGGTGGTTATGCCATTATATTGTAGCTTATGTGAAACGTTGGTATTTATTTTGATAAGGATCAATACCTAGGTACGAATAAAGAGCCTTTTCTAGCGGTGGTATTGTGACGTAACTAAGATAGACATTTTTTATAGATAGTGATGTGTCCTGAAAAATTGTAATACATCATTTTGTTCTATAATTAATAGTTTTCGCAGCGCACGCGATTGAAGGAAGTGTTTGTTTATTTTTTTAAAGCTAGGGTTAGTTTACTCAAGTTTTAGTAAGCATCCCTAATTTTTTGAATATAAAACATAACATATAGCCTATGCCACTCGGGAATAGTGTAGCTTGCCAACGGTGAAAGAATTTTTGAAATCGGTCCAGTAGTTTCGGAGCCTATCCATTTCAAACAAACAAAAAATCAAATCTTTCCTCTTTATAATATTAGTATAGATTGGGGCAAGACACAACTATGTACATATAGAGCCAGGCTATGTTTAATTTAGTTATTATAAATTATTATTACTGCAGGGCACTGATATTTATATTTTTTTATATCAATGTTAAGTAGCTTTGTTGTTTGTAGATAGGTTCCCACCTAATTCATTAGTATACAAAAAAAACAGTAGCGCTACAACCTTTGAGGTCTGAGCCTCAGATATCTGTATGTGTCGGGATCGTTGATTTTTTTAAATAGTGATCAGTCTTATGTGACTGACACGCCGTCGACTGTTTAGGTCTAAGACATGCCGGTTTTATCACGATAGCACATAGACAAAAAGCCAATTGGTGCATAGCCGGGAATCGAACCTACGACGTCAGGGATTAACACTATGTTTTATTTGTATGAATAACAAATGTAAAATCATTATAAAATATTTCAATATTTTTTATTAGGTCGAACAACGTTTAAAACGTCTACAAAAGAGGGAAGAAGAAAGAAATAAAAGAGCATACGAAAGAGAAAAGGAAAGAGAACGTCGTAATGTTTTTAACTTCATAAACAAAACGTTAGGGGATACTACAGAAGCAAATGAAGTACCCACAACTTCTATAGACATAAAACAAACTTCAAGCAAAGATTTAAATATAGAACAGTTTAAACTAGAAGAAGAGAGCAGAAGAGTAGAAGGTGAAATAATTAAATTGAAGAATACACTCGGTAGATATCCTGCAAGTACAAACGGACATAGAAGTGTGGCTCAGCAGTTGACAGAGAAAAGTAAAGAGTTGGCTACTTTGAAAAACAAAGAACAACAAATAGCTCGAGAACAGAAACATCGTAAGGACAAACAGAAAATGACTGTTTTTTAGTTATTTAGGTTTATTATTAAGTTTACTAAAGTATTTAATATAATAATAACTACAATCTGTCTTTTATTTAAAAACAATTGGCCGTTGTAATGCGTATAAGTTCTAGAACAATAATTATTGAGGTTTTTAATGAGACAGAAAGCATAATTTGCCACCATTAGAATGTTTTTATTAAATCTGATAAACGAAACAAATGCAAAAATGTATTGGATTCGTCTGCCTCTAAAGGCGGAAACATACTACTAAAACGCGACGCGACGTGTCGTGTCGACACCCGATGACCATCGTGCACATTACCAACACGCGACACCACGACACGCTTGCAAATTCAGAAGTCATTTAGCTGATTTATTCCCCGCGCAATGTGCCAGCAAGTTTTTACCAATTTGAGGTTCAGATTCGAGGAATGTTTGCAGCGCAATGGTGCACACCTGGATGATGTTATTTTTAAGAAATAAATTTCCCAGATGTCTATTTTAGTTTTTTCAAATTCGCAAATCTTTCTGGCCCATCTTGTATTTTTCTAATAAATTGAAATGATTATCAGGGTTTTTGTATTAAACTAACAACATCCTAACTCCGTTTTTGTCCTTGCATTGAGGTAATCTCATGTCATATAAAACAGAATATTGTTTCACCAACTCAATTAATTGTTCGTCGTTCATTTCGCCAAATAAATCCAAAAATATCTAAGTATATAAATTGACATTCGTGTCAAAAACTCGAAAGCATTGACGCATGACGTCATCATCACAACATCCACAACACGCCGATCCAAATCGATTGGATGTTACCGCGTGTGATCACATGGCGTGTTGTCTATGTGCATCTGACCATATTAAATATATGGGATTGATAAGTACTGACATGCGTCGGATGGCGTGGTGTAGCGTCGCGTTTTGGTAATATGTTTCCTTAAGGCTCTCATGGCACCTTGCATAGTTTATATTTTTGGTTATTAAAATTAAATTCTAAATATCAAGCGTTCAAGTATTACGAAATTTTTGACACCCCTCCCCCCCATGTAACGCGCCGTAACGTGTTTCTGTACCCAAGTATAGTAAAACGTTTCGTGAAAAATAAAACCAATATATATTAATTAAAATTTCTATATTTACAGGTGATGTTTTAAATAAGCGTACATGGCATATAATTACAAATTAATATATGAAATATTTCCTCTATAAATTAGATTTTTGTACTATCAAACAATATTACAAAATACTTACACATAAATGGATACTGAGACTAGCAAATAACATTTGCCGATTATTTAGTGACAGTGGTCAGGTATGTTTTAAAACTTATCTAGTTGTAAGAGGTGACAATAAACTTTATACATATTTTAAAATAAAACAAAAAATGGATGACCACAACCTCTATTAGACAAATTCGTTGTTACTTTACAAATTGTAATGTATTTATAATAAACAAAAAATCAAATTAAAAAAAGTGATGTACTTGTTTAAGGTCATGGCTCACCGTTAAGCATTTGACATGACGAAAGTTCTAGCAAATTTTCGATAAGTTTTTTACTTATCGAAAACTGTCAATCTCATAGTAAAATATTCATAAAATTACAATTATAGGGATTAAAAAATACATTATTATTATTAATACGATGAAAAATGCACTTAATTTTATACATAAATTCAGTAATAATTTTAATAACTTTCTAAGCATTTGGGATATTAATGATGAACGAAAGAAAAATTATTGTCACCATCTTACTATTCAGCTAATAGCTTCAAAAGCTTGAAGATAAATTGCAAGCATTAGAATTTTATCTAATTTTAAAATGAGTATAAATGACAACATTATAATTTTGCATATTAAGTGGTAAATGTGCTACATGAGCAAATTTTTGTACTCTTAGACGCATTACTGGAGTTTAGTAACTACAACACAAAATACACTAATAAGATCTAATTTGAGAGAATCGTCTAAAAGACTACACAATCCGACATGACATTTTCTCAGTCAGTATTATCCTAATTACACTCTACTCGCGTGAATTAAGAGCTGGCGGACATACAGACGAAAACGGGTTAAAACATTAGTTTATATGATAATAAAATTATTTACTCATAAATTTTGTACGTTCGTTTATATGTTCCCCAGCTCATCCGTAACAAATATTGCGCTGACGCTGTCAAAGATTCAGCTAAAATATCTATTTCGATAAAAAATTAATACTAATTAAAATGTTTCTGCATTGCAATTTACTAAAATGATCATCACAGTTGTTAAACACATTCTCTCACACACATACACTAGAGAGTGGTAAAATAAAGAGAGACTTTTGCTAAACTAAAATAAGACGTAAGTACATACGAATAGAGTTGAGACTCCTCGCCACCTTGAACTATTGGCTTTGTGATGTCTACTTTTGTGATTATGAACACGGTTAAGCTTAGGTTTCCTAGAAAAGCGGTGCCGTTAACTAACGGCCGTCATTTTACGGTTGTTAATAACGGCCGTCTTTACTTTTTAACATAATGCAAAAACACATAATTTTCGTCCAAGTCACGTTTCCACTCATTGTATTAATTAAATATGGGCACCGCTACACGCGAAAAACGTTGAACTAATGTTTATCACCGCTACGACGGCCGTCATGCAAATAACAGCACCGCTATTTGACGTTACGGTGACACTAAACGTTCTCTAGGAAACCTCCTCCGATGTTATTTATAGACAACGTATGGGTGACGTCACCCAACGCTACATTACGGCCGTTAGAAAACGGCACCGCTTTTCTTCGAAACCGAAGTTTTAGTGAAACGTGGAAACGGAACCTTCAGTAATAATATCGCCTTTTGAAAGTTCAATGAATATTTAGGCTGAACGCGCCTGCGCCTGAGATTCATATCTGTGATGTAAAACTTTTAAAATCTTAAATAATCGAGAATTCTATTCGCCGATTTAACCGTTTCTACGGCATTAAAAACGAGCACATACGTACGCATACTTGTGCAACATTGGTATTCTTTATATTACTACTGCTGCCCCGGCTTTGCATGTACATACTAACTAGTGACCGTATGGGGTTACTAATAATTAAGCTATGTTAATCATAGTATGTACATATCGTCATAGTCGTAGAATTGTGACGGATCTGACAAATAGTAAACTTTACAGGGCAGCCATTTCAAAATAATACATTCATGTTAGTATTATGTCATAACTTTTTTAATTATATATAATTATGAAAATTGGCATACAAACAAACAATAGGGTTTCTTTTGAAACAAAAGTAAATAATAAAAATAAAATACACCGTTTTCTAGAAATTTAAAACACATGATTTTTTTTTAATGTAGCCGTAATATTTAGTCAATGTAGTATCCAAATATGATAAAAAGTGGATTTTGGATATTTTTCAAATCCGACATTGTTCTACGATCATGACGATATACCAGCCGTAGACGAAAAGCGACAATATATTTGTATAAACAATAGTAATATACTCCATGAAATTTCCAAGTATACGCACGCAACTAATGAACCACTACGTGCGCAATCGGTTAAGTACGCAGGCCATGGCCTCTTCTACGTTGTCAAAGACAGGCACGGCCGCGCGACGAGCTAGGTCTGTTAGATAATGCCGCCCCCGGTTGTAGTCTTTTACCGCTGCTTCGCTGAACTGAAACATATTAAGGTAAAATTTTATATGATGAGGAATTTTAGGTCGCAGACTTATTTTTGTAGTATTGTCTTTTATTAATATTACCTTTACACTTTTGAACCAGATTAAAGTTATGTATTATTATAAATTTACAATTATTTTAAATTTAACCGACGTTTCGCGTGCTTTACAGCGTGCGTGGTCACGGTGACTGAAGACAAAAAGTGTTGAATGTCAAAAAGTATCACAGCTGTAGAAAAAGTTGCATTATCTGTATTTATTTCCTATTTATTTTATGGAGTTGGTATCGACTAAAAGATGGAGGGTTTCGGCAGAAATGGCTCACGTAATTGGCTCAAAATTTATAATAATACATAACTTTAAACCGGTTAAAAAGTGTTTTCTTTAAATACTTATTTTTGTACTTAAAACAAACAAGTTAAAACTAACTTGTATGTTTGTAACTAAATTGTATGACACGAAGTAAATAAGGATTGTAGTTCGCTTAACCACGCCAGTTCTTTTTCAACATAGTCATTAGCAATTCGAAAGTGTCATAAGCAATTGTAATATTCAAATTGGATTTTTTTTATCGTTTGCAGTGTTCATTTGCCCTTCTGGACGTAGTGAAAGCCGTGTCCTAATGTTAAATAAGACATGGACTTAATGTGATGCTAATTATGTACTCGAATACAGGCTATTATTATTCTTATTAGTGTTCATTTGAGGTTGGCATACCTCAAATTTCAAGACAGTTTAATTTCCGCACTAGCCTTTTAAATCCAATTTAAATAAAGTTAAATAACAAATCAAAAATAAGAAGTTATGATAATTCATGTGGCTATTACGTTGTTTATTATTGGTTTTTTAAGTTTTCTTTAGTTCATCTGGAAGAGATTGCTTATCGATCCTTCTAATTTATTCAGTTTTCAGCAACAAAATATTAAATTAAATGTACCTGATGCACCGTAGTAGGCGGGGCCTGCATCGGTTGCACGATGAGTAGGGTGTTAGCGGGGCGAAGGCCCATATAGTGCGCCGCTAGCACCATCGTCGAGAAGTTGGGCGATGACGATGACAGCGAAAACACTAACACGCGTGAACCTAGCAGCAGGTCCTCATCAAAGGTTCCTGTAAAGTATCAAATAATTTTTTTTTGTTTTTGTTTGCAAAAAAAGCTTTTTGTATCTATATATAAGAGCGTTCACGTATTACGTCACGCAATTTTTGGAGATTATTGATACCCCTCCCCCCATGTAACGCACCGTAACGTTTTTCTGTACCTAATAGTAAAACTTTTAAACGTTTCGTGTCCACCCAGTGACTCTTTAAATACCTAAAAGTTACCATTATGTGGTGTAAAGTACTGGAAACTCGAAAATAATATTAAAATTAACGCGTAATACAATCCCCGCCCGCATCGTAACGTTTTACAAATAGATAAAAATTCGTTATGTAATACTTGAATGCTCCCTAATTTAGCTAAGATAATTTTTGTATGAAAAAAAAATCGGTTGTCTGTAAAGTCGGTTTACTGACGATAGTTGAACGTGACAACGTCATAAGAAAATACTGATGGAATGGTTGCAATTTTCAAAAGAAAATTTTAATTTTATTTGTTTGATAGATATTTTGTATGGATATAGAGGAGGTAAATGGAAATCACAATTTAATTGATCAAGTTACATTTATTTGTACGCATAAATACAATTATGTCAATTTTTTAACGAACGAACGCTGCCGAACGTGGAGGCCGATTGTGCCTCTTTGTCGCTCGTTCCGCGATCTCGCTTGCACTTCAAGCCTTAAATGGAACGCCTCAGAGCTAGGTAACGCCGCATGAGTCATGTTTTTTCGTGCGTTCAGACGGCTCAATCGAATTATAAGACGTTGTCACGTCAATATATTATCTTACAATATTGATAATATACACAATGTAATAGAACTAGTAGTGATAAAAACATAAGAAATACCTTTAAATGGCTGCGGCGTTACATCCTCCGTGACAGTATAGAAGTCAGATGCGCTCAATCTATCCGTGCTTCTCTCTTCCTTTTTTTCCCTTAGTTCAACGTCCTCTAGCGGCGAAATTGGCGAAGCGGGCCTTGGCTTTTTATCTCTGCACGGCGATTCGGGATGCGCCGGCGCAGAGCGACGAGTGGGCGTTGAAAATAGACGTGTATAGTCGTTGACTCTAGGTATCACGTATGTGAAACCTTCCCGACGTAGGATGTCTTCGGGACGTCTACTGTTTGACTGGAATAACGAAATAAATTTTTGACACATTGATAACGACTTCATGTTTATCGTTTATTTGTTTTTTTTTTTAATTTTAGTCTAGTATTATTTTTTTTACATATTCCTTTCATTGCTAGAAAATCAACTCACTACTACAATCTAAAGTTCATCAGCTCATTATGATACTCTAAAAGTAGGAAGTAGGGTACTGCTTAAACTTAAACCACCTGATGCTGAGGTATGAGCTGAGTGCTGCTATCAGCTTACTTTTTTTTTAAATTTCAATGGTGGCCCTATGTTTTATATTTGGTGGAGTCTACCATTGTCCTCCCCTTGAGTACTCGAAGTTGTTGGTTGACCTAGTTGATTAAGAGTAAATCTCATTGAAACCTATACTGGCCACTATAATGTTCCAGGAATTGAGAAGCTCTTTATTTTAAGTGAAAATACACATTTGAGGGGTAGTTCTTTAAAATTGAAGACCACTCAATATATAAAAATTCCCTAAAGAACTTTCTCCCAAACTGAGTAGTGGCTGGCTGGAATAGGCTTCCGGAAAGTGTAATTAGTTCACCCTCTTTGGAGTAAAAATAGGTTGGATAATTTCTCCAAATCCTCAAATACGCTCATTAGCTTATTAAGCTGCTAGTGTGTTTATATACATAATAATAGTCTAATTGTGTCACACATCCATCCTGTCATTGAATAAGAGTTCAGGAATCGATAGTGCACTTGTGTATCTGAGAAAACACTTGAACACTCTAATATTTCCTGTGTACATGGTCTGTCTCACTAGAAAGTATGCATTATAGGAATTGTCTGAATTACACAATTAATACATATTTTTTAATATTGAAATTACATATTGTGAAATAATTAAATAGAGGATCTATAAAAAATAATCATAAATAAGAAATATCTCTGGCCTCGGGCTACTTATTGTATGTTTTTCTTAAGTATGATTTTTTTGTTGAACTTTATTTCATGGTTATAGGATGTCACAACGCCAAAGAAATCAACTGAGAAATATCTCTTATGGCATAGAGGGGTTGTTACAAGCATAGATTTAGAGAATAGATTGTGTACTGTGAAACCAGAACAGAGAGTTAACACTGGAGAGAAAAGAAAGTCTTCTAATGAAGAATATCATGTGCAATTTGAAGAAATCTTTCCATTGAGTAGTATGTCCATTATTAACTATTGTTATTTTTTAATCAAAGAAAAACTAGTGGAGCGACAATCTTAGTCTTATCCTCCAATTTCTGTTCCATTTTTATTATCCTTTAGTTTTTTAATAGCCTTCTATTTTCGCCTTACGAATGTTTTTAAAAAAAACGTCCGATGGTGTCCGTGATTCGAACGCATGACCAGGGTTGAGGGTAGGGAATGCAATCCCGATCCCGCGGGATTCTGATCTCGCGAGATCCCGTGTAATTTTTCGGGATCAATCCCGAAGCATAATATGACGAGATCCCGTTCGAGATTGACGGGATTGGGAGATGCTTATTTAGTTAGTGCAGAACATACGCTGCGTTTCATTATTCGAAAGCTAGAAGACCTAGAAACTACTCTCTCAGAAAAGTTGGCCTCTGCGATAAAAATCTGAAAAATCCGAATAATTTTCAAGATGATTTGGAGCAAAGGCAATGAGACTTTCCAATTGCCAAGCAAATATCTAAATCAAAGAAATCAAAAAATATAATCACACTATGTATTATAGAGATTAATAGAGAGTAGTAGGAACAAGTAGAAATTAATATATAGTATTAAACGAAGATCACTTGCCACTTTCTATGATTTCAGAGGATTTAAATATGTATAAATTCTACTGCTACACAAACTAATACATTTCACTAATACATACACTTCAAGAGGAATTAGAAGAAACTCTCCGAGCGTCTAAAATTCCTTTTACTTTTAGACGCTAGCTTAGACAAATTAGAGTCAGTAATACAAAAATAATGGATTTTGAAAGTGTGGTGGAACAAGGGGGCGATTTTTTCAGTTTACATAATATACATAATTGCTTATTCACGCTGTCGCCAACCAGTGTTGAGTTGGAGAAAGCATTCTCAGCAGCTGGGAACATCGCAACGAACATTAGATGCCGGTTATCAGATAGCACTCTTGATACACTTTTTTTAAGAAGTAACTTTCAAAATGTACTACTTTTTAATCTCCTTAAATTATATCTAATTTTGTTTTGAATATGTTTATGTTCGTAAAACTGTTAATTATTAAGTTAGTACTAAAGGCCTTTGTTTTCATTCAAATAATATTTTGTTTTAATTAACCTTATTATCACAAACAAGCAGTTTTCATCATATTCAGTCATGTGAAATTCACATTTTTTTAAACATGACGAGATCCCGAAAATCTCGGGATCCCGCAGGATTGATATTTCTAATCCCGCGGGATCTCGAATTTACGATCTCGAGTCGGGATTGCATTCCCTAGTTGAGGGTCGAACGCTAAAGTCATTAGGCGAACATAGGAATATAAAAAAATCCACGGAAAAGAAACTTAAATATTTTGTTTACAATATCAACTAAGATGCTATTTATAAGGTACCTCAAATGAACTTAATTATATTCATGAGGTTAGACTGTAAATTTTTGGATGATATGATAACAATATATATATGTCAACGTAAAATTGTAAATATTTATACATACACAATAAAATTGTCGGTTTCACTTCGATAGATTACAATCTACATAATACGAATAATAATACGCTAAATTGTAAGCAGTACATAAAGGTTCACAATCTTTCGACAGATTACAATCTAACGGTATTTACAATTTTACGGTGACATATACACCTGAACTAGATTTCGATCAGATTTGTATTCAGTACTTACCTACAAAGTCGTGTTTTTGGCGACATAATTATTTGTCTAATAAAGCTATAAATATTATATAATTGGGTACAGGAGGTGCTGGTTTTGCAATATATTTTCTGTTCAAGCTAGTTAATTGTGCACATAAATAGAAAATTCAATTGGTGCACAGCCGGGACTCAAACATGCGACCACAGGCTTGAGGGATATATTTTGTTTATAGTTGGAGACGACAGCAGTGACTCTGATGGCAGCATCAGTGATACAGAATATCCCGAGAGAAAAGTCACTCGCGTAGAGTCGAACTCCGCACTCATTGCTGACAAAAGCTTGCAGAATAACTCCCCTGCTTTAGGGGAGTGGGAGAAACATACCAGAGTGAGTATGTATTTATTTTTATCCATTTAAATAATAATATTAATATTACTGCTATATTTGTCTCTTTCACTTAAATTAACAAAATTCTTGATCCGCTGAACTGATTTTGATGTACAGGTGAATCTTAGCCACAAGTTTTATAACATTGACGGAAATTAATATTGTTACTATTTTAAACTTGAGTGTTCTGTATTATGTTCTATAGTAGGATATATATTATTGATTTTCTATAAAAAAATATATCGATATTATTAAACTGTTATAACTAAAGTATTCATTTCTGTCAAATTGTGATATTGACAATCGGTTTTTTTATTAAAACAACTTTTCCCTCCTATTAAGGGCTATAACGCATTTGTTTGCAATGAAAAAATCGTTACCATGGCAACAAACACGGCATATTTATAAAGCCCATTGTCTTGCTAATAGGGTATAGCCTCCAAGCTGATGCTGGCCATGGGCTATGTGGCAGGAAGCGGCCTGGGAGCGACCGGAGAAGGTCGCGTACAGCCGGTTGAAGCCCGCCTTTTACCCGCGGGCAAGACATTGGACCATTGTATGGCTATATCGGAGAAGGCGCGTGCGCAGGATCCTTTAAAGGTATTAAGACTCATTATAGATTGGGGCAAGACACAATTATGTACATATACATATAGAGCCAGGCTAGATTTAATTTAGTTATTATAAATTATTATAATTGCATATATATATATATATATTTATATATATATTATGTATCAATGTTGAGTTGTTTTGTTGTGTGTAGACAGGTTCCCACCTAATATATTAGTATACAAAAAACCACTAGCGCTACAACCTTTGAGGTCTGGGCCTCATATATCTGTATGTGTCGGGATCGTTGGTTTTTTTAAATAGACAAGTAGGTGATAAGTCTTCTGTGACTGACACGCCGTCAACTTTTTAGGTCTAAGACATGCCGGTTTTATCACGATAGCACATAGACAAAAAGCCAATTGGTGCAGAGCCGGGAATCGAACCTACGACGTCAGGGATTAACACTATATTTTATTTGTATGAAATCCAAATGTAAAATCATTATAAAATATTTAAATATTTTTTATTAGGTCGAACAACGTTTAAAACGCCTACAAAAGAGAGAAGAAGAAAGAAATAAAAGAGCATACGAGAGAGAAAAGGAAAGAGAACGTCGTAATGTTTTTAACTTCATAAACAAAACGTTAGGAGATACTACAGAAGCAAATGAAGTACCCACAACTTCTATAGACATAAAACAAACTTCAAGCAAAGATTTAAATATAGAACAGTTTAAACTAGAAGAAGAGAGCAGAAGAGTAGAAGGTGAAATAATTAAATTGAAGAATACACTCGGTAGATATCCTGCAAGTACAAACGGACATAGAAGTGTGGCTCAGCAGTTGACAGAGAAAAGTAAAGAGTTGGCTACTTTGAAAAACAAGGAACGACAAATAGCTCGAGAACAGAAACATCGTAAGGACAAACAGAAAATGACTGTTTTTTAGTTCTTTATGTTTATTATTAAGTTTACTGAAGTATTTAATATAATTATAACTATAATCTGTCTTTTATTTAGTAGAAGTTCCAGAACAATAATTATCAAAGGTATTAATGACACATAAGGCATAATTTGCCACCATTAGAATGTTTTTATTAAATCTGATAACCGAAACAAATGCAAAAATGTATTGGATTCGTCTGCCTCTAAGGCTCTCATGGCACCTTGCATAGTTTATATTTTTGGTTATTAAAATTAAATTCTAAATATCAAGCGTTCAAGTATTACGAAATTTTTGACACCCCTCCCCCCCCCATGTAACGCGCCGTAACGTGTTTCTGGACCCAAGTATAGTAAAACGTTTCGTGAAAAATAAAACCAATATATATTAATTAAAATTTCTATATTTACAGGTGATGTTTTAAATAAGCGTACATGGCATATAATTACAAATTAATATATGAAATATTTCCTCTATAAATTAGATTTTTGTACTATCAAACAATATTACAAAATACTTACACATAAATGGATACTGAGACTAGCAAATAACATTTGCCGATTATTTAGTGACAGTGGTCAGGTATGTTTTAAAACTTATCTAGTTGTAAGAGGTGACAATAAACTTTATACATATTTTAAAATAAAACAAAAAATGGATGACCACAACCTCTATTAGACAAATTCGTTGTTACTTTACAAATTGTAATGTATTTATAATAAACAAAAAATCAAATTAAAAAAAGTGATGTACTTGTTTAAGGTCATGGCTCACCGTTAAGCATTTGACATGACGAAAGTTCTAGCAAATTTTCGATAAGTTTTTTACTTATCGAAAACTGTCAATCTCATACTAAAATATTCATAAAATTACAATTATAGGGATTAAAAAATACATTATTATTATTAATACGATGAAAAATGCACTTAATTTTATACATAAATTCAGTAATAATTTTAATAACTTTCTAAGCATTTGGGATATTAATGATGAACGAAAGAAAAATTATTGTCACCATCTTACTATTCAGCTAATAGCTTCAAAAGCTTGAAGATAAATTGCAAGCATTAGAATTTTATCTAATTTTAAAATGAGTATAAATGACAACATTATAATTTTGCATATTAAGTGGTAAATGTGCTACATGAGCAAATTTTTGTACTCTTAGACGCATTACTGGAGTTTAGTAACTACAACACAAAATACACTAATAAGATCTAATTTGAGAGAATCGTCTAAAAGACTACACAATCCGACATGACATTTTCTCAGTCAGTATTATCCTAATTACACTCTACTCGCGTGAATTAAGAGCTGGCGGACATACAGACGAAAACGGGTTAAAACATTAGTTTATATGATAATAAAATTATTTACTCATAAATTTTGTACGTTCGTTTATATGTTCCCCAGCTCATCCGTAACAAATATTGCGCTGACGCTGTCAAAGATTCAGCTAAAATATCTATTTCGATAAAAAATTAATACTAATTAAAATGTTTCTGCATTGCAATTTACTAAAATGATCATCACAGTTGTTAAACACATTCTCTCACACACATACACTAGAGAGTGGTAAAATAAAGAGAGACTTTTGCTAAACTAAAATAAGACGTAAGTACATACGAATAGAGTTGAGACTCCTCGCCACCTTGAACTATTGGCTTTGTGATGTCTACTTTTGTGATTATGAACACGGTTAAGCTTAGGTTTCATAGAAAAGCGGTGCCGTTAACTAACGGCCGTCATTTTACGGTTGTTAATAACGGTCGTCATTACTTTTTAACATAATGCAAAGAAACATCATTTACGCTCGTCACGTTTCCACTCATTGTATTAATTAAATATGGGCAGCGCTACACGCGAAAAACGTCGAACTAATGTTTATCACCGCTACGACGGCCGTCATGCAAATGACAGCACCGCTGTTTGACGTTACGGTGACACTCAACGTTCTCTAGGAAACCTCCTTCGATGTTATTTATAGACAACGTATGGGTGACGTCACCCAACGCTACATTACGGCCGTTAGAAAACGGCACCGCTTTTCTAGGAAACCTAAGCTTTAGTGAAACGTGGAAACGGAACCTTCAGTAATAATATCGCCTTTTGAAAGTTCAATGAATATTTAGGCTGAACGCGCCTGCGCCTGAGATTCATATCTGTGATGTAAAACTTTTAAAATCTTAAATAATCGAGAATTCTATTCGCCGATTTAACCGTTTCAACGGCATTAAAAACGAGCACATACGTACGCATACTTGTGCAACATTGGTATTCTTTATATTACTACTGCTGCCCCGGCTTTGCATGTACATACTAACTAGTGACCGTATGGGGTTACTAATAATTAAGCTATGTTAAACATAGTATGTACATATCGTCATAGTCATAGAATAGTGACGGATGTGACAAATAGTAAACTTTATAGGGCAGCCATTTGAAAATAATATATTCATGTTAGTTTTATGTCATAACTTTTTTAATTCATATTCTGTAAATATGAAAATTGGCATACAAACAAACAATAGGGTTTCTTTTGAAACAAAATTAAGATAATTAAATTAAATTACACAGTTTTCTAGAAATTTAAAACACATGATTTTTTTTAATGTAGCCGTAATATTTAGTCAATTTAGTATCAAAATATGATAAAAAGTAGATTTTGGATATTTTTCAAATCCGACATTGTTCTACGATCATAATGATATACCAGCCGTAGACGAAAAGCGACAATATATCTGTTTAAACAATAGTAATACAATAAAAAGACTCAACGAAATTTCCAAGTATACGCACGCAACTAATGAACCACTACGTGCGCAATCGGTTAAGTACGCAGGCCATGGCCTCTTCTACGTTGTCAAAGACAGGCACGGCCGCGCGACGAGCTAGGTCTGTTAGATAATGCCGCCCTCGATTGTAGTCCTTTACCGCTGCTTCGCTGAACTGAAATATATTAAGGTAAAATTTTATATGATGAGGAATTTTAGGTCGCTGCTAAATTACTTGTTTTGTATATAGTATTGTATTTTATTGACATAACTTTTAGACATAGAAAAACACGTAAACCGTGACCACGCACGCTGTAAAGCCCGCGAAACGTCGGTTAAATTTAAAACTATGTAAAATAATTGTAAATTTATAATAAAACATAACTTCAAATCCGGTAAAAAAGTGTTTTCCTATGTTTTGTATATTTCAATTTCAAAAATTCTTTATTTCGTTTCACAAAAATTTATAGTGCTACATATCCAGTGTACGTTATTTCCTGGAATGTAACAAACTTACAACTAGACACGTTTTTACAGCCATTTTGCTTTTTTTTAAAACTTATAAAATAGATAAAACTAAAGTTATAATGTTTCGAAAGGTTTTAACAATAACAAACTATATTTAACAACGAGGTAAACTACCTAGTAATGGAATCTTTAGATGAGATTTGCATTTTGAAATGCCTAAATTGAATAACTAAATCCTGAAAAAAACCTGTTCATTTGAGGTTGGCAATCAAATTTCAAGACAGTTTTATTTCCGCACAGACTAGTCTTTTAAATCCAATTTAAATAAAATTAAATAATAAATCAAAAATAAGAAGTTATGATAATTCGTGTAGCTATTATGTTGTTTATTATTGGTTTTTTCATTAAGTTTTCTTTAGTTCAACTGGAAGAGATTGCTTAAAATCGATCCTTCTAATTTATTCAGTTTTCAGCAACAAAATGTTAAATTAAATGTACCTGATGCACCGTAGTAGGCGGGGCCTGCATCGGTTGCACGATGAGTAGGGTGTTAGCGGGGCGAAGGCCCATATAGTGCGCCGCTAGCACCATCGTCGAGAAGTTGGGCGATGACGATGACAGCGAAAACACTAACACGCGTGAACCTAGCAGCAGGTCCTCATCAAAGGTACCTGAAAAGTATCAAATAAATTTTTGTTGTCTTTGTTTGCAAAAAAAACTTTTTGTATCTATATATAAGGGAGCGTTCAAGTATTACGTCACGCAAATTTTGGAGATTATTGACCCCCCCCCCCCATGTAACGCACCGTAACGTTTTTCTGTACCCAATAGTAAAACTTTTAAATGTTTCGTGACCACCCAGTGACTCTTTAAATACCTAAAAGTTACTATTATGTGGTGTAAAGTACTGGAAACTCGAAAATAATATTAAAAATAACGCGTAATACAATCCCCGCCCGCATTGTAACGTTTTACAAATAGATAAAAATTCGTTATGTAATACTTGAATGCTCCCTAATTTAGCTAAGATAATTTTTGTATGAAAAAAAAAATCGGTTGTCTGTAAAGTCGGTTTACTGACGATAGTTGAACGTGACAACGTCATAAGAAAATTTTAATTTTATTTGTTTGATAGATATTTTGTATGGATATAGAGGAGGTAAATGGAAATCACAATTTAATTGATCAAGTTACATTTATTTGTACGCATAAATACAATTATGTCAATTTTTTAACGAACGAACGCTGCCGAACGCGGAGGCCGATTGTGCCTCTTTGTCGCTCGTTCCGCGTTCTCGCTTGCATTTCAAGCTTTAAAAGGAACGCCTGAGAGCGAGGTAACGCCGCATGCGTCATGTTTATTCGTGCGTTCAGACGGCTCAATCGAATTATAAGACGTTGTCACGTCAATATATCTTACAATATTGATAATATACACAATGTAATAAAACTAGTGGTGATAAAAACATAAGAAATACCTTTAAAAGGCTGCGGCGTGACATCCTCCGTGACAGTATAGAAGTCAGATGCGCTCAATCTATCCGTGCTCCTCTCTTCCTTTTTTTCCCTTAGTTCAACGTCCTCTAGCGGCGAAATTGGCGAAGCGGGCCTCGGCTTTTTATCTCTGCACGGCGATTCGGGATGCGCCGGCGCAGAGCGACGAGTGGGCGTTGAAAATAGACGTGTATAGTCGTTGACTCTAGGTATCACGTATGTGAAACCTTCCCGACGTAGGATGTCTTCGGGACGTCTACTGTTTGACTGGAATAACGAAATAAATTTTTTGACACATTGATAACGACTTCGTGTATAGTATATATTATTTGTTTTTTTTTTTTAATTTTAGTCTGGTATTATTTTTTTTACAAATAAAAAATAAAATAAAATATGTTTATTGTGGAACCATAAGAAAAAGCCGGCGTAAAAAACTCTCGGTACTCTTTTAAAAAAGAAAATCAACTCACTACTACAATCTAAAGTTTGTAAATTAAATTTCGCTTTAAGAAGAATGTGATGTGGAAAACTTTGCCTCTAGTTTACTCTTTACATATGAAACATCTCATTTGTTTGAGAATTATACACGAGTAAGCATAGTTCTTTTCCTAGAACTCATTAAACATATTTGATTATAGTGACAAATGACCTACTGACATCTTTACTCAGCTATTAGTCAAAATATAAACAGTACTATTCGTAATTAGTTAACAATTTAGCGATGAAAGCGCTGTAAAACTAAGTTAATATAACATTTATCACAAAAAATTACATTTCATGATAAATTTACGGATATTTAATTAATCATAATAAACGATACATGGGCAGTAGTTTATTCTAAAACAGAGAGTAAAGAGGCTGTAGCTCGCCCCACACTATCAACTATGAACTCTTAATACCGTGCCTCAATGTCAGCAAATTTAAATATGTTTAAATTTAAATACAGTAATACTCTTTTATTTCAATTTATGACTAAATAACTGATTTTGGTTGAGCCGTAAGAAAGCAACATTCATTTTAAAACTTTACGAGATTAATGTTAACCATAAAGGGTTAACAATAATAATCCCTGCAACATTAATTGTCCCTTTTATTAACTAGCTTTAAACGCCTTCGCACGGCTTATTTATATTTTCGAAATATATGTTTTAAGTATAATTTTCAGTCATTCCAGTATTTTTTATTGTTACAAATATACAAATCTTTATCAAATTAGTATATATACACGAATGGATTCGGTTAAAAATGTAAAAATCTATTTAATAGTCCAATGATTAACATACGCCTTTATATAGAAGAAATATCTTTATTTTCATGATTACTTTCTAAAATTATAAATAAAAATAATTAAAAAAATATAGTAATTGCTAGTAATTCCTCCTTTTATTGTAACCAAACTTTCCACAACCCAGTACAATAGTGTATTACGTTTACCGATACAAAACATAACGTGCTGATAAGTCGGAATGTAAATAACACGAGCATAAATATAAATTACATAAATGACTTTGTCATTATGTACGTTAATTAACGTCATTGAACAATTGACATTGTAATCATGTGTCGCCGTTAATTTTATTTTATCTTTTTAAATATAAAATCATTTTTACTGTTATATTATAAAAAAACGTCATCTATATATCTTTTTGGCCAGTGTTGGCCTAGTAGTTCCAGCGTAGAACTCAGACCCCTGAGGTCGTAAGTTCGATCCCCGACTGTGGACTTTCCTTTTATGTGCGTATTTAACATTTGTTCGAATTGTGAAGGAAAATATCGTAAGAAAACCGGCTTGCCTCAGACCCAAAAAGTCGACGGCGTGTGTAAGACACAAGAGACTGATCACCTATTAGATTGACAAAAGTACAGAAATCTGAGGCCCAGACCTAAAAAAGTATGTAGCGCCATGGATTTTTTTTATCTATATAAATTATTCAAGTTTTATTAATATTCTCACGCGAATTTGTAAAAAAAACTTACGGGGAAAGTTCCTGCAAGGTATACATGATGAGCAGGCGCTCCGAGCAGTGCGGGCAGTCGCTCCAAGCGTCGTTCAGTGCCTGGAGTGAACACGCTATCGGCGCTGCTTGATCCTGACTCCTCTCCTGTCTTTCCGCCATTCTGCATAACATATTGGGAAATGAGAAAACTGAAGTTCTTAACAGACACATTTCTGCGTCTGTTTTATTTGGTTTATGTAGATCACCTATGTGGGATTTTTTATGAATAAGAGGTTTAAAATTAACAGTAGTTTATTAAAGTTTTTTAGTCAATTTTATTTAAAATATTGCCTTTAATATACAACGAACAAATTTATGCACTCATAATATCAATTACAATATATATAGGTATATGTTATCTATATATATAAAAATGAAACCCGTTTTCCGTTGTCACGACATAACATGAAAACGGGTTGACCGATTTGTCTGATTTTTTTTTATAATATACCTTGAAGTACGAGGATGGTTCTTACGGAGAAAAATTAAAAAAAAATTGTGTGAAAAAGTCTAAAAACAACACTTTTCTATATTCCCATACAAAATATTCGTAATAATACTTAAAAGTCAATTTGAACTTTAATACCATAGCATAAAGTTCAAGTGTTAGTGGAGGGGTTCCGGGAAGGTAATTCAGTAGGTCTGAGAATCGGCTTCTATCTATTTTTCATACCCCTAAGTGATAAGGGTTGTCCACCCCTAACATTTTATTTTTTGAACGAAATTTTATTTTTTTTAATGTGCCAGTAAAAAATACATACAACCCTTAATTTTCATCCCTCTACGATCAATCCCTATTTTTTATTATAGTAGATAGTTATTTAAATTGAACAAAAAAAATGTTTCCTAGAAATAATATACGGCAAAACAACGTTTGCCGGGTCGGCTAGTAAAACTATTAAGATTTCTAACCCATGCCCCATCGAATGGAATGAATTAACCTACCTTGGGTATAACCAAAGACAATTTCTGCCCGTGCGCACGAAGCCGTGGATTACGAGCATATCCGTTAGAATCGCGTTGCGCGAGCGGCGACACACGCTCTTGCGTACTTGCTGATTCGCCCGCTTCCTTCTCTTGACCCTTGTTACGTTGGTATTCTGAAATATATTTTAATCATGTTAACTTAATAATAATTAAGCGTTATTTATTCCTTGAAAAATTTTGTCATGTTAACTTAATATGATAATATAGATAAAAGAGTTTCAGTTGTCAGTCGGATTTGTTTGGTGGAAAGTTCGCGTACATTTACTTTTAGTAGGAGAAATACTAGAAAATGTCTTTTGTTATGACTGGCAGGTCATTATAATTTTGATTATAATACTGCTTGTTCAACACGACTTAATAGGAGCGAAAAAATATCTTTATAAAATATCTTTTGAAAAAATATCGGTAGTTTTTTTTTTAAATTGTAACCTTTTACGTCGTAATGTCGAAGACGTTTTTAGCACCGTTTCATTTGGCCACCATTTTGGCTAGCAGCATTTTTTACACGGGCGGAAGTTAAAAATCTCTATCTTAAGATACTAGACAAACACACCAAGTAGAACTAAAATTGAAGCTTAAAACGTAAATAACTTATTAAAGCTGAAATAATGTTGTTATAAAATCCATATAAGTCAACACACTAAATAAAAAAATTAGAAAAACCAATTAGTGTTTTCGCAAAACAAAATTAAACACCAAACTATAACAGCATGATTACATTCGCAGAATTAACGTTTACTGATGTTTCCGCGAAATCAGATAAGTTAAAATTTCTCGTTAATTGTTAGTTTATACGTAGTTGTTTACGCATTAATTACTATGAAATCGTCGTTAATTTTTGAAGTTCTTTGTATCATATTATTTAAATATTTATATAGAGAAACTCACTACAACATCAAAAACGTCAGCCGAAATAAAAACACTAAAAATAATATTAAAGCAGTGATTCAGCGATTATTCATATGAATGTAGGCATATCATAAACTACCCACTTATATACACAATGAAATGATAAAACAAAGAAGCTATAAGGGCGCGCACAGACCGGGCGTTGTTGGTGAAGTGATAAAATCGCGGAGATTTCGAAACGCGCGTCGAACACGCGCTGCTACGCTCATACTTCGCCGGGACCCTTTTAACACAATATTTTAGATATATCAGCGTTCAAAATCAAACATATAATATGTATTGTTCAGAATCCGAAAGTAATAGACTGCACATATACTAACATAAACCTTTTTTTATCTAAGGACAGCAAGGTCACAAGATATATAATATAGTATCAATTAATTTACCTGCATCGGCAGCTAACTCGGCGACGGCTCCGCAGAATGTTTCAAAGTCAATTGTATCTGCGTTTGGTGGTAAAACGCGCTCTGCTACATCTCGGGACGCACGCGTCGCCTCTTTTAACGCATCTATTGCGCGAGCGCGTGACAACCACGCGTTTCGACCGCCAGCTGCATCGTATGCCCTTTTGAGTCGAAGAATTGTGTGGCCCAGAGAATGTCTGGGATGCGTTCTAGCGCCTCGTAGTACGGCCCGGGCGCAGCGTAAAGCAGCTGGGATGTCTGTAAAGGCGGGTAGGCCTCGCCTTTCCACTACTTCTTGTAACGTCGAACGGGCGCGAGACAGCTCTATGTACTCTCTGCAATAATTTGAACTTACTTATGACCCAAATATTTTAAATACAGAATGAACATTTTTGGGTTTAAAATTTGTACTTCATTGTTAGTTTTTCTCACTTCAACATAGGGACAAAAATTACATGAAACCACTTACTGATCTGATATCGTCTCCCTGCCGATAGCCTGATGTCTGGAGTAAGGCCTCAACACCAGCAATAGATCCCTGGGTGCAGCTGCAAGGTGTGCTGCCTCAACACAGGCCGCGACAGCCCGCGTCTCGCTGTCCAATACGAATAACAGCGCACGCGCCTGTGCTTTAGCGCGGTGCTCGACTTCTATTAACTCTGTCGACCAGTCATCTACTTGCTGAAATAAGAAATACTTTACGTTTACACACACTTAATAGGTCGTTCGCTATTTAATACTTTTAGTTTTGAGGTAAGCTAAGTATTGAGCTGTGCTGTAATTGGGATAACGTAGTGTACTTCAAATGTATACATATTGTATTGGCAATTAAAATTTAACATCGTAGCGTCTTGCACATGAAAAACGGATCAACTAGGAGGAAGAAAAGATGACCTACCAACTGTTGACAACTGATGACTACCAATGTTTGCAGCAATGATATTATTAAAACTGGACAAATCGTTTTAATATTTTCTCTTCTTTTGATAGTGTTAGAATAGGATATTGATTTCAGGCGCTAGAAAAAGGCGTAGATTAAGGCAACGAGGAGGTAAGAATAATATTCTTATATACCTACGTAAGATTTTACACAGTAACAATGTAAATTAGCTAACGTATTATTTCGTGATTTATCGTTATCAACATCTCATATTGATAACATAAATTATGTCGGTACAAGGTCGGACGTGATGAACTTTATCGTTCAATATGAACGTGTTTAAACCGATTTCCAAATTAATGTAATGTAATCACGTTCGGGTTAGGAATGTACGCACCTTACAATCTGGTCACGCAGTACCGAAGATATCAGGCACTATATGTATGTGCAATTATTTTTTGTCACCTTACGACCTAAGGAATGTTGTATACGATCAGGGCCGCGCCGCCCATGTGTGCGAAGTGTGCGGTGCACACAGGCGCTAAGGCAATAAGGGCGCCGCCACCGAAATTATTTATACTAACTACACTACAATATTCTTACGTACGCTTAAAGTTTCATTTTACGCTTTGGGTTTTAGTTTACATTAATTACTCAGAGCTTAGCAAATCAAAAGAAAGGCCGCTGCGCCGTGAGTTTTGTGAGTGTGTTTATGTCTTATGATTTCAATAATATGCCGACATACCTTGATAAAATCCAAAATGTACTAATTTTTATACTCGGTAACCAAATTCAACACAGCTTTTCTTTAATAAATTTAAGAAATGTATTAAAGAAAAGCTGTGTAAAAAGGCTTACTATAAAGTCAACGATTATCTAGTTGATAAAAGGGCCTGGGACTAGTGCTATACAGGCTACCTCTAATTAATTTGCGATATTTGTTTTAAAATAAGTGTTGTTTGATGATTTGATATTTTAAAAGAGTACCGAGAGTTTTTTACGCCGGCTTTTTGTCTCGGCCTACACCCTCTGTCTTCTTTGCCGATGAGTAGGGATGCCTACAAATTCAAATTTAATGACGTGGAATAAGTGATACATGTATCTTATGTTCCATAATAAACATATTTTTTTTTTCATTTTTTTTAAATTTATGTCGAATTAATAAATATTTTTCAATAATACTGGATTGTACTCCTGACGTTTCACACGAAGAGCAAATTAGTATGGTAATAAGATTTTATTGGAAATAAGAGAGGATTTCCTAGCTTTCTGCCCAACCATAGATACAACTGGCGCTGGAGTAACGTCATTTATAATAGTCTAGTCAACAAGTTGATAATGGTACAAAATAGAGATACTACTCTTAAAATTATGTGCGATAGCTCATTGCAAAAGTTATAAACAATTAAAGATGAAAAAAAAAATGGCATTTCGTTTTTTGCCAATATTTAATAAACTATTAATATTTAATAAATTTCAAAAGATTCTGAAAGAGGAGGAAATTTCCAATAAAAAACTCTTAGCTCCCGGAACTCTATCTCCATTATTTATAATTTTAATATAACACTGAAAATAGGTCTGCGCGTGACATTTTTAGGATTCGCGCGTGGAGTCAAAAGCGACTACGGCACATTAATTAATTTATTTAAGGTATTGCATATTTTTTTTTAAATTTGAAAAAATTATGGTGTGTTCTGAACACTATAATTAATTTATTCCCGTTGCAAATTTTACTTAAAGTTAATTTTTCAACAAGTTAAACAATTGTTAACTAACGAAATTTTCTCGAACTACCGTCTTAATTGTAAGTGAAAAAAAATGTTTAAATAATGGTCGAAAAAAAATTTCGCTTCGTAGAGCCTTTCCTACATACATACTAAACAAGATCGTGCCATAAAAGTTAATAAAATATTTATACTTTGTTTATAACAATTTTTTTAAAAAGATGGGATTTATTATAAAGATATGTCATAAATCTGACCTTAAAAACGGTTAGATATAACATAATAAATAAGCTATGTAACAATTTAATTCGCGTTTTATTTTTCACGGCAATTGCCAAGCGGACGTTTTACCTATTTAAGAAAATATTCTTTAAGTAAGTATATTAAACTAAAGAAAATTTTTCTTTCGGTCGAAATTAAAAAATAATAAAAAATATATTGAAACCTGAAGATTCCTAAAAAATAGGCCGAAAATAAATAAATAAATAAATAGTTCCCTCAAAGGCCTGCAACACACCCGCTAAAAATGTCTACCTATGGGCTGCGATGACTGCCATTTTTGTCCGTCCCTCAGGCTCGTTTGCCCCCTATAAAAAAAAGGAGGCGCTTCATGGGTTTCGCACACAGGCGCTGCCGGGGGTCGGCGCGGCCCTGTATACGATTGATAGGAATACAAAATAGTGTATGTAACTTCGCAGAACTGTTAATGCTTTTTTTTTAAATTCTATTGTCTAAAATATCTTGTTATTCTATCCTATATCTTAATCTATCTACATTCGTACCTAGAAATTGGTTCGATTCCCTTCTATAAAATAATTGAGTCGGGTTGGTAGGCTAAGACCGTTTCACCGTGACGTGAAGGTATCACCATAATAGCTTAGTTTTGACTAGGTAAATAATGTTTTAGTACCTACGTGTATTTATTTGTAAATTGCCACAGGACTGTTCAAAATATTTTTATTTGTGTACCCTGAGACGAAGGACCTCAAACCAAACAATAAATATAGCTTAATACTTTAAGCTGCAAAAAATTCTACTTAGAAAATATAAACAACTTAAATTCATATTTCAGACTTCCCCAACCGACAAATAAGTCCAGTTCTTGTGCAAAACTAAAGAAAAGATTAAGCAGCGAGATCATAAACGGAATCAATGACTGCTGGAATAGGACACTTCGTGTATATATAATTCCTCCAAAAGTTCACAGTACTTTCGTTTGAGTTTGTTATGGAAGAGCTGAGAACCCTGACACAGGTATTTTTTTACTTAAAAGGGTTCCCACATCTTACACATAATAATGCATATGTACTTATGATGAATAAACACATTTTTTTTCTACTTACAGGATTAAAATATGTGATTCCCATTTGCTTAAGCATCGGTATAGCGATATCCGATCTCCAAGTGGTAGGGTTGCACGAGCCGCCCAAAAACACCTCGCACGGTGCTGGCGACGCCTCGCTACCTGCGCACAAAACAACCATTACTTATACATTTTATTAGCTAAACGGTGTACCATCGAAACAGTCTATAATTAGAGAAAACCCCAATTATGCTTAAAACACTGCCCTTGGCCCAAACTGTTTAATCAAGTATGAAAAATGTTACGTAAAATCTCGGTCGTGCCTGACTGATTTTTTATATACTAATTATATTCAATCGAGATTGGTAGGGGTGTATGTCTACAAAGACAAACGATAAAGAGCTCCATAGTAGTTGAGACATTTGGTTATTAAACATATGATTTTTGAAATATAAAATATCGATGTTATTTTTTATATAATTATCTAAAACTCATACAAACATTTCGATTATCAGAGTGATCTACGAAATAAACAACATAATATTTTGTACTCTTTTCTATTTAGCGACACGGACGCTATTGTCTTTGAAAATGTTTGACAGTTCGCGGAAAAAAAAAGAATTCACATTAAACAGAGCTCAAAATATGCTCTTAACGATGTTTTTAATTTTTACATATAGAGGTCGACTGCTGCTCCAGTGACATCATCCATTACTACGCACTACGTTTATTATAATAACAAGTTAACGCGATAATAACAAAGATATTTTTTTCTTATAATATTTCATAATACAAGTATCACTTTTACATCTGAATATTTTAACGTTAATTGTATGTTTTTGCTACTATTACGAAATGCTGTATGTTATTAATGCAAGTTAAACTAATTAAACATTTAAAAACACTTTGTCAAAACGAATTCTATACCGATAATTATAAAAGAATATTGTTCTGAAAAATAGCAAAAGTGATGACGGACTGACTGCTACTAATTTTAAAGCACTTTTTTATATCAGAGGTGGAAATACATTTCGGCATACTCTGTTTCCTCCAGGCTCTTTTCGAAGAAGAGCACTGAGTGAATATATTACAAGAATGAGACTCGGAATTCTACCATTACTATTACAAAATCATAATTGAATCTGATAAAATTTATTTCCAGTATGTTCTGATTGACAGATAGAAAGTGACCTATAGAATTTTAAAGGTGAACTAAAGAGAAATAGCATACGTAGGTGTTGTAATTATAAGTATAGGATGTTATCACGTGTGTAGCCCACGCTTTATCCAACAAATTCCGCATCTAACCTAGTAACCTCTACGTCACAACTACATATAGTTGTATAAGGAAGGAAATATCCATAACACAGAGTACCTCTTCCAATGTACTAAATTCCTATCCATTTATGTCAATACAATGGATGAGTAGTCTTGATATTAGGGATTTTCGGATATAATCCGTATGTAGTAGTATAGTAGTTCCACAATATATGTAGTTATGGAAGACGGCTCTTTCTGTCTTAAGAGTCTGGGTATCATCATCGTTGTTCAACTTATTATTTTTCGGTAAGGAATAACTTTATGCAGTTATCTTAATGCGTTCATGTAATCTACACACGAATTGTACTTCCGAGTGATAATGTTTACCCTGTTTATGTATAATAATTGTACGCACACATACACAACTATGTTTAAATCAACTGCGATGTTTTGCACCCTTTTTTCTTAGTTATTGTATTATGAGGTCTTTTAATTCCGTTTGTGTGGACAGACATACTTCCTGCATATGCTAAAGCGGCTTTTCTCGGTTATCCAATCGCTTTAGAACTTCCGATGTAAATCACGGAACTAAAATAAAATCGTTTTTGGGTTTATCAAACACCTCGTCAGCTGCTTTTGGCCGGGCCCCTCTTTTTCTGTTTACGATCTTTTAGTCTGGAGATATTTGAATTTATTTTCGTCTATTTGCTGTCTCCGACACAATCGACATCGTTACATGTTCGCAGAGCGAGTTCATAGTAGCGATGTATTATATATTTCGATGTATAGTGATATATTATCCTATATATTATATATTTTATTTTAGTTTCGCCATTATCGAAATCCGACCGAAATAATTTTCTTACGTTATCTAACAATTGATATCATTAAATTTTACAAATTTCCGATCAAGTATAAAGTCGAGGGCAGAATTGTATTGTTTTCTCCTAGACGAAAATTAGGTTCAGAACTGAGCCATAGTAGTTATGGTAATAAATTAGACTATAATTAAACTCGCAGGATTCAAACGATACGCAATTATTGAATGGGACAGTTAATTGTTAACAATTATGCTGTGGCGTCTTGAACACGCAACTAATAGGAACAATAACTGTTAGCTGAATTCCAGACATAATATATTGTCTATTCCGGGTCCACAGAGCGAAGAGATTTACAGTATTTAAAATTGAGTTTTATTGATTTTAGTTTTTTAAAGTGATTTTTCATTGCAGGCATCGAAAAACCTTATAGCTCTGTTAATTAAAAGTTCTTTTGTTATTTGTCTGAACAATATAGGATCTCACTGAGCACACTTCGATCACAATTCTCTAATATTTTTCTAAGCGCAAAATTGACTCTTTTGGCAGCCTCCTTTAGGGGTAAAGTAGAACTCTCTCCGGAAGACATATTAGACGAATATAGGTAACTAAAAATAGATGTGACTAATATAATGATACACCTTAATTTAGAAAGTAAGGTGAATGCTCCATTCAAGTCGTGGTGTCCGTAATGATTGACGAGTTTTGGCGTGGGCTAGCACGAATTCATTCTACATAAAATATACACCTACATAGTGATCGACCACACGACCAATTTTAGTATGTACTTTAATAGAAATCTAATTATATTTTCAAACTCTTAGATAATTATGAAAACAGATATTTTTAAAAGGCCTATAATTTAAAATTACTGATTTATTTGTATCATTATCAACGTAATTATTTCTTCACAAATTGAACAAGGCTGAACAAAAATAGCTATTATCGATTTCACATTTAACGCGGAAGTAATAATAATTTATAGTAATAAAACGCCACAAGCGATTAGCTTATTGAGATGTGGACATCGTATTTCGGTCCGACATCCAGTGCCAAATGTAAACAACTAACAAACATATGGAGCACTTCACATCGCACAATACACCAAAGTGACAATCACTGTCGTGCAATTGTACTAGCACATTATTTTGTAAACAATAGTACCATTACTTGATACTTGTAAATGACTACTAACTATTAAACTTTGCTTGTTTATAGAAATTACTGTAGACGCACAGGGCACGATCATGGTGGTAGGCGGCATTGTAGAACACTCGCGCGACGCGCGCTACTCCGTCTGACGGCCGGCGGCCAACTGACTTCCCTTCCAGTTGAAGCCAACAATTCCGCATTAAAATAATATATTATATTGCAAAACGACAGCAAAATTATGTCTTAATACGTGCTAAGACAATTGCTCGTAGTACTATGCTACGTACATTAATTACGCACTCACACGAGTAGTAAATACAACACGTACTAAATCATCCAATTGTATTCGTTGTTTTAATTGTGTAATTATTCGAATTTAAAAAATGCTTCAACCAAGCTGTCAGCTTACGAACTTACGCTATGTGAAAAATAATTGTAGCACTAGAATTCGGGGACTAAAGCCGGAATTACATTACTAAATGCATGGGAAATCAGTTTCGCGAAAGTAGTATCGATATACCCGAAAGTAATTTCGTAAAATAATTAGTGTCGTGAAATCCTCAGTATCGCAGTAACCATGGCCTCATCAGCATCAAACCTTTATTTTGCTATATTCAATATATGTAAAGAGTTGCTGCGTTTTTTAGCAACAGGAAATTGTTCTAAGTCTTTATCATAAGAATTCAGGGTAGCATCACAGCACAGGCACTTTCGCGACACTAGTTTCACGTCGCATGTCCATCATAAAATTAGTTGCGTGAAACTAATTTCACCAAAAAATCGCGCGAAATATGAAAATATTGAATTACACGTGAAACTGTTGGTAAAAATAATGTCACGAAATTAATTTCATGCCACTAATTTCGTAATATAATTCCGGCTTAAGTGTATGTGTTTTATATTTCGAGTGCCTTAATATTTTACGACGCATTTACTACAAAACCATATTTGGCAATAATAAGTTATATCTTAAATAATAACAATCACAAAATGTAAACACGTCGAGTCTTTATTGTCTTCCTAGTGATAAGGAAGTCTGAATGACAATGATTTGTTTGTCAGCGGTTATTTTAACATTATAATCTTGTGCTAAATATATTTATTATTTTAAACCAAAATCCAGAAACACTGGTATGTCTATTCATCCTACTTACACAAAACAATTAAGGTATTTGCATTTATTGAAAATTTCACATTCGCGTCTAAACTAAGATTCAATTCAAGAATTACTTTTTAAACCTAAAAACTGTTTAAATATTCATAGCGTCAGTTGAAGGGATTTGTAAGTAACCTAAAAAAACCTAAACTTTATTGTAAAATTAGTTTGTAAACGATCCAGTTTAAACTTTATTAACTAACCAAGTCGACTGTGTGTCGTGCAACCTTTTGCAATTTTTATACTAATAATATTTTCTCCAAAATTAAAATACCAGCCTATTTTTATTAAACCTCACATAACCCGAATGCAATTATTGGATACGGCATCTCCATTCAAACGGTTGACATGCTCAGACGCATCGTAGCCGCGTAGCGCTTCCGTACTCCCATTATAGCGTTACGGAAGACTCAGGAAGGTCGGCTGTCACTTATTTATATCATTAGATAAATCTTCATAGTTTTCAAACCATAAAAAATGTAATATTATAAGTATTCAAATGAAGCTTCCGTGTGGGTAGCCATATGGAAAATTAACTTAAATTATTTTAATTTTAGATCCGTAGTATGATATATGCTTTTAATATATACCGATGGCAATTAAGGTTTACAATAAATTATGAAAAGAATTTAAAGACTTGTCACTAGAGTCTTTAAAAAGCGACTTGGTGTATTACTTTTGTAAAAAATGTACTATTCAATAAATGATTACTTGCGTGAGACAGAGTAGTTGATAATAATTTAATAAAGTATGATATGATATGTAAGATACAAATAATATAAGAATTGACTTTGACTAATAATGTAAAATGCAAAATTCCTTAAGACAAATTTGCGCGCCATTGTGTGTGGCAGAATGAGCGAACTTACGATTGTACTTACACATTTGTACCATATTCTTGCAATAAATAAATTAAATTAATATTATAATTATAATTCATTTACGTTATAAAGATATTAATATAAACTGGTCCACATAAAATGCGCTTTCCGCTTAAGTTTTTACCATATTTATATAATTACATCACTTCCTATATACGTCGTCTTATTTCAGAAGAATGTCGAGCCGGAATTAATAAATGACCTACACTAATAAGGAACTAATCCATGGGACGTGTGTCATCAGAATTCTGAATAAAATGACGGTATTTTTTTATAAAAGTCATGCTTATGATTCTGCGCAATATTAAATAGATTACACAGGACATCCGACCCACAAAATACCAAAGCATTTAGAACACAATATATATTGTATTATATTCATAGATTATAATAAAATTGTTAAGAAGAAGAGGCAAAATACAAAATACCATCCGTATGACCTCGACGTCCGTCGTTTTTGCCGCTCACCACCGTTATGTGAAACCAGCTGCCCACTGAAGTATTTCCGAACCAACTCAACTTAGGGGTCCTTCAAGAAAAGAGCATAGGTACCAATTCTTGAAAGGCCGGCAACGCACTTGCGAGCCTTTTGGCAATGCGAGTATGTTTAATTAATACTTAAAAAAAAATTTTTTTTATAATTTGCATGTAGTAAATTATTTAAATTTTTTTCAATCAATATTTTTAATCAGGGTAGTATTATATATTTATCACTATAACCTTCTTTTTTTACTCAAGATGTATATATACTTTAGTGTCACATAAATAATTAATTGATTAAAAACAACCTAACGTTTGCATATTCTATGGGCTTCATACTTTCGATTGGTATAGAATTTATCTAATAATCATACCGGTGAAATGTTTAAAAAAAAATATATTTTTTTAATTAATTAAACATACTCTGGACTGAAATTTGCTAGGCAACCCATATGGTTTATATTTATTGACATATAAAATTAAATATAAAATACGTTTTATTAAATAAGCATCTCGGCGTTGTATATCGGGATCTTAGACCATTAGGACTATCGATAATTGAGTGTTCAGACTAATATTCTTTATTTGTACGAGTAACAATAAAACGTTTTATGTACGGTTGACGTGAATATCGCTATTAATAAACAAAGATTCACATTGAATGACGCAAAACGCTTTTCATCTCTCACTCTTCCGCTGTTTAATTCCAAGTCCATTGTTGACTGTACTAATTTCCAAGTCGGCGCCGCTTTATCAATAAACATGTGGTGGCAACCTTTAAAGGTACACAAATAAATCATCATGATTAAGAGCCCAAAGTAATATAAGGCGTGAGTTGTGACCTTAGTATCGGATGAGGCCACTTAAGTTGGGCACGCATTAACAGAACGGACCCTATCTTCTATCTATAGGTGGATGGGGCTGTTGGATTAAGACCGTCGAACCCCGAACCCCAAACTCCCCACACGTCACTTTAATAAGTTGCCCCGACGGCGGGGTATATGAATGGATTTCTCTACAATTAAAGAAACCCCTAAAAGAAGCCCGAAGGTTCGTCTGGCAGTGTCTACATATTAGAGAATAGGAAAATATGCTTGCCACAAACTTGTCTATGAATATTCATGGAGATCCAAAAGAGCAACATAATTACTACAATCCAAAAACATGAAAATATTCTATCTATGACACATATCACAGTATAATAATTATCAACGTAGCGACACCTTTAATTATATGAAAATAGGTGATTGGCACACTTCCTCCACGATATGTATTTTTGCACTTCTTGCCTAATTAAGTTTAATACATTTTTCTCTAATTTAATACATTTTTTTTCTTTTCTCACAGTGGTTGCCTGGAAGAGATCGCTCGAAAGCGAGGCCGCCAGTTGCCCTCCTTTTTATTTAATTATGTGAAATTTTTATATTGTAATGCAACGAATTATATTTATTTACACATAAATAAATATAATATATAAAACTATATGTTAATTGTAAATACGTATGTATCAGTGTATCAGAGTAAACAAGATATGCTCGGTTATTACGTCAGCTTCATATGGAATAAATAGTGTATTGTTTATGACTTCAGGATCCGTTTACTGAATTATTTACGAAACTAATTACGAGTCTTTATGTTTAATATTAGACAAAGATAATTTAAGTATGTTGAGTCTAAGTATTCATTGACACAACATCTTTGATTCTATACGTAAGAATCGGAATCTATATTTCAGTGGAGGCTGTTGTTATGTCCTTTTTACAATCTTTTTTGGTTTGTGATAACAAACAATAATATGATTATTTTTAATTTTTTTAGTTGGCAAAGTTAGAAACTTGGGTATTAAGATAGTTAGATAGTTGGGAATATAAATTCTTTTATAATTAATTTGTTATGACTGGGCAAATAACCCTTAATTTTCACCCCTTTACTCCTCATTCGACGATATAATTACTATCATAATCTCTCAATAGGGTAAAACAAGTTTTCTGAGTCCGCCGTATACAAACATAATATCACATACAATCAGTCTCAAATAGCACAATTTTAAATTGATAAACGTGGAAAATGTATTTTATTGAGCCTTCCCTGCAACGATACAACCTCCAATCCGATTCAAGTGGATTAATTCAAGTAGGTTACGACCGGATACAGGTTGTTTTTATGGATCTAAAGCCTTTAGTAAAATATCTAATTGATGAGTAAATTATAAATGCATGATTACGGGGTGCGTATATTTGTGGATTAGTACCGTGCGGAACGTTAGTCATCATATAATTTGTGTAAACGCCGTCTCCCATCGACCTTCGACATCAAACAAAGACTTTTCATAATCTTAATATATATAAATTACGTGTCACGTTGTTTGTCCGCTATGGACTCCTAAACTACCGACCCGATATCAATCAAATTTGCACACCGTGTGTAGTTTGCCAACTTAAAAGATAGGATAGCTTACATCTTAATTTATACCCGCAATATTATTTTATTGCAAATTATTTGTTTATTATTTGATAGTCACAATTCTAACAGATGGCGCTGTGTTGAAAGTATCAACGTATCACATAAGCTACAATTTAATGGCATTACTACCAAAAAAGGCATAGTGGTCCCCATGACTGGTGTTTTCCTACCGTTTCCCTTGAATAGTTTGCTACTATGTAATATAACAAAAACCTTAGCCACAGCAACGCTTGGCCGGTCTGCTAGTTTAAATATATATTATTTACGACACGTAAAGCACAGCAGATAAGCTTCACTTGTAAAATAGAAATATAAAGAAAATACTTATTGTAATGTCCGCTCCTAATGGAAACGCTGGGCGAGGTTTTAATGATTTTTCGCAAGTCATAGAGATAATACACAGAACTTGTCAATACGTAAAAAGCCATTAAGTCCAGAATACTAGATTTTTCGAAATAACTTGAAAAAAAGGAGTTGACCCGAGCAGTAACGAAAGTTCGTCTCTGTACGTTGAGAGCAAACAACGTACGAGAGGACGTTGAGATATTTGCTACCGCGGCTAATAAATGGACCCAGTCAGTTATTAGATATCCTTACGTTAACCAACATAAAAAGTAAATTAAAAAACTACTTTTATATGCATTTGTCGTGCTCCGAAACAAGAATGCTATGGTTACATTTATACAATAGTTTTCTAATATAACATATCATGATTTTATTGTATTATTATATAAAATTATTACTTTTAAAAAAAGTTACTAAATTATTTTAATAGTATTGAAATACAGAAATCGATTAGATATGTATTTAAGGTTCAAATAATACCGATACGTTAAAAAATCGTATACAGGTTACGAAATAGCTGCTTGCTTGCTTTATGCAAAATACGTTTAATAATTAACCATACATTATTGGATTTACGTTCCCTAATTGCCATCATTTCATTCAACCTGATAAAAGACCTGTGGCGCTGCAATCTTATATGGGTCTTAGCCTCAGATTGCATCCGTTTCTGTGATCATTTTTATTTTATAGACAAGAAGGTGAGCAGCCTTCTGTCTGACACATATCGTTGATTTTTGTTTAACCGAGCTAGTATAAGATGCGTCTAAGAACTACCACCTTAGTGATGAGAGTCCCACGTTGAAGCCATTAGGCCCATACTACTTTTTACGTAATATTAGAAGGATATATGTTATATAAATATCATTGCTTGTGAGACAGATATATTTAGTTGCACACTGGCTGAATTCACTATTATAATTAGTTCTAAAACGGTTCACTTTAGTTTTTACTTCTTTTGTTTATATTGTGTTTAGTATTAAGTTACTGTAAAAATATGAAATAAGGAAAATAAATAAATGTTAATCGTAATAGTAATCTCTCAGAAAAAACTTGTTCTAAAAAAATAAAAATTATTATTAATATTTATATAACATTCATACACATATTCGCGTTAGATGGCAAAGTTGACAAGTTCTAACCTAACCTAACATAAGTTATTAAATAGATGATTAATAAGACGTTATTTACCCTAATCAGTGAATCACGTAATGACAGCATAGTTGATAAATTGTGCTAATAAAAATAATATTGAAATGTCAAATGGAATATAATTTACCTTAAGGGAAACGGAATTATAATTACTAATGCTCATTAAATTAACCACAATAAGTATTTTGCTCTGAAATGAAAGCTAATTAGTGCATCTTTTAAATGTTAGTCTGGTGTCAAAGATGAACTTTTCGCATCTAATAAAACCTAACATCTGCATGCAAACTTCTGTTGCTTCTCTCAAAAGAACACTTATGTTTTGTAATTTGTCAAAATTATTTAGGAACAATTTTCACCATAGCACTCTACAGTGAACAGCCTTATTGCGCAGCAACAGCCCATTAATCATACTAATCTAATTTTTCCTAATCCTAAAAACCTCTCACATTTTTTGTCGACTTTTAAAAAAACGCGCTAAACTTGTCACCCAGTATTTTGTATGTAGTTTTGCGATTAATAGAGGAATACGTTAAAAATATGACCAAAGTAACTTACCATTAACATGTTTACAGATATCCTTCTCTCTTAGCTCTTTGTCGACACTCCATACGGGCGACTCAGGTTTATTTGACGTCCTGCGAAATGAAAAAACTTAACTTGGGTGTGACATATCAAGAATGTTAGTAATCCATGAGATAGAAGGGAATATAATTTATAAAGGAATTTTATAAAATTACTCCGCTAACGCCCGACTTATATACACAATCGTAATTTATCGTATTAGGATTTAAGCTAAAACAGAGTTTCGACAATTAAGGTGCAATGTTCTAGGATGTTCCGGTCGTGCAAAAATGCGTGAACAATCCATGACCAATATTTTATGCGAGGTCAACGCACGCTGCAGCTTGTGCAGGTTCAAGACCGGCTAAGCCGTGCTGAGCATTGGACGTCATCGACAGAATTATATTTGAGTATCGAGGGCACTAATTGTGGACTTATATTATACGGTGTATATATAAAATAAACAGGTATTATAAAAACCCTTCGGAATATTTTTGTTTATATCACTATCGTATAAATTATATATACAATAAAATAAATGATAAATACAATAAAATACAATGTATAAATACAATGTGAAAGTAATATCAATTTTTTTAAATTGCTTACATCTTAATAATATCCAATATCTAGTGATGTGAAATAAATATTGGCAGGCCGATGTAAATAAACTTGATCATATATTTTTATGCGATCAGATATGAATGATAAATTTCATCTCAACAATCTTAGCCAAAATGATAGGCTTTTCTCGGAAATTGTGCTAATTTTCGTAGTAAATTGATAATTTTTGACTGTATATAGAATTTCCCTGTGAGTCATAAAATTTGCCAAAAGCGGTCTCGTACTTAGGACGCTTAGATATTTTATTGTATCAGTAGTCGAACATTTTCAGGAAAATCTTACATGCACCAAATCACAAAATACATAAATAAGGATGAAAGGGTGTAATACCCCCTAAGACGTAGGGGGATAATGGAGGCTCCGAGACCGGTAAGATTTCCACATGGTTAAACAATAATACTTACTTAATACATTGCATTGCATTTTCTGGCGTAATAGTTGTGATATGGAACGATATATGGACATTAACCAACCAAAATCAAGTAATGTCGACATTCTAGGTTTATATATTACACGGAGATTAATACTGTATATAATATATACCAAATAGCTGGGAGTAGAGAAAGAGTTTCACATACGAATGCGCTTACATTCTTATTTATCTCTTCCTACGAATCCTCTTGTGTTTGAATAACAATTACTGCAAACCAGTAAGCTTTAAGGCTTTAACAAAGATTACGATTCCTTAAGATTGACAACGCTCTGACGAACGTTATAATATGTGTGTATACGCTGAGTCACTTCACAACGTACGGTACCAAGCCACCCTTTTAGATGGTAATCTCAAATTAGTATCATAAATCTGGCAAGATAAAAAAGCGTATTTTTTTTTGTATGTTAATCCACATATTGGTCATGGGGCACAGGGTCGCTATAACATTCCGTATACAAACTTATATTTAGTGCAGGTATAAACTGTAACATTAAACCTAATAACAAAAGAGCGAATAATTAACTTAAGTTGATTTTTAAAGGCTGTGGGGCTTGGAAGGTTATCATGAAAGAGAAGCAAAAGCTACTGGTGGCGGAATGCTGAGTAAAATCCTGAGGTCGGAGGAAGGAGAGCGGGTCATGGAGGTACTGCTGTATCGGCAGTGTGTAGGACGTACTGCAGCTGAAAGCCAGTAATTGGCTGGAGGCAGCACAGAACATGGAGCGCTGGAAGTTTCTCGGAGCGTATGTGGTTCAGCGGAGTGAAGGAGTGATTTTTAAATCAAAGATATAATATGTTATAAAATACTTACGATCTGGTCTGCCTGGAGCACCGTCGCAACTCAGCAGCAAAGACACAAAACTCCCCAAAAGTGAGGATCAGGGATTTCCGTCGAGCACACTGGCGCGCACATACCAGCATCTCAAAAACTGTCAACAAGAGTGTACAGATTATAACATTTGCGTCAAGTTATTAGTACCACCAGACGCGCCGAATTTTCTTATATAAATATTATTACAGGCTAGGGGATCGCATAGAAAACGCAGTAGATCTCTTCACGGGTTTATTTTTTAAATGAATCAACGAGAAATTTGTTTTCACTAAAAAACAGCAAACTACGCGCAGAAATATACTAATTACCACACACAAAATACGGTCACTAGTTACTTTAATTAGGCGCACTTCACACGGTACTTTATCACTTGTCTTCACTATTCGCAACTTTACCTTTTCGACGTTAATCTCTCGGAATCGCACTTAAAACTGAATTGAAGGCTCGCGTTTCGGCTGGCTTATATACCCCAGGGAATAATCTTGAACGAATAATATTCGAGAATTTTCTAGGCAGAACTGGTACTGAGTAGCTGGTATATCCTTATCGCACAATTCTAGAACGTACGTACTCTTTATATCTTTCGCACATCGCTCCTTGTCGTACGGCGTTCTAGAATGTCCTGTTTGGCTTCGAAAAGGTTCCGATCTTTCCACTATTTCGCGTATCATTTCGCCCTTGTATCACACCTAGAAAATTCACTCTAGATTCATATTATCCTTCATCAAAGGGGTATAACCAGTCCTGAAAACGCCTGAAAACGGGTTTCCTCAAACGGTACCACTCTGAAAAAAGAAAGAAAGAAAAAGTATAGTCGTACAGGACTACACTTTTTCTGAAACTATCTTAAAAATGAAAAAATGTTCAGCCTACTAAAATAGAGAGAAACATCATGCAAGTTACAATTTTCTAATATGTGATTGACACTCTCCTGTAACAGTCAGAATTTACATTTCAGCTTGCTGAAACCGATTCTAACTTGTGGAAAAATCGAGAAACAACAGGCAACGCATCTTCGTAACACTAAACCCTCCTTAGACATGCTCGTCTCGACCATCATTACTCCCTTTATAGAGAGCCAATCGATTTCTGTAAACTACTTTCGGTATGCCCCTTGAACCACTCAACATTTTAATGCGATAAGTAACGTCGTTAATCTTTGTAACTATCGTTTTCAGTCAGCTTTGAGCTTATATGATTTTCCTTTGCGTTTTGGGATTTGGACTCGCGAGCTTTCTTTAAATTCTATGTGATTCGTCTTCCTGTCATACCTAATCATCGTAGTCTCACTTGTTTTACTTTGTGAAGCTCGTACGTGTTCATGCATTTTATGCAGTTTATTACGCAGATTCGCTGCATATTCTGTAACACTCTCCAGGATCAGAGGTGGTCGTCCACTTACAAGATCCGCTGGTAATCTAAGTTGTCTCCCAAACATGGCTAAAGCATTTATGAGCCGCATACCGGTATAACATTCAGTATAACGGAATATACTTGTCCCAGTCTATTTTAATGGCTGTATACTAGTTTTGCCAAGTGCCTTTCTAAAGCTTTGATTAAAGCGTTCCACCAATCCACATGATAGTGGATGTAATGGAGTAATCAGCGTCTTATGAATTCCCATTAATCGGCATAATTCTTGAAATATTTCTTCCTCAAAATTTCTTCCCTCATCACCGTGCATCTCCAAGGGTACTCTAAATCTAGAAAATACTTCACTCAACTACTACTACAAGTATCTCAGCTACTGTAACTGCCTCTAGAATAGCGAACACTTCGCAACTAAAGAAAATCCATACTACCCATGATGTACTTATTTCCTTTTTCTGTTAACGAAAATGGTCCAGCTATGTCAACTGCTATGCTTTCAATGGAGCTCCTATATTGTATTGCTTCATACCAGCTCTAGTTCTTGTCTGTGTCTCGAGTACCGTTATAAAGTGGTTGTGTTGTTCCACCATTTGGCGTGTGTGCTATTGAAGGAGAGCCTGTTACTCTATCAATCGGCAAACCTGTTCCTCTAGACTGCGTGTCTGTTCCTACTGATTTTGAGCCTATTCCACCATCAATCGGCTTGCCTATGCCTGTTCTTTCATCATTCGTCGCAGAGCAAGAAGGATGTTGGCATCGTTGACTTTGCCCATCCAACGAAACTTATATATCCCTGGGTTATTCTTGAACAATATTCGAGAACTTTCTAGGCAGAAGTAATACTGAGTAGTTTGTCTATCCTTATCGCACAATTCTAGAACGTACGTAATCTTTATATCTTTCGCAAATCGCTACGTCTTTGTGGTACAGCGTTCTAGAATGATCTTTTTGGCTTCAAGAAAGTTCCGATCCTTCCTCACTTTCGTGTGTCATTCCATCCTTGTCTCACACCTACAAAGTTCACTCTAGAATATCCATCATCATCATAATATCATCAAAAGGGTATAACCAGTCCTGAAAACGCCTGAAACGCCTGAAAACGGGATTCCTGAAAACTGTACTCTGAAATGTATGACTAAACTTGATCCTAAATTGCCTGAAAAAAAATGTTTCAGCCTCCTTAAAACGGGGGAAACATTATGGAAATTACAATTTTCTAATAATATGTCATTGACCCTCTTCTGAAACGGCCATAAATCACATTTCATGTGTGTCACGCTTTAACGAACGTATGGTATATAGTCTAGTCGACAAGTTGAAAATGGAACAAAATAGAGATACTACTCTTAAAATTATGTGCGATAGCTCATTGGATCCGGAATGACGTCTAGAAAAATGTGCTAAAAGCGTGTATTAGCACATAAAAAATTGCAAAAGTTATAGACCATTAAAGATGAAAAAATAATGGCATTTAGTTTTTTGCCAATATCTAATAAACTATTAATATTTAAGAAATTTCAAATAAATATTCTGAAAGAGGAGGAAATTTCTAATAAAAAACTCCTGACTCCCAGAACTCTATCTCCATTATTTATAATGTTAATTTAACGCTGAAAATAGGTCTGCGGTTGACATTTTTAGGATTCGCGCGTGGCGTCAAAAGCGACTACGGCACATTAATTAATTTATTTAAGGTATTGAATATTTTTTTTTAAATTTGAAAAAATTATGGTGTGTTCTGAACACTATAATTAATTTATTTCCGTTGAAAATTTTACTTAAAGTTAATTTTTCAACAAGTTAAATAATTGTTAACTAACGAAATTTTCTCGAACGACCGTCTTAATTGTAAGTGAAAAAAAATGTTTAAATAATGGTCGTAAAAATATTTCGCTTCGTAGAGCCTTTCTTACATACATACTTAACAAGATCGTGCCATAAAAGTTAAAAAAATATTTATACTTTGTTTATAACAATTTTTTTACTTAAACAAAAACTTAAAAATCCATGTAATGATGTTAAAAAAAAAAATTTTTTTCTAAATCATCATATAATCGTTTTTTTAATAATACAAGATATTTATTGATTTGCAAAAAAAAAAATTCCCGCCATTTGTTGATAATTTTTTTTTAAACAAATTGATTAAATCAATATTTTTAAAAAAATTTTTAACACAACTTTATTACAAATTAACAACTTAACAAATTGGTAAGTTAATAAACAATAGAATTGTTGATTAAAAAAAAATTTTTTTCTGTTACTTTATAGAAGACTCTCAATTATGATTTTTAGGAAAAAAAAATTTCTTAACTAATTATTTAAACAATAGAAAATTAAAAAAAAACGATTATAAACAATTAAAAATTGTTATTAAGGAAAAAAATTTTTTTAAAAATCATAAAATTTTTAATGTAATAAAGTTGTGTTAAAATTTTTTTTTAAAATATTGATTTAATCAATTTGTTTAACAGAAATTTATCAACAAATGGCGGGAATTTTTTTTTTTGCAAATCAATAAATATCTTGTATTATTAAAAAAACGATTATATGATGATTTAGAAAAAAAAATTTTTTTTTAACATCATTACATGGATTTTTAAGTTTTTGTTTAAGTAAAAAAATTGTTATAAACAAAGTATAAATATTTTTTTAACTTTTATGGCACGATCTTGTTAAGTATGTATGTAAGAAAGGCTCTACGAAGCGAAATATTTTTACGACCATTATTTAAACATTTTTTTTCACTTACAATTAAGACGGTCGTTCGAGAAAATTTCGTTAGTTAACAATTATTTAACTTGTTGAAAAATTAACTTTAAGTAAAATTTTCAACGGAAATAAATTAATTATAGTGTTCAGAACACACCATAATTTTTTCAAATTTAAAAAAAAATATTCAATACCTTAAATAAATTAATTAATGTGCCGTAGTCGCTTTTGACGCCACGCGCGAATCCTAAAAATGTCAACCGCAGACCTATTTTCAGCGTTAAATTAACATTATAAATAATGGAGATAGAGTTCTGGGAGTCAGGAGTTTTTTATTAGAAATTTCCTCCTCTTTCAGAATATTTATTTGAAATTTCTTAAATATTAATAGTTTATTAGATATTGGCAAAAAACTAAATGCCATTATTTTTCATCTTTAATGGTCTATAACTTTTGCAATTTTTTATGTGCTAATACACGCTTTTAGCACATTTTTCTAGACGTCATTCCGGATCCAATGAGCTATCGCACATAATTTTAGGAGTAGTATCTCTATTTTGTTCCATTTTCAACTTGTCGACTAGACTAATAGAGCGACAGTATGTCGATTTGTACGTATAACTCAACAAATTTCCAGGAATGTATTGAGAAAAATTTAAAGAATCACAAAGCATTGTAGGCCTAGTCGCTTCAGCACACGGGTTTCACCCGGATACATCTGAGGCCCAGGCCTAAAAGGTTGTAGTGGCAATATTAATTATTATAAGTATTACAGACTGTTAAACACAGATTAGTGCTATATAAATATCTACTCTTCTTATAACTATTTAAATATTTGTTTGAAAAATATACACAAATTATTAGTACGTAGATTATGATTACGAACAATCGTGTCGTATTTTTAACCGACAAAAGTTACAGCATTTTTATGTGCATATTTACCACATAGTAAACTCAGTACCATTACTTAGCCCGGATATACCTAGTAATAAATAATTAGAATATTATTTAATAATTACAAAGCGTATTACGTGATGGCTATTAATAAAAGTGACCTCAGTTATCTGACGTCTCTATTTAATAATTAACATTTTTCAAGTAGTTTATAATTCAAGTCTTTGTTTTGTTTGCTTGACTTAAATTTATTCGATAATTAAAATCTATTTATGTAGATGACTTTTTAAAATATATTTTTATTCCATAATTATATAATATGAAAGCGCTAAAATTGCTATTATTCATGAAAGAGAATGCTTATATATTCAAAGAGAAATAAGCGATATTATTATAAATTTGTGTATTTTGTACTGACATCATTTTTTATCTATGTCCTTTAGTCGCACACATAATGGTAAAACTGTAGACATTTTATTGTTAGCTACGAAGTTTTTTAATGGAAATTTTGACGGTACTTAAGCGTTAATTCAGAGCATTTGTGGTTTCAGCGTGCGATTATCAAACCTGTGGTAGTGTGTCAGGCACATAAGACTGAATCATCTACTTGTCTATTAAGTAATATAAATAATCACGAAATTGATACAGAAATCTAAGGCTGATACTATTACTACTATCAAGCTCAATTTTAGTAAACAACTAATCTTAGTCGAAACTTAGCACGAACTTTGACCTCCATATGTAAAAATCCAATAAATTTTTAACACATCCCCCTGTCAAAAGCGTATTGGATAGTGGAATAGATAAGTGTCGACTCATAATCTTATCCTTAAACAACTGAGTACACTAGTCTCAATATAAAATTATGTGTCGACAATACCTACGAGAATATATGGAAAACTTGTAAAACAATAAGCAATAAGGATGTAAATAATGACTTTAATCAAGAAATCAACAAGATTTATGTGACAGGCTTGATACAAGAGGTGTAACCCTTGTAAATTGTTTTATGTGCAATTTTAAATTATTGTACGGTCTGAGATAAAATCACCGCAATTCTAAGATTCCTCTGATTTATAACAATAGTTTGTTTAGTTGAGGCCCTATATATCGAAAACAAAAGCCTTATTCTGCGGGCGTTGGTTTTGCGATGCAATTTTTCGCGATATAACGTGACGATATATTTTATACAAATTTGATTTCGTTAAGTATCCTATACGAATATGTACTCGATAATCACTGTAATTAATTATTAAAAAAAATTATGTAATGGGTAAAACATCATTTATTTAGCAACCAATTTTATAGTCAAATTGTATTCCGACATCGGCCTCCCGTATTGTAGCCCATTCTGTTCTGATCAATCTCTTTGGAAGATCATCTATCCATCTTTTTACTTAACGTTCCCTCTTCTTTTTGCCTTTCCTTGCATACCCTTCCAATACATCTTAGTCTTTTTCTCTATTTTTCTCCTTATATTGAGCCTTGTACATATATTTTCAACAAATTTTCCGACTTCACCGACTTCAGATTTAAGAAAGTATAAGACAAAATAAGTTTTAAGGGCAGCAGCATCACCTTGATGGCAGGAAGTCTTCCACAGTCAGTTTCATGGGACAATTTCTTTTGCAAACTAGCGAACAGAGGAATCGACTCCCGGGGAGTTTTTCCCTAGGAGATACGACCTCAAATTGTTTTAAGAAAGAGTATTCCTCCCACGATGAACCCATTTAAATCTTGACTTATTAATCTATAGCATAATAATCGCATGACATTGTGGTATCATAGAAATAATTAACGATTACAAACCACAATAATCCAACGTTGATGTATTGATAATAATTGTGTAACGTCTGATTCACGAGTGACGTCCTTATCTCGTTCCATCGATGAATGTTCTTCGAAACACATTAGGGTTAGAAATATCAAGAATTAGATGACTAAACTGATAATTACAGCTGTGGATGACGTTATTATACCTAAACCCTTGTAACAAAAGCTGTACAAAAAATTATAAAGTGTATTTAGGTTAATATATATTACAGTATTAAAGTACGAGTAAGAGCTTGCGAATGTAGTTAGCAAAAGGCAATTATTAGGTTAATAAGCACACGCGACCGTTACGACGGAATTTATATGCATTACTGAATAAAATATTAGAGATTATAATATAAATTAGGTGAAAAATTGTTCTAAAAACTATTAAAATAATATTATTCATGAAAACTATTAAATGAATCGAAGAAGGTTTCAATTGTAGATACACTAAATTATTTCGTTTTGTTATATTAGGTACGCTTTTTTAGTATACAACTTACAACCAATAATTTAGATTAGAAAAGAGCAGTTTTTGAAGTATCTTCGTATATATGAACAAAAAACAGGTAAATTGAACAAAGTATGACCGCAAAGCTTAATCAACACAATACTTACCAATGCATCGATAGCGAAAGCACTTTTGTACATTTATTTAAAAACTAATTAAATAATATTTAATGTACAGCAAGTCTAATTACAACGATAGCACTTGATTTTTTATTGTAGTTGACTACACATACTACAACATAAGTTTTATTAATTGTAAATAGAATTTAAATTTAGAGAATCACAAGTTATTACAAATAACACTTACTTACTACAACTTATTTCACCGTCAGTCCAAAAAAATAATGAATATTAAAAGCAATACTCACCCTGAGTCTTAGTAGGATATAGTTCTAAGTCGTTGAAGAGGCTCTGCACGATGTAGGCGGGCGCGGGTTGGGCGGGCGGTCCCACGCGGCACTCCCAGGCATTCGCCACCTCCCTGCAACAAAAACACATTGATCATGTACACGCATTACAATCCTTTATAAGTGCACAAATGACACATTATATTCGCACTTATTATGAGGGTACTAAATGTCAAATTAGGTTTTGTGTGCAAATTCGATGTGATCAGCAGTATTATTGTATCATCGTAAGCATGTATTAAAAAACATACATACATATCGAGACTGGCTTAGCTTATGTACCAATGATTTTCTTATTTTTAGTCTTAATAAAACTAAAGCCTATTTCGTTGTATTTATATAAAATTAAATGTTATAAACACGTTTTTCAAATTATTTACATAATTATTGTTGGATTCAATAATATTCCTATAATAGGTTTATTTTTAATATAATAAAAACAATGAAGATCCTCAACACGTGATAACGATTAACATAAGACAACCATATATGGTACATTATATCGATTATGTAAATTAATAATTCTTAAGCGTGCGCGATAATTTTACAAGCATGCATAAAGAATTTAATAAGAGCTAATATGTGAATCTAATAAATGTCAGGATTAGTCTTTATACATCCTATTAAAATGTGTCTTTTTATATATTACCTTTGAAACATTTCACGAGAGATCACTTTGCATAACTTTCCTACGCTTGGAGCGCGCTAGGTGTTTTGTGATGATGCTTATTGTACGAACTATGGGTTATTACTGTGTACCCAGACATAACAATCTGCTATCATGTTACTATAAGCAAAGGGTCCATGCATTCCCACGTGAAAGCAATACGGCGTATGTCATAGGTTTCTTGTAACGCCCCGTAAGAACGCCGCCTACGCACGAATCGTATCACAACGGCACACGTTTATAAAAATAGTAATATTAATATTTAAATACCACGATTTGTTTACGTTGACGATTTGTTACGCTGATATAAGATAACGTGAATGTCTTAATAAATAGTACCATTAACATTCGTAAACAACAAATCTTAGTATTTATTATATATAAATACTAATCCAAAACCGCGCCCTATAATATGGTACTGTGTCGATTGTCCTGTGACCTTGCCTAGCAATTTGAACTGAAACTCTCTCTTCTCAAATGTATTACTTCTTTTATTATAATATTTTATAAAAAAATTAAATTCAATTAAAGCCTGACAAAGGTGTTTATAATAAATGCGTACATTTTATAATATTACAATAATTAAACAAAGACACTTATTATATTGAATAGAAATTAATTGAACAGTAGTTACATTAAGGGTCTGTTTCACAATGTATGGATAAAGTACCAAATAGCTATGCAACACATAAATTATTTGGAACATAAATTGTGCTATTTGACACTTCATCGGACTCATAACTTATGATGGACTTTATGTGACGAATAGCGCTATCTAACAGTCGTGAAACGCAACAATAGTGTTTATCCTACCCATAAGTAATAAATAGCTAATTTGGAACTTATGTAGAACTTATCCGTACATTGTGAAACAGGCCCTAAACATAGAAATTCAAAGCTTCTCATATGTTGACATATACACTCTTATTTAAATTTCTCATGCATGTGAGGGACAAATATAGCTTTAAAAGATATAAAATAAAGTTAAGAATTCATGCATCATGCAATTTTCTTTAATCTAACTAAAATTATCTAGATATTATAAGGACATAAAAATAATAAAACTTAAGTGCCGCTTTATTGGGAACAAGGTTGATAAGCCTTTTTAAACTCTATGTTAGGAAATCTAGTAATAGTGTAAGGTTTTCGCAATGGTTTCTATATTAAAGTTTACATAACTTTTGTTGGTATTATTTATATGTTTTGACTTATAGCGTAGGTCCTAATAATATGTCATTACGTATAATATTAAACAATAATTGATATTAAGGTGAAAATGACTCTAAAGTTAATGATTTTACACAACAACGGCACATTTCGATAAATAGCTAGTTTTTACAATAATTTGAAGACAACTTACACGAGCAATAATCAAATAACAATTACAACAACAACAAATTATTTATAGTATTGACAAAATTAAAAAAAAAATTAAAATCAGCTAGTGACAATGGATAAATAAAAACCGATATTTTCCGGTTTGAAGTCTATAAAGTACACAAAAATACATACTCTCCAAACGCTTCTTGAAGTTCGAAGTCACAAATACAATCAAGTTCACAAGCACTAGGTAATACAAAAATGAACCCCATAATGAAAAAACAATTGAGAATATTCATAACTTGCGCGTGTGATTACTTCATGTACCCTGTATGAAGTACGATAATGAATGTAGACGTAAGTGATAGGTCTTAGGCTTGACCTGATCGATAACAAGAGTCGCATATATAATATATGACTAAAGTCGTGTTTTGATTAATAACTTTTCCAAGAATTTCTCTTTTACAAGCCGTAGGTACTTCAACAGTCAATTGTACTGAATAAAAGTATGTCATTAAATATCAAATCAAATCAAAATCTTTCATATACGTAACATAATGTACACTTATGAACGTCAAAAAAGGAATACATATTAAATACTTATAATTTAACGCCAGTTCTCAAATCAAGGGCGTTGAACGGAAGAAGGTTGATCGCCAAGTTTTTTGTTTTACACAATGTTTGTAAGGAGCTGCAACCATTACACAATTAATAATAATAAAATAAATAAAAAACAAAGATTTGTCCTCTATCAGCAGGAGGCATGGTGAAATAGGAGCATCGTATCATAGCTTTGTTCACAATTCTTTGGAATAATTAGTATCATTAATCATAGGACATTAAGAATTTGTCGATGAGAATAAAGTTTTTATAGATAATGGTCGATAAAAGTACATAATAATTCGGAGACAAATTGAAGTGCGATCTAAAGTATTCCGTCCAATAGCAATTTTTGGACAACTGTCCAAGGGCGAGTAATTTTAGGGTGATTCAGAGACAATTATACGAAAAAAAGGCTTTTGGACTTTCATAGCCATTATTGGGACAATTTTAGCATTCGTTTTTGTAAAATAACTATTTACCTTCTTTCTATTTCCGTGACCCAGAAACGGCATAAAACTTTTACTTCAAAGTTAATTAATACTTAGTATTTTAGCGCAATTATTTGAAACGTTTCGTTCTATTAACCATATTTAACATTAGGCACTTTAATTTTTGCAATAAAAAACCCTAATATAAAGCAATTCATAACTTATTTTTATGGATATCACGAATTATGGGGAGACCTCAAAGCCCACTTACATGTCTATCTATCTGATAAAATATCACGCAAATTGTTACGATCAGAATTTTCTTGATAAATTACTATCAAAAACGCAATACCAAAGACGCAATCCATTGACAATAATAAAAATGCCTTAATCCCATAATTTTTTATAAAAGTAATTAATATCTGAAATAATTTCAAAAAGACCCTTTCTTTTTGGATTACATTGATTACATTGAGGAGAGACTATACCTTTTTTTTTTTTTAATTTAGTTTCTTAGAAGACTAGGTATAATCGAATCAGTAACCCGCCATCCTGAGCTGGGCAAGTTCACCACACATATACAGCTATCAGGCCCATGAACACTCGAAACAAAAGCAATATAATAATATGTCATGTTTAAGCATATCTTCATTAACGCAAAAGAATGACTTCACTTAAATGATTATAAAAACATTCCATCAATTGTTCGGCTCGCGGCAAACGTAGAAATAAAAGATGAGGTCAGTATGACAGTAATACAATCAGAGTTCAACCAACTCGTCTTTTTGCAACACGATTAATGGTTTACACTAATTGCTATATGAAAACAGAAAAATACGAATAGCGGTTGTGGTTTTTTGTTATTGTGGTCAGAGATTGTAATAATAGATATACATGAAGCAATCAATTACAATCTATGTATTAATGTTACATTTTTATAAACGTTAAAAATATAAATAATTTATTGCTCTAACATCACAACATTGAGTTTTTTCTTCTGCCTCGTAATTATTTCTCTTTTCATCTCGGCGTTAATACAATTTGATAGGAAGAGAAATAATTATTTAAGTTAAAACGCTGTAATAGGAATACATTGCCATTGAAGATTGAAGCAACTCGTTTGTAACGCTTTCGCGAAGGTTTTGACAATTAAATAAATAATAGTTTAAAAAAACTAAAAAACACGCTTTTAAAGCACATCAAACTAAAAAGTGAAAAATAATTCCTAATTTAGGATGAAAATGGTAATGAACAAAAAAAGCGTGGGTTGCTCGATAGACGAAAAATATGGCACAGAGCGCCCCACGCTTTTTCACAATAATACCAGTATAAAGTTCATTACCATTTTCAGCCTAAATTAGGAATTATTTTTCACTTTTTAGTTAGATGTGCTTTAAAAGTGTGTTTTTTAGTTTTTTTAAACTATTATTTATTTTTTATTTTTAGTTAATTTTTTTTTTAATTTTTTTTTTGGATTATTGCATTGTCATCGATCTTTGACAGGTGCGCAAAGTTTGAATTAAATCTGTCCGTTAAAAGTGGGTCAAAATCGAGTCCGAAGGAGTCGGTTACATACATACATACATACATACAGGTGAAGCTAATATAAAGCGTGTAAAAATATGAAACACAAATTTTTACTCCATGCCAAAAAAACATGCTACACCTGCTCATGGTAGGGGAGCCCAAGAGGGGATTTCGGGATTTACTAAAGCGCGGCAGATTAATATATAGGGGGATACCTTGTACCCGGTTAAGTACCTCCACAAAATATGAGGCCCATATATAAGGCCGCCCGTGAAGGAGACAGGATCAGATTAGTAAAAAAAAATTGACCATCAGAAATTCCCGAGCGCGTCAGATTAAGGTAGGGTGAGTTAATTACATCCTAAAAAGTGTATATTTCACTAATCTGACAATTTGAGAGTGACGGAAAAAAAGAGGAGGGCAACAAAGTTGTAAAAAAAAACCGTCATCTCGACATTCTCGAGCGTAGCTAATTTTTTTTTTATTTTGAAGGAAATAATTCAAGAATAATGAAAAATATATAATCTGACGATTTCCGCAAGCCGAAATAACAAAAAATCGTCGATAAAGTTAAATGCGTGCAGCTGCGTGATGCCTACATTTCCTTCAACCGATCGGAATCTACTAAACGGCGTTCTAAATATTTCCCTCAAAATTACATTTCCTGTGAATTTGAACCGATTCGGACCGATAGATTTTGAGAAATTTTGAAAAATCTTAAAAAAATAAGAAATATTTTTTTTTTAAGTGGTTTCTTTATTGATCAACTTCAAAAACTAATCCGCCTTTGAGCTTGAAAAACCACGTCGATCGCCACCAAGCTCGTCAAAAGCGGTTGATTAGTTCGAGAGATATCGTGAACGAAAGAAACCCGAAAAAGTGTTTTTTCGGGATTACTCTGAAATTTGTGGTTCTATCAATAAAAATTGCAAAATTACTTATGATGATGATAAAACTGCGTCGAATGCCGCCAACCGCGTGAAAATTGCATGATCCATTCAAAAGTTATTGCGGTTTGAAAATTCCAAAAATAGTGTTCTATGAAAATTCTATTAGACTTTCGAGCTGGGAGAGCTCAAATGCATAGACATGTTATTTCTTTGAACTCAGCGAGCTCAAAATATCAATTTTAAGCGCCCAGGAATGGAAGTAGCGGGATGTTGCAGGGATGGCCCTTTCGGTGAATCGTTTTTCTAAATTTTTTTTGTCAGATCAGGCGAATCCCTCTAGATAATCGTCAGATTATGAGACAGTACGTTTAGAACATAAAGATGAACCACATATATCTTAATCTGACGCGCTTGAGTATTTCAAAATTGCGATTTTTTTTTGCATATTATGAAAATGGCCGTGGGTTTGCGTCCCATAGAAATCGTCAGATTAGTGAATGAGAGCTTTTTTTTGGTGCACTTAACACTCCCTTAGAAAATCTGACGCGCTCGATAAAAATTTTTTTTTTTTCATTTTCAACCCTTAAATACAACCACCCGCATCATGCAAACGATCAGATTAACATACGTACATTATTAAAAATACGTAGGGCATAGATGCTATCAATATCTGACGCGCTCGAGGATGTCCATGCAACAGTTTTTTTTTACATATTTAACTATCTATAGCCGCTTCCCCCACCGATGAAAAGGAATTTATCATATAACATTTTTTTCTTTTTTTTATCTAAGCTTTGCATCCCAATAGGTCTCTACGACGCTCGAGTAAATCCCCATTTAGCATCGTGGGCTCCCCTACCATCAGAAAGTACCTTGATACTTTTAAATGAGGAATGTCATGGCAGTACTAGGAATTTGAGGCGGAATTGAGATTTTTTAAAACTGCATTGTCAACGCACATACGGAAAGGCATTTTTTTTTACTCTAATTGGTCTGTTAATTTTGTTCGCAAATGCCATTGATAAACATTTTTTCTCCCGGTAAACTTTAACTTATACGAACCCAACGTTAATTATTTCGTAAGCTCATTTAAAAAGAGACACATTAGTAGCTTAAACTTTTAAGCAAAACAGCTTCAATACCCCGAACCTAACTCAAAAGCTCAGATATACTCTCAAATGAATTCTTCAGGTGGAAGCCGCTGGAAAGTGTTTAATTGTCTGAATATACCTTTGAACTTGACCTTGGACCTTTGTTAAAAACATAGAATTACTGTTCTTAATCTTGGGCAGACGTAGTATTTTCTACTCTTAAAAGGCTGTCATTAACATTCAAATTTAGAATTCAGTGTAACTTTTACAATCATGCATGTTGTAAAACCCAAACCAAATATAAAATAACGCTAGTATACATTTTATTTCAATACATTTAAAAAGTCATGCTACCCAAACAGTCGGGCGTTTATAAAAATACACCATGACATCATGGTGAGCGAGAGGGACGCAACTACTCTTCTTCACTCACACATCATGCTCATTATAAAAGCCATAAGCGTGCATTTACTGCTCATTACGGATCAATTAGATACGTTCGAGATGACGTCGATTATACGAGTCAATTAATCGAAGTTTATATCTCGAGACTCTTGTCCAATTTTGAGGTCGAAAAAATCAATCTATATGAAAAAAAACCGTCACGTGCATCAGCTGACACGCTAACGTTTTAGTAAATTTGTATGCAAAATGATACTGTTTTAGTGGCAAAACTAAGATTATCCACACGAATATTATTGAAGCCTGTTGATAAGTGATCTACCCGTCGTATACAATCGATCTTTTCTATTTCGTAATAATTACGTCCTGTTATTTTTGATATTGAACCTGCCCTTGAGACATAGTCTCGGAATCCAGTAGTAATTTTTCCATACAAATTTGCGATAGTAGTCACGTAAAATATTATAGTAAACAAGTGTGTCATCAACAGCTGATCTACGCACACTATGGAATTATCAGCTAAATAATAATCGAAACTTTATCAACCAAAACAATAAATACATTAATAGAAAACTTGGTGCCAACGGGGGGTACACTGTATACATAATTATAACGTTCCGTTACTCGTTAGATGGCAATAGGAACTCGTAACATTCACATACAACGCGCTCCACTTCCGTGTGGATAACGGTGTTATTTTCGAAATGTCTGAGGTCATGTTCGTTTAAGCACGTGATGTCATGGACCAAATTAATTTCTTTCTTCTTGAACGCGATGTAGTTATTTATCTTATGATTCGATCAGCGTTGTAAAGCAACGGTTGTCACGGTCAAAACCTGACAACTTGTATGATGCAAAATCCTGTTTAAAATTTATTGGACAACGCGGATTTAAGTAAAATACGTAGGTAGTGTATTTACAATTATAAATAAACCACCGAACATAGTTCTTATTTTGCGAAACAATAATTGATTCTGGTTGAAAGGTACTAATCACTGTATAGCGATATCGGATACCGGCAGACACATAAATATTCGTGCCATATTGAGGGGTCTTCGGGACTTTACATATATGAAAGTGATAAGGCGTATTAACATACGTTAAAGAAAAATGGTTACAGTATTCATTATTCCTTAAACAAGTATTATTTTAAAATAACCAACTCCTATAATCTTAATATATATAAATTACGTGTCACGTTGTTTGTCCGCTATGGACTCCTAAACTACTGAACCGATTTCAATCAAATTTGCACACCGTGTGCGGTTTGATCTAACTTAATAGATAGGATAGCTTACATCACAATTTATACCCGCAATATTATTTTATTGCAAATTATTTGTTAATTATTTGATAGTCACAATTCTAACAGATGGCGATGTGTTGTAAAGTACCAACGTTTCACATAAGCTACAATTTAATGGCATAACCACCAAAAAAGCATGGTGGTCCCCATGACTGGTGTTCTCCTACCGTTTTCCTTGAATAGTTTGCTACTATGTAATATAACAAAAACCTTAGCCACAGCAACGCTTGGCCGGCCTGCTAGTATATATATATAAAACATAGAAATCGATAAAACATCTATAAAGCCAATAAATGCCGTGAACCCGCGTTGACTAACGTTTTGATTCATGTTTGAAGTAGGAAGTGAAATAAATACCGATGACTATAACTGATTTGAATGTTATCAATATACTTTAAACATGATACGTATTTTTTTAAACAACTGATTAATGTGTATAGGCGGATATAGTCGTATATACATTCGTCGCATCTTTATTGTAAGTTATTTAATAAGATGTTAAGGTATACCAAAAGACTCAGCTGTTTTAACCATAAAACAAAACAAAATAACTATCCAATGTCCAAACATTGTCCTTCGTTGGTCATTGAAAGAACTAATTAAATGTACATTGCTAAATGAAAAATGAAACATGACATTGCAATGCAATAAACTAACAAAATTACTATATTATTAAAAACGTTCATATAAACGATGTTTCTCCATTTAAAATTTTACCTATCTATATCTAGATGATATTGTTATCTTTCAATGATAACATTTTTCTCGGATACTAAATGAGAAACAAAGTTGTGTTGCAAGGGTAAATACATTTTAACAGAAATGAAGTAACAATCGTTTTCTTATTTTAAATAACTAAATATTTAACTGGATGTTTAGAAGCACAAGTTTGAAGGTTGAGTAATAATATCGTTATATATATATGTTTACCCCGAAAATATTATGTCCAAGTCAAACGCCAACTGCCTCAAAGGTGGTAAAATGTATCAGATATAGATCTTATGACATTATCTAATATATAAAATTCTCGTGTCACAGTTTTCGTTGCCATACTCCTCCGAAACGGCTTGACCGATTTTGATGAAATTTTTTGTGCTTATCCGGTATCTATGAGAATCGGCCAACATCTATTTTTCATCCACCTAAATGTTAGGGGTAGTCCACCCCTAATTTTATTTTTTTTATTTTTAGGTATTTTTTTCTGTTTTTATTTATTTATGATACAGCATACAAAAATACTAACAACCCCTAATTTTCACCCCTCGACGATCAACCACTATTTTTTATTATTGTAGGTTCAATAAAGAACTATAAAAATGTTTCCTAGGAATAATATACCTACATGGCAAATCAAAGTTTGCCGGGTCAGCTAGTATCTAAAGTATAAATAAAAAAATAATATACATATGAGGCTTAAATAACTTACCTAGCCAAAGTTCCCGGCAACTTCACAACACCATTCGATTTAGGCGTGTGATTGACATCACTAATGTCATTCGATTTCAACGGAGCTGGCAAATCGCACATAAGCGGCTCCATCCGGCATAAAATGGGTGCCCGCTTCGGCGGAGTGGCTCTTGGGTAAGTGTGATGCTTAGCGCTACTTGACGCTGTATCATTACTCCTCGATTTTGGCAGCGTACGAGCGCACAAAGCTGTCGCAGCATTCTTCAGGTGTGCACGAAATCTGTTATTACTCTGGGTGCTAAGGATAGCACCCTCCATTTTTACGATTTTTTAAAGGAACTCGCACTCAATCCAAATTGTAATCCATTGTTAATGGACCCACTGCACTTTCGTAAATATTATCGAAACATTGTTCTATGTAATATTTTTACATTTCAAAGAGTTTCACTATAAAAATATACACAGGTGAATAAAGAATGTCTCTTAAGCCCAAATATACGTTTTAACAAAGAACAACACTAGTAAATATATCAACCGACACTCAAGACAATTTAATGTGTATTTCGCGAGAAAAACGATTTTATCGATTATGATAATATTATTTATTCATGTAGTTGCGGAAGGCTGCGGCGGTCAGCCGCCGGGGCGAGGGGCGGGGAGAGCGTAGGAGCGCTGACATCACCGTCGAAGCCAGCCGATCTTACATCACCACGGCTCTATCGACAAAGAGCAAAGGCGCCCCGCTCACAATCAAATTATTCATGCGACACTATTCGACAAAATATCTGATCTCATCCTGCTTGAGAGATATATTTTTTATTGATAAGCGAAAATAACATATGGTGCCGTAGTTTATAGCAAAATCTTTTCAAAGCTATAGTGATTTAATAGATTTATAATAGTTGTTTATTTTTTATTTTTACAATGTATTGATAATCCACAGCTTTCTTTAAAGATAATATTATCTATGTATAAAAAAAATATAGCTAAAACCGATTACACTGAAGAACATCGTATGTACTAATAAAGACATTTCACTAATAATTTATTGGTTATTGGTGGGGGTGCGTAAGTGTGTATGGGTGTGTTTATGAATATTTTAAAGTTTTTAAAGAGTATTCCTTCGATTGCATTGAAATACATAACACGAGCTAAGTTTATGTACTATTATTTTTGAGAGCTTTGCTTACTTTTGCTGACAAGTGGAGGGGGGGGGGGGGGGATAAATTGCAGTAACTCTGCTTACGTTATACATAAGCGGCCCCAAATATGTTTACAAAAATGTAACATACTCATTTGGTTGGTACAATAATTGCCATTGCCAAACAAAACGTTTAAACGTTTAGAGTAAATGCAGCGCAACAATAATTTATTAACACCCACAGACATTTCAGTGTCGACGCTATCCAGTCTCATCCTATCCCATCTTGAATAACTTTTAAGATACCTTTACTACATTACATTTGATACATTATGAGATAAATAATATCTCTAAAGAGAGTTTTAGTCAACTATATTTTATTTAAATCTATATACTGACAGTACATCAGCACTGCATGGTCACCGGATAAAAGTTACAAAAATTATAAAACCACCGGAATAATAAAAATCACGATCTAAACGTTTTTTACCAACTGAAGGCATAAAGAAGATAGGAATAAAGAAGATAGGAATAAAGAAGATAGGAATAAAGAAGATAGGAATAAAGTAGATAGGCATAAAGAAGATAGGCATAAAGAAGATAGGAATAAAGAAGATAGGAATAAAGAAGATAGGAATAAAGAAGATAGGAATAAAGTAGATAGGCATAAAGAAGATAGGCATAAAGAAGATAGGAATAAAGAAGATAGGCATAAAGAAGATAAACATAAAGAACACACGAGAACAATCGCCTGATAAAACGGGCGCACGAAAAAAAACGTTATTCTTATAATCGGCGAGTATAACTACCAAAAGTTCTAAAAGAATATGAAAAATAACTTAACAGAAGACCTAAAACATATTTAAAAAAAACAAATTTCTAAAAAATAAACTTTTGTTCCAAAGTTGTCAAAGTATCAACGACGGTGATGTAATGAACAGAGGAGGTGTCCAATATGGATAATTATAAATACTATACTGGTGCAAATAGAGCAATAATAGACTAGTAATTACATAGGTTTACAAAGGTATCATTAGCAGGTAACAAGTATTTAATAATCCAACCTAGTAATTGTTAACGACCTAACAGGTACTCAGATCAAGGCTGTCGCCCACCGGCAGACAATCACAAGAGCTCGATTTCACGATTCCTAAGACGTAATTGTTAAAATTTGATTCGGTTATTAATGTAACACCTGAATCATCACTAAAATCTATAATTATCGCTTCTATCATTTGACATACTTGTGACCGTTACTTCGAGAATTGGCAAAACCTTTTGTGATTTTATTTATCTAAATATCATCACGCTTTTTCACGCATCATCTCCACTTGCTACGGTCCTGACATATGTAAATTTCTCGCTTCACCTATATGCTCATCGGTTATGTACTTTTAACTTGTACCTCCTGGATTTGGTCCAGGTATGTATGTACGACAAGGCCTATCCAACCCGACTTCACTTGACCATATTTTTTTAAATTTTATTATTTAGTTAATATTATTATATACATATGTTTCATTTGGTTATGAAAAAGGAGGTTAGTGTAGTGCGGTGAAATCAAACTATACCTACATCGTTTTTCAGTTCATCAGGCTCTAGGCTAAAATTGTAGGCACGAAGGTACATTATAACTAGCCATTGAGAAAACGTGCTAAATATAAAAACACAAAAATTTTGCATTGAATAATATACCTTTGTTCCTTATTATATTCACAAGTACATACTAAAAGCCTAGTCGAGTTGCAGAGCTTTTATATTAAATTCCGCTTGTATAAAGTACCTTTACCGGTAGAAGTAATATCTATATAATTAGGACTAGGCAATTGCGCATGTAAATCTATACTAATATTATAAAGAGGAAAGATTTGATTTTTGTTTGTTTGAAATGAATAGGGTTCCGAAACTACTAGACCGATTTCAAAAATTCTTTCACCGTTGGCAAGCTACACTATTCCCGAGTGACATAGGCTATGTTTCAAAAAAATTAAGGATGCTTACTAAAACTTGAATAATCTAACCCAATTGGTGTTCTCCTGCCGTTTCTCTAGAATAGTTTACTACTATGTAATATAACAAAAATCTTGTGAAAATTGCGACCTCATTGCAGATGATAGGCGCTCTTTCGCCTAAGTTCTCACGATTTATCAATCATACTACTGTCAACGGATGTGCAAATGTCGCTGACACCGGTGGGTGGTGTGTCACAGACACCAAAGCTGATAATATAAACAGCAAACAAAAAGAGAATTCTATGAATTCACGAAAGAAACAAGTTATGAATGCTTAAAAAATTACCGGATGAAGGGCTCGTAGTCTAAAATTGAGATACGCTATTTCCGTAACAACTGTTTCTCTTACAGGAATCAAGATAGAGACCTCCGGGCCATATTTCATGGCGTAACATGAAGGTGGTACCGCCTTTATTTGCTTGACTGAACTTCAGTGATATGTAACAACTTAAGCGATGTGGTGTAAAAAAAGGGTTTTATTATCAAACATTGCGTTGTTTTCTTTAACATTTTTATCTGACATAGTAATTGATGACTTGTAAAATCTAAGATTAGGCTCTAAACCAATGCATAATGTTCTGTCTTACCAACTAGTAAAAATATTTAATATTATGTTACAAAAGTATAGCAAATATGGGTTCGACGGATTATGTAGATCGAACTATGTCATGTTCCATTTGACCGTTTTTATGCCTTGCATTGAATAATAAATCAATTTGAATATGAATTGACGACCAATATAGTCTTATCCCAACAGCCAATTTACAATAGATGGAGGTCAGATCTTCAAGTAGCTCTATTGTGCTCTCATCATATAGAATTCATGAAATCAAGACATCCTGTCAAATACAATACGGCAAAAAATGTACGCAAATTCATTAATTCTCTATTTATCATCAAATGAATTAAAAAAAACAAGAGCGGGGCTTCCAACCTTTTAGGATTGGGCCTCAGATTTAAATATATCTGTTTCGTGATCATTTGTTTTTTTTCTAATAGGCCTGACACACGCCATCGACTTTTTATGTCTAAGGCATTCCGGTTTCCTCACGATGTTTTCCTTCGCCGTACGAGCGAGCACATAGATAGAAAGTCTATGTGTTCACATTGCAGGGTTCCAACCCCGACCTCAGGGATGAGAGACGCACACTGAAGCCACTAGACCAACACATACATAACTTTTTACACTTTAATTATTATTAAATTAAAATAATAATGAATTAATATTAAATATTTAGTGTTAAGAATTACTTAATTTAAATAAATATTTATGAGAGGTCAAAATAAAACGATCTCCTATTATGGATTTATGGTCAGTAGAAGTGGGCGAAAAGCCTTGTCTACTAAAAAAGTACAGCATTAGCAAAAAGCTATATCCTCCAACACGTACCTCAAATCATCTTGAATATTGTCCTTAATTCCAAAGGTCATGGTGAGAAAAGTGTGATATCTGCGTAAAAAATTCTACGAAAAAATTTACGTTTTGTAGAGGCATTAACATTTATAACATATGTATAGAGTTTAATAGATTGTCAAATTCGTGGCATAAAACATTGCTACTAGAAAATATTTCCATTTCTCTACAACTACATAGTACTATTGCGTGTAGAAGACCAAATAGTTTTTTATTTAGTAATCTTGTGCGTGTAATTTTACAAACAACCCGTTCCGCAAATAATCGCTATGATATCATAGTGCGTCGAAAATAACACGATAGCATTACTAATTTGTTAGTTGGGCAGCTATTTCACCACATAATTTATCAAACAAGGCTCAAACAAGATTTTCAATAGCGGTTATTAAATTTCTTGAATTATTAAATTTTTTTGCGCGACATGTACTTTTTTTAAATTTAAAAAACGATTTTTTTTAGCTTTATGGATATCGCACATGACGCTAAAAGGTGCTGATTACTATCAAAACAATAATTGTTTCGATGTTGTACGAAGGTAGAAGGTGATACGCATACTTGCCTTATAAAATTACCAATGAAATAGACGTAGAAATGTGTCCCAAGAACCCGCGGAGATTTTTTCAATTTAAAGTTCAACTTCATCTTGTACAAATTAAAATATGTATATTTGTGTATATCTGTTAGTAGCTACTGTTGAAGAGAGAAAATTCTCCTTACAAATACTGAAATTAGAGGCTTTAGAGGACTCTGACACTGAGAACCCCTTTTCTTAGGAACAAGCGTAAAGTAGGTTTTATATGTAAAAAACCACGGGTAGTATCATCATCCTTACAGTAAAATATAAAGAAGAAGTATATTGGACTAGTATCGCTCTATACGGGGTTTTTATTGGGAACTATCAATCCACCCCGGCATTTTTGTAGGCATTATGTTTCCGTATTTTAACTTGGCAAATCCGACAACTACGGCACGATTTTTAATTTTTCGGATTAATATAGCCGGTAGGTTAGGTAAAAGAATTTTCAAAATCAGTTCATTCGTTTCAGACATTACCCTCTCAACCTCACAAAATCTATTCATAATTTATTACGAATTACCATAGTTTTCCTATTACAAATATATAACCGTTATAAATTTACAACAAATAGATCACTGAGGAAATTTCATCCGCTTTTTTTTTCATTTCTGGCATACATTCAAAATGGGCGTTCAAACGCCTCTAAAATAAAGTACCATACGTCTATTAATCCGAGAACCGTGACAAGATGTATATATCATACGAGGTATAATGTGTAATTTATATTTATCAATTAATCAAAATCATAAGTTTCCAGCTTTACATAATAAAGATCTTACATCATTCAATACTCGATAAAACCTGATATTATATGAAAATAAGGATAAGTTATTTATTAAATAAGCAGTGTTGGCTTAGAGGCTTCAGCATGCGACTCTCATCCCTGAAGTTCGAACCCCCGCTGAGCACCAATATACTTTCTGTCTATGTGGGGGCTTTAACACTCGCTCGGTCAGTGAATCGTGCGGAAACCGGCATGCCTTAGCCCCAAAAGTCGACAACGTGTGTCAGGCACAAAAGACTGCTACTTGCCAATTAGAAAAGACAAATGATCACGAAACAGAGAAATCGGAGGCCTAAAATCTTGTAGCGCCACCGGCTTTCTTCCCAATTTTATTTGTTTCAAGTTTATGTGTCATCTTGTATAAGATATTATGGGAGGGTGAAGTCCGGTTATCCCCTAATCGTCGAGGCAGAGCAGACATCATTCCTTATTTATAGATATTTTTACTTTATCACAAGGTCTAAGCCAAAGCAACTATTATTTAAACGGCAATGAACCCAGGAACTCACAGGTCACACTGTGTGTAACCAACTCCACAATAAAGGCTATAATTCTATTCGAAGCTAGTTTGTAATATAGGAATAATAATAAAAACACTAAACTGAAAACTCTATAGACAGAGTTTTATTTCCAGTTTTACACAAATAGTGATGAATTTAGGATTTACACGTTACACCAATATAGTACGTTATTTTGCTACGTGACTTATTGAATTAAGTAAATTATTCCAACCTTCAATAACATTAAATATCTATGTATCAGATGTATGATATAAAATACTACATACTTCTATTATTGAAAAATATATTTGTATAGACTTTGGTCTCTTGTATTCTATCAAAACTATTCAAGGAAATAAATTCCGAACGCAAGAACGAAATGCGATTATAAATTCAAATTGACAAAGCCTAAACAGTTTGCAACCGTTAGACTTATCCCATAATTACAACGTCTCTATTCACCTGTGTACATAAGTTTACATCTTCAACTTTCCACTAACACTACCATGTTCATAATCGTTAACACAACGTCACTAAATAATCTTGACATGTTTGTTTAAGCGATATGAATTATTGCGGTGTACGAAGCGACGAGTCGCGAGTCGCACCGCTCGCACAACTGACTGCCCGAGTCGAACGATAGCACGACCCTACTGCTCCTACCCATTCACATTCGTCATCGAAACATCGCGTTTTCTATCGCTAATTCCTAAATAACGTATCGATGGAAATGTCGTTTTGTTCACACATTTTGTAAGTGGTACCGGGCGTACGTTGTTACAACGCTGATAACAGGTATACTAGTACTTCAACGGTTTGTTTCAACATCCACTAAGTAAATACAAACGCGATTGCCGTGTACTATGTAAATATTATAGAGGACCAAATGATTATCAAAGTATAGTTTTAATTTACAAGCACTCTAATGAGATTTATATGATAACTCCATACATACTCGACAGTAGAAATAAATATAACTCGATCCACAATTGTTTTACGTTTTCTGTTTTAAGTATGTCTTTATTCCTTTCATTTTCCAGGACTGTTGATGTTATACGTCTAAATGAGGTCTATTGGTAAACTTATAATCTAATCTAATACCTTGAGTAGACAGTATCGTTCGTGAAAATTACAAATTTGTGGTTTGCATTTCTTATTCTTGCTCAAAAAGTCCGCAGGTAATTCTCAACAAAGTACTAATACCAGGCAACAATGACACACATTTGGGGCATTGTTATAATCAAAGCCCAGAGCAGTCGAGAGCCGGCAATTTCGAAATGATCGCGTGAGGCCAACAGATTGGCGAAGAATAATAATCTAATATCACAAATTGGCCGATTTGAAAAATAAATGACTCCAGCTAAAACATATAATACTGACACATAATTCGCCTCATCACTTGCCTCCGGTGCTTACATTTTTTTAAATAAAATGTCTCTGCACAAAGACATCATTTAACATTACGTTCTAGTCTAACTTAAGACTAGTAAGAAATTTTAAACTAACCTAATGTACTAAAAAGGATATTTAACATAAAGGCCGATTTACATTATCTTAGTGTTTAGGAGAGTGCTTTAGGATAGTACTTTAGTTGAAACATGTAAACGCTACTTGCTTTAGTAAACGCTACGCTAAAGAACTTGCCTTTCAAGTTGTACTAAAGCACTCTCCTAAACACTAAGATAATGTAAATCGGCCTTAAGAAAGAGCACTACTTACAGTCTTTATTGAGGGTGTATCTTAAAGAATAATAATCTTATCAGCATGATCATCTCTATGAATGTAACAACTGTGCCTGAGCCAGCCTGAGCACAAAAGCCAGAAAGCTGTTGAGCTAGGTGTTAAACGAGTACACGGGAAGTAAAAAAGAAATCCTAGAGCAATCAGGGGCCGATCAATTAGTAAGTATAGCGAGGAGAACACCGAGGAATAATGACCAAAATAAAGTTGATCGCGGGGAGCTGGCCACGATATTTTGGCAAGCCGCGTGTCTCGGTGTGATGATGCCATCGCCGCGGAGAATCGTGACGTCACCACACATTTTCCAAACGTGGCCGCCAGACGAAAATAGTCCCCGCCCCGCTGCAGTCCCCGCTCGTACCGTACACCGTCACCGACCGATTTAGCAGCCCGGCTTTGCAACTCTTCTTGTTGACCATTGCTTTAACCCTAGCTCCGCCATTTCTGCTTCATCTACGACTTTCTTTTACAAAGATTAAGGGTTATTCTTGAATAAAAATTCTGCGAAATATGTATTTAATTTAAGTTGGCAACAAGTATGACTTGTTACTATGTATTTAGTACTGAAAAACGCTAAAAACTATAAATATCAGTACTTTTATTAAAAAGTATTGTTAAAACTACTAAACAAATTTTCATACATTTCACAGACCATTTATTATTTAAAAGACTTATTTTCATAGATGCACACAAGTCATAATTGAATGCCAATAGCAAGCCAAACAACCTCTTCAGAGGTTTTAGTATATATGTTAACGTAAAATTGTAAACACCGTTAGATTGTAATCTATCTCGCGAGATTATAAACTGTCGAAAGATTGTGAACCTCAGCTTACTGCTTACAATTTAACGTATTATTATTCGGTAGATTGTACTACACTAACAGGGTTATCATTCAAACTTCTTTGGTCAATTACAGATTAATTTTACTTTCCAACAATTTCATATAACTACCGAATAATAATACGTTAATTTGTAAGCAATTCGTTGAGGTTCACAATCTTTCGACAGTTTATAATCTCGCGAGATAGATTACAATCTAACGGTGTTTACAATTTTACGGTGACATATACAAAGAGAAAAACAGCTCGTATTTAATGTTTTTGAAAACCCTTATTAAGTATAACAAAAAAATATTATTTATTCTCGTCATGAATTATGTTTAAACATCGGTCACGAAATTGTTCTATCCTTGACTTCTGACAGTACTAACCAGGTGTTCTTTTCCGGAATGCCATATAAGACAACGACAAAAAATTCGTTATGATACTGTTTTTGTTGATCCTCACGATATGAAATTTTAATCAGATGTTTGCAAATGGATGTTCTATGCATCTTGATTTTTATTGTACAAACTCCCCCTTTTAATCGTAGTAACTACTTAAACGTTTTCCACATTCCAATAAAAATCTTAAACATTTTCATTACAAGACTGTAAATTAGTAAGTAGATTATGGTAAAAAGTTGTTAACTTAAAAAGGTAGCATGAGAGAGAGAGATTTAAAACTTGATTTGTATGACGTTATTTTAATCAATGTAAATTAGTTTCTTATTTTTCTCATGAATGTAGCATAAAGTATTCACTTGGAAAGCGCGATTCTTAACTCTATACCCTCATTGGTAAACTCTAACATTCTCTCTTTGGTAAATATTTTGTAGGGAAGGTCACCTTTTATTCATAACAAACTTTGTTTATAGTGATGCGGTACATACTATGTCAGAGATTATCTTAACGAACAATTACGACAATGCATTTGGCACTACGCACGGTATTTCGCTACAAGTCAAAACATAGTCTATGCATAATCGAACTAAAATAATACATTTAACATACACAACCATAAAAGTTAAATAATAAAAGTGGGCATTCTAGAAATATACAAAGAAACTCTTTCTCTTTCAAATTTAATCTACATAACGTTACAAAGACACGAATTTTAAATACACACTTACAAAGAAAAACTAATGTGTTTGATTTTCATTACTGCTACCAACTTACGTCCTACCTATACCTCTTTACTCAAGTACGTAATTTTAAGAGCTTGGGCGCTAACATTACATGAGCTTACAAACAAACAGTACAACATTAATGTAGACCGACTTTTAATTGTTAAACAAATATATTTTCGTAAGAATAAAATGTCACAAGCGATGGCAGGACACCATTAAAGGAGTGGTTATAACAAGAAAGACATCTATTAATAAAATTAGCATAACCTTCTTACATATTTCCAGTCACAAAATAAGCTCTTATCATTGCCCAAATTAAATACAACACATATAGAGGACGTGGCGATAATGGTAGGGGAGCCCACGATGCTAAATGGGGATTTACTCGAGCGTCGTAGAGACCTATTGGGATGCAAAGCTTAGATAAAAAGAAGAAAAAAATGTTATATGATAAATTCCTTTTCATCGGTGGGGGAAGCGGCTATAGATTGTTAAATATGTAAAAAAAAACTGTTGCATGGACATCCTCGAGCGCGTCAGATATTGATAGCATCTATGCCCTACGTATTTTTAATAATGTACGTATGTTAATCTGATCGTTTGCATGATGCGGGTGGTTGTATTTAAGGGTTGAAAATTAAAAAAAAAAAAAAATTATCGAGCGCGTCAGATTTTCTAAGGGAGTGTTAAGTGCACCAAAAAAAAGCTCTCATTCACTAATCTGACGATTTCGATGGGACGCAAACCCACAGCCATTTTCTTAATTTGCAAAAAAAAATCGCAATTTTGAAATACTCAAGCGCGTCAGATTAAGATATATGTGGTTCATCTTTATGTTCTGAACGTACTGTCTCATAATCTGACGATTATCTAGAGGGATTCGTCTGATCTGACAAAAAAAAAATAGAAAAACGGTTCACCTAAAGGGCCATCCCTGCAACTTCCCGCTAATTCCATTCCTGGGCGCTTAAAATTGATATTTTGAGCTCGCTGAGTTCAAAGAAATAACATTTCTATGCATTTGAGCTCTCCCAGCTCGAAAGTCTGATAGAAGTTTCATAGAACACTATTTTTGGAATTTTCAAACCGCAATAACTTTTGAATGGATCAAGCAATTTTCACGCGGTTGGCGGCATTCGACGCCGCCTTTTTATCATCCTCATAAGTAATTTTGCAATTTTAATTGATCGAACCACAAATTTCGGAGTAATCCCGAAAAAACACTTTTTCGGATTTCTTTCGTGTACGATATCTCTCGAACGAATCAACCGCTTTTGACCAGTTTGGTGGCGATCGACGTGGTTTTTCAAGCTCAAAGGCGGATTAGTTTTTGAAGTTTCTTTATCGATCAACGATAAAGAAACCACTTTAAAAAAAAATATTTCTTATTTTTTTAAGATTTTTCAAAATTTCTCAAAATCTATCGGTCCGAATCGGTTCAAATTCACAGGAAATGTAATTTTGAGGGAAATATTTAGAACGCCGTTTAGTAGATTCCGATCGGTTTAAGGAAATGTAGGCATCACGCAGCTGCACGCATTTAACTTTATCGACGAATTTTTGTTATTTCGGCTTGCGGAAATCGTCAGATTATATATTTTTAATTATTCTTGAATTATTTCCTTCAAAATAAAAAAAAAATTAGCTACGCTCGAGAATGTCGAGATGACGTTTTTTTTTTACAACTTTGTTGCCCTCCCCTTTTTTTCCGTCACTCTCAAATTGTCAGATTAGTGGAATATACACTTTTTAGGATGTAATTAACTCACCCTACCTTAATCTGACGCGCTCGGGAATTTCTGATGGTCAATTTTTTTTTACTAAACTGATCCTGTCTCCTTCACGTGCGGCCTTATATATGGGCCTCATATTTTGTGGAGGTACTTAACCGGGTACAAGGTATCCCCCTATATATTAATCTGCCGCGCTTTAGTAAATCCCGAAATCCCCTCTTGGGCTCCCCTACCATAAGATAGGTGCACCAATGTCAACAGCCTAATTATAAAATAACGAATTCAGCGACGCTTTCACATTCATTCATTGCTGAAATTGCGACAATCGCTTCACAGAAATCCATCCGCTTTTCTTGGAAACTACTACGAACGCACACACACACACCTTGTGCACGTATACGAACACATTCGCACGCGGCCGTGATAACGCGAAGGCGTGACGATCGTATCAGTGTCATAAACCGACTTATATTGCGTACCCGGTTCGCCTTACAACTAATCAAACAATTTACTCTACTACAGTAGTTATGATATTGTCAACAAAGATGTATCAACATTAGACATTCAAATAATGCCATGCAGTAGAGAAACAAATTGCATTTTTTTACACGGCGTTCATGGCTTGGACATTAAACCCTGCTGTAAAAATTAAATGACTGAAATATTTCTATCAAATGCCCCGGTGCTGGTTACTAAACTTCAAAGTATGTAAAGAAGTCAAAATAAAACACGAAAAAATCTGGAAACTTTGTTGTTATTTTATTACTATATCAGGTATATAAAAATGTAAAGCAACCTTGAATCTCCATTATCCGGATATATATACCGTTCATACGTATGACATTCGAACCTCAAGAAATGTCTATATAAAAAGCTTTTTGAATACAGACCTAAGGATTATTAATAAGATATGTATGAACAAAATACGCAACACTCAGCCATGATGCTACATCTATGCTATATGTTGCTATATGTTCATACAAGATGCATGTTGCGTTCGTTAATAAAAATTGATAGATCAATACTTGCTAAAAAGGAAAGGCTAAATAGATTGATCGTCGAGTCGGGGTCAAGATGATAATAGCGCCGTTTACTGATGATAACACGACATGTGAACTTCTAAACCATAAATATCAATTTGAATATTCTTCTCACAATAGAGCAAATCATATCACTGATTGGGTTAGTCCGCAGTCACTCAAAGGCCAAAGTTAACAGGCAATCAAAATATGTATAGATTAAACATATATATGAAAAAATATTTTTCCTATAGTCATCAACCAACATATTAATGTTAGTTGCTTGTAATATACATACCTACTATGAAAAAAGTAGAAATTTGTGGAAAAGATTATAAAAATAAGAATGATTAATTATGAGACTTACTTGGTAATGCTGGTGGTAACATTGTGGGCGGCCCGGGGCTCCGCAGCCGCGTCCACCATGCCGCAGCATCAGCACCATTACTCATCACCGCCACCAGGCCCCCACCATTAATACTACATGCGGACACATCACAACCCTCACTGACACCAGTACCTGATGCACAATACCAAAGTCTTGTTTGTTCACCTTCACACTGCAGTGCAGCGATGGCATACACTTAACATTACCAGATCTGTAACAAAATATATATTGTGATTTTTTTCTGCATACTCTTAGGCTAGTTGACACTAGAACTTATACTCCATTTTATTACAATAGCATATCCATTATATAATAAGAAAAAACCTTAAGCTAATATAATATATACTGTTGAAGTATAGTAGTAGTAGATGACATATGATGTACCAGCAAAAATTGTGCACAAAATAAAAAAATGCTTTTTTAAAAAACAGTATGTACTAAGTAACAGTTGATAAAATAAATAAATGTATGTAATGTTTTGACATAAATAATTTAAAAAAATCTACACAATTATAGAGCTAAATGATAAGAATATAATTTTATAAACTAAATTTCAGGATGGAGCGGAAGCTTTATGATAAAAACATTCATTTTAATTAGTTAGAGCAAACTTATCCACTAATTGGACTAAAATCTTGTATAAATAAAAATGAAATTTTTACAGTAAATCATACATATAATACATAAATTACCGAATATAAACAATTGAGGATGTGAATACAAACTAGTAGTTAAAATTTATCATTGCCACTATATAAGTGACTGAAATTTAATGTCAGAAATAAAAAGGTATTTTCTAGACAATTCCTAAAAATTTAAAATAGTTTTTAGGTGCCACCATTTATTATTAAATAAATATTTTTAGCAAACTGACAATGTACATGTAAAATTTTATTATGTGAGTAATATGTGTAGCTTGTATATAGCAAAAACAAAATGAATGTAAGATTGGTTATCTTTACCATCGTCTACATAATATCTATATTTGAAAAAATCCATGCTATATACCAAGATCGCTTTTTAAACATCCTTATTCTAGTTCTTTTCAGGGTAGATTGAGATGCTTTTGTCAGATAAAATAATTACTTCTCTTATTTATTCATACTAAAAATTTTGTATATCAACGAAAATTATATAAACATATAATTTAGTGTTACTGCCGAGTTTTTTTCTTCTTTACAATATCGCAAAATCTTGACTGGTAAGTTGACTTGCAATTAACAATTATCCAGCTATCAACCATGACAAAAATAATTCTATAACTCGCTTTATGTACAATACCTATAATACGATAATATGAGATCATCAATACAGCAAATAAATTTAAATATGACTCACCACTTTATATATTAGCTACAGAAAGAGCGTGTAGGTTATCATTATCACACAGTACATTTATAATAGATACGTCATGATGATCGTAAGTAAAAGAACTAGGCTTGTGTTAATATTATAGAAAAGATTGCGAGACTTAGAGATGATTATTATATCACATAGGGTTTCTTCTCTTAGACAGCATTGACTCAAAGAAAAAGCATAAAAGACATACGATTTAACTTATGTATTAAAATTAATTTAATATTATTAAACAAACAACAAAGCAAAGGTACCTACATATTTTTTAAACGGATGACAGGACACAGACTAGTAAAGAGATACTTATTTAAAATTAAGAAATAGACGGAACATTAAACTAAGGACAACAGTTTCTTGAATAGAATTAAATTTGGAAAGAATTTCTTACGTGAGAATTAATAACGTTTGTTTTTTAGTATGACACACGTCTCAGAATAGCCTGCCGCCTCCAGTGACTTCTCTCATGTTGTAAAACTGATGTAACTGCCATCTATCGATTACCCTAGCAATAACATAATGACAATATACGCAGGTCTTCTATGTGCTATCTGTCCCGAAATACTATTGGTAATCTAAACTTTGACAGTTGCATTGACCAATAACTGGCCTTTTGTAAAATTAATATTAACTGGTTATTGGTCAAACCAAATTTAAAAATAGTCTGGGTGGAGACCAAGTGCATGTAATTGACAGATTTAAGATTTTCATTATTAAAAATGTATGTTTGTTAAGACGTCTGCTTTGTCTGGTATAAAATAACAGGAGTTGTCTTATTTTAACTCGTTTATTTAAAAACTGTTTATTATGTCATTGTTAGGTTTGCATTAAGTATAAAAACAGTGGTATTATATTAAAGATTGTTTTCACAATTGTAAATATTAAAAAGATGCTAGCTGTAAAAATAAATTAATGCTACAGAAAACGAAAGACGTCTTTTCAAAGATATTAATTTCTTGATTGTTAACACTGAACAACAGCTCAAGATCAACCTTTGTGACAAATGTCTGCATCTGTTGACTAAAATTTGAAACCTAATAAGCTTATAACAAGGTCAACAGTTTTCGTCCACTTCTGGATAATTAAAATATTTGAGTGTCGGTGTGAATTCCCAGATTCTGTGTAATTGTTAATTTGTTTATCTCAATTGTGTTCGTGTCCGCGAAAATGATCTATACTTTGTTTTTCGCAATCACAACGTTACATGAACATGGATGACCTAAAATGCGAATACGTAAAGAAAAAAAGATGCTTTGCATTGAATCCAGAGGTACCAAATGAGAAAGCAAATGATGACAAAATCATCGAATGCCTGCAATCAGAGGTAGTCAGATTATTCGTTTGTAAAAAGTGTTGCAGTATCAAAAGTGAAAATGTGATGTGTCAAACTGATTGTTTACCTCACAACAGACAGGTGACGGTGAGAGTTTTATAGAAGTGGTTCGCCAGGGCGGCGGGAGGTGGGCGGAATGTCGGACCACTCGAGTCCACACAACGGTGGCTATGATGCTGCTGAGCCCACGAGATTGTCGGTCCGCAAGGACCTGTTCCCTGACGAGAGCTCCGCCAAGTCAGGAACTAGCTCGGATTCGGATGAGCAGGACCAGCTCGAAGACTTTTCCTGTGTCAAACTGGAAACAGACTTCGAACAGAGCATAGATGATATAGCACATCAAAAAATGCAGGTTGTGAATGGAACTATTCCGACAGCACCACGCTCTCGACACAAAAAGCACAAGCAGCGATCAAGGCGTGAATCAAATCAGTCAACACTTAATGGTTATCTTCCTTCAGAAAGGAAGCGAAAAAAACATTCTCGTGAACGCAGTAGGACACATAAGAGTAACAGTGTAGTCTCAAAAGTAAAAGGTGGTAAAAACCTGAATTTAGTAAGTAGTAGTGAGTGTCAACAAGATGAGGATGCAGGTGACTCTGCTGGTGAAAATGAAAGTTCAGAAGATGAAGTGCTAGAAAGAAGTGTTAAGTTGAAATTGATGCCGCGGCTGAGTGGTAAACCATACAGTCATGAACTTAGTCAATTATCCTCTAAAAAGAATAAACGTAAAGACTCTTCTAAGGAGCAAAGGACTCACATAGTGACCCCGTGTAGTGGTAAACCTCGGTCAATGTTAGGACTTTGTAGTTCTCGTAGCAAAAAGAAATCCAAGAAGTCTGAATGTACACCCACTTATCGAAGTCAGATAGTGGATACCAGTACTAACCTAAAGATTAAAATAAGGAAAACAAGTGTTCAAGAAGCAGTGAGTATAGTAAGTAAATCAAAGATATTGTGACACAATTTTTTTTAATATTATTTATAGAATCCTCAGTTTCACCATTTAATAGTGGTTATTCTTTAATCATTAAGTTCTTATCATTTTTAAAATAATTGCTACTGGAGCAGCCTCAAGCATATGTTATTTATTCTGCAATAATATTAAAGCTTTGACAACACTGAAGAATATAACACCTTACCAGTTAGTTATCTTAAACTATTTCCAGTTACATCATTTATTTCTTAATTGTTTTGTTAAGTAGTATAGGTTCATATATAAATTAATTATAGCTATAATTTTTTTAAACATTATTAACATATACTTAAAAAACTTAATTATACAGTTTTTTATATGAAAAAAACTTTTCTTTGATAGTCTTAACATGTTTTTGAAGCATATAACAAGTAAAAGATTGTCTGTGATGCAACCAAATCACTTTCACTTTATACCTCAGGTCAACTTCTGTTCAGCTCTTAATCTATATTTTTAAATGAACTTGTTCTTCTTATTTTTTACAGTTTAAATCAATTCAATCTTTTATAATATTTAAATATTTTGTTGTATTGGATAGTTTATGAGATTTTTACTATGCATGTATTCTATGAGAAACCTTGGTAGGTGGAAAAATGCTAATAAAATATGAAAACCTATTAAATTTTATATTTACCTATTTAATACATAATATAATATAAATTGAAGTTTGTATGATATGTGATTGAACTAAGCAGATAAATAAGTGATAAAAAATAAGTGAAATCTATAAGCATACTTGCTGATTTCTATGTCTTTTATACATGGACGAAATTTTAAGTCACAACTAGTTAAAGTGTGTGGTCATGTTTATTATTTGAAAACAGACATGATAAGGAGAGTGAGGGTGATAAGAACAAACAATCAGTAGCTATTTGAGTCTTGTTGTAAGTTTATAAAGGTTAGGATGTAAAAAAGTTTGTTATATTAGAAACTAGTATTCCAGAAAGCAGGCTGGTAATAACAAACATTTACACCAAGTTACCTATTTGTTTATTTCAATTGTATGATGTTTTCAGCATTATAAGATGACTTCCAATTAATATTATATACTTGTAAGCTATTTATACAACTTGCTGTTATTAATGTAAAAATAATATATGTGATAAGGAAGAATCACTGCAAATAATTATGTGAAAGCTAACTTATATTGATTTTATTCCATGTTTTTCAAAAGCACTTTGTCTGGCTACCTACAGGAAAAGAAGCATATATATTTTGTAGCTTTTGATAGGAGAATCCAAAATTAGAAGAATACCTACATAAATAATATATAAACAATATTTTTTTAAGAACCATATTGGTATTAAATTAAATCATATTTAATACAGTACATAAATAATATTTTAGATCGAACCAGCACCAAAATCAATATCAGATATTGGTCAAAGAAAGTCGAGAAAGAAACGTGCCGCATCGCCCGTCCCAAGCGAGAGTTCAGGCGAAGAGTATGACCCTGCACGTGGCGACACGGCAGCGGCTATGAGCGTCGCAGCGCCCAAACCACGTACTAGACAGAAAGCTCCACGAAAACCTACTAATTCAAAAAGTAAAGGTATGTACTTTGATTTCTCTATTGTTTTGCATTATTTTAATATCTACTCTTTATCTAGACTAATATTATAAATGTGTAGAATTTGTCAGTTGAGATCACACTCAGGAACTGGTTTGAACTTTGAATTGAAAAATTAATGTGACAGACACACAAACACAATAGCAGAACAACAACATATTTTGTCCAAATATGTATAAGTTTTTTATTTCTTACATTCTGTGGGCCTAAAACTTAAAGCATTTCTGATTAATTTATTGTTAAATAATTATAGAAATTATTGAAGTTAATTAATTACTGATATACATATATATACATAACACCTGTTGTATTATATAATACACAAAATTACTGCAAACCTTGATCAGCTGTAGTGTGGTAAATTAAAATAATCAATGTGGGTCAATGATATTTAAAGGTAGATAATGAAGAATCAATTAATATATCACGTTTTTGTACGTATTTATTTAAGCTTATAATGCTGCTTAAATCTAATTAATGCTGGATTACTATTTATTAGCATTTGCATTTATATTATGCTTCCTTGGTGTAGTATTTTATACAAATATAATAATATTATTAAAATTGCATGTATTGTCAACAAAATTTTCTCAAGATTTTATTCTTTGTTTATTACAGCTCAAAAGACTGAAAAAAGTAGAGATAATCCAGCGGTCAGAGACATTGGGCCACAAAGTCCGTGGGGAACTTCCATGCCTGTGGAAATTCTTTCCAAGATATTTGATAATGTAGTTGTACAACAGGGATCCCTACCGACTATTGTAAGGTATGCAAAATCACTTTATTTAATAGATTTGTTATTGGTAAAAAATTGTTTATGGTATTATGCTGATAAGCCATTAAATAAACATATGTATTATTAATGCTTTTTCTTTGAAATCATGTTATCTGACATACGTACGACGTTGTTACTGCCAAAAACATGTTTTTATTATCTAGTATTATTCCTTTAAGTATGTTCTACTAAGAATCTACCCCCTTATAGTCTACTTATAACTAGTTAAAAGTTGCGTATTGCTTCATGAAGGCCTTTTATAAAAATAGCTTTTAGCTTATATATCTTTCCAGTGATGGGTTGCCAAAAATTATAAGCGATAAGGCTGCGCTTGCAGTTAGCCTTTAGATTTATACCGTGTTATATTATCTTCAATGTTGATTTGTGTGAAAAGAAGAGCAAAAACTATCAAAATTGAAATTGTACAAAGAAATATAATACAAGCTGCTCTATTAAGTGCCAAAAAGGCTTCTTTTATCTCTGCATTTTAATAAATTTAAGAAATGTACTAAAGAAAAGCTGTGTAAAAAGGCTTACTTATAAAATTAACGATTATCTAGTTTTTACTGGTAAAAGGGTCTGGGACTAGTGCTAGACAGGCTACTTCTAATGAATTTGCGATATTTGTTTTAAAATAAGTGTCGTTTGATGATTTGCTATTTTAAAAGAGTACCGAGTGTTTTATACGCTGGCTTTTTCTCTCGGCCTACACCCTCTGTCTTATTTGCCGATGTGTAGGGATGCCTACAAATTCATTAATGACGTGGAATAAGTGATACCTGTATCGTATGTTCCATAATAAACATTTTTTTTTTGTAAAATTCAGTACTTATTTATTCAATAATTCCACAATTTAGTAATAAATGTTTATTTCAGATTGGGTAAAGTATGTAAATTATGGTATAGTGTAAGTTGTAAGGCTGACTTCTGGAGAAATGTGGATCTCGCACAACACACTTTAGAAAAATGGAAAACTGATTATAAACTGGTGTGGCTGCTAGAGAACAGATTGTCCCAGTGTCAGACTTTGAATCTTGGTATGTATAAAAATAAACATTGAATACATTTCTATATGTCACCGTAAAATTGTAAACACCGTTATATTGTAATCTATCTCGCGAGATTATAAACTGTCGAAAGATTGTGAATCTCAACGAACTGCTTACAATTTAAGGTATTATTATTCGGAAGTTATATGAAATTGTTGGAAAGTAAAATTAATCTGTAATTGACCAAAGAAGTTTGAATGATAACTAAGTTAGTGTAGTACAATCTACCGAATAATAATACGTTAAATTGTAAGCAGTAAGCTGAGGTTCACAATTTTTCGACAGTTTATAATCTCGCGAGATAGATTATAATCTAACGGTTTTTACAATTTTACGTTAACATATATATATTCCAAGAATAAGATTCATAATACTTTACATCTAGATCAGAGTTCCCCAAACTTTTTTGTGCCGTAGACCCCTTGCCATGTTTTTCCGTGTTGGGTAGACTACTTACCTGATATTGATTTCCTGTAAATTTCTAACTGTAGTGAAGTTTAGTGTTAAAAACTTAAAGTAAAAACACATGTTAATTTATACATTTATTAATTGAATTTAAATTAAAACTACTCAAAATAAAAATTTTGTATCTGTTATGTAAAATATACGTAGCATTAAATAAACATAAAATAAACTATAAATAAAATAACATAAGCAATAAGTCAATATAATGTATATGTTTTGATATTATAAGATAGTATAATGTAAGTAAATAGGTACTATCAGTGTATGTGTTGAGATCCACTATCATGGACCCCCATTTTCATTTCATGGACCCCCAAATTTTTTTTCGTTGAGCTAGACCCCTAGGGGTTGATATAGACCACTTTGGGAATAACTGATCTAGATAATATAAATAAACCAACTCAAATATGGTATAATGTCAATTTCACCTTATAGATCGGAGTCTTCTCTTAAAATACAGTAAACTGAATATTTTTTAATGAATTCTAATAATAATTATGATTGATTTTCAGCTCAATGGAATGTAAATAACGTGACATGGGTGCTAGCGTGCTTGGCGGACTATTGTCCTGACCTTATAGAGCTGAGCGTGGCCGGCTGGAGCCGCATCACGCCTGAACAGCTCTACGATCTATTTCAAGGATTGCCTAAGTTGCAGAGGATCGATTTGTCGTCGTTGGTACGTATAGTCGAATTTTTAATTAGACGAAGTCAACTGACGTTTACGGTGTTGTCAGTTTTTAATGAAATAAAAATAGTGTTGTGACAAAGTCAAAACCCGTGAATTAATGATCGGTGATGGCACTAGTCGCCGCGCCGCGCTTTGTAATAAGACGTCAAAAAACTGATTGTAGTTACATAGTACTAGTACCTAACTTATATCAGAGCACTTTTATACAATTTTGAAATAGATATAATATTCTTTTATTGTTTGAAATGATTGACTATTCACACTCATTGTTCATTCATCTGATTGAACAAGAACTGAACGCATCACTATTACTTTAAATATGGCAACATTATTTTACAAAGTGACATTAGCTACTGTCAGTTGGCTTCGTCTAATTAAAAATACGACTATAATTCTCTTTTTCTATGGAATATTTGGAATGCAACAATCTGCAAAGAAAACAAATGGAATAGCTTTTACTAAAATTTCATTATTTTGTTACCTTTATAAACACAATTGATACAAACAGTATTATAAGAACTAGTATCCTTAATAACTTCACTGTAAATTACAGTCAGAAACAGGCGGCCTAAGTACGTGCTTATCAGCGGCTTCAGTGGCGCGAGTGTTGGAGACATTTGGAAGTAGGCTCACTCACCTTACGCTCGCCAACAACAAATTCTCGGCCTTACAGCAAATACTAACTGCAGTGGCGGTAAGTATTTAAATTACATCCGGCTCGAAGGACCATATTGACTAGCCAGGGTCAAGTTTGTAGTAATAAGATAATTATGAATACTGCATAGTTCAAGCATCAGAAATATAAAAATTTAGTACTAAATTAGATTTAATAATAAATCAATAAAATATTAGATAATAAATAAATAATTAGCCTAAAACGACGTTAATATTTGTATTTCAGAATAATTGTCCCAACTTGGAAGTGCTGGATATATCTGGTGCGCTGGCTACGTCGCATCCAGCCGCAGTACCACTTGAAGCGCTTCAACGTGGTTGCACGAAGCTGCGTGTTTTCCGCGCTGCTAATGCGCAGCTTGTACTCGCCAACGCTACCACCTCGCAACAGGTTAGTTATTCCGGCTTGAAGGACCATTTTGTAAAATAGTGAAGTCGAACTTCAGTGGAAGAAAATACAATTTTGCAACTGTTTCATTGACAAGTGCATTTCTTGCCATTGTATAGTATATATCTGTGGTCATAGATCAGACAATGATAAGTACATTCATTCATATATCGAGTGTTTCATATTTTAATAGTGCCTTCAAGATTTCTTAATAACTTAATTCTGACCTATGGCCACAAATATAAAGTATAGGCATTTTCGTTTGCGAACTAGCGAACTGTTTAATCGACTCCCGGTGGGGGTCTTCCCTGAGACATACGACCTCCAATTGTTCAAAATTCGAGTGTACTCCTCCCTCAAAGGCCGGCAACGCATCCACAAAAAATGGGTGTCTATAGGTTGCGATGACTGCCCTTTTTGGGCGCCCCGCGTGCTTGTTTGCCCTATTATATTTAAAAAAATAAAATTTTGTGTTTACACCGAAATTCTATTTCAATTGAGGCATATGAGCAATTGAACTATATTTCCAAAGTGTTTGTCCACAAATTTCTCAGACAATCATAGTCATTTTTATTTAAATCAATTCCAACTTAAGAGTCTTACCAGTCACAAATTTCATAAAAACCAGCGCAGTAGTTTTTGAGATTTGGGTCCATTTCTTGCTTGACATGCAATATCCTAGGTAAATACTAGGACAAATTAGGACATATTACTTTTACAAATTAATATATTGAAAATGTATTAAATGTAAAATAAATTGGAAATGTATTTATAAATTTTTTAATGGTGTTGTCAGGCGTATTGGTAATATCCAGAAGAGAAGATAAACTTTGATGAATTTGTGATTTTAGATGGAAGCGGGAGGTTGGAGTATGTTAGAAGAACTTTCAATAGCGGGTGGGGCAGCCGCCGAAAGGACTTCGGTTGGTGAATACCGGTTTGGGGAGGAGGCTTTAGCGCGCCTTGTTCGTGGTGCTACGAGACTTCAGCTTTTGGACCTGAGAGGACTTCAACGCTTGACCGATTCCGGACTAGTGCGAGTGCCTGCTTGGGATCTACAGCATCTCTTCCTTGGAGGTATATATATTTTGGGATTAAGACTAGAAGTTACTGATTCAAATTTATTTTAAGTCGAATTAATTTAAACAATCTTAATATATATTAATTAAGTGTCACGTTGTTTGTCCGCTATGGACTCCTAAACTACCGAACCGATATCAATCCAATTTGCACCGTGTGTAGTTTGATTCAACTTAAAAGATAGGATAGCTTACATCTCAATTTTACTCGCAATATTATTTTATTGCAAAATATTTGTTTATTATTTGATAGTCACAATTCTAACAGATGGCGCTGTGTTGAAAGTACCAACGTTTCACATAAGCTACAATTTAATGGCACAACCACCAAAAAAGCATGGTGGTCCCCATGACTGGTGACCCTTGAATAGTTTACAACTATATAATATAACAAAAATCTTAGCCACAGCAACGCTTGGCCGAGTCTGCTAGTTAAATATATAATTGTATCATAATTAGGTTCGGTTTTAAATACGAAGTGAGTTCCTAACAGTTTTGACCAATTTTATATTCTTTAATGTCGTTTACAGTTCGTATAAAACTCCAATACGATGTTGATGTGTCCTTTTTCCTTTTGATACTATACGCGCCTAACGCACTACTTGGTGTGTATAAAGTAAGCATAAATGAATAGATTCTGGCTAAGTGTTGCCACACTTAAAAGAAATTCGGAAATATAAGTTATAGAAATCGTTTCCTGTTCCTATTTTTTTTAAAGATAAAGTGGAAACTCTATTTTCTTTTACATCTTTACTTTATAAGCATTGCTTGTCCTTTGCCCATTGGACTTATTAAATTCTGCAAGTCCGATTTTACTATAGTATTTATGCAACAAAGTGTTCATTGAATCTATAAAACTAAATCGGGCTAGTTACACAATTTATAAAGCGAGAACTGCTGGGCCGTGGTTGATGATTTATTTTTGCCTGCGAATAGCAGAACTATGAAAGATCGGAAAAATTCAATTAAAAATCGGAAAAGTAGGCAGAAATGTCGAGAAAAAATACAATTATTTGGCATTTGCTTCATAGAGTTGTTTGAGTTAAGCTAAAAGGTTTTCTTCGTAACAAATTATAATTATAATTTTATATATTATTATAATTAATAACAGAATGAACGCTATTTATTCAGAGCTTGATATATTCGGAACCGGGCTGATCAATTTAAAGAGCGATGTTAAGCAGTTACCTAATACGCATTAGGCATAAGTATCTTTAAATAAATAGTTAAATTAAAGTTAAGTTTTTTCTTCTCTTTTTTTAAAATGCAATGTTTACCTTAATTATGACACCGTAAATCATATATCTTATATATTAGAATGTAATTTACACTATTTATCAGTGTTTCCCAACGTGGGGCTTACAAAGGGAATAAATATTCGAAAATTTATTGAAATTTGAAATTTAGTATTCCATTGCCTTAAAAATATACTGACAGTGTTTCGTTAGAAAATTCCTAGTAAGTTCTTCCTAAAATCTATCATTTAAGTTTCTTAAGAGAACAATTGAATTTTTTAATATTTAAAATTATGTATGTAATGGCCGGGCCTGGCGATTTTAGAAAAGCTATGGTGGTGCACGTCCCAAAAATGGTTGGGAAATACTAATGTAGATTGGCTTTAATATATAAAAGATATAACTAAATTCATCGGTTTCGGGGGTACGAAGTTCGCCTGTGTAAGATAATTAAAGTATAAAAACCGATAATTCTTAGGATGTAACGTGACACGTCAGAGCACGGCGTGTCTGGAGCTGATCTGCGAGAAGTGGTCCCACAGCCTCCTTGAATTGGATCTGTCGTGGGCTTCAGCCACCAGGCCACTGGACGATGCTGTGTCAGCACTTGCAGATGCCACGGATAGCAGATTACGGTTAGTTACATTGATTATAATACCTGCTAGTGAACTTCTAACGAACTGGTAGTAAATGTAAATTTACGATTAATTTAACTTGACTATTCAAAAGTGTACTTAGTTACCTACTTGAATAAAGATATTTTGAGTTTGAGTTTAATCTAGTTGTCATTTCAGTTTAATAAACATTTTTCCTGTAATTTGTAAATTCGTAATAGTTTTTGTTATTAATATTATTAAAAATGTATACAAGAGGGTGAGATTTTTGCCCTATCTGTTTTTATTGAAACAAAAAGATTCAAAATTCATGGTGTCTGAATCCAAACCAAGAATCTGGGGTTGCTAATTTATCTTTTTAATTCTTATTTTCAGTATCTTGAACCTTTTCGGCTCGTCGGTATCACTGGAACCTGTCAAAAAGGTATTATTAAAATGCACCCAATTAGAATCAATAAATTTAAGCTTGTGTCGAGCTTTGCCCCGAGGCATGAAGCGTCTGTACACCGGCAAGGAATTAGAAGATTTAAAAATCAGTTTTGATCCCGAGAGGGCGAAAAAATCCGAAGAGAAGGTGAAAGAAAATAAAAAATCTAGGAAATCAAAAGTAAATTCTGATAAAGAGGAAAAGAAAGTGACGGCCGAAAGTTCTAGTACTTCGGATATAAAGTCTCCAGACAAGTCTTCCCCTAGCGTATTTCAAGAACCGCGAAAGGTCTCCGACGTAGCTGAGAAACATTCCGCTGTCGAGGCACAAATCAAATCCCCGCTCAACACTAAACTAGTTCCGTCGCCTTCAGAAGCTGTGACGTCGCAAAATGAATCTAAATACTCTTCGTCCATTTCCAAACTATCGAGTCCACTCGCTCAGTTAAAACCGGACTCCTCCTCCACTCCGAGATCCGACCCCATGAAGACGGACTTAGGAAGTCCACATTTTAGTCCCGTCCAGAAACCGGACAGCCAAGTCCCGAGCAGCCCCGATGTCCAATCGGAAATCGTGAAAAATAACGCCTCCTGGAACGTCGGCCCTTTCAAAAGAACACCGAATCACAAGTCTGAAGCGAGTCCTTTAAATAGATTAGAGAGTCACAACAAAATAAAACAGGCTAAAGTCATAGAACAATGCAGTCCCACCACCTCTCTAGAAAATAAACGTAGCCCGGAGACGATGGGTGTGAAACCAGATATAAAAAATCCCAACACCTGGAATTATGGCAGCTACAGTCCGATGCCCAGGCAGGATCAGTTCCCGTCGCAACACAGTCCTTACTCTGCTCAACCGAGTCCCGCCCAACCCAGTCCCTACTCGACTCAACCCAGCCCCTACTCCACCCAACCGAGTCCCTATTCTTCTCAGCCCAGTCCTTACTCCGCCCAACCCAGCCCTGACACGAGCCAAATGGTAAAGACGGATCTTCAGAAGTCTAACGCTTGGAATACCGGAAACTACAGTCCTCTCGCGAAACACCACGCTCCCTTCTCTCCTCACCCCGCGACCCACACGAGTCCAGATCCCGGCTTGGGGGTCAAGAGCGACACTCTAAGAAATAATCCAAACAAAACTCCCGGTCAGTACAGCCCCATGTCACGGCCGCAACACCAGAGTCCCTACTCGCCGCGGCCGGGCATAGATAACAGTTACGGCAACAAAAAGAGCCCCGGCGTGGCCGGCAAATACAGTCCCATGATGCGGGCCGACTGTCACTTGCCCAGTCCGGAAGGAGGGCACGCCGCTCGACCGCACCTGAGCAGAAGTCAGGAGATGTACGGGCGGCCGAAGGCCCCGGACGTGATGCAGAGTCTTCCGACGCCCGACATTCCAACTTCGTGGGGTCTCGACAGATACGGTCAGATGAACACGAGTATCGAGTCGCTCGTGTGGAGCGGTGGGGGGCTGCAACAGCGAGTCGACAGCGCGTCGGTAGCGCAGCCCCAATGGCCGGACCTGTCCGGCTTCGACACCTCGCGGCGCTCCGAGGCCAACGACCCCTGGACCTTGGGGCAGTTCCGCATCGAGCCGCCCCATCAGGTGCACAACACGTTCGTCGAGCAGAACGTGACGTTCGACTCATTGGCGTCCCACCTCCCTTCGCACCAGTCGTTGCCCGCTTTCCTCGACGACAGCTTCACGGAGACGTCCCGCGTGGACTGACGCCCCCGGGCGGAGACGGCGGCCGCCCGGGCCTGACGGACGATTATCGTTAGACATTGTAAATAAGATTATCTAAATAAATTTTAAGAGTAATAAAGCTAGAAATGCATGAAATTATTTTGCGGCCGATTCGTGTTTATAAAATCGCAAATTATTTATTATAATTTAGTGGTGAAATCAAGTCAGAATTTGTAATTGTTGTTGTTTTGTTTACGTTTAAAATGTCGCAATTTTGATGACGATGAGAATTGCGAGTTTTAATGGTGAACTTAATTCTGTTAGTATCTGTGTACGTCGGAGGGGCAACGCTCGCGTCACGAGGATATCGTTGTTCGTATTGATTGTTCGTTGTGATATATTGATAGAACGTAGTGAAGCAATAATAACTATAACGTAATCCTTGCGAATCTTCCGTTGTTACGATGATAACACAAATGTGAAACTGTTATTAATAGAAAACAAACGTATTGTTTTATAAACAAGGATACAATATATTTACAATTTTGACAATTGACATATTATTTAAATTTTAACAGGATCACGAACGCAATGAAGTTGTCATACTTGTTTTATATTTCAATAAACAGAAACTTGAGCATACATTCCGTACAATAGCAACTTAAAATATGGCTATAATGCTTATAAAATGTGGTATTCTTGAGAAAATATTGAGAAAGCAAAACCTGATGGAATAAACAAGACAAAAACAAGGTTCTCTTTATTTTATATCAGGAACTGATAATTTTTATTATGATTTTAAATATATGAACGCACGTCAAATGTGGGGGGTTTTAAACATGATTTTTTTCCTATGAGGCAGCTATTAAACTTAAATAGATTTTTATCAAATAAATAATTTTAGTTGTGTTTGAAAAATTAAACGTTCAGATTAAATTAAATGTATATTGAATAAGCTACTTCAAACAAATTAAAGCTTGTGCCGGAAGTTCAATTTAAGCCAGCTTAGAATCACTTTGTATTAGAACAAAATATTAAATTGTAAAAAACAAACCTCCACGATATATTTGCATTATAGCCTGGTATTGGAATAAGATATATCATTTCTGTATTTAAGTAATGTTTTTTGTTAACCGATAGTAAATATGTAGAATTATTGGTAGTCAAATGATAGCATCGCATTATGCACTTATTTGACAGCATTTTATATTTTTTTACCTAATTTAATTTTTATACTTTTACAGAATCTACCAAATCGTGAAATTTTATAAATTTTTAGTTAGGTTTGTTTGTGAACGTATAACTCGGATTATTTAAATTCATTGAAAGCAAGTACAAAGTGCTATGACAGCAAGTTTCGTTGTATTAAACCCGTGTTTTCACCAAATATTGTTTCCAATACCTGCATAATTAGCCTTAAAATGCCTAATCTTTAAACTGAAGAGAATATTATATAGTTTTATTAACTTATTACAAAATGAAGAATATTATCTACTATACATAGAATGTATAAAATATTGATTTAGGTAAATATAAATTAACGTTAAAATAATTGTGTACTATAGTTTGTATAAAAGTTGACTAATACCTATAAGTTCTGTTATGTAGAGATTTTTGTTTGTAATATTGTTAAAACTACCGCGGACTTCTCACGAGTGGTCCAATTTTTATAATCTAACCAATAAAATATCGATGTGGTTGTCATATTTGTTTTATTTTACTTGATGAAATATCCGATTGCTAAACCCAAACATAAAAGTCTGACGCCATTCATCTGGCTGCAGATCATGAGAGATGAAAACAGCTGTGATGTAATCTGCCACAATAAGGTCGGAAGCATCATGACGTTTAGCAGTGAGCAAGCGATCGGAGGAGGAAACCCAAACAATAATTCAACATAAACATTTGTTAAGATATAGAACATTATTCTTCTATCTTTTGTATGAAATTTGAGTAAAAACTTCTAATTTTTGTATGAAATTTAAGTAAAAAGCTTCACTGCTTAAAGCATGGTAATTTAAAAAAAATAGTGGTAATGTCTGATATAATAAATCCAGATAGAAGACGAACTAAACATTATTTATTTAAATGAACGTTATGTAAACTAAGTCATGTTCGTGAATATGGTGATCTTGAGAAGAATCGCTAAATAACTAAGTTTTATATTATTCTTGTAAAATCTGGCTCAATTATTTTCCAAGGGCCATAATATATAATATTTTACATTATAATAGACTTCAGCGAGTTATTTACTCAATTGATTGTATACATATGAGTACTAATATTATACAAAAACCACAGTACAAATTAACACAAAAACTACGACCGACTTAATTTTTTTCCCCCGTTAGAATACAACAATATCCTGAGTAAGATATGTTTATTTCCAAATTATTTAAAAAAAATAAATGTCCAGCTCTGACAAGCCGCTAGTAAATAAACGACATTTAAATGTAAACGCAAATATCTCGTAAAAATAAAAACCAATAATACAGTATTATAAAAACTTTATTCAAATGCAACAAGCAATTACCAACAACAACCTAAATAATTCACTTTCACGTATACCAAATAACAATAGAATAATTGTATTAAAATTACATACAACAATAGACATTGCATTGCTATTACTAAATTATTCCGAAACGATAAAATTTGTAAATTATGCAGACATAACTGCAAATCAGTCTTCATGGAGGTGACCACTACTAACACACGGGACCCCATATTCAAAATACTATTAGTTATTACTACGAGTCGTACGTTTTAGTCTATGAGCGGCTGTCAAATGGATTTGTATACATATATAATGTACATTACGAAGTAATTCGAAACTTGAATAAAAACGAATTCCGGTAATCTCAACCAACCTTAAAATATCAAATGTATTTTGTATTAGCAGTGCAATATAGTGATTATTATAAATAGATTCAAACTGTGCTAATATCAAGCAATGTGTTAAAATAAAGGCACAATGTAACTCCAATACTCGTCCGAAAACAAAAATGACTAGAAACATTCAGAAATTCATTACATCTCAATAAAGGTAATTCATTAATATCTCCTGATTAAAAATAGAATGCCTATAAGTAAAAATATTTAATCTCGTAATTTTTAAATAAAATAAACACATTAACAATGTTTATTTTGAATTGTTCCTCTAATCGAGCTGTTGTATAAAAGAGTATACATATATAATATATATACAGACACTTTTTTCAGTTTCGGATATGAAAAACTGCCACACACATACTACACATACAAAACAATATTTGTGGAATGTAATTTCGCTTAAAAATCATAAGCTTTATACCTTAATAAGCTTTGACACACACATCTCTTTAAAGGGTAAAGTGGCTAATTAATTACCTCATAACTCAACTGGCTTTACCGAATAAACATCGTAACCATGGAAACGGACACATCTTTAGTCAACGTTATATAAAATAACCACCGTTTAAACGAATATTCGTCTCTTTCTGCCAAATTATGCTTTAATTAAAATTTAGTTATATGAATAAGGAAGTAAGTCGTGTAAAAATTAAAGGGCTTTTTACAGTTAAAAATCCCTTTGCAATTTTTATGGAAGTCCACCTTTACTGCCATTTAAACATAAATTAAGTAAATTTAATTTAATCTGAGATGGTGTATTCTCACCCCTCTTCATAAAAAATACATCATTCTAATTGCACAGTTTTAACTAAAGTACACAGCTGTCTCTTTTTATCACAGCGTAAACACAATTTGATAGACAGAGACGAAATAGTACTTTCGTTAAATGAGTGCAACTAGACATTACAATTATTTATTATGATTTTTTATATGTTAATTCATACTATAATTAATTCCTAAACAAACATAATAAAGCCAGAGATTAAAGGGGAATATATTTAAATGTACGGAGGTATGTTTACGCTAAATGCTATCGTATTCTTCATAATTAAATTCAGCCACAGTTGGGACCAAAAGTCCTTGTTGGCTATTGCCATTTTTCTCTGTTCGTGACTTCTTTCGCTTGTGTTTCTTCTCTTTCTTTTCTGAGCGGTCGCTGTAGTCGCCTTTGTCTTTGTCCTTCGATTTCTTTTTTTTATTTTTCTTTTCCTACATTAAAAAATATTTTATATTTAGTTTTATAACTTTATAAAAAATAAAGATACGGTGATAATTGGTGAACGCAGTTCACTTCACGCGTATCGGCAATTTTGTTCCGAGTGATAGCTTACTTTACGTTCTTTTATTTTTATTTATTTATTTAAACTTCTTTACCTTATACAAAAACATACGTATATAAAAAACCAGCTAAAACAAACTAAATATTCTACGTTACGAGCTTAGGCAATACTGTATTTTGCCGTTTATACTTTGACATTTAACAACCCTCTACTTTTACGGCTAAAAAATATAAAATTTTGAGTGGTTTAATTGTATTTCGCAACTTACCTTTTGATCTGGTTCCTTAGCTATAGGCTCTGGGTCTTCTCCCCCTGAAAGATTGAAAAAAAAATTTAAAGGACTTCATTCCCACATATTTATTCCGAAAGCCTTTTGTCGCACACTTGTATTTGGAACCAGCTACCCGTCGAAACATTTCTGAACCAATATTAAAGGCCGGCACGTGTTCGTTTATTGCATTAATATTTTAAATAATAGATATAAAAGAATACTAGAATGTATTTAAAGAAGTATAGCTTGGTGCCTTTCAGTCCGAAACAGTTGCTTTGCTTTCACTTAAATTTCAAACTCTAGTAACCATCAGCGAAAACGTTATTAAGGAAATAATAAATTTGACTAATATTTGGTTGCCCTACATATTTTATTTTATTAAATACTAGCTGGCCTGGCGAACATCGTACCGCCTAACAGTCGATTCTTTATTTGTTTAAAATACTTATTCTGCTATTCGGGACACCGGTCTAGCTAGTAAGATAAAAAAAAGAAAATTGATAAGACAAAAAATACATTATGTCAAAAAATAAAAATTTACCTTCCCGGAACCCCTCCACTAACACTTGAACTTTATGTTATGGTATTAAAGTTCAAAATTGACTTTTAAGTATTATTACGAATATTTTGTATGGGAATATAGAAAAGTGTTGTTTTTAGACTTTTTCACTAAATTTTTTTAAATTTTTCTCCGTAAGAACCATCCTCGTACTTCAAGGTATATTATTTTTAAAAAATCAGACAAATCGGTCAAGCCGTTTTCATGTTATGTCGTGACAACGGAAAACGGGTTTCATTTTTATATATAATATGTATAGACTAGCCGTTTCGCGCCCGCTTTGCTGGACGAATTAAAATAAATTTTATGTTTCATTATTTTATTTTTTTTCATATTTTTATTATTCTTCTTTTTAACTTCCCGCTAAGAAAATTGAAATATTTCGAAAATCGAGTTTTTAACAGATGTTGACGTTTAGAGGTTCTAGGAAGCCTCCCCGAATGTTTCCGCGGTGAAAAAAAAAATGGTTCCGTATGGATAAATTTTCATAAAAGTAAAACAGCAATAAAAAAATGAAGGAACGTTGGAATTTAATAAATAATAGCCATAAACCATCTAGGAAAAATTTCGCATCGAATGGTGGTAGTTTCATGTCGATACGATGAGTGGTTTAAGCGTGAAAGAGCCTCAAACGAACACCATTTTCTTTTTATATATATAGATAGATAAGACTAGTGGACCCGACAGACGTTGTCCTGCATGATATTTCAAGCAATTAGTAAAGCAAAGTATGAAAGTACCGACTGCAGCGCCATCTGGCGGGCTGATTTGTGAATCTAAACCATTCCCAGATCCCCTTGAACACACACAAAAAATTTCATCAAAATCGGTCCAGTCGTTTGAGAGAAGTTCAGTGACATACACACTCACAGAAGAATTATATATATAAAGATATAGGACATGTTTTAGTAAGCTTATTTTGCAATGACTAAATCATATATTTAAATCATAATTACCTTCAGGTGATCGCCTTGCACTGTAATCACCAGCCCACAGTGGGTACTCACTTAACTCTTGCGCAATAACATTTTTCTCATCTTCCACAGGTAACGCATCATTTTGATCCTCAATTTCCAAACTACCCTCACTTTTAAACATATTTCTTAAACTTTCCTCCCCTTTTTTACTTATTGTTGCTTGCTTAAACATGTTTGTAAGACTATCATCTGTATTATAGTCTGTGACCACAGGTTTAATTTCACTACTATCTATGTCAAGGTCGTCTTGGTCTATGATAACCCTAGGATTTATGGTGTTTTCTTCATCGCTAAAACAAAAACTTATAATTTAGTCTTAGCATTGGTTTGAGTAGTTTTGAGTTTTGAGTTTTTAACACACGTAAAAGTAATAAATGCAATATTAAAGAAATAGTTTTTCTTTGTTTCAATATTTGTGGCAAGAGTAGGTACATACCTCTCGCTATCTTCCTGTACATCTTGAGAGGTATTAACAGGTGCCAGATCCTCCAGAAAGCTGGTGTCCAATGTACCTGCGTAAAACTCATCAAGGGCACCCGAAGATGATACCGACATGTTTGTTGCTGATGGAGTGCTTGGACCACTGGTAATACAAAAATGATGTTGTTAATAAATGTTAAGTACAAATGTCAACGCTTGGCAAGAATTGTAAGTATGTATCAAGAACTGTAATGTATGAGTAACCCGGTATCCTCTTCTAAATAAATTCTAGTATAAATACACATATATATAGGTATGTTATCTAAAGCTGGCGGCTTCAACACATTTACACTTTGTGCTTGTGTAGTATCTGTGAATAAGCGCGAGACGTGATGTCAAACTAAAATGTTGATCTTTACTGTACATGTTGATCTTTTTTTTAAACATTACCAGGGCAATCTCCTAAAATGGTGCACAATGTTTTTAATTATTTTAAGCATCTTAATAAAAACAGTTTAATGAAAAAATGTTATATTTAATTTGACATCAGATGCGACTGTGGTTTCTAAGAGGAGTATTGAAAGAATAGTTAGTGAAATAAAAGTGAAGTGTGTTGAGCTAGATGGAGCTTATGTCGAAAAATGAAAAATTATTTACACAAACTACTCTTTTACGTTCTTAGTCGGGCTTACAACTTTGGGATCCACCATCGTATCACGTATGCACATAATATTTATATGTATTTGACACATTTTTATTTATTTACAACCCACGCAACCTTACTAAAACCAGAGTAGACTAAAATATATAGCTTGGCAAAAAAGTCATATTTTTAAACATACTGTATAGTGAAATTGCATTAGTGTGAGTACTGTGAACGCGCCAGCTTTCGATAACCGACCTATAGTGACCGTTACGAACACCGATGAATTACTGTTATTATAAAGAATTTGTACTAGTTTTTTATAGTTTTTTTGAAAGTAAAAGTAAAGATTGATTTTCTTTAACCAAGCATCTATTGATGCACATTTTCAAGGAATTTTATAAAATAAAATTAACTTTTAAGTATATTTGAACGATAGTCACAATTTCGTCTTTAACGAAAAAAGTTCTTTGTAAATAATAACCAAACTTTTATTTTAGAAACAAAATTTTTACAAATACAGCACTGACATTTGTTTTCGTAAGTTTTTCCTTGTTAATTGTCAGTGAATTATCAAAAAAATTATATTCGTGAGTAACAATTTATTGTATCTTACAACATCATATTATACTGTGTAAACTGTACCTATACGATTTAACGCCAAATCCCCTAAAGCGTCGAAATCACTCAGCTTTGGTTGGTTTAGCTTGTCTTCCATACAATGATTCACTCTACATAGCATTACACCCACCCTCAATAATGGTCCGAGAGCTGGCACCAATTTTTGGGCAGGTATTTGAGGCAAGCTGAAAACTTGTCACATACCTCTCCTATTATATTCCAACACGGAATTGCAGACCTGGCTGGTGAGTAGCGGGGCTAAATCAACCCCTACATTTTTGAAAATATTAATTTTTTTTTCCCAAAAATATATTTGAGGCAATACGCAATTTATATATGTTGCAGTGTAATACTTAATAAATACGAAAAAAAATAAGCCAGATAATTTAATCGGGGCTTTAACATTACCAGACGCGTGCAAATATTTTTTCAAAAAATTATAAAAAATGTTTTTGAGGCAGCTTGAAATTTTAATGGAGTGTTATTTATAACTATAAAATAAAATTCCCAAAAAGACAGATCGTTTCGGTAGGGCTTTCTACCTGCCAGGCGATCAAACAAATAATGGATGGGTACGGGCCTGTACTACTATAGACAAGCTGTAGTGTGAGAGAGAGCGCATATCGATAGCTGTCTTCGTTCTTGCTTGCCGCGTTACTATTGGCTCTAGCGAGGCCACGTGACTTACAATAACCCATGAGGTTTCTAGTTAGAATTTCGGAGTAAAAAATATAAAATTTTCTGAATTTGTACTAAATACATTTTGCATAAAAGTGATTGTATTGATTTATGGACGTTAAAGGGAGATATTTTTGTGATTTCTTTTTTATCTTAAAAAATTAGCCATTTTGCCAATTTTAATGCGAATTTAAACGAAATGAATTGTTAAATATTTGATATTTCCGTAAAAATATTTATTTTTTGAAGAGAATTAAAAAAAAAAATCAGTACAGAATTCATACTGTTGCCCCTACATTCAAAACTAAAAATTGTTTCTCTGACATTATTGCAAGTCAAAATTTATACGGAAATTTAAAACCTTTTTCATCTTAAAATTAATAAGGGTTACGTATAAAAAAAACCAATGATTAAAATACAAAATCGCAAAACTAGATTTATAAAAATATAATATTTCTTCAGTGTTTCAATTATTTAAGTATAAAAAAATTAGAAATAAATTAAATTCGTTTCACGTCAGATATAAATTATCATTTTTCGTCTGTGGATCAGAATCTTCATCAGAACTACTTGAATCTTCGGATTCATCTGTATCAGATTCGGCAACCTCTTCATCATCTGCGAAAAGAAATATATATTTATTTTTTTAATTAATCACAGAAATTTGAATGCAGCAGTTATTAAAAATAAACCATTTATTCTCACCTGTAGTAGATTTTCATCATCGTTATTTTTATTTTCCTCGTGAACAACAGCGTCGAAAACTAATTGCGGCATACACTCTCCGTCAAACCAGTGAAAATCTAGCGTATCCTCATTAAGTGTCCATCCGTTTCTATTAGGTGTCAGAGAACTGGGGAATCGAAGGGGGGAAGGGGGATGTTGTTTTAATTCAGATTTGCATGGAGGTAAAGTAGAGGGATCACAATTTTTTTTTTTTTTTCTGAAAGGTTCATTTTCAGTGTCGGCTTTGTAAGTCGCACAAAATTTAAGAAATCGTGCTTCATTTATATATGATGTATTTTTAAATCCATAAATTTCGCAAACGAATTGTTCTAAGACTGGCAAAATTTCATCACGCGAACTGGTAACATGCGCAACTCCAAGATCTGCTAATGCTTTTTGATAATTTTTGTTTTTAATCAATATTTTGTATGGTCTTATCTTGCCTTTTTGAAAAAATGATGGATTTTAATCGCATCCTGTTAACGCATGAAAACCAGGTAAACTCGTACATATAGATGGTCCTAATTCAATATGTAGTTTGGATATATCGATGTACCTTTTAGAGTTCCCAGTACCATACTCCATAAAAATATTAAGCTCATCGCTTTGGAGATGATCCATGTTTCCAAGCATGATTATCAGTACATCTGTGTCTGAAGTTTTCAGAAGAACATTTGTCTTCGCACTTGTTTCGAGCTTACAAACATGGTGGACAATCTTCGTATCGGCTTCTTCGTGATGGTTACATGCCAGACTCTCATCAACAGTCACTTCAACAACATTATTTTTTACAATATAAGAATAACACGGATATTTAACACCTCCTGACTTTTTTTGAGAGTTTTCTCCACAAAAGCAATCACTTTAGCATCATTTTTTTACAAATAACACAAACTAACTTTTCACTAGACATTTTCTAATTATTTGAGTTTTAAATAGTGTAATAATACCATTAGTAGAATAATACGACTGAAAGTAACGACTCCGAAATTCTAACTAAAAACCTCATGGGTTATTGTAAGTCACGTGGCCTCACTAGAGTACAGGCCCGTACCCATCCATTATTTGTTTGATCGCCTGGCAGGTAGAAAGCCCTACCGAAATGATCTGTCTTTTTGGGAATTTTATTTTATAGTTATAAATAACACTCCATTAAAATTTCAAGCTGCCTCAAAAACATTTTTTATAATTTTTTGAAAAAATATTTGCACGCGTCTGGTAATGTTAAAGCCCCGATTAAATTGTCTGGCTTATTTTTTTTCGTATTTATTAAGTATTAAACTGCAACATATATAAATTGCGTATTGCCTCAAATATATTTTTGGGAAAAAAAAATTAATATTTTCAAAAATGTAGGGGTTGATTTAGCCCCGCTGCTCACCAGCCAGGTCTGCAATTCCGTGTTGGAATATAATAGGAGAGGTATGTGACAAGTTTTCAGCTTGCCTCAAATACCTGCCCAAAAATTGGTGCCACCTCTCCTACTATAACGACAACAATTAAATACAAAAAGTATTTTTTAAATTTCCGAAATTTGTTAAAGCTGCGGAGCTGTTTACGTTGTTTTGTCAATAGGTTCGGTAGTTTAGTTTATGTCACGAGAAATAAACTCGACTACCTACCGAACTTTCCAAGAAATCCGTTCTTTTTTTTTCAAATTGCGCATGCTTGCATGTGCTTTATCACCAAGATCAATATCGAAGGATTTGAATTAAATAAGTAAAGAAATATCACCTAGCTACTGATACAGTACAAAAACAACAGACAATAACGTTCAAATACGAATTGTTTTTATGTAATTACTAACACTAGTCTGAACGTCAAAATAGACAGTCCCGTGAGTGTCGTTATATAGAGTTTACACTGTACATATCTTAATATATATATTTCTTGTGTGCGTGTGTATGTGACTGAACTCCTCCTAAACGACTGGACCAATTTTGATGAAATTTTTTGTGTGTCTTCAAGGGGATCTGGGAATGGTTTAGATTCACAAATCAGCCCGCCAGATGTTAAGGGTAGTCCACCCCTAAATTTTTATTTTTATTTTTTAGACAAAATTTTTAATTTCTATTTTTTTATGATACAGCATTAAAAAATACATACAACCCCTAATTTTCACCCCTCTATGATCAACCCCTATTTTTTTATTATAAATGATATACATGGCAAAACGACGTTTGCCGGATCAGCTAGTATTGTAAAAATGTTTGAAATTTTACTTTGGTTGTACAATAAGGTTGTATTAAAAAAAACAATTAAAGTATACATTACCTCTCCTGTGGTATTCGCGAGGGCGTGGTGTCCATGCTGACTTGATTATTTTTAGGATTCGTTAACTCTTGGCTCACATATGATGTCTGTTTTGGTTTCTCTTCAGAAGATGGTGGCTTTGGAGGCGCGTTTAGCGATTGGGCTAACTGCGAAGAAATATAAGAATAATGTTGCACCTCGCATTATCCGATAATGACCTAAACGTTTATATCTAATCACCAAACAATTTATATGAAAAGGACTTAAATTTGTATTCTTAACCGTATTATGTGCCTTAATTAAAATATATTTTTTGCGAACGGAACTTTTAAGATAATCTCTTCGGTTTATAGTTTCGGAAAATATGTATTGCATTTTTAATGTGTGGAAATTTGGTTACACTTATCAATAGGCTATAAAAGTTATTTCCAAAACCTGTTAATATTATATACCTAGGTATTATACCCCTCGAGATTTTTTTTAATACGTTACACATATGGTCTAACTAAACTTCGAATAGAATTAGAATCGTGTCATTCCACAGGCATTTTTATCTCGCTAAATTCGAGAACGGCTAGACCGATTTGGCTTTTTTTGATTTTGAAATGTTTGTGGAAGTTGAGGGAAGATTTTTTTTTTATTATAAATTATACATGATATATCTACTATTCCTGTGTCACGCATCTCTATATATTTATCACACACCGCAAAATGAGACGAAAAATTGTGTTTCATCTATATCAGAAAGCTTTAAATTGATCGAGTGTATTGCATTTAATGATGTAGATAAAAATCTGTACTAAGGTTCAACCACATTTTACAGAAATATATGTGGGTGATACAAACTGGGTCATCTAGTACTGGAGAGAAATAAATAATTAAATTAACTCACGAGTGGGTTAACACTAGGCGGTACTATGGGCTTCCCGGCCCCGAGTACAATACTCGGCGACCTGTCGTTAATCCGCGGCTCGGTCTCAGTACTTTGACGGCGTTTGTTTGCAAGTCGCTCCACAAACGTATTGTAGTGGCATTCATCAGATCTCTATAAATATTAATATTTTCAAAACTATTATTCTCCTCTTGCGAGTCCCACTCTTCGGAAATTAATAGATTTTTCCCATTAATAAAATAAAAAATAAAATACTTTTCATTACATACAATGTTTTTTTATCACAATAGGCTTTTACATGATGAATTGCTTGAAACTGTATTTTTTTTAAACTACATATTTTACCTGAAAATCATTGAGTTCTTGTTCCACCTCTTCTATATCTTTCTGATTTCTTTGTAATTGTTCCAGTAAACTTGTCTTCTGCAGTCTTAAAAATGGTACACTGAGGAACTTATGCAGAAATCGTAAACCAAAACCATTTCTCATTGATGACTCTGCATACCGAATAGGTGCAGTCCTATATTTGTAAATAAAAAATAAATTTCTTAGTTTGGGAAGGTTGAGTATGTAAATAAAATATAAATTAAAGTTAAACACTCAAATAAATTGAATTCAAATGGTTTTAGTATTATTATAACCTAGATTAGTGATTTCATTTTGAGTAAGCTAAAACAATATTGACGCCTACCTTGTCATTTTAGCATTATGTAATGCTTGTTCAATGTGATGGGAGTGGACTTGACGGTGATGTTGCATATCACAATGATTGCCTAGTAACATAACTGGCATATCAGCTGGAATCCTGCCGAGCTCTTTGACAACATAATCAAAAGTCCTTGAAAACATTTATATTTGTTTTTAATTTGTAAAGCTATTAGCTCAATAATTTCATTAAATTGTCAAGCCAGTGGTTAACAGTAGCTAACAGTTGTTTCATTCTAACATATGGAAATAATAAGTTCAGTTATCATTTAAAATACAAGACCAACCAGGGTTTAGTAATATCCAACATCAATATAACACCAGTAGCATTTTTGTACACATCAAGAAAAGTAGCATCTAATACTGGTGTCTCAAGACCTTCATCAGGTATGGAAACAGTCTGGTTTTCCAATTTCAAGCCCAAAGGAGCTTTTTTCTTAGTGCGCCCTTTATCAACAACTTCCCACACTTCCACCTAAGACAAGAGAGAAAAATAAATGTGAAGTTCTTGTTTTTTAGATTGAAATAAAACTATTTTATTGGTTGTGATAATTAAAATACCAAATTCAAAGGTCATATAGACCAGAGTAACAACACAGTTTTACAGGAACATAATGTATCTTAGTATTTAAAAATTAAACTGTATAAACCAACCTTAACTATAAAATCTGTATTCTTGTAAGTCCAGTGAATAGGGGCAACTTGAATTTGGTCTGTTGGTGTATATTCTTCTTTAAAAGAACCTCCTTGCAGGCGTTGTAAGAGGCAAGATTTTCCAACATTTCTGTCTCCTTTTATTAGTATTTTCACTAAAAAAACAACTACTTAATAATGGTTCTTTGTATTAAGATTCATTAAGCAAAATATAAAGTAAAAATACATACTGTTATAATGAACTCCCCTAGAAAATTTTTTTTGTAAAGAAGAAGACATGGGTAGAGGAGCCGGGCAGCGTTCATCATTGCTACGTGTTAACTTTTTCAGTGCAGAAAACATACTAACCGAATGCTTTATTAGATACTTCTTTTTATAACTTTAATTATACACACATTGATTGATAGAGTTATTATTAAATTAGCGCATACCGTTGAAGTGAAGCAAATAATAATATAATATTATTAGTGTCTAATTTGTTTGGCAAATATCTTTATTCTGGTTTTCAGAGTTCAGACTTCAGTAAACATTTGACATATTATGAAATATCAAATGTCAATTCTCCAAGTGACATTTATTAAATATACTGTCCTTTTCTTTGTCATGACAAAAAACCCGCCTTTTGGCTTGTTTTGTTTATTTTATATTTATCAACAATGCTAGTACTTCGCGTCATCGCTGGCTTTTTTGTTATAATTTATTAGGCGCCTGGTTACTTTAATTTTTAGTAGGTTAGGTTAATTTACTTTTTTTTACTCCATACATTTTCATGACAACAGAATTATTAGTGCTTTTCATGAAAGAAGTCCCGCGGCGATTTTTGGAACTAAATTTGACAGGTCGGCAATGTTGTCATTCGTCGATGTTATCAAGTTCGTTTGTTGTGGTAGATTTTGACGTGATAAAGTCTTTAAAATCGTTTTAGTCGGGTGACATGTTCAGAAACTTGTGTCACACCAAAACCTCACGAGCGCGATCGCAGGTATAACGAGAGAGAGACGGACCGATCTCCCGTCTCATCTCGAGCGCTGCCAGTCATTCCGTGAATGTATGAAGAAAAATGTATATCATAGTCGAATAAGTAAACTTGTCATTTTACACCCGAAATTTATCATCAAAAGTGTGAATAAAACGATAGATTTAATTTAAAATTTGAAAAAATTGTTATCTTCATTAATTCCTTACTTCCCAAAATCTTATATCACCAACAAGACGTTATCACGTAAACATCTCGATCGTAAACCTACTTTACAAACAACCAATATTTTTTTTGTGAGTTTTTAACTAGCTTAGTGCATTTTAAAGATTGATTACAATGCCAAAAGTTGTAAAAAGTTCGGCTCGAGAAATGATATTAAAGGTGAAAGAGTTCTGTGAAGCGGAACATAAGAATCAAGGTGTTTTAATACCACTATACAATGTTCGGAAGAGAGTTGCCGCCATAACAGGTACTTTTTAGAGTTGCCATTTAATAATTTTTTGCTGTATTGATGGGACTTTTATGATATAAATTCGTTTTGCGACAAAATTTAACAAATACATAACGTGATGAAACTAGGTAACTGAAATTAGAACATATATTACATATTACATAAGCATTATAAACTTCACAAGAATCACAAACGAAGGTATTGTAACAACAGCGGTGTGTACTTCAAAAAAAATTGTAACCCAACAATTATGCAATAAAACTCTGAATAAAAAATTGTATTGCTTTTCTTTATCCTATTTTCTCATCTTTTCCCTGTAAGTAGGTAGAACACCGCTAATATAAGTAAATAAAAATATACTTTTTAGATAACAGAAATATTGTTTCATCGAAGTATGCAGAAAATAATATTATTTGATAAATTACATCTGCTAAATGTAAATAAAATAGGTAATTTTTTTACTCATAAATGACAACATTACATCATGCGATTGCAGCGCCGCGCCTGGGGGACTTCTTTCATGAAAAGGAGTAAGGACTATAGTAAAGCAAGCCCACTGCAAAGTCCAGAAAATGGTAGATTGAAGTTAATATACAATGCCAGAGAGGCATGAAATTTAAAATATATGTGTTGTGTTCAAATGTTATTTAATCGGATTGTAAAGACCTGTTACCTATTTGGTATTATCTATAACATAACAAACAGAGTTATACAATCTAAAACTATAATTTATTCCTTAAAACAAGTAGTAACAATTTGTCAATCCCACTTAGACTTCTTTTTTTCAAATATCTCTTTACCATCGGCATCTATAGCTGAATAGTAACCCATTGATTCATATTTCTGCCTCATATATGCTATGTAACCTAAGGCAAGACCAAAACATGCTGCGCCTATACTCATTACCACAATGTTCTAAAAAAAAAGAAATGTTATAGTATATTTGTTCTTAATTCAAACATATTATATATCATATATTTTTAAAAAAGTATTGATGTTTAAACCAATTTAACTTACAAAATAGTTAATTTTTTATATCTAATGTAGCTTTTTTTTATCTTTAGACATTATCAATTTTATGAACATATTAATATTGTAGAATAAATATTTCATTATAATATGATGGTTGTGTAATCAAGAATATATGATGAAAAAAATTGAATTGTTAAAAAACACTCAAATAAATATTAAGAGAATAATTTAAGTTAAGAATTTCAATATTGATATATTAGCTTGCTTGCTTACCGGCTTAGCATAGAGTTCAAAATTTACAACACGAAATGCTGTTGTTGATTTCATAGATCTAATACCATCTCCAGGTTTCTCATGACTGTTTTTTGTATTATCACTCATTATAAAAATTGTATTCATCTGAAAGAAGCCATGAAATATTTCTTCTTATTTTTAAACACTGAATTGCATTGAAACACACATGCTTAGAAAATCGTTAATGTTTAATAATTAATATATTAGTTACAATATTTTCAAGAAATAAAAATTTATGTTGATTTTATCATAATAAATTTGGTTATTAATTACTTATTACCAGTAAAAAATTAAAATCACAGAAGAATATTACAGTCTACAGATAAGGAACTTTGAAGAAAATTAGGGATGTACGATCCCGACTTTGAAAATCACGGATACGCGATGTTGTGCGTTTTCCAATTACAGAGCATAATGCGACTCAGTGCCGCACAATGCCGCATAATGCTGAAGCTTAATTGAAAGTTGGAACTTTGTGAATTAGTTTTCAAGTGCATCAGCAGAGTGCGCTATGTCAGTGTTGAAAAATGTTCTGAATAGAGTTATTATAGCAACCTCATTAATGTATAAATAATGTGATTAACAATAATAATTGGTTGAAAACTTTTTACGCTTATTTTAATAATCAAATTATTTCATTAACATTTTTTTACTGAAATAAGAGAAACCCTTTAAAGAATATAAGGTTTTAACAAGCTAAATTAATAGTAAAATATATAGTTTCATGTAAGAAGTTTACATCATTTACGTTTTGAGTAATTTTTTTAAAATGATTTATAAAAAAAATTATATACTTTTTCAAAAACCATTGCAATGTTTACAAAAGTATAATCCTGTAAAATTAATTTGTTTACAGATCCGAATTTTAAAATAAAATTGTATTCATATTTTAAATGTGGAATATAAAAAAAGTAACTATTTATACCTTCATCCATACTTATATTTATTTTTTTAGCAGTTTGAAAATAACTTAAATTATTTTCAAAATCTACGACGAAACGAAAGCCTTACAAATTTTTCAACAATAAATATATTTACTAACGAAATTTCGATAAATGCTAACTTAAAGAAAAACACTGGTCAATTTTCTGTCACTGTGTTGGTATTTATTGCGAGAAGCACGCGAGAGCATTAGTTTTGAGAGTGCTCAATTGTGCGAAGCGTTGCTGTAGTTGGAACATTCAACGTTGAGCATTATGCCGCATAATGCGCTCTAGTGCTGTAATTGGAAAACGCACATATGATAGTAAAGACATTACCACAGATAAATTTAGACCACCGTGTCGTTATAACTTATAAGTATAATATATATTATACTGTAGCATAATAATATGTACTATGTAGGCGTGAGCCGTAAGGTAAAAACTAGAACTAATTTGGTAAAAACACGTAAATTCTCAATGTTTGGAATACGTAAGAGTAAAAACAATTTTTAGCTCTAGTATAAGTATTAAAAGGAACCAATATTAATAATGTATTCATAAGTTTGCAACCACCAAGCAAAGACATGTCATGTTACATTAGTCAACAAATTATTAAATTGGTACAAAAGGGACTGCTACTTTTTGTTGAGTGATGACGGACAGTCTACTATTTGTTAGGGCCGATTATATTTGCTTTCATATTGTAAATAATCTTTAGCATGTTTTTCTCATTACTTTTTATTTTGAATGTATATTAAATATTGAATATGTATTCTTGTTGATTCAGGGTCACTTGTTAAGATTAGATTGTTTTTTGTAAATAAATAAATAAATTTTAAAGTGAATTTATTGTATTAGGTTATTAATGTAAACTATTAATATGCTTCAGCAACAGGTAGATAATAAAATACTGTTTGACATTGAGATATATCATCTCTATTGTTATCATCATTCCTCTCCATAATACAGATTACTAAGTATCTGTAATAATTAACAAATCATCATGTTTATTGTGATAGTTTCGTTCGGTTTGTCTTATAAGACAAATATGTGTTCCAGAATAAAGCAATACCTTGTACAAGTAGCACTTGATACTGAAGTGGTACATAATAAAAATTAACTATCTGAACCCAAGGCCAAACATAATAATTTGTTTTAAGGATATCAACGTAATTGGTGTTAATATCATCCTCTATTAAATCCCATGACTTCCCTTGTAATGCACCTAATCCAACTAACAGGAAAAAAAGGAAGGTTGGAGCAAAAACAGCTTGGTCTATAAAAACTTTTTTGAGTGCAACAGTTTTACCACTAGATCCAACATGTCTATTCAACAATCCATACCATACCCTTAGCGCAGGGCCCTGTAAGAATACCATACAAATTTAATTAGTTTATGATTATAGAACAATTTATTAATAGATAATATTACATAAATTTCTAACTTACTCCAAAACAGAAGCCTATGGAAGAAAATTTTATAGTTCTAGCATAATCAGCATCTCTGAATGATTTCTTTTCAATAAAAGTCTGTGATATAAGATCTCCAGCTCCCATTAATGTTCCTGTTTGAATAGCTTGTACTAAATAAGGTCTTCTGTTCAGAAGCCTTTGATATATTTGAAATATTTCACGTGCTTTCATGATGGTAACGGGCATAATTGTGTTTATCTTATGTTGTTGTTTACTTTTCTCCTAAAAAATCCTATTACTCAAATGCAAAAGTATATCTTCGTAAACTGTTTACATTTTTTTTCATTTCTCGCACCGACAATATATTTTAAACTCATTTGTGATTTCTGTAAATTCTGTAATTAGTTATATCCATTTACCACAGGAACAGGAATCAGGATTATATTCAGTTGATAACTTAGTGAGACTATGGTAAATAAATAAAACTCTGTCATCTGCCACTAGCGGCCAATTTGCCAAATACTGTCAAATGTCAACCGCCAATTAGTTTAAGTTGATTAAGTTTGAAAGATCCTAGAATATGACAAAATCAAAGGATCAAGAAATTGTGAAATGAAACGGTGGATGTGAAAACGGTGAAAAGTGAATCGCTAATGATTGTAACTATTGTGTGTTAAAAATCCATTGATTACACGTTTTTTCATACTTATTCAGACCTAATAATGGATAAAAGAAAACTATCCACTGCGGGCGATAGTCTCTATCTAATATTACAAGTCCCTAAAACCGCAACGGCAGATGATGTCAAGAAAAGCTATCGGAAATTAGCACTTAAATATCACCCAGACAAAAATCCTAACAACCCTGAAGCATCTGAAAAGTTTAAAGAAGTAAACAGGGCCAATACAATCTTAAGTGACGCTACGAAAAGAAATATATATGATAACTATGGCTCTCTCGGTCTCTACATTGCCGAGCAATTTGGGGAAGAAAATGTCAACGCCTATTTCGTCGTCACAAGTACATGGTGCAAAGCATTATGTGTCGTGTGTGGTATTTTGACTGGTTGTTACTTTTGCTGCTGCTTGTGTTGCTGCTGTAACTGCTGCTGTGGCAAGTGCAAACCTCGTCCACCAGAAGAGTCTGGAGACTACCACACGCTGGAGCGAGATGACTCAGATGGAGTGCAGCCAGTAACTTCACAACCGGGACCTGAAGGCCGTCCCACCGGTGACCAGGCACCACCGATTGTGCTGCCTGCGCCATCGGCTCCTGGGGCCTCAGAAAATACGGGCCTCAATACAGGTGGGGTCAATTACGGCATTTCACACTAATTTACACTTTAATTGTTTGTATGTCATACATTACTAATTTTTGAGTCATTCTTAAATTGTTCTAAGTATATTAGCAATTTGCTGCTTCACCACATGCTTAATTAATGTTGGTAGAATATTATTTAATTCACACTTCCAAGAAATCCTATATACAGCTTTTGCTAATCTTATCAAATATCCAGTAGGTATCATAAAAATGTGTGTAAATGTGAAATTTTTGTAGGGTATCTTATCTTTCGAGTTTAAACTTAGAACAATAGGATGCCTTCAGACATATGAGTGCTGATGTTATCTTAGGTTATTATCACATAAAATAAAAGCTCTTTTAAATATTAATTAGACATTTTTATCTTTATTACATTGGATGGTTCCTTATGGTACTAAGGATATAGATTGTTATAAAATTTGTAACAAGTATTTTATCACAGTATTCTTGTTTTAATATTTTTTCATACATTTACCATAAACATATATTAAAACAAACATTCCATTATCCTATTAAACCTGGTACAGTCTTGAAAGTGAAATCAAAAGGTCCATTCACAGAATGTAATTTTACATTTACTAATGTATATTTTCAGATACCATTGTATCTGATAATATTGATTACTTTGATACTGGCAAGTTACCTTACAAGTGATATTTCTTCCAAGACCTTTTTATTTGATATTAATGCATGACTATATGAAAGTGATAACCATTCTGATTTTTTTACAGAGTAAACCTTTTATGTTCATTTGAGTATTGATTTATAATAAATTGTAACATTTTTAGTGATAATACCTTTTAGCTGTACCGTTACTGTAGATCAAAGTATGATTTGAAAATAATTTTATTCTGTTCTATTTTTAATATTGTATATGCAAGCAAACATTGCTTCCGACAGACATATGAAAAATACTTAATTTATAGCGGTCAATTTTTATGCATTAATAATAGGTAGACATATAACATGTAGTGCATTTGTTGTTTATTCTGTGACTACTGACTTCTATGTCAACGAAAAACTTATGATATACTGTTAAGATTGTAAAAAGGAATAATTGTATAGCTATATACAATATCAGCTATACAAGTAAACTATGTTGCATGTTTAATTTGATATATGTTGGTATTTTCTGTTTCACTCAAGCTAGCTAATTATTTGATGGTAGATAGTTATAGCTGTAATATGACCTTTATTTGTCAGATTTGCTCAATAGAAAAGGGTGAATTGTAGAATAATGTTTCTACTTATCCTTAGCCATAATGATTGTAGTTGCTGATTTAATTAAAGAAACCATTTTATGTGAGCATTGCTTTAATATAAAACAATGTTTTGACTTAAGATTTATAACTATCCTTAAATAAGTGTAGTTCACAAAATACACATTTATAGTCTTTAAGGTATATAAACTGGTATAGAACTTTGAATTTGTTTAAATGAATCATTAACAATCCTAGCTAGGAAAATATTATCTAACAGTTATTTATATTGCTAGCATAAATGATATTTCTCCTAAATATGTTTTGTAACATCATCTAAGATGATGTTATAAGTATGATATTAAACATATAAGGAACATGACATTTTATGTAAATATTAGCAGCCAATTGTCTACTAGGATTTCATTATCATATTTTTTTTAATTAATCCTGCTATTTAATTACTGGATACTGATGGCACTTTGAATGACATTATATGTCTTAGAGATTTATTCAATATTATACATTAATACCTATTATTAATAAAATGTCCTTATTATTCAATTGGCAGCTGATGTCAAGCTAGTCAACAAGAATGTATTGTGGAAAGCGTCATGATATAATTATTGTTATTCTGTAACTACACTGGTAACTTTCGATTTAATAAATATCTGCATAATAAAATCCTCTATTATTCGATTTCGTCTTTAAGTTACCTCTAATTTTATAATGTATAATACAAGTAATAAATTATGTATTGGTTACAGGCAGCAGTATTCCAAAATACACTTGAAGTGTCACCTAGCCTAAACTATAATGTAAGAGAAAAGAGGAACTGACTACCTTTTACCACCACCATGCAAATTATGTAAGCCTTAAGTTTTTTATGTTACTATTTTTTAATAGTTTTTTTTGTAACTTTGATTTAATTCATTTATATGTGGTTATTTTGATTGCAATTCTGTGATAGCCTATTTATTTTTACTGGACTACCTATATTATATTTACTTGAAATGCAGTATTAGCTAAAATGCATTAAAGACAGGCTGTATATTTTATCATTTCTTTAGCTGACTGCACTGTTTTTTAGCTGGCCAGTAAAATACCTAATAGAACTGAGTGGATCTAAGAATTACAAATAAATAATAATTAAAGTCTTTAATTGTGTCATAACATTGTAGTGAAAGACAGTTACTTATGCCGATTTATTAAGTAAAAATAACTGTTAATTTCCAGATTGTTTATATTTTCTTATAATATAAACACCACATCACAGAAAGAAATAAATTCAATAATAAGCTTCGCCTTGATATGGATTTTTTATTTAAATTACTATTATGCTTATGCTTAATCAATATAAAAGTTATCAGGTAGGATTACTTTGAATAATATGTAACATGTATGTTAAGAAAATTTGTCTTGAAGTATTTATCTAGCTGCAACTAATTACTATTATGGCTGAGATGTCCACAATTTTCCTTAATATATTAAAAAAAATACTTTTACGGGAAATTTCAATGAGTAAAACTACTACTCACTAGCTATAGTATAATGTGTTTAGAAGTTTAAGGCATCTATACATTGTTAATAATTTTATAGGTAGGTACAGTATTGCCTATTCAAAGCAATTTGCAAACCTGTTTTCGAACAGGTATTTGTCACCTGCCTCTACTTTCCGTAGCTAAAAATGTATCGTCGTAATGTTATTTGAAATAAATGTGTTTAATTGAATATGGTTCTTTTTATTTATTTTGTTTAATTTTAGACGGGTACTTTTACGGTTTTCAACATAAAACTGGCATACAGCACATGGTGGACCCTTGTAGGCTGAACATAGTATATTATATATAGAAAATAATATTCTAATTGCTTAACGCTCCCGTTACAGTTAGTTATTAGTAGTAGTTATTTGATTTAAATGTATGTTAAAGTAGGACGTAGTTCATGTTGATAAAAATATGGTTAAAAAGATACATCCTATCAAATCAAAAAAAATGTTATATTAATAAGAATCTTTACTTGGAAAACAAAATATAGTTGTTAAAATTGTTTTAGAGCTAGGGTTGTGGGTGACTTCTCTTCCACGGTACATGATATACGTTTATGGTTCGTAAATAATTTATTACTTTAATAAGAGTTTCGTTAAGAGGGAGATAATTTCTAAAATAGACATGCACATGCCTTAAGATAAAATAATTATATTCATATCGTTACGAATGACTGACTCGAAAACAATGTCTTAAATAAAATTATTAAATACTTCAAATAAATAAGTCGCTAGTCACGCATAACCCCGATTAAGAAGAAACTTATCGATATGGAATATTGATTATAAGTGATTCGCATTTAATTTATACGTAATAGTATTCTATGTTTTTGAGTCACTATAAAGATTACGCTAGCAGTGGTCAGTGTTAGCCTAGCGGTTAAGAGTGATTCTGGACCGCCCTTCGTGCGTTCCGGCTCCGGTTTCAGTAAAGGATTTTTTTGGAAATCTCACCTTTACAAACCCTTGAAAACTTGCCTAAAAAGTTAAACTAGTATGTGCCAACAAAGAAAAGTTGAATGGATTATTACTACTCAATAGGTACCTACATAGTATTTTTAAATCGGTAAAGAATATAGTACTACCTGTATAATAGCGCTTGTAACTATTGTATATATGGTGTAATTCTTTTTTGGATTTACTTTGAAAACTTATCCACGATTACGAAGTGTTCTAGTTTTGTTTCTATTTGGATTGGTTAAAATAGAGCACGCACATTAGACATTCAAGGCCAACGGTTGGCTATTTCTTTGCTTTATAAAAGAGTCACTTCTAAAATGCTGGAAGATTTAAGATTTTGGCAAGTTATCAGCTAGCTAAGTTGTAGTTCACGTGTTGACAGTTTATGTCCGTCTACAACGCTCAATAATAATCCTTGATTTTAATTATTTTTAGTTCTATCTTGTCTAGTTCTTTTTGGTATAGGCAAGATAAATATTTTACCAATGGTATGTGTTTGGCAAACGCTTTAACAATTAATTTTAAGATTAAGTCTTCACTTTGAATACCCTGGCGACAATAACTTAGTTTCACATTACTGCCAAGACAGGAACATTAAATATCTTGGAAATTAACCTATTTGGCGCATCACGCAAGCCAAACGTAATTTTGAATGTGTGTTCTGCGGTATTGTGTTGAATTAGGGATCAAATAGCCGCTTTGATGCATTAAATATACCATGTCTTATGAAAAGAATATTGTTTTAATTAAGAAAATGCGAATAAATACAAACTCGTTGAGCTTATATTATTATATATAGTATAGGCAGAATTAAGAAACTGCATACTTAAGTTGATAAAATTATTAATGTAATAGTATAAACCGTGTGTTTGCTACATCTTTTATTAGCGGTTTTTGAATCTCTTCGCATAAATAAGTATTTCTTACAATGTAGATCAGGTGCAATAAATAAATTAAGAACAAGTTATCTTTTCCCTTAATTGTACGAAACTTAGTCATCAAGAGTAATAAAATCAAGTATCAGGTAGTATCGATGTATCCCATTCCGAGGTCCTAGGAGGTTCATTACTGAAGGTCGTGTTGGTGTTGTATATCTCTCTAGGGAACACGATACTGGAACGTTAGCATACTTGTTTCAAATAAAGAACAAAAATTATATAAGCGAAAAAAATTCGTCCGGAAGAGAATTACCGACGATACCTATTGAGGTACTTTATCCAGTATACTCGTAGCAATCATAATTACAAAAAATCATATTGTAAAACTATATATGGCTTGCAGTTTCGTAGATATATTTACCATCAACACAAAGGTAATTTCGATCTAGTAGTTCCTATCAACGAAGCAGAGCCTGAGAGCTGTGCAGTGTTGGCTTAGACTAGAGGCTTGTGGCTACGACTCTCGTCCTTACTAGTACGTACACTACACCAATGGACTTATGTGCGCATAAAACTCTAGGTCGTACTGTGAAGTGAAACCAGCATGCCTTAGACAAAAAATGCGTAGCGGCACAAAAAGCCATTAGAAAACAAATGATCACAAAATAGAAACAGAAATCTGAGGCAAAGCCCAAGGATTGTCACCTCTTAAGCTTTACATTATTAATATCTGAGCACGTATAAGAACATAAAGACCGTTTGTTGTGTATATGCAAGGGTAAGGGACATTTAAAAGTTTTATGTTGTAGAGATATCGTTAAACAAACAGATCAATACGCGCAAGGTTCGTGAGAGGAGGCGCATACCCCATTAATAATTTTCACCTTGACACAATTCAACAAATATTTGTGTAATGTATAATGTTTACGGGAAGTGGCTTTGGCATTTATACTTCTATGATTTGAAGTTAGGCAAGGTTAATAGTTTTAGATTGAACAACTATGACTATAGTATAACAACCGTTAACAAAAATGACTTTTTTAGAGATGAAACCAATTTTTCTATTTGCCTTTAACTTCGTTTAATTTTGATTTATAATAAATATAGGCTAATTTATAAAATTTTTGTTAAATAAAAGAAAGGACGTTTATTAATAATTGTATTTTCTTTATCAAAGTGATTTCACGGGCAGCGCTTTTGATATGTTGTGTATTAAAAATTTATATAAGAATATACAATGTACGTAATTTGTGTATTCTTATCACAGTACAAAGTTGCCATTTAATATTGTGACATTATGCCATCGCACGTAAAATAAATATGGCCGATCGAAAATGATTCTCTGCTCTGGAGTTTCATCCCACTCTATTCCTGTAAATAAATATTTCAAATTAATAGTCAATTGTCAATCGATCAATCAATAAATAAATCAAATTATTAGTCGATTGATTTATTTTCCGAATTTCGCTAACATAATGTAAGATGCAATATGTGTTTTGTAGGAAAGTGCAGAATAACACTGTCTTCTTGTGTTACATATTCAACGTCAAAAAAGTAAATGAATTTTATGTTCTGATAATTATTATTAACCCTTACTGTGTGACCATGTAGAAAAAAAGTACCTATCGTACAATGTTGGAAAGTGGCATAAAAAGATGGCGTTTTTTTTATATATTAATTTGCACGGGCTAGCCACTGTCTGCTCTATCACCCGACTTCGGCTGGTCGTTGATTTATGGGCTGTATAATTAATGTGGCTAAGTAGGAGTAGTAGCACAGTATAATGTCAGGGTCTTAATTTTGGCACTCGGCACAAGTTGCGGGTTGGAAAAATAATAAACACATAGAAATCTTGGGCTGTACTATGGTCATGCCTCATTACTAAACATATTTATAAGTATACACAAAAAAACCGAATTGAATTGCATCAAACATTCTTCTTAATTTCAGGACAGTGTTATAGACAAAAATAAATAATTTTAAATGTGTAATATTAGTTTACGTGCGTAAAACGCTTTCAAGTATCGCGAGCCCTCTGGCATTGAGAGTGTCCATGGGCGACGGTATCACTAAACATTAGGTGAGCCTCCTGCCCTTTTGCCTCCTGTTCTATAAAAAAAAAGTATGAAAAGGTGTATTTTTTGAGTAATGATAAAAAGAACAAGAAATTTGAAATGATTACCGTCATCTTTAAATGCATATCGTCCAGCTTCAGACCAAAACATGATTCTCTGAATGGCATGAGACAATTTTAAACCGTCACATCGTTTGTCCACCAGTCGCGTTATTCCCATCTAGAATGTGTACATAAAAGTAGTACTAAAAAGGACCTTTTCACCAATTAGTTTTTCTATGCGCCATGCGAAACTAATACTTTTACGAGCCAATAATCGATGACATGTGTTGCGCACAGCTGGCTGATCACCTACTCGCCTATAAGCAATAATAAATAAAGAAATAGATGCAATCTGAGGTTATAACCAAGAGTTGTAGAGTTCCTGGTTTTCCTTAAAGACATATTATTCCAAATGATTGGTTTGTGAGCATGTTGACCTAGATTAAACGTGCGAATCTCAATACTGATTGTTTATGCGTTTAATTGTGTTTTTTTAATGTAATAGGAGAAAAACGGGCAGGAGGCTCACCTGATGTTAAGTGATACCGTCGCCCATGGACACTCATATTGCCAGAAGGCTCGCAAGTGCGTTGCCAGCCTTTTAAGAATTGCTACGCTCTTGAAGAACCCTAAGTCGAATTGGATCGGAAATACTTCAGTGGGCAGCTTCCGACTGATACAAATTTTTCTTCCTAAGTGAACAATTAAGAGATGCTTATACGAAGGCACATCATGAGTAAACCGGCATGTCTTACATAAAAATCTACAATATGTGTCGGGCAGATTGGCTATAAAATAAAATTTTAATTAAATACGTAAAGGTGCTATTGACCTATCAAAGACAAAACGCGTTAACATTTCGTTTTACATTTTCTATATTACCTTTAAAATTAAGAGATCTACAAAAAATATACCAACTGTTTGCATTTTAGCGGGTAGAAGCAAAGTCATTCGTAAAGTAAAAAGCGGTAAGGTAGCTGCTATACGCTTGCTCTGCATTACATCAACAATGCTTTGAAGACTTGTGGTTGACATGTGAGCCGCCAGATTTCGGAGGCTTCGCCCCTTAGGCACTACCAGAACAAGAGTCAACCCAGTTGTTGCATATTTTATCTCAAGGGCCTGTAAAAATGTGTCGATTAATCAAACTATTATATTTATTACTGTCATTATTTTTTTACACAATGTAAAATTATCGAAAAAACTTGTGACCTTTATATACCTAAATATTATTTTATTTATGCAGATACACAAATACATTAACTTTTATCACAGATTGATTATATTTAATTTCCAAATGGGTGGTTCCATGATGTATTATCGCAAGGGGCGGATATAGGATCAAATATCAAGCAATAGAAATTGTGAAGTTTTCTAGTTTTACATTCATTTCATTAGTAACAATGGCTCTATACAGAGCCATATTTGTGTTAACATTAGTGGCTTATGTGCCGCGTGCAATTATAGCAGACTGTACTGACGAACGCGAGGACCAGACACCGCATCAAGAAGCTAAATTGCATACTGATCTGTTGCATTCTTACAATACTGACTATCGCCCTGTGAAAGACCACAAAACACCCGTAACCGTCAAAATCCGCTTCGCATTGAAGTATATCAGCTTCGATAGCCTTGAAGAAACCTTCAATGTTCACAGTTGGGTTGCGATGACATGGAAGGACGAGTATTTAAACTGGGATCCATCCTGCTATGGTAACATAAAGGAGCTTCAAGTCGAAAGTCAGTCAATATGGACTCCGCGTATGGCGTTATTTAATGCTGACGCATCGGTTTATCAATCAGATACGATTTATACAACATGTTTGGTGGAAAGCGATGGCTCGGTGACATGTGTTCCGCATTTAACACACTCAGGTATATGTCGTACTTCGCTGCGTAGTTGGCCTTACGATGTTCAGAATTGCACTTTCTATTTCGGCTCTTGGATGCATACTGGTGAGCAGGTGAACTTCACATTTTACAAAACTAGACCAATTGTGATGGACGACTATCAAGATGGTCCAGGATGGAAACTTCTTAATGTTACAAATGAACGCCTCCCGGGAAGTTATTCTTGCTGTCCAAACAGTTCATATCCGATGTTGAAATATACTTTCATGTTAAAAAGAGAAGCGGGTGGACCAGCAGCTATTATTGTCATTCCCTGTATAGTGATAGTTCTTCTTACATTAATATCTTTAATTCTAGACGTAAAGGATTGTACCAGATTATTCTTATTATGCTTCAGTCTTTTCAGTCATTTTACTTTCCTAACGGAAATTGGTTACGACATTCCTAAACATAGTTCGGATACTCCTATAATATTGTTATTCGTCCGAGACTCTATATTAATAACGTTATCTGCAATATTGTTGACGTTGTTTCTGATGTCTCTGAGAAAACGTATTGTACCGGCTCCAAGATGGTTGGTTTCCATAAATCGAATAATTAGTAGCGGTCCTGGAAAATATGTAGTTTTTACAGAATTTGATCCGAGCGAATCCACTGATGTCAAAGTTTTAACGGATGATAATGTAGGCGGTAGCTCTGAGACGGATGAGAAATTACGGATTGCTGCTGACTGGATACATTTCGCCAATATTCTTAACAGTTTTGTATTTATGTTAGTGTCCATTGTCTACTTTATATTGATTTGTGTTTACATTCCCTACGACGATTAACATTTGTTGCTTAATAAAATGCATATCTCGTAAAAATATATATAAAATTACTATTAACAGTGTGTTTAACTAAACTCACTTCAGCATCCCATTCTGGAAGATCAGCATATCCCATGATATCATTGATGCGAATCATCCGAGCGTTTCTTTCGGGGGCTCTTTCGTCATCGTAAAATGGAAACGTTCCATTTAAAAGAGTGGGCGGTGATCTCCAGCGAGCTCGCAAGTAAACCGTTGAGATCAAAACAGCACAAATGCCTTTAGACAATTCGTCTTCCTCAAATGTATTACGCAAAGCCCCACCTGAATCAATTTCAACCTGTTCGAAGGGGTCAAATATGTTAAAAATAAAATACGTTAGGGCTAAATGAAAAAAAAAAAATAAAGAGAAGGCAAAATGCTTAATAAGTATGTATTTATCTATTATTAAACTAAAATTGAATTTTATTATTAAATTTATGGAGAAATTGATTTTTTTTCAACTATTTTATATATCTTTTAATTAAATGACAACAATGTTAACGACTAAACTACGTAAAAAATACTTATTTAAGAAAGAATAAAATGTATTTAAAATTATAAACGGGAATTATTTTTTTATATTATACTATGTTTATTTATAACTTTAATTTATACTAATTGAAGCTCTTAATCCAGACCTGACATTATTTATAATGTCTTCCATTGTTTTCTGTATTTCTGAGCTACCATTGGTCCATATTTAATATTAGAATAACTTACCATGTGATTAAGAGTGGCTGTTAGTTTTTCAGGAGTTTGTGTATCATTTAAATGTTCTACTTTGATACGCCCTGCTGCTGCAACACCTCGGAGGAATTTTTCACTTACATAAATACCTTGTTTGACTACTAATCTTGTTTTGTAACGAAATTTAAGACGATCACTTGATGTAGGTAGCCATGATATTATATTTTTCAGTACTTCTATTTTAGCCTAGCACAACAAATTAGACATATATTGACCACACTAAAGTTAACCAATATAGTTACGCATATCTTAATTGAACGTGGTTTCATACGTGATTCTTATCTGATGATTAACTAAATAATGTGTAAGTCATTATTATTATTAAATGTGACCGAATACTAAGAGAACAATGGCGAGTGAATTTGAAGTTTTATTAAACAATGTAATTAAATACCTGTTCTGGTACATTAAAGCCAGTGCACTCATCTAATTCTCTTCTAGTGTCATGATCCACTTCTGTCGAAAGAGCAATTAGTGCCATTTGTAAAAATAATCCAGAAAGTGTAAAACTGATCCCGTTTACATACTCGGAAGGGCTGATTGCTTGCAAAGTTGCGTACGTTGTCTACAATGTGTTAAAGAAGTTTAAATATTGTTTTTTTACCTCCTTTATAGGTTCGATAACTAACGAAATAATCATTGTTTATTTGGAAGGTACAAAAGAGTCCCGTGCCAAGAAAAATCAACGTAACACTGAAGTATAATTTGTCATATACAGACATATTAAGTCCTAGTTTCTTAAAATGACTAATTAAGTGGTACACCGGTTCATAAAAGACAATTATAATAAATTATTAATGTATGCGTGAATGAATAAATGCACACTTTCTATTTTCGCTATTATAAAGTCAAAGACTGTTTAAATTGGCAACTTTCACTGATCTCTCAAAGTAATTAATAGTCATCGACTGTTTAGTTACTGCTGTTTAATTATAAAATAATACGTACGGCGTAGAATTTCTTTTCAAGTTGATCCAATGAATCTATAAATTCATTTATTAGGTCTTCCTTTGGGTCAGTTCCTAGCCGACTGGTTGAACTTAACTCATTTTCTTTGTTGGAAGATATCAGTTCAGTTCCTTTACGATAATTGAGTATTGGCAGCGGAATCTCATCACTATATAATTCTATTGGAGTGTTCTTTAACAGCCAGTTCCAATATCTAAATAAGCCACCTATTGATTTAGGAACACTAGGGGGAATTGACAAGAATAAATTATACAACTCTTGATCTTTAAATTCTTTGTCCATAAAACGGTGACTGTAAATTCGATCTTCTAAATTATATGATTTCGTCGCTGGCGTTACGTCGTTACTGGATGTTCTATATTTCGGGCACGGCTTCCATTTATAATCCGTAGATAAACAATACTTCTCGTAATTATTAGGAACAAGGGTAATTAGTTCATTCGGCACACTGCTACTTATATAATACTGTGTAAATCCAAAAGTCTGGACGGTATTCACTAAAAAACACGTGAACATAATCACATATGTTTTACATATGAGTGTCATGCCTGCTTAAGAGCAATCAATTATTTGTTCCAATACATTTGGCTCGCTTATCGTAAGTATATTACTGAAAATATACATTAGTTCATTACGAATCTATTCCCAGACTGGCAGATCTTGAATTCGTTTGGCAAGCGAGGTTTTAGTATCAATAATACTTTTATATCGTGCACCACAAAACCGATCAAATGTTCTTATCAAACTGTTCGTTTGCCCATGCATATCTGTAGAAAATACACTTGGTTCCGCACTTGTTAGTGACTACTTAATGTTAATTATTATCGTAACACTAATTAATGTCTAAATTGCATTTGAGACCATCAACCCTTAACAAATGCTTTAATTGCTGCTAAACTAATGAATAGTCTTACTTCGTTTAATTCTAGTTTTAACTGCCAGCACCATCAAAATTTATGAACATGTTATATGTAAATAAGAAACCAAATGTATTAAATCGTATATTATTAAGTTATAAAAGACCACAATTCGACTTATTATGAGTTCGATTAGAACGTATACAGTTATCATCTGTAAATGTTGTAAAAGTGTTCCAGAAAAAGGTTATCCTTTTGAGTGTTATGATTGCTAAAAATGGGTGGTCCGCAGTAAAATCTTCTGAAAAGTCCTCACATAACCGTTCAACTCCACCCACTGGAAAATTGGCTAATTTAGAATTTAATTATACCAAATTATCGAGCTAAATGCCTACATTTTTGCGATAATGATTGATATGAAATGTTATCAATCTTTAATAAGCAATGGTAATGCTCACGATTTTATCTACTAAGCCTTAGAGAGCGTTCAAGTATTAAGTATTTCCTTTTGTAAAACGTTACGTTGCGGGTCGGGGATTAAATTACGCGTTATTGTTAGTGTTATTTTCGACTTTCCAGTACTTTACACCACATAATAGTAACTTTTAGGTATAAAGAGTCACTGGGTGATCACGAAACGTTTTACTATTGGGTACAGAAAAACGTTACGGCGCGTTACATGGGGGGGGGGGGTCCAATAATTGAGTGACGTAATACTTGAACGCTCCCTTACACGCTTTTTAGTAATATATTAAATTGAGTTCAAATCCTTCACATATTGATAACTTATATGTTTTTCTGGATTCACATAGCATTAAAGTTCTAGGAGCATCCATGTTTTCGTGTAGATTAAATAAGTTTACTATTCATTAAAATCAAATCAGCCTAATTGCACACTTAACTAAAGTTCCATTTCATCTCCTTCTGTCTTATTTTGTTTACCCTGTGAGGAATAGATATGTACTTTAATTAAAACGGGGTTATATAATAAAGAAACAAGGGATTGACTTTATTGCTATTATGTAAAGATAGTGTTGCCTTAGTTGATTGCACACACATTTACAGACTAACAAAATGAAATACTTCTACATACTTTACGAAATATTTTACTCTACATATATATTTTTAATAAGTCTAAGTTCCAGATTATATACGTTATACATATACATATAACATCGTGAGGAAGATAAGAGCCGAAAGAAAAATGGTCAGTAACAGAGGACAATATTTTCGTCGGCTTGTAAAATAACAAATATCTTTTAAAAGTCTTGTCGATATCACCGGTAAGAAATAAAACAACATTATATATTATTAAAATATATTAAAAATAAATATACATTTACTTTAAGCGTGTAAAAATAATACTTATTGTAAGTGCACTTTGTACCGTTATTAAAATCTTTCCCATGTTTGACATGGTACATGCTCATATAAACGCAATATATTCATCAACATTCAGAGAGGAATAGGAACTTTATATTATTTTACTGTTGTACAGTGTGACATATTAAACGCTGTCTGCGTCATATATTTGTATGACGCATTTTTGTTCTGCGCGTTACCACCAGAGGCGCTGATTTCAAATATTTGACGAAGACGAACGATAGCATACAACAGAGATTAATTTTAATTACATAAATGCAGATTTTTAACACGATATACATAAAATCTCACGATAAAAACATTGTGCTTACTAATTGACATTTTAAGAAACGTATAAACAATAACAAATACATTTAAAAAAATTGTGCGTAAAACAATTATTGCTTTCCACGGTAAATAGCTTCGAAGTACACTTCATTACCGACAAGAATCACAGCCAAGAATGGACGGTCCGCTGTGAACTCTGGCGTCGGTGGCTCGATCATAGCACTACACATCATCACACCCATCGCTGTAAAGTAAATCCATCACCGATTTTTAAAAAAAATATTTATACAACACAAAAAATCAAAAGCTTCGATATATCACACAAACAAAGCTAAGCAGAAATCATAAAAATATATATATGAGACATATGTTATATTTAAGAATTTCTTATGAATTGTTGCATGATTTTTATTTCTTTAAGTTCTCACAGATTTCATGATATAGACATAAATTAATTCATGAACGCAAAATTTTGTTATTTAAATACATACCAGCTAGCTATGGAAAATATTACTATACACTAACAATTAACTTAAAACAAATACAATAAAACTATAAAAAAACAACTATCTTAAGTCATATAATTCACAATTATATTTTATAGTACATTAATACAATTTTATAAAGTTTAACAATTTGTGATCATTTAAGAATTATCGTATATTTAATATTAATTTCGTTAAAAAAGAACAGATTACTTTAAATTCGAATTGGCGCAAAATATATCTTTTTTTCAGGAACTACTTAGAAATTATTTACCCAAAATATGCCGTACATATCATAAAAGACAATCATAAATACGCTTTATTATTATATTATCGAAATTAGATTTAATTACAGTAATTAAGTCTGCAGTGGATTTCGACAATGGATTTATAGCAGAAAACTTCACTATTCCAAAGGTCAAACCGATATTTATTTAATCCTATTTTTTTCTTAAGGGAGTCTTAACAGAGTCAATAGTAACATTGACGCACTCAAAGCTGCCAAAATATTATTTCAATAAAATAAATTTTCGTTCATTGAATTGTTTTTGGAGTTTATTCGTTACAAATATAATTATAATAAACATATTTACGGTTTTATGAAATTTCTTATTCGTATTTAATCGATAAAAAGTGCACGATACAATAACACATTTACGTATAGATTAATATTTCGCGAGTGTTTTATTTCGATCTTGTTTAATGCTTTGTGTTTTTCTTGTTTAGTGAGACTAAACTTAATATTATTTTACCATTATACAAATCAATTCCGGCCACTTATGTTATCAGCTTTATTATAAAACGTAGACTAAAATGTTTGTTACTTTTGCATGTAAAAAATTAACAACCAATGACAGTATTTTTAGACAACGTTTTATAATAAAGATTAAATGTCGAGATAAGGCGGTTAAAAGTTTAACATAGAATTGTCTTAATGGGCGCGAAAGGCGCCAACGAAGTATGTTGTGAGCTGTTTGTCCAGGATGGCGTAGAGGAAAGGTCGGTCAGCTTTGAATATGGGTACTGGCGGAGGCATACACCGCATCATCATCACCATGCCTGCGGAGCACGTGACTTGCTTGGGATTTACGCTAGTACAGCACTTTGCTTACACTAAGACCCGTAGTCAGAGTCATTTAATTATCTCGAATGGCGATTTCATAAGCTTTTTTCTACAATTTTTCTGTGAACTTATCTTGACTAATGGGATAACCGTTATTACTAAACGACTCTGAGCATAGCTGTTAGTGTTACGTTATCAACGAGTTAACATGCTTGGACACTATTTAACTTGTCAAACATCAAAAGGAATGTCTATGATAACTGTTTTATCGCGAGAGATTAAAAAGCACTCAGTAAGCTGTTAAGAAACCATAGACAAGTATTTTGTGAACACGGACAATGACCACTTTAAACACGCAAATGCTCGAGCTTGGTCACGTGACATTACAAACTCCATAGACAAGAAGAGAAACAAATAACTCTCGTCTCTTTGTTATCTCTACTCGACATGTTAGCTAGTTGATAACGCTTTTAGCAATATCCATCGAGCAACATAACGCGCAATTTTCCTGACGCTTGTAATATTAACGTTGTCTTAGAGTTCGGTACGAAGCTGTGTCCTGTCTGGTTTATAGCGGGCCACAAACGCCATCTGGCCTTTGATAATGACGCACCATAGGGCTTCTCTTGTCGCCGCGAAGATTAGCGGTGGTGGATTCAAGGAGCGTCGAGTTCTGACCACACCCACTGTCACGGCACACCCACATTTATTACAACCACCAAAATAAATGAAAATAAACCCACACCCTAAGCTATGCGTCTCTAGAAGGTGGCCGGGTATCCCGTATGGGTCATAATTCTAGGCGGGACGGGTAAGATACGGGGGCCCAGCCCCCCTGATAGACACGCTAAGTAAGCTAATAGTAAAGCACACGAATCTTCCATTTAACTACTATAGAATTGACCCCGTTTTAAATTACGAGAATTAGTTTTTCAATAATTAAATCATTACAAGTTTGCCATATAACACTTTCACCACAAGTATATATTAAGTATGGTTTTGAATTCTAATCCTTCATTCTGAATTCTACTTGTTTAATATTTATATACTATAATAAAATAAGAACAATTACTACCCAATCAGAAATTTTAAATAATATATATTCAGTAATACAACGCTATACTGTAAAACTTTAACTTTATCAAAGAACAACCAAACAAATATAAATTTGACACGCGTTTGTACATTTAAGAAAACCCCTTCTAGTTCTACTATATACTGACCAACTTCTTTGCCGCACTATAAAATAATGAATTTTAAATGGCTTACTACATGCGTGATTCTAAGCTGTTCAGTACGTGAACCAAACAAAAACATTCTTATGGTACTGTTAATATACAACCAATCAAATTTAGGATTACCATACACCTTATATGGATAGTCTTTGAGTATTAATAATATACATACCAGAGGCAGCAGCAGCTTCTGCTCCTTCTTCGTTGACTTCAATGAATGCTTTTTGCACTCCCTTAGACACAAATAACTTCTCGCCACTATCTAACATCCTGGTAAGTCCGGAGTCTGCAGGCTCGAATATAGTTTTGATTCCGAGCTGGAATAATAAGATAAATGACATAATATTACGAAATGTTTTTACGCAGAACATGTGAAAACTATACAAATAAATAGTTTTTAAAAACATTTTTGTAGATGGTTAAAAAGGTTTCAAATACCATTTTTATTGTCTCTTGAATGTGCAAGCTTGTAACTATAAAAACCCACAACCACGCATCTCTTATGGGATCTAACCGAGTTAACTATAATGACGGTAAAGTGCGCATTTTCTGGCGATATATGGGACGACGTTGTATGGACATAAAGACAAAGCAACCAAGTCGAGAAATGTCAACGTTTTAAGTGTATAAGAGTGACAAAAAACTGTAATTAAAAAATTCAACTATTATTGTAAAAAAAAATAAAAAAATCATTTGATCATATAGGTAACATAATGTACACTTATGACTCGTCAGTAAAGAAATACATATTAATGCTTCTAATTTTACATTTACTGCCAGTTCTCAAATCATGGGCGTGGAAGGGAAGAGAAGAACTGTCAAAAAACTCTCCGTTACTCTTTTTAATCGCCATTTTTTTTACACAATGTTTGTAAGGAGCTGCAACCATTACACCATGTTCCACATGATATATTAAGTAATTATGAATAATAATATAAATTATCAGCACGAGGAATGGTGAAATAGGAGCACGCACTTACATTCTCGTGGGAACAACACGCAAATAATAGTCGAAATAACTAACATCACCGCATACACGAATTCAAATACGACCAGTCACCACAAGTAGCACCCGTTCACGAGTATGACGCATGGCCAGCCATCGGCCCCCTCGCCATATTTTAGGGAGAGAGACAACCCGACGCACAGGCCTTGCACATCGGTTCTTTTCAACAATACAAGCATATAATTCTACATAGCTTTTTGGGTAAGTACCATCTATTCTACTTGATATAATGTTGATTCGTTGACGTCAATATTTTCGCTAGTTAGGTATATATAAATTTTTGCAACGAAATGTTAAGAATTATGTCATGGAAAAATGTAAGGACGTATGACTAATTTATGTAAATGCTTTTTAAATAGTTTGGCAATAGATAACTGGTAAGGCGATAAGGTAAAACACTAATATTATTGGCTATTTGTATTATTTCGTATTTTGAAATAATTTGGCAGCACTGTGCTTAAGCGTGCAAAGATAAAAAATTATCTCTAAATTACATTTTTCTCTCAAATCAAAAAAATCCAAATGCCGAAAAAATCTCTTTGCCACTCTTTTAGATCTCTTGAGTTCGGTTAAAAATCCAACTATGGTTCGATGAACTCTAAAGTTCTTTGTGTCAATTAATAAATGCATATCCTTATAAATTATGTTCAGAAATGCGTAGATACCGCAAAACTACGATTTTGATGTACTTGGACTGAAAGTTCCATCTCGATACGACTTTAATTTCCGAAAAATTTGTGGACAAATACGTGTTTGGAAGCTTAAATAAATCATTATATGTACTCAAATATTAAGCAATTCCCACAATATCACATACAAAATAACGATTGTCAATGGTCGGACAATTTACAAAACCTAATGTTAGTGCTGTATATAGAATAGTTATGTACATACATAGAGTAGAAATACGGTAGAAAGCTCTAGAATAGACACTATCTAGAATAGACAATACCTTAGGAAGAACTTCCATGAGGTCAATCTCGGTCTCAATCTTGAACTTGGGGATCGTGACATCCACTTTGGTCTCCTCCAAAGTCTCCACATCAGCCAACAGGTCATAACCATCAGCCAGCTTCTTAATAACATCATTCAAACCGTCGACCTTTTCCGGTAGGACGACCAGCATACTGGCTTCCTCGCCCTCATATTGCATTTTTAGGTACTGCAAATAACAATAATAATAAAAGCTAAAAAAAATTGTATGGAAGTATTAGTGGGTTCCATCTCGACTAGCTGTTTCGAAATATGTCGTATATCTACTAATAATTTATTTATAGGCAAATTTCTATAGAAGCATTCTTTTGTAACCAGAAACCATTAGTTGTATAGTGTTGAGAGGTGTGTACGCACTGAATTTTTCCCAAACCTTTATTCGACTGACGCACGTGCTAGTAAAAATTATATGCTACTAGCTGACCGGGCAAACGTCGTTTTGCCATGTATATCATTTATAATAAAAAATAGGGGTTGATCGTAGAGGGGTGAAAATTGAGGATTGTATGTATTTTTGTATGTTGTATCATAAAAAATAGAAATTAAAAATTTTGTCTAAAAAATAAATAAAAAAATGTAGGGGTGGACTTACCCCAAACATTTAGGGGGATGAAAAATAGATGTTGGCCGATTCTCATAGATACCGGATAAGCACAAAAAATTTCATCAAAATCGGTCAAGTCGTTTCGGAGGAGTATGGCAACGAAAACTGTGACACGAGAATTTTATATATTAGATTTGCAGTGTGTGGGGGCAAATTAAATTCAGCTTAACTCGAATTTATGCATAACGTGAATCCGGGAATCCGTTTACTAAAGGGTTTACTGTGATCATTTTGTTAATTACTATTGATATAATAAAGACATTGTTCCATTCAAAAAAACGAAGGCAAGGACATCATTCTTTTGTTTAAAATGGCCAACATGTACGTAACCTTGAAACGACACAAAAAGTTTGCAACGATTTCCTATTTAAAAGACACATCATACAAATAAACGATTACTCGGCACTGGAATTAAATGTAATCAGTTAATATTTTCATTACTCAGAACGATAAATTAGTCATTTATCAATAACTCTGTTTTTATAAAATTATCGGAATTTTATATCTGTTACAACAGTGATAGAAAATTGGCTTGCTGCCAAGAATTTTTGATGTTTATTTAACTTTGCTTATTTCTGAATGTTTAGAGTGCTATTAGTCTGTCGATTTCAATAAAACAATGAGAGCTTCAGTAATTATATAATTTACACGTAGATTAAATGTTATCGAAATTGCCTACAATCGATTTCAAGATAAAAAAATTCAATGAAATCTCTCTATTTTTATTATATATAAAATCTGAAAGTTGCTTAATGTACCGCATGTTTATACATTGATATAATAGTTTCATGTACCTACAGAGATTAATATGGGCGCAACATAAATAAGTTTTAACTACCTTTGTTACTTATTAGGCTCACAGAATAGTTCGATTTCACAAGGGTAAAAATGTTATATTGATGAAGCGCGAGCATACGAATAGGTATGTTAGCATAGTAAATTTTGTGCAGTTCAGCGCGAAATTGACAGAAACGTAAATTTAGAATACGTTTTTAGAACAAATTTTTTACTTTTTACACAAATATGCAGCTAGGTATGAATGGTCATACTGGACGCGATATATTATTAGTTAGTTTATACTTCGATTGTTCATGGATGAAATGACAATGTTAAATTTATTAAAAAACTAGCTGACCTGGCTAACTTCGTTCCGCCCTACAACCTTATAATATCGTTGTTACTTTAACTTATTTTAGGATTTCATTAATGTTAAGTATTACATTAATACAACTTTTTTGCAAATACAGAAATGTTTTATTGCTTGCCATTGCGAAAGAAGAATGGCAGTTTTACACATTAGGCATCTTCACTCTAGCGTCAATATGGCGATACTGCATGTTAAGCACTTTCTGATATCCAACATCTTTTGATCAGGATCAAAGCATGGTTATGCATCTCCTCATTCACTTCAAGATCGGAATTTCTTGAACTGACACGAATTCGACGTAAAATGATGCGTAGTTTTGTCAACAGATGGCACCATATGGTTTTTGCATTCGTAAAATTAATTAATTAATTTATTGTTATTCGATAACTTATCCGATATTTCTGCTATTCGGGACGGAAACAAATCCAACAAATCAAAAACCATGGCAATCTGTCCAGCCGTTCTCGAGTTATAAGTGTTGTAACAAACACGACTTTCTTTTATATATATTAGGGTGGTCCTTATTCCTAAGAAAAAAATTTTTTTTCTTTAATTTCGCGGGGCACCACGTAATTTGGATATATACCATAAAAAAGTGTTTCAGTATTTTTTTTGAAATTTTTAAATGATATTTAGAGGTCGCTACCAAGGTTTGAATTTTAAATAAAAATTGAAAATCTGTATTTGTTAGAATTCTTTATTTTTATACCCAGGTCTTAAAAATGTTACGAAATTATTGTTATTGTTATTAATTAAGATATTATATAGATAACTGATTTGTTTATTTTAAAGATACAAGGGTTGAATTGTTAGTATTAGGGAACTTTATCCTATACTTTTTTACCATCAAAAGCAAATATTGCTTTTGTTCTTCATTTGTGGTAATTATTTTTTTATATTCTTCCATTCCTCTCAGCTATGTCGTTCACTACTCGCAATAAATGAACGATATTTTTGGCAGCTATATAATCAGCGTCTTCGTTCCAGGTTTCGACGTCTTTTAAAAAAAACATGGTGAGAGATCTAGGGTCTGGAAGAATCTTAAGGAATGACTACTCACGAAGTTTTCTATTTTTTTTGTCGATATGTGCGATGTCAAGGTTTATTCGTTTTAAGCAATCTTCTGTGCCTTAAATTTTGAGTACTTCTACCATTTTTTTCTTTTCTTGAACTGAAACTTCGTCATTGAAAAACGCAAGCGAAACTATATCTTCTGACAAATTATTTAAAATCTTTATCTGCGCATCAGTAGCTATATTTTTTTTGAAGCTTTAAGGTCTATTAATAATTGTAAGTCGTTTCTTGGTGCTGACTGACTCGAAGACTGCTTGATCAATATTTGACATAAATCAGCACCGTGAAAATACATATTTCTCTCACAGCCTTTTCGTCCTTCTTCGTTAGCTTAAACTGATGCTTAAATAAATACATTTTTAAACTGTACAAGGCTCTTGCCATCCACCTAGCTCGATGAAGACCAGCAGGTCTCTGAAATGAAACGCTTTTGTCAGGTGCACCTCCTAAGGAAATGATAGTAAGATTCAACAGTTCTCTGTAGTCATCTCGAGGTTCATGTACTTGAAGTTGCTTTTATGCAAACGAAATCCTGTCTGCGGCCACTTCTGCAAGAATATTTGCATCAGCGTCATCAGCTGTTATTGATTTGAAGTCGCTTTGGTCAATAGTGTTACAATTGTTCTTAAATCTTTTGAATTATTGTATATCAGGAGCACTAGATGGGGCAAGCGATTGATCCACTACAGCTGACAACATAATTTCCATTATGTGGTGACAACAAGCAAACCAAAGCTTATTTTTATTCATTTTGCGCTCCAGAAGGACGAATACTCCACGCCTTAAGCCGGTATTTACAGCAGTAGAGTCAAAATATTGTCTAACATTTTGCTTTATAACTCAAATTCCATGACTTTATAGCTTCATAGACAGCTGGACGCACAAGCTTCGCTTGTTCCACGTTCCAATTTTGGAACAGCGAGTAGTTGATAAACTCCATATCCTGATGTCAAAATTGGCAGCCGATCTTTAGTTTTGTGTCCAGTAATATCTTCTAGAAGTTTACCGTCCCAATGGATTGTTAATGACGAATTAGGTTTAAACTCGCTTTTGAGCGAATCTGCACAGCATTGCGATTTTTGACCCATTACCGACGCATAGTAGATCTATTGACAAAAAATTACACGACGAAGTCTGTCATTCAATTTAGAGACATCAAGACTGGTATCTAATTGACTGTTAATAATATAAAAAAAAATTTATTTGTAAAAATTTTGACAGCTGGTAGCGACCTCTAAATCTTAACAAAAACAAAAACAAAAAAACACGTATTTCATATTTAGAGGTATATAATCAAATGAGAAAGTGCCCCGGAGATAATTCAAAAGTCGAAAAATAAGGACCACCCTAATATATATAGATATCTAATTCTAAGCGTGCGAATCAAGATGGCTTCAGTATTTTTTACAAGGGAACGTGTTGGCGGAACAAAGTAAGCCCAATTTTGTAACCTTGACAGTAATGGAATGTAAAGCTAGCGTTTTTCAATTAGCAAAAGTGACATGATTCATGAAAAAAGCAATATTGTAATTTTTACCTAATAATAGAAAAAACATCTTCAATGCGTAAACTTTAGCTAACCACGACCTGATGTAATCTAAATATTAATTTAACTTATTAATACGATAAATTATACACGTTTTAACAAGTTTTGTTTGTTCCTCGCTTAAATGGGTCCGAATTATTTATTTATAATCATCAAAACTAAAATTTTATCCGAGAAATCAATACGAATAAATACGGGTATTTCAATGGCAAAAAATTTGTTGTACTAATGCGATTGTGACTTTATAATTTATAGTTTGCAGATTTTAAAACAACAAAACTATGATCTATGGGCGGCACGAACGCCATAACGGTGAAACATTAAGAAATCATATTATGATTAAAGAAAATATAATATTTTTAATTTAATATGTATATAAAGAATATAAGTTAACAGAAAGTTCAGTAAATACCTGAACTCCAAGATCCTTGCTTTCACCATAAAAGAACTCTTCTTTGGCACTCATCATCGGAATGTCCACTGTGGTACTCTCATCAAGGTAGAATGGACGGTCATATGTCATCATCTTATGGAATGGTTTCAACCAGGTTCCCTGTTCACAACAATGCTCTTTTACTAATAATAATTATAAAACTTGATAAAAAAATCAGATTTTCAAAAGATTAAGAATACCAATTTTAATAATTATAAATGCAATTCAAATCTAACTATTGGAATCTTAAAGAATAATTTAATTTGACCTAAGACCAATAAAAATCAAAACAATAGGTCATCTTTATCATTAAAATTACAGTGACCTTCAAAGTAATTATCTACATACCTTAAAGTACAATGCATTCACCAAGACAAGGCGAGTGTCGCTGTTAACGCTGTCAGATGTTAATAAATCCTTAATGCGTTGATTGGTTTTGCTCTCCACCTGGGAAAGGATTTTCATTAAAAAGGGAATAAGCATGAAGCAGCTGCATTTATATAAGACTTTTAAGAGCATCTCTTTAACTCAATACTAAGAAATTAATGTAAATAGAAACATATATCTCAATTTATTTGTTGGTGAAGTCTCGATAATTTAAAATTGAGTTTAGCAAAAAAGTACTTACCCACTTATTGATTTCTTGAGCAGCCTTTCCACTTCCAAAGTCAATTGTTTTAAGGCCAGCATCAAACACTTTAATAGCATCACTCTCAAGGGCACTGTTTAGCTTGTATCCCCCATCTTGTATATACACTCTGTTAGCCACATTCAAAGTAATACCTTTAATAGATTTCAATTGAGATGACATGCTAGAGAAAGATGAGCGAATCTAAAAAAAAATCTTCATTAATATTTAATTTAAGCATATAAACAAATGACAGTTGAGTTAAATGAGATATAACTTTTTCAGCCTATAGAAGAGTCTGTCATGATCCCACTGAAGCCTAGACAGGGTGTTGCTTTACCACAAAGTTGAAACTTACAGCATCATCTTCAGGGAATCCAAGGGATTGCAATATCTCTTCATGTGCTGGACCTTCACATCCCAAAGCCACAAGAGCAAGAATGTATTCAGCAGATAATGGAGATGCAACCACACTGGTTGACTTGTCTAGTTCCTAAAAAATATTTAAAGCTAAAATCACTATTATAAAACAAACTTCCTTAAATAAATACCCCAAAAGTAATTAATTAAAATTAATAAATAATATTATATTTAGTTGAGAATTGGTATTTTATTTGTACAGCTACAAAACATTTACATTTAATTACTTTGTGTTTTCTATCACTATTAAAAATATAAAAAAAGGGTGAAGTGTAAAAAGATAATTCAAATATAAAACAATGAGCAGATTTTTAACACAAAATTCAACTATTAGCATACTTACATTACAGAACTTGGCAGAAAATTTAGCGATGGATGAAGATAGCGTCTTTGAATCCATGATTGAAGATGCAACAGCTTTTAAAAATATTGGTAGTACTGAAAAATATTTTAATATGTTACACGTCCGTCGTCACTCGCGGCTGTATGAATATTAGTTGGAATAGCAGTAGCACTGTGCTCTTAATATATCCAGACTACACACTAGAAAATTATATGAATCATCAGCAATCGGACGCTGTTTTGATGATGTCATTCGAACAAAACCAATAATATTTTTATTTTTTTGTACGCGTAACTCATGCCAAAAAATTTATTACTATCTTAGGAATTTTAGTTAATATATTTGGACAATTTCGTAAATAATCAAGTAAGTAATACACATTTTTTACTTACATAGTACACTGTAAAACCGCATCTGACAAAAAATTATTTACAACTATACGAAGTGTCTCATAATTGTTCTAATCAAAATCCGCTTGTTATCGCACTGATTACGGATAGTATTTACTTGATAAATCACAAACTGCTTACTAGTTACTATTATTTATTGATAATCGCTATTACGATACTGCAATAAGTTTCGTTGCCGGCTATTGATTTGTTTACCTTACGTGGCTTTAAGGTATTTGTTGATAATAGTAATTTTTTTTTTTGAGACTTCAATGATAAATAAAGTTAGACAAGCTTTATACTTAATACAATTTTGTTTTAATTTACTTACCAATTACAACTAAATTAATCTGAATTCACAAACTACAAAGCCTGATTTAAAAACACACTATAGTTATAGTCTACTATCTACTATCTAGTGACTATATATTATTATCTATGCGATGGAACATTATTATCGAATATGCATGGAAACTATAGTCTATCATACAGACTAAATTCTATCACTATAATTCACCACAGAGCACATTCAACTGTCAGACAAGTGTTTCTGGAAATTGGACCTAATTGTCTGTGATGTACATACTGCGTAGCTCAACTTCTAGTGCGTAAAGTAATTATTCTGTGCTCCGTAGACGGAATCACTTCGGAAAGATTGAAATGTAAGTATGGAAAAGTAGACCATCATCATAATAGGTATCTGAAAAGTTGAAAACATGTGAATTGAAACTTTCGTTCAACGACGCTTTCAATATTACATAACTCTCTGTAGGTACTTGAGAGATAAATTGATTTTTTTCGGGTATATAAAAATTAAAATATTTTGAATGCGCAGTGTTTTATTGGTTTATAAAATACGTGATCCTGAATTCGTTTCTTATAGTAACAACATTTTTTATGGCTCAATAGGTCGATTAGCTGTTTTCCTTTTGTTAATAAAGGCTACATGCTACAATTACCCTTACAATTATAATCAGATTTTAATATTTTAATTCGTTTCAATACATTGTAAGACTAACTTATTGAATTAAACAATGTATCATTCAAAAGTATAATTAGTTAAAAGTTTTTTGAGAAACGTCCTATGTTCTGCAAATGTGTTTATTATCTACAATACTAAAAACCTTTTCGGCTTCAAGTCTCATTTAAAGCTACTATGAAAGAAAAACGTTATTGTGACAAGCTGGCTTTCACTATTCTTAAAAGCAGAATACAATGTTCGTCAAAATTAATGCATAAACACATTTTTGATATGGAAAATTAATAAAACTCTTATATTTAAAAATTACAAAATTACAAAAAAACAGAAATGTACAAAAATGGAAAGAAATTAAGTTCTATGGGCAAACTGTTTGCCCGAAAGTACAGTTTATGCTGTCCACCGCGAGGTCCTTCAAAACCTGGTTGTCAATGCGGATGTCCGACATGCCCTATGCCCGGACAAGGACCGAAGATAACGCCCAACCCATGTTGTCGTCCCAGCATTATCCCTCCAAACCCTTGCGTGCCTCGCTTTCACCACGAGAAAGATTCTTGGAAGAAATATAAATTCCTTACGTTCTTTGTTGGCTTTCCTCTTATAATAATACAAGGTTTTATTTGCTATAATCACACGCTGCCTGAAAAAGGAGAATGTCGGGACTATGAATACATGCGCATACGCAATAAAAAATATCCATGGAGGGACGGTGTTCAATCTTTCTTCCACAACGATCACGTCAATCACGTTCCTGGTGAATGTACTCCTCCACCCTTGGATTGCGACTAAGAAAATAAAACAAATAAAACTGTTAAAAATCAGCGTAATTTTTCATTGAAATTTGTATGACTACCTTTTTTAGCGTGATAACAATGATCTTGCGAAAACCGGCGTCACGGATTTTCATACCTGATGCTCATGCATACTCAAGAGCCCTAACTGCTATAACTGCTATAGCATAGCCTTCTCATACAAAAAGCACCTCAGGCTTAAAAGAGAGCGTGTTCCGGAACGAGTCCCCAGTTTTGAATCTACGCGCCGCGCCGGCTAGCCTATGTACCCCCTGGTCTTTACCTCTGTCGCTCACTAGCCTTCTGCTGCATTACATGTTCACAGGACAAGGAGCTAAAACCTACCGAACTCAGACTCAATTAAGAGGTTTTTTGTTTGATGTGCAGTAAATAACCTTACTTCAATGTGTATGTACTAATTAAATAGTGGAAAAGCTTAAATTAAGATCAATGCAACTCACAAAACTGGACATATTTGAATAGAGAACCTTGCTTAATAATGCTACCGCGCATATGAAAATATAAATAGATAGCCTCAAAACTTAAGCTAACTAGTTGGGTTCTGGTATGCGCACGCACGTCAAGGCGGGTGGCTAGGGCGGGTCAAAGAAAGCAGTAGTCGAGCGATCAATAGCGCTGCTGACGTCAGTGTAGCGTCGGGCGCGATTGGCCCGCCCGGCATTATTAAATAAACCTCCCGAGAGAGTAGCGCGCAGCGGGCCAGCACCGCAGCACGCGGCGGGCGCGCCATCGCTCGCGGCCGCCCGCCATGGCCGACATGCCGGACCTCTCGCACCTCACGCCCGAAGAACGCGCCATCATCGAGGGCGTCATTATGCGGCAGCGCCAGGAGGAGCAGCGCGAACACGAAATTATGAGGTGTGCTCTATTCGACCTTCGACCCCTTTAGCGTAATGTGTATTCTGTGACCGAAATCAGTGGTGTCGTGGTAAAAACCAACGCTGTCACCCTGCAGACACATACGCGTACCTCGAGTCTATAATGGTTAACAAAAATCGACCGCAGAGATAAAGGTACGAGTTAGCGCATCCTGCATAGTCGAATCAATTTCCAACGTTTCGATCAAATCTTTTATCAATAAAGTGACGCATCGTTGAGTGTTGCTTTCAGCAAAGTTAATCGAATTAAGCAAAGAATTTTATAGTCTTATTCTCTATTAGATGTAACTAACATACCTACACAACCTTAATACACATTTAAGTATTTATTACCTACTTTTATTTATAGTTTTAATCAGTAATTGTTAAAATAAATTCAAACCGCTTTCAGTAAACGTAAAATAAATCAGTATGACCTACTTTTTTCATTTATTGCGCTAACATAGTAGGAAAATGTAATGCGCATACTGGGTCGGGACTTACGAAGTTCGAAAAGATTTTGCTGCTATCTTCTCCTTTCTGATAAATGTGTCAAGATCTCTTATTATATGATTTGTTAATTCGGAAAATAATGTGAGTTTTATTAGATTTTATTTTGTTTTTATTTTATAAATTTGCCAAGGTTTGACAGGATGCATTCCTTTGCTTTGCTTTAGCTTTAATGTAATATTGATTGCTATGTATAGCTAGAAAAAGTTATTATTATTTCTGGATAATAGCTGAAATCGACCATAGTAGTCTATGGGAAATAACATACTGCAAAAAATAATAATATAATAATTTAGTTTTCGAACCAGTGCATTTTCAACAAAGACATGATCTTTTAAATAAAATAGCTTCTAAAGAAAAACGCTTTTTACCGGATTAAAGTTATGTATTATTATTATAAATTTACAACTATTTGTTTATAATAATAATACATAACTTTAATCCGGTAAAAAGCGTTTTTCTTTAAATGTGTAAAGGTTATGTTAATCAAAGACAATACCAAAATAGCTTCTATTCGATTTAAACAAAAAAAAATTATATTAGACTGATTTCGCAAAAGCTTCCGACAAACTTGCCAAGCCAACTAAGTCAATAAAGGCTTTCTGACTTCAATCCTTGCGTACTAATAGTTTTACTTTAACTTTCCATCATCTTAATTTCCTTATTTTTTGTACTGACAATTAAATTAAATTAATGTTTTTTCAACGTTTACTAGGTAGATACCTACTTTGTTTAAAACGTTTCAAAGATTCTCCATCTTTTATAATTAACCCCAAGTTTTTTCTAGCCTTATTAATAATAACACGTTTCTGTAGATATGTAGATTTATAAATGTTATTATGGGATTTTTTTAAATATTAAAACTTTTCGAACCTTTCAGTCTTCGGTCAATAATAACAATGTCCCGAAAGTCGCAACTTCATGATAAATAAATACCATGCCAGTATTAGCTATGAGGATTATAGTTGGTTAAATTTATATTAACTCAAGTATTCTACCTACATGTCATATTATTATAAAATGTTTGTACCCCAATACATTTAATAAATAAAAATCTTTTCTCTTCTTTATAATGAGATATCGATAGTCTCTCTGATAAGATTAATTAGGTACATTTTAATCATGCCATTTAATTTACTTTTGCACTTTTTTGCAGCTGGGATGTATAAGCGACTCCCTCTAGGCTTAGATCGTAAAAAATACAATGATCAAAATTGTGACAAAGTGCCAGAATTTCGATTTTTTTTTGTAATACAAACTGTTGTTTTGCTTGCAATATGGATAATTTCCCTCAACTTTATAAACGTATGTTGCACAGACGAAAACAAGACGAAGTAGCGGTTCTGGAGCAAACAATACGTACCAGGAATGAGATGCAAAGGGCTGCTGGAGTGGAACTGGCAGCCACATGTGAAATTTGCTTGAAGACCAAATTCGCTGACGGAGTAGGGCACTCCTGTCATTATTGTCGAGTGAGGTGCTGCGCAAGGTGTGGGGGCAAGGTCACTTTACGCTCCAACAAAGTCAGTACTTTCGCATCGTAAAAACATTTTTTAAAGATTTGTGCAATGACAGTGTAACAAAACATAAATGTCGAAGCGTGGAATAAAATCGGAATGAGTATCTTTGTGATATCTAAAAAATATGTTTCTCTATACTGTTTTCTAAAAATGAGGCATCTTCTAAATTCGTTGCTTTGTAGTTTCCGCTATATGAAGACGACCTGTGGTAAATGCACATAATAATTCACAATTTTATTATGCAGTTATAAATAAAATATTTTTTATACTTATTTTAGAATTGTCTACAGCTGTAGGCTATTGTGTGTTTTTTATTGTTTTTTTTTATTCCGCATTCGACAAAATTGTTTTACAGGTCATATGGGTCTGTATTCTCTGTCGTAAAAAGCAAGAACTGTTATCAAAAACTGGACAATGGATTCACAAAAGCACTGGCCACGATTCAATGCTATGGAGAATGGAATCGGACTTAAGAAATTTACCATCTCAGGTAGATTCAACATTAGATAAAAGACCCAAATTAGAGAGAGCGCACAGTGCAGCAGAAAAAGAGAATCAACCGTTGCAGAGATCTAGTAGTGCCCTGCGCCGGCAGTACAGTCAACAAGAGGCTAAGTGCTATGGGGAACTAGAAGGACTCTCTAGGACTCACCCGCATCTCGTACACTCAAGGCAAAAGTCAGCCTACGGGATAGACGACATGGGAACCCCACATCAGCCAACGCAGCTATTGCCTCTACCCCACACGCCTGCCTTACACCCTCCGATGCCGCCGAGATCCTCATCTTCTGATGACGAAGTTCCAGAGTGCGTTTCCGATGAAAACGACGAGTACCGGGACCGCGGTGAGTGATTTACCCGCTTTCCATTCACCGTCCTCCTCTCCGGAATGTCATGAGTCCTTGCCGAGGGTTTTTTTACTCCCACACTACACAACGAACACACCAATTGCGTACATGCACATTACAATACCTCACTCATAATCGTTCCTAACATTATGCAAAGGTGTTCCGTGCGAGGTTTTACTATTTCAGTGTTTTCAGGCATCGCAAGGTAAAACGTTATAATAGACGCATTCTTGTTAAGATCTTATTATACTTTCAATAGTTATAGTAATATTTAGTGATGATCATATTCATTAGACAGGTAATCCTAAGAAACAGGCGTAGGAATCGTTCATAGAACTTTTTGATAACTTAGTTATTATTTGCAGATAGCTGTTTAGAAAATGATACTTAAAAATGATATTTGTAAAACATACACGTTCCAAAAATTCTAGACTATGTGTCAACCGTAAGCGTCTAGCACAAACTCGTACGCGCCCGGTCTGCGAAGTCATCGATCGTACTCCATGAATTTCTTGCTTCAATACCCCATCCTGTTTATATTACAGGTAGAGATAAGAGCTGCCCCGTTGCTGGTGCGAGAAAGCAGCGCCAAGCGATGTTAGATGAGAAAATGAATAAATTTTTATCGGTGAGAAGGACTGGGGGTTTGCGTTGTAATTTATGCTCAACGTTAGCTGTTTTTTACCTATCGATCTCCTTAGTCGTTTTCGTCGTCTTGTACGTCTTTGGTCTACCATCTGTGATCGCTGTTCATTTCTTTGTCTGCCCATACTTCTTTCGAGTAACGATGTTATTATTTAAAGTGTAAGTATATTTCTTACTGGCGAACGTATATTAAAGAATTGGTCCTATTACGATATATTAAAAAAACTTAATCAATAAATTTACTATACGTTCGTTATATTCCTTAAAGTAGGCTAAAAAAGTCAGCGAGAATTATTGTATGGACTTACTTAACTTAAAATAATTTAAAAACTTGTATACTTTTTCTTCGCCTAATTTAAGGAAAACGCATGTTGGGGGAAAAGAAGATTGTAATATATATTTGGTGATATGTTTGTTAGTTTTGGTGGAGTGCATCTTTGGTACTTAATTATTGTTTGTATGATTGGGATAACTTGTCACACTTTCTTTCCGCTTATGCGTTAACACTGCTTTGACTGCGAAACATTAACCAAGATCTTAAAGCCATCATCACTTCTCAGAAATATGTACAGAACTTAGGCATAATTTGTTAGACCCTGAAAAAAGCTTTGGGGTATACATCATTAAAATAAAACCCACAATCGATCCGGGCGCGTACGGGCGCGCAAGTCGTTGAACGGTGAGATTAGCGCGTACTACGATGCTATTTGTATAATATCGTTCATAGGAGATCTTGAGGCGTGCGCTTCACTTCGGAATCCAACTCGCTCCAACGTGACCTCAAACAACTATTACAATTTAACTAATCATTCGCCGGCCTCCTACATACCCGAGGGACGCGGTGTCCTCGATACTGGTAGAAGTGTCCCCACAGGCGGACGAAGTTTTGACTCCGTCACAGATTGTCGTTGGCGCACTAGGGAAGACGCTGAAAATGCATATTTACGCCCATACACGCGTGACGAACCTCAACGATCCGATCGTGCTGTATATAAAAGTGCATATCTGTGGGAAGACTCCACAGATAATAGACGATTTACAGAAAGAAGAAAAAAAACTGTGAGGTTCGATGGGCACGAGGGAGCGGCGACATTCCCGCGTGGTGGACGAGACTCCTCTGGGGTCCCACATGACTGGGCCTCTTTGCGTTGGGAATCTGAAAGACAAACCAGTCAAGATTCTGCTACGAAAGATTCGGGCATCGACACATCTAGCACATTTACTTCCAGCGAAGATTCGAACAGGGGCGAGTGCCCTAAGGTACACCTCATGGCTACATTTTGGCTTGCTTAATTACGACTAGAAAGAAATCAAAGCTTCAGTTATGTTTATTTTCAGTTCTACTATTATGTCTATACATATAGGAAACAAACATTTTATGTTACCTTACGCATCATTTGAATACATGTATTGTAAATAAAACGTGTAGGAATTAATGTTTGGCTGTGGCATGTGTGCACACCTTGGCATGACTGTAATTCTGTATTCATGTGCGATGCATTTGCTAGTATTGCTGAAAATTTCTGGATAAATTTGAAGTAGTTGAAAAAAAAAACCAATTTGCCTTATATTCTGTGAACGTTTTCTGCAATAGTTTCCATTGAACTGGCAAGTGTCACCTGATGGTACCCGAATGGTCGGTCACATGGTACTTCGAAAAAGTGTGGTTGAAGGAAGTTCACACTCCTCATCAGCAATTCTTGGGCTCAAAGTTGTTGGTGGAAAAATGCTACCTGATGGTACTCGTGGAGCTGTGGTAGAAAAAGTGAAAAAAGGATCCATCGCAGATTTGGAAGGCCAGTTGAGAATAGGTGAGTTTTCATTTCTATTTGACCAAATCCACACAAACTGTCTGTCACTTTTAGAAAACCAATGCACATAATAAATAACGATTATATTAGCGGTAGTTTAAATTTTTATTATAGTAACAAGGGTTAGCTATAGCTTAATAATACACATGCCGGACACATTATTTGTCGATCAGTTCTTCACATCTATCGCTTCTAGGGGACGAAGTATTGCAGTGGAATGGCATGCCACTTCAAGGACGAAGTGCTGATGAGGTGACAGCAGTAGTGGCTAATAGCAAGCATGACACGCACGTAGAACTAGTGGTGACACGGCCACTGGCATCTGCGCGACTGCTTGCACAGCCTTGGAGGTCTCATAAAGGTGGGCGATAACCGAAAGACGCTTTGCTTTTAAGGCCACATATTAGCTTTACACCTATTGTCTATGGTACCAATTTAAAATATTATTCCAACTTAAGATAACAATACAATAAAACTTTTATGGTTTGAATTATAAGATTTTAAAGGATAGAATTAGATTTAGTTGTATTTAATTGGTATTTTTTTAGAAGTTTACACGGAGGTGCTTGGTGGCGCTGAAAAGCCAAGTGTTTTAGTAACATCACCAGGGTCACCTGATATATATGGACGAAGACGTAATGCCAGACAAAACAATCAAAATGCATATGTTGCTGGTCGAATACAGGTACTTGATTTTTGACCAACATAAAAAAGTACATGATTTTGTCGGAATTTCTTTATTTTCTACCCTAATTATTGTATTCATTTTAGTTAAAAATCTACTTCGACATGGCAGCGCTACAGCTTTTAGTCACCGTAGTGTCTGCTAGCGGCTTGACTCCTAGAGCAGACGGCTCGCCACGATGTCCTTACGCGAAGATATTTCTTCTACCGGACAAAAGCGAGAAAAGCAAACGTAGAACAAAGACTCTAGCTAATACTTTGGAGCCAAGGTGGAACCAGACTTTCGTTTATTGTGGAATACGTTTTAGTGATATAAAGAAGAGAACTTTAGAGGTAATATAAAGCGATGAGCAGACATTATCTACAACAAATGAAGGTTTAAATCAGTCCTTTGTTTGAAAAATAAACATACCCATTGCTCATTAATAATAATGCGTTTGGTTTAAACAGTCAGCAACCGCACTTCACAACGTTACCGCAGTAGATTTGCTTAAATTTAATAGGGTTTTGACTGAAGTTTATTTGCAGGTCACAGTTTGGGATTTAAATCGTTACGGGCCTAACGATTTCCTTGGTGAAGTTCTTCTAGATCTAGAAAATATGCCAATGAATCATGAACCAAATTGGTACAAGTTAAAGCCGCATGATGAATTTGCTGGTTTTGGGGTAAGGATATTATATTTACATCAAAAGAATCCCACCGATTTGCAATAGAAGTACCATCACTAGAAGTCATGTCCATTTCACAGAGATATCGTGAAGATGAAGCTGATGGCGAGCATCTATCTCCTCCATCTACGTCCAATTCTCGCTTGTCAGACTCTGACACGCCCAGCGAGTGTGACTTGAGGAGACATCACTCTCTCTCCAGTCTTGCTTCTAGCTCGAGTCCGACACCACCACACGAAGTATGTGCACATACGTAGAGATGTTTATATTTAATCATAATACATCGAATTGACCATGTACATATAAAAAGGATTTGCAGGTGGACGGAACTCGTTGTAGTCGACGCGATATGTCTCCCGCCGGTCGAGTGAGGACCACTTCCGTAGCTAGGGAACGGGTATGCTAATAACCATAATTATAACATATATATATGTATAATTTTTCTCTATTTAAGTATAACTTCTAGATACATTTCTGTATGTAATTTTATCCGCAGGGTCCCAGCTACGTAGGTCGGTCGCAATCAGCGGCCGGAGGGCGAAGCGCCTCACCGCGGCGTTCCCTGTCTCCGCCCAACGACAGGGACGCCTACCGCTACACAGGTCTTCCACGAACATTCCCAATCATTCTTATGTCTGATATGTTTTTTCATAAATCTTGACATGACAACTTAATACAAATACAGTTCCAATAAAAGTAACAAATGAGAATGTGACTAAGTTAAGGCGACACTTTGAAACTCATGTTTTATTTAGAATTTCTGAAGGTTTTACGGGTCATCGCTTTTCAAAGCGTCGCTTATCAATTACAATGTAAATGGAGTGAACAGCGGGCAGTACCCCGCACGGAACACTATAAAGATTTGCGCGTTCATTACTATACTCACCAACTTTATCTGCCTTCACATTTTTATTTCACTGTCCGTCCTATCCTCAACCTGTGAGCACGCTGAACTCATTTTATATGTCGATGTTATTATTTATTATGATTTAAGCAACTAACTGCATGATTCAGCTATCCGATTTCTATTTCAACGATAACCTTCGTAAGTTTTTATTTTACATATCTAATAAGCTTTAATCATGGACTCATAGCCTCTTGAAGTGATGTAGATGTATCGTTTCTTCGGGTCTATAAAGTTTGAGTACTATTTAAAATAACAGCAACTAATGTGGTGATTTGGTTAATATATAGTGTGTGAAGATCGTGACGCCACCCGTTTGCCCACACACGCGTACGCTCCACGCTTTCAATCACGATCTGCAACGGCTACCCCAACGACCAGCCCTAAGAAACGCCAGTTGCCTCAAATACCACATCAGGTAAAGAAACAGAATTTATAGGGCACACAACATAATCAGCTTTAGCAATAAAATCAAATGCGTAGAAATTATGCATTAATTGCATTATTGTATGTATTCCTATAGTACATACACCCTTTGACGTGTTCTGAATTAAAAATAACTTCTTTGAGAAGAAGAGAGAAGAAGATATTGCGAAAAAGGGGACTTGTTACTTAGTAATTATTATTAGTTCCCTTTGAAATAATATACATTTATAAACAGAATACCCAGCGAGCGATGCGCGCGCAGGTGTCCGCGGACCTGGAAGAACGTAAGTGGATCGCCCCGCATCACATTGGCGCCACACTCACCTACCGCAGCACGCCACAAGGTCAATACACCCACACATACAGACATACACTACGATAGGCCCTAGTCATCACTTATAATCATTATTATAGATACGGCCCCGTGCCAGAAATCTATGGAGGTCTATCAGATTCAGAGAAATAATCAAAAATAAATCTCAAATTACATTCACTGGTAGTCCCAATCATATGTTAACCTCTCATATTAATAACCTTATTGCACGAGTAATAAATTTCTGTTAACCACACAACGTCACTCCATAACAAAAGCTTTGCTTTTGTAGTGTTTAGATTTTAGTGTAGATAATCTGAATGAATATACTAGAAATATTTAATTGGAATCTAAATTGAGACATATCTATTTAGATTTTGTAACTTGCAAATTGGACGAATAGGGCATTTTGTTGAAATCATTAGGGTGGGAAAGGCACTATGCAGGACTTTCGGATTCGGAATTGGCATCACGTGGTGGAGGTTGGGCGCCAAGACGTCGCTTGTCTCCCGATGCGGCCGCTGGAGACTCGGACATCGAATCCGTGGCCTCGGTCACTTCTAGTGCATTCAGTACGCAATCTGAACGACCACGTCCAACCAGGATGCTTAGGTAATGTCTACCACAACATTACCATTATGATTAATAAATGCATGTTACACAGTTTTCACATACTTTTACAGCAGGAAACGAATATTTCGACTTAGTAAATCCTCATCCTGTGATAGCTTTGTAGAACCCCCTTCTCATATGTCCTATAAATATAAGCCTAGCACATGGAGTTCTTACTTAGGTCGTAGCTTGGGGAATCGGTATAAGCCTGAATTCTATCCATTAATCAACAAAACCTATTCTAAACCTCACTTTCATAGTAGCATACCTCGTAGCCATTCCATAAGTAGTTTAAGAAATAGTTTTCGCTCCTTTGGCAGAGCTTTAAGCTGCCCTGAACCAGACGAAAGTTTATATGAATATAGCAAAAATTACGTGTCTGATATTATTAAAAAGAATTTAAAATATCCGAACTATACCATTCTTCCCGATATAAGTAGAGTAGTAAAATCGTCATTAACTAAGTCTAATGGTTATAAATACTTAGACGAATATCCGATTGAAAATCGAAATGTAAACACTGACGATTTAAGACATAGAAAGACTAATTTAAGATTATTAAAACATTTACGCGGGTCCTTTAATTTTCAATCTTTCGACGACGAAATCTTCATTAGAAGCAAATTACCTACTATTGATGATCAAGATGATGAATTAGACCATTATCATGGATACGGAAGTGACAGCAGTTTAGCAACAATGATACACGTCAGTATTGATAAACCTAAAAATGATATTTATCAAAACGATTTATTGACAAATCTAAGTACCGTAAGCAGTGCTACCAGAAAAGGTTTATCACTAGATTTTAGTACGATTTACGGGCGTAACTCCTTGGATAAAGCATACTATAATTCAACAGTCATTACAAGCCCACATTACGATACACTTAACAAAATAAATACCAACTACAGCAAAAATTATTTTAAACGCAAAGGTATATATAACTCGTTATTGACCAAGATTCCATCTCCTTCTTCAATTAAATCAGTGACACCTGATGATATATTCGACTTATACAATAGGTTGTCTGCATACGATATTCTAGATGACAAAAATGAAGACGATATTATGTTACATAAAACTAAACCGAGATACAAGAAACGCGTAAACATGGTAAGCATAAATGAAATTCCGACTGTACAAGAATTTTATTCCCCCGATACTCCTACTCCTCTTTCGAGCCCAGACTTCAATACGTATAGGGAACCCAGAGTAGTTTCCAACACTCGTCCCGCATATCACACATATCCAAAGAATCATGTAGATCAAGAATTTAGGAGTAAAGCTAATTCGTTCTCTAATTTCTCTTCCCCAAATCACGGCTCATCTCATCGCGCTCCTGCTACGCATTTACCTCCTGATGGCTCATCTACGGCTCCTAATACGCCACCAAAACAAAACGAATCACGAGATGGAAACGAATGCACACCGAATGAAAACACTAAACGGAAGAGTATTGTTGAAACGGAATCACAATGCAGTAATGACTATGGCAGTCGAGATAATGGCCGCAATAATAATCAACCGCCTACCCTTGAGAGGCGAGAGTCAAGGCATGGGCAGTTTACGCGCAGTTTAAGCAACACCGATGCACCGGACGAAAAAGCAGGTAAAAATATAGGTTAAAGCAGGTTAATTTTGATATAGAACTGTAGCCATAACATGAGCATATACGTTCGTTTTAGATGGCAGTTTAAGTGATACAGCGCTCGGTGGGACTTCTGAAAACGAACCAGCGGGTGACGATGCATTATTAAAGGCTGAGCCACGTGATTACTTTGGACCTGGAATGGGCAAAAAGAGTAATTCAACGTCTCAATTATCAGCTACAGGTGATATGTGTTCTGTTTACAACAAAATTATCTTTTATTTCTCTCTATTCCTCAATTTGTGAATAATATCTTACCAGTAATAACCAGATATGTTATCAACATCGACAGGGCGAAAAAGACGGTTAGGTTTCGGTAAACGCGGAAAAAATTCCTTTACCGTTCAACGCAGTGAAGAAGTGGTTCCTGGAGAGTTACGAGGAGGCGCTGGCGTATCCCGGGCCTCCTCGGCCTCCAGTGAGAACGAGGACGACAGGTTGGCACTGCTCATAATGCCAACATTGACATAATAGTGACTTATGAGGCGGTAGAATCATTACGGCCGCGATTATCCCACATGTCACATGCATCAAGATAACTTTTTATGTGCGCCATGTTGCTTTGTAAAGTCAGCTACGTAGTGGCTTTTAGTGGCATAAAAATACAAAGATAGTATTTGAACTACAGGTGTTGGCGAATCTTCAGCTAGAATAGAATGCTCGATAGCTAATAGAATTAGTGTTGATCAGGTTAATGATTAAGTGATGAGCATTCTAGTTTTTGCTAAAGATTGCTCAGTCAGATCAAAGATCTCTTATAATGATATCGTGTCAGAATATTACGTCTTTTTCACTATTTTAGTTCAAGAATGTATAGTGAATAATTATAAATATACCTAATTGTACAATACCTAGTAGTCGTGTAGTGAATGTTGTGGGCCACCGTGACCGTGCTTTTCGCGTAGAAGGCGGGGGCGGCGGCCGACGCAAGCGCAGCGCAGTGGTGACCAGCTTCAAGCGCTCGCACGAGGTGTCGTCCAGCCTCGTCTCCATATGTAGCTCTGAGGGATCCTCGTAAGTCGCCCGCTCGTCCGTTCTTTGCCAACGATCTCTATCTTTGTGCCATCGATGTTGCTCGTCGTCTTCTTCTACCCTCTGCCTTCGTCTTTTTCGCATGTTGCAATGTATCGGTGTTTTTATTCTAATGTACGCACGCACGAATTCGCACAGGCAAGCACTAGGCTCTACCGTCAAATTTAAGGCGCGGGGACGATTGCTTTACGAAGGTTTGAATGTTTATGAGTGATGTCGCTTAATATTCTGTATGCACGACTGTGATTGGTGAGAGGTGGCTTTTTACAAACTACGCACAACAATTATGTGTACTCAATAACTCACACGCCTACACCATATATCGTTTTGTACATGCATGCCCTACACAATTCTTTATGGTGGCAATATTATTGCATAAGCTGGTGAGTATTTAAACCAAAACCACAATTATAGAAGAGAAGTAAGTGGAAAGCGCGAAATAAATCACAAGTAGGAAAGGAAGAACCTTATTATACATTCATTTTAATGTCCCTAAAAGTTTAATCTACCAATCTTTCTTCTCAAGAATGTCTTACCATCAGCTTCATATTATAAACAGTGTATACTATAAAACAAACGTCAAAGGACCATAAAACCATAAATAATTTGGCAATTGACAAATGCTTGTTTGAAGGTGTTGATTTTATGGTACTTGACTTTGTTTCTATTCTGTCCCCGCTCGTTTTTAAATGTTTCTTGCTGTACTCGTTGACTACCGCCCTCTCCATCACTATTGTATCAATGTTGTTATATGTTTAACTATTCTTTACCTTAACCAGTAGTTAGTTTTAAATATTTCTAATCTTTACTTCTTATCGTATTTCGTAATGGAATACTTACATAATTATATTTTTGTTCTTGAACTTCTAGTTCTACTAAATTTAAGCAATAAAATAGCAAGTTAATGAAACAGCTCTTAGTTCCACTTCAATGCCATTGAGACAGGTGTAATTTGAAACTTTTTGGGTTTTGGTGCTTGTTTGGCCGATTGTAATAGTGTTTATATCCTATATATATATATATATATATATATATATATATATATTATATCTAGAATTTAGTACAGAATCAAATAGAGCAATATAACTATTGTCTATTTCTTTATACTATCGACCCCACATATATTTTAGTATGAGCTTTAGCTACAGATACAAAATGAAACTTGCCGCAGTCTGACAGTCAGACAGAAATTACGGAGGGAGTAAAAATTATTGGATTTGCGTTCCCTAATTGCCATCATTTCCCATAAAATCTGATAAAAGCCAAGAGGCTGATTGCAGATGGATAAAGAATAAAAAAATACAAAAATACAAAAGCAATGATTAAGTGAAAACAATTCAGCTATATCATATGTCAAAAATCATTTATTCATGTAGGTAACACAATGTACACTTATGAACGTCAAAAACAGAAATATATATTATATATAGCCAGTCCTAATAAAAACTTGATTTGTGCTGTAAATTTTTACAAAAGACCTGTTAATAAAGTTTTTGGAGTGCCATCTAGTGACGGACTTGTTTTATATAATTAAGCACGCAAATTCACAGATGGTCGCCGGGTATGCGAGGCTCGAGTTCGTCTGATGGAGGCGGTCTATCTGACTTCATTGATGGACTGGGTCCAGGACAGTTGGTCGGACGGCAGCTATTGGGAGCACCCACTTTGGGAGATGTTCAATTGTCTATGTGCTATCAGAAGGGCTTCCTTGAGGTACTTTTGTGTGGCAATTATGACCAAATTCCATATGGAAACACATATGCACGCAGAATATTTTTATATGTGATGACTAGCAACATACATAAAGAATTTATTTAAAACAGTGTAAAAAAAATCGTGTGTCCAATTCACACGTGGTAGAAGTGAAACCTTCAAAAACAAAGTTTTTATAATTAAAATATGTAAATTAGACTTTTTTTCTATCTAAATGTAGGATCTTTTCTTTAAAAAAATATATATTTTAATGTTAAATTTTTATTTATAACTTTAATATCAATCTTTAATTTGGTAAAAACTAAAATAATAAAAGTTTGAAATAAATAGATCCAACGTGGGAGAAAATGAGATAGGAAGCATTATACAGTGTATAAACTTTTAATTAAGTGTAGTACGAAGTTTTCACTTCAAAAAGTTTCTATAACTAATGATTTGTAAATAAAATTGATAAATAATCTAATTTTATAATTAAACTACTTACTTGACTTACTTATTTAATTTTCATCAAATCTGTTTTTTTTATTTCAGAAAATGTTTAAATACACACTAATTTAAAGTTTATACACTGTATAATGCCTCCTATCTCACTCTCTCTCACGCCAAATCCTATTAATTTATGTGTCTGTCTCTTTTTACTGTCGCTTTTTCCGTTGCATCCGGTTTGAAATCACAACGATTCTAAAGAAGTTCCACTTCAATAAGATTTAGATACTGTATGTAGCTAAGAAAATATCGTAACCATGGTAACGAACACACATTATCGTTAGTGCAGGTTTTATAAAAAGTATAAATTGCACAGGTGGAGGTGATCCGCGCGCGGGGGCTCCAAGCCCGTCAAGGCAGCCGTACTTTGCCGGCGCCCTACGTTAAGGTATATTTAGTAAGCGGCAAGCGATGTATCGCTAAGGCCAAAACCAGTACAGCTCGACGGACCTTGGACCCGCTGTACCAGCAGACCCTTACGTTCCGAGAGAACTTCAAAGGGTGTATATTACAAGTGAGTCAATTGATTTTAAATAACCTTTCTACGGTATTTAATAAATAATTTTCATTAATGGGATCTTAATTATTTTGGGACCAAACTTTTTAAATTTGTTTTAATTTTCTATTTATCAATTTTAAATTCTTATTATTACTATGTACGTTAAGAATATTGTATATATTATGTACTGTATATTTGTGTGTTTGAAATAAAAATATATTTTTATTATTATAAATCAAAATTTTCTCTTTTCGAAAATCTTTTATAATATGCCGTCAAATTAATTCGAGATTCTTAATAATGTATAAAATTAAAAGCGAAGAATCCAATTCAAGTCTAAGTATATCTCAAGTCCATTAGTTTAGACTACATTATATCGGTTAGCAGTGTAAAAGTTAATTAAAATATTAAAAATTAATTTTATTATTTAGGTAACAGTTTGGGGCGACTACGGTCGCATCGAAGGCAAGAAAGTGTTCATGGGTGTGGCCCAAATTATGTTGGATGACCTCAACTTGTCCAATATTGTTATTGGATGGTACAAACTTTTCGGGACTACGTCTTTGGTGAGTCTATATTTAAAAAGGCTCTGTGTTTCAAAATCAATAATATATTGTCTCGTTACCAGGCCATAAAATTATAAAAAAATAATAATAATAATAATATATTATCGATTAGAATAGATATGTTAACGTAAAATTGTAAATACCGTTAGATTGTAATCTATCTCGCGAGATTATAAACTGTCGAAAGACTGTGAACTCAAGGTACTGCTTACAATTTAACGTATTATTATTTGGTAGATTATAATCTATCGAAGTGAAATCGTCAAATTGTGAAACGGTACGCACCTCGCGCGCTGATTGGTTGAACGGAATATGCCATGGTGGCGACCATATTTGTTTGTTAATTCGTTTGTTGTCGAATGTAAACAAACGGTGTTTTGGTAAATGTAAATTGATGTCGTCTTGAAAGTAACTCACAGCTTTAGGATGTTGAAAGTGAACGTGAAAAGTTATATGAAATTGTTGTGGAAGTAAAATTAATCTGTGATTGACCGAAGAAGTGCAGTTTGAATGATAATTAAGTTAGTGTTGGTCTCCAAACATAGTCTAAATTACATACATTTTCCGTGTTTTAATATTTTTTATTCGCTAGATTATAATCGATCACAATTTTTCGACAGTTCACAATCTCGCGAGATAGATTACAATCTAACGGTGTTTACAATTTTACGGTGACAGATATAAGAGATATTTATATAACTTTAATTTAGACTATTAATTAAATGTTTTTTCTCTTCCTTTGCAGTAACTGTGGCTGGCCGCTATGGCGGTGTCGGTGAACAATATCAATAATAATAAAAAGTTATATAAAGTCCAAATAATACATCTAGTGATACTGCTTTAATATTATAAACTGCAAATGTCTTGAATATAGAAAAAATTTCTATAAACGAAAGTTACATGTAAATTATTTTTTCTTTCGGAATGCCTACCGGAGTTATAAATAGTTAGCATTTTATAGCAACGGATGTATAGTGTACTCGATAATGTAAGTATTAAAAGCCAAATAAGACTGTGTGTTTCCTTTGACCCTTTTACAGCAAGGAAATCAAAGTTATGTTACGTGGAATTTATTTACGATATTTACTTGATAAAACGTGTCCGAAATTGATATTATTTCAATTTGCCCTTAACAATACATATTTTATTTACGTTAAGTGGTGGTGAAAACGGGAATAAAACTTGAAAAATTAAAACGCTCCGTGGTAATTAGAATGAAATGGAAGAATGCCAAATCTTCGTTCGTACTGTCAGAGACGAAACTACTACTACTTGAAAATGTTTTAGGACTACAAATTTTTTTTTGGCTTAAGCTTAGGTTTCCTAGGAAAGCGATGCCGTTATCCAACGGCCGTAATGTAACGTTGGGTGACGTCACCCATACAGTCTATTAATAACATCGGAGTAGGTTTTCTTGAGAACGAGAGTGTCACCGTAAAGTCAAATAGCGGTGCTGTCATTTGCATGACGGCCGTCATAGCGGTGATAAACAGTCAACGTTTTTCGCGTGTAGCGGTGCCCATATTTAATTAATACAATGAGTGGAAACGTGACTTGGACGAGCGAAAATGATGTTTTTTTTTGCATTACGTTAAAAAGTAAAGACGACCGTTATTAACAACCGTAAAATGACGACCGTTAGTTAATGGCACCGCTTTTCTAGGAAACCTAAGCTTAGTTAAAATTTAAAAATAAGCATTATACTTTTCCAAATCTTTATACTAATATTCTTGATAAGTGACCTTAAAAGAGGGCGTGCGCTTTTAAATATAAAAATTCAAGACAATTTATAAAAATTGTTTATTCTCTGTCAAGTATTTTACATAACATGTATAATTTTCACTTACGCTATTCATTCGAATCTTACATACTTATTGCGGTTCTACAAAATTATTCTAATACATCGCGGGTCCAAGGGTCTTAAAAAAATACATATGTGTAAAACTACCGTGCAAAAGGCACGTAACAATGCTTCCAGATCACGAATTACAATTCTAACAGGAGATACATTTTATACATTTATTTTAATAATTTGATTTCAAATTACATTGTTGAATGAATTACAGAATATTTTAGTTTTATCTGGCAATTAGTGTCTGGAAGTACTTAGGTTAAGGTTAATAATTATTATTCTAAATGAAGTTTAGTGCAGTACTTGTTTTGTTTGTTTTGAGGGCGAAGCTCCCGGAAGTCGACCTTCGCCTGCTCGCTTTACGCCCGTTGATTTGATATCTGAAAAAGTTAGTAAGGAACATTTATAACTATTGTAAAACATAAAAAAGTCAGTAATCATTTCGAGTTGTGAAATCTGAAGTTACCGAGTATTTGACTAATTATATTCCCTTTATTTATGAAATCAAAAAGGATTATTATTATTATTCAGTTTTATATAAAAACTAGTGGACCCGACAGACGTTGTCCCGCATGATATTTCAAGCGATTAGTAAAGCAAAGTATGAAAGTACCGACTGCAGCGTCATCTGGCGGGCTGATTTGTGAATCTAAACCATTCCCAGATCCTCTTGAACACACACAAAAAATTTCATCAAAATCGGTCCAGTCGTTTGAGAGAAGTTCAGTGACATACACACTCACAGAAGAATTATATATATACTAGCTGGCCTGGCGAACATCTTACCGCCTAACAGTCGATTCTTTATTTTTTTTTAATACTTATTCTGCTATTCGGGACACCGGTCTAGCTAGTAAGATAAAAAAAAGAAAGTTGATAATACAACAAATACATTATGTCAAAAAATAAAAATTTACCTTCCCGGAACCCCTCCACTAATATTTGAACTTTATTATATGGTATTAAAGTTCAAATTGACTTTTAAGTATTATTACGAATATTTTGTATGGGAATATAGAAAAGTGTTGTTTTTAGACTTTTTCACTCAATTTTTTTTTATTTTTCTCTAAGTAAGAACCATCCTCGTACTTCAAGGAATATTATTAAAAAAAATCAGACAAATCGGTCAAGCCGTTTTCATGTTATGTCGTGACAACGGAATACGGGTTTCATTTTTATATATATAGATATAATAAAGATACACACCTTGCAGCCACCTGACTTGAGTAGCGGGTCCATAGCCTTTATCGTTCCTCGCTGCAATACGGAATATGATCGCGGGTTTCGCTGACGAGTCCACGTGGGCCGCGCCCAACGACGACTGCGGGACTACGCACGTGTTCGCTTTACCGCAATACACGCGTACGAAGGCCAGCTGGTTCTTTGATTCCTGAAAATTTTTCATTAATATAAGAATGTTAATTAAATTAGATCAACATTTAAGAACACAAACAAAAATTGTCTACGGCTTTTACAGAAATGTGTGTTGAAAATAGACTGGAATCGTCGTTACATTAATGATTCCTATTTTTGACTGATTCAAAAAGGAGATTTATCAGTTTGAATTATAAGAATATTCTTTAGGCTTCAAAACATAAAATGTACTAAATTTCGTGTAGGTCCACATTTTCTCGGAAACTAAAGTTTCATCAAAATCGATTCAGTATTTTTGAGATATGGGTATGCATGTGTTTCTGGAGGAGATTTGTACAGTATCGATTCAAGTTTGGTTATAGTAAGCCTGTATTTTTTACTGAATTAATAACTGTATTATTTTTACTAAATACACAATTTTTCTTTCTATTATATTGATAACTTTTCAATTTATATTTATGACATATTGTCAATTACGTAATAATAAGTAGTAAAATTTTTAAAGAATACCAAACCAAATGTGTTTGAAGTGCCGTAAGTTTACTCACATTAGCATTATAAACATAAAAAAATGTGTGCGTGTACTAGGTGTACACACGTAAGAAGTGAAACTTATATAAAACCTTTGTTGTACGCAGAGCCATAATTGGTTTGTTTTAAGTTTAGAGGTCCGAAACTATTTCTTTAAACACAGTAAATTTGCCCACTGCCTAGCATACAATTTACAAATTAATTGCTGCAAATTGCGATTAGCAAATTTCAAGTCGAAAATGTAATCCGTTGTCAAACTTCAAAGTCAAAAACATACCATATGTCATATTTTAACGCCGATAAAGAAGTTTGACTTCAAAAAGCAACATGGCGCGTAACGGAAAAATGTAACGCGTAACGCAAAAATGTTACACTAAATTTTATTCCAACCCCGATAAAGAAGTTTCACTTCAAAAATTCAATTAAATCAATGGCGCTACAACCCTAATTGGGTCTGGGCCTCAGATTTCTGAATCTGTTTCATGATCAATTGTCAATATAATAGGCAAGTAGGAGATCAGCCTTCTATGCCTGACACACGCCGACGATTTTTTGGGTCTAAGCCTGTCACGATGTTTTCCATCACCGTTCGAGCGAATGTTAAATGCGCACACATAAATAAAGTCAGCCAGGGATCGAACCTACGACCAATGGAATGGGTCGCACGCTGAAGGCACTAGTCCAACACTGCTCAAATATAAACATAAATCATTAAAATAACAATTATAATTTATATTTCTATACATTCCTTACAAAATAAAATAAAATGCATCGATAAGCGCGTTTTTAGCTGTCCTACCTTTTGTTGTGAACTGGAGCGTACAGCAAGATATACGGAGTACTCGAAGATGCCTTCGGCTGCGACCTGCGGAGGTTCCCATGACAAGTGTGCGCCCTCCACGGACTTTGAAATTTTGATGGCAGAAGGTGCGCCCGGGAATCCAGGGAGACACGTTTTGAATGCTGCTTCCTGTAATAGAAACATTGCAAAATCTTTAAAAAATGTATATAAATGTTATGTTGCTCGGGCAGATGCATTTTGTCCGTTTTTACACGTTTTATATTAGCTTTACCTGTATGTATGTATGTATGTAACCGACTCCTTCGGACTCGATTTTGACCCACTTTTAACGGACAGATTTAATTCAAACTTTGCGCACTTGTCAAAGATCGATGACAATGCAATAATCCGAATAAAAATTAAAAAAATTAAACTAAAAAATAAATATACATAGTTTAAAAAACTAAAAAACACGCTTTTAAAGCACATCAAACTAAAAAGTGAAAAATAATTCCTAATTTAGGCTGAAAATGGTAATGAACAAAAAATACTGGTATTATTGTGAAAAAGTGTGGGGCGCTCTGTGCCATTCGTCTATCGAGTCAACAATCGAATTATTTTTCACTTTTTAGTTTGATGTGCTTTAAAAGCGTGTTTTTTTAGTATTTTTAAATTATTATTTTTATCGTAAAAGAGTCAGTAGGTTTGTGCTTTCCTACCAAATAGCATTTGAAAGTACGAAAAATAAAGGGTAAAGTAATCCGCATAGTAAAACGATGGCTTTATGGGGGTTTAAAAAGCGTTATGGAGTAAAATAACTTGTGTACGTGTGTACAACATGGTGCGTCAGACGGGACTAGTGCGACGTCATCTTGCATAAATCTTAGGTTTCCTAGAAAAGCGGTGCCGTTCTCCAACGGCCGTAATGTAGCGTTGGGTGACGTCACCCATACGTTGTCTATAAATAACATCGGAGTAGGTTTTCTAGAGAACGTTGAGTGTCACCGTAACGTCAAATAGCGGTGCTGTCATTTGCATGACGGCCGTCGTAGCGGTGATAATGGTGGCGGTTTTTGCATTATGATAAAAATTAAAGACGGCCGTTATTAACAACCGTAAAATGACGGCCGTTAGTTAACGGCACCGCTTGTCTAGGAAACCTAAGCTTAAGCGCTTTGGTGGGATACTAAAATTGTGAATATTAAGTTTCAATTTTTCAAGCCAATACTCAACAAAATTAAAAATACAATAATTGTAGAGGATCCACTAGTCACTAATGAATAATCTGAAATAATTTTCAGAATCTTGTCAAATAGCACATTGTTGTTTCGACACTAATCGAAAACAAAACAGCCGGCCAAAAATAAACAGAAGAAAAAAGATTTTTATACTAGTTTAGTTCATATTCCAAATCGCTTCTCAATTTTAAGATTGCTGTTCTTTCCTCAATTTTAAGTTATTGAAGTGAAAATTCTAATGCGTCAAAGCGAGAGTGAATGCGTGGCACTCGAGCGCATGCGCGTAGTATACCTGTTACGGGCCAGCGCGAGCTTTGGAGAGCGAGCGAAAGAAAGATACAAAGGTAAAAAGTAGGAGAGAGAAAGAGAATGAGTCGGTAGATCATGGGATCTGCGCGTGGTATTCTTGCTATGCGGCGAAGTAAACAGTGTGAGCGTCGTGAAATTAGCTGAAATAAGTACTTGTTCTATTTAAATTTGTAATATTCACTATTTTTGTTTTTAATTTATAATATTCAATATTTCATTTACTTGTTATTTTAGTTTGATTTGATAAACATTAAATTTTTTTTTAATTTTAGTAGTTTCACTTCTTCCGCGCGGTGGGAATCCACTCACTATTTTTAAATTTTTTAATACGGTTTAATGGGTGTAAATTTTGCGGGAAGATGGATTAACATGAGATTAAACATACCTCACTAAAGTCCCCTTTGCCACAGGAATTAATGGCGGCGATCCTAAACTTGTACGCTGTGCCGTGCTCCAATGGCGTCGTGGACAACTCAGTGAGGTCTGGCAGATTGTCCAACGATAAATTTGATAGCTCTATGTTCGGATCAGAAATGTAGTTTTGAACCTGGTAAAAAGTTAAAAATCTGTATGTACAAAGTCAAAAAATAGCATCATTTAAATATATTATTCTATAAACATATAGTCGACCTAAACTCTTATAAAAAATCTTTTAAGGTCTGGGACTCAGGTGCGTGATTGTTTGTTCCTAATAGGAAGGTGAGTAATCAGCCTTCTGTGTCTGAACCACTCCGTCGACTTATGGGTATAAGCGATGACATTCCTCACGACGTTTTCTTTCCCCGTACTAGCGACTTCTAAATACGCATATAGAAAGTGCAACACTGCTCTTAAATTTTAGAGTTGCGGTTTCAAAATTTTAAAAAATCTAGATAACGAAGTAACGCAGAACTTGTTAAGCATTTAAGACTAGGTTTGCCAACTTTATACAAGAAATAAAGTATATTTCGGTCTCAGTCGGATAGTGTTAGGCTAAGTTCAGATAACCGCGCGTAGTTGGAGCATTCACGTGACGGTATATGTACGCGCGCCAGTGTGGCTTCAACATTGATTGACAATGGACGTGGAGGAGGCAATTTGCTTATGGATTTTATAAAGAAGACTGAGACGTCGTAGAAGAAGACAAAGACGATACTGGGTGCATCCAATTTTAAGTGACAGACTTTCTTCCAGCCTGTTTGTCACTTTGTATCCCGACTTGAGGTTACACGTAGATAAATTTTTTAACCTTCTTTTTATTATTTTATTTGAATAATCTTTAGAATTGAGATTCCAAATTGCATCTATTTCTCAATTTCGTCGATAAGCAAATTGATAGGCACAATTTCATCTTCGGTACTCATTTTGCATCGATCTATGTGTCTTTCCGTCTCAAGCCGCGCGGATCAACTGAACAGGTCGATACAGGTTTGTAAAAATTGTGGCGCGCGCGGCCGCGTGGAAGCGCGCGGTTCAAGATTTTGCGCGCGGGTCGGAGCGCGCCGCGCTTTGACATTCGGTACCGCGCGGTAATGTAGACGTTAATAATAAGTTATTATACATGTAACCTTTTTTAATAGGTTAATGTAAAATAATTAAGAGGAAAGATTTGTATGTTGATACTGACATATTTATAAACTACTTGAGTCATTTCAAAACTTGCTTTTTATGAATTCTATTACCGAGTAAAATAGGCTTCAGATTATGCTTTATGCACATTTTCATGAGATTAAAGCACATGAATATATTTAAGGAAAAAATAATATATTTCCTATACAAACTCTTGTCTATATTGTATTTTATATAAACTCTTTTGTAATGTTGTCTTTGCCGTCTGATCGACGATGTATAATTTATGTCACTTGACATAATATATGTAAGACATAATATATGTAAGATATTTTAATTTTAATACTATTATATACATTTAAAGTATACTCACTGTAAATGTAGTTCCTTTCACAATGCCAACTGTATACCATGTGTCTTCTTCATTTGGTTTTTGTTCTTCTTGTTCAGGCTGAAAAAAAAAACTTTTATATGAATTTACTAATCATACAATTTTATTTTGTATTAGTATTGTATTTAAGTGGCGTCCCTAATATCTCTGATATAGAACCGTTTTTTGTTAAAGCTACGGTTTCCTAGAAAAGCGGTTCCGTTATCGAACGGCCGTAATGTAACGTTGGGTGACGTCACCCATACGTTATCTATAAAAAAACATCGGAGTAGGTTTTCTAACGTTGAGTGTCACCGTAACGTCAAATGGCGCTGCTGTCATTTGCATGACGGCCGTCATAGCGGTGATAAATAGTAGTTCAACGTTTTTCGCGTGTAGCGGTGCGCATATTTAATTAATACAATGACTTGGATGGAATGATGAACAATTAATTGATTTTGTTAAAAATCATGAAACTTTGTACAATATAAAATCCAAAGAGTACAGATAAGCTCAGATGAAGCAAAATTTGGGGAACGAAATTGGAATAACACTTCAAAAATACGGTCGCACTACTTTCTAAGAAACCACAGCTTGGCCACCGTAAAGACGGCCGTTATTAACGGCACCGCTTTTCTAGGAAACCGTAGCTTAAGAAATATAAGGCTTTGAAATTACTAATAGATAAATACCTTCCGTCATACACACCTGTTCTTGATTGTGATGTAAGGCAGCACTCGCAAGGGTGGCCAGCGCGTGGGCAGCATCTGTGGGCGGGATGGGCGGCTGCCCATTTGCCCCTGAGCTGCTCACGGCCCCCTCTTCGGCCGCGCCACCTCCCGATGACGACACCCCCCCGCTCGCTCCTTCCTCACCCTCAGCCTCGTCAGTTACCCCACTGCCTGCCACTAAAGTATTCATATTGGCTATTAATTTATCTAAATTACGATGATCTTTCTATAGAGGGCATTTAACAGCTACTTCATTAAAAAAATCTACGAATCTTGTATGTAGTTTCGTCGGTTCGATTTCCGATTTTTTTTTACAGAGGGATGATGATTTAATTGCACTTAGATTAGTAAAATAATAATGTGTCCGAGTAGGTACCATTGAGTAATGCTTAGTTAACTGTTAGTTTTTATTAACCGACTTATAATAAACCCAAGTATTAATTACTAATAAACCCGGTTATTAATTAGACATGTATTTTTTTACAATCGTATACTTTGAAGATTTTAATCCCAAAAAAATATACGATTGTAAAAAAATACATGTCTAATTCATTCTAACCATTCATTTGTTTATTACGCGTTACACAAGTCAGTGAATAAATTTTAGAAAACTCACCCCATACTAAATATCCTTGCCTTATATATGTCACCGTAAAATTGTAAACACCGTTAGATTGTAATCTATCTCGCGAGATTGTGAACCTCAACGTACTGCTTACGATTTAACGTATTATTATTCGGTAGATTGTAATCTATCGAAGTGAAACCGTAAATTTACAATCTTAAAATTGTCAAATTGTTAACTGTCCGAAGGCTGTCCCTGATTGGTCGGCTTTATCGTTCTATGTCCATAGAGTTAGGAATGAAACACGGCAAATCAGTCAAATAAACTGAATGCACTTCAAGAATTGTGACATCAAGTATTTATTCATTACTTAGTAGGTAATCAATTAACAATTTAACAATTTTAAGATTGTAATTTGACGGTTTCACTTCGATAGATTACAATCTACCGAATAATAATACGTTAAATCGTAAGCAGTTCGTTGAGGTTAACAATCTTTCGACAGTTCACAATCTCGCGAGATAGATTACAATCTAACAGTGTTTACAATTTTACGGTAACATATATATGACATGCCATTATTATTATTATTTTTTTATAAAACAGGGGGCAAACGGGCAGGAGGCTCATCTGATGTTAAGTGATACCGCCGCCTATGGACACTCTCAATGCCAGAGGGCTCGCGAGTGCGTTGCCGGCTTTTCAGGAATCGGTACGCTCTTTTCTTGAAGGACCCTAAGTCGAATTGGTTCGGAAATACCTCAATGGGCAGCTGGTTCCACAAAGTGGTGGTGCGCGGCAAAAACTGCCTTGAAAATCGCTCAGTTGTGGAACGGCGGACGTTGTCATATTTAAATTCTCTAGAGTAGTAAATTGTAAAATACCTTGCAATAAGTTAGGAGATAGAATAGCAGCTCCGTTTGCTGTCATTGTGAGTATTGGCAAGGACTCACTCACAGCGGGCATTGTGTCTGCCCCTCCTTCCATTTCAGATGTATCTGCATCACTAAAACTGAAATTATAAGTTTCTTTCATTTAAAAGTCAGATATCATATGATTAGAATCAGAACTTACAAAAAAAATTTAAAATTTTTGGATTGTTAACTGCTGACAGTAAGAAATATAATATTCCATAGGACCCATGCTTTTTTACTAGAGGGATAGATAGATAGATTATGAACTTTTATTAGGAAGATGTTATGTAGAAGAGATAAAATATGAATATTTTATTAGGAAGTTCCAAGTTCATAATATTCTTTAACATTAAATTATCATAGATTTTCCTTAAAAATAAATTATTTAATGCTTCTGTTAGCATATCATGTTATCTACATAGATTTTCCCTTTTTGCCTTGTCTAAGCATTCATTTTAAAGAAATAGATTAATAAGTTTCAAGTTTCTCTAACAAATATAATTTTGAATTTTCCTGAATATAATACTCACTCATTAGTGGGTTGCGGCAGTATTGTGAAGGAATGGAGTAATGCAGGTCCATTGGCTGTGGAAGAGATAAGAGTTGGCTCTCCCTGCCCACTGCTTGTTATGTCAGCGACTTCTGGAGTGCTAGAACTGTACAGAACCACAAAATATTTTTCATTCACAATAACAAATAATATCATCTACTACTTACAACACTAATAAACATCTGTCTCCTACTTGTTATATATGTAACTAATTGTAATTAATTTTTTGTATGTTAGGACCTAAAGTAAATTTTTAGCTATATTTTAAACAATAATCATTATATTTCAGACAGTATACAAACAATAATAAATTATAGGCCTAAGCCTTTGTAAACTGGGTTTCACCCTGTCTAATGGTGAAAAGATTGAAAAAACCGACTAATTTTACTAGCATTTTATTATTTCAAGCCAAAATTTTATGAATATCTCATGAAAAGGCGATTTTAGGACTATACCTAAATATAAAATACATCTTCTATGATTATACCTAATAGCTGTTCCAAGAATGTCCTGTGCAGCACTGCTGATATCATTAACATCATCGCTGCTGGCAACTCCTTCTCCACCACCCATATCTTCATCCATTGTACTTGACTCATCTGCTAACAGATGAATAAAATAAACATTTATATGAAGATATTAAAGAAAGAATGAATTAAATAAATAAAACTTATATACAATTTTATTATAAAACTTTTATGAAAATATATTTCATAACTAAATTGATGAAAAGAAAAAACCAAATAAACAAAAAAAACAAACCATCGTTAATAATTGGTGCAGTATCACCTTCAATAGGCATTGCAGAGCTGATTGATTGGTCAGGAGACTCTTCTTGCTGTTCACCTCGTTCAGCCGTATCCTCATCCAGACCTTCTTGTTTTAAAAGGAGATCTAAGCCCTCACTCTCTTGAGGAGAGTTATCTTCAGTCACAGCCTATAAAACCAATAATATTATTATCACTACTATTTATAAACTCTATAAATTAGTTTACACTTCTTCAGAATATATATTTGAGTAACTACTAGAGTTTCTTCCAGGCTAGCAAAACAGATTTTTTTATTAAATATGTAATAGTTAGACATCTCAAATCACAATATGTAATAGTCTGACATAGCACAGACTTTGTTGATGCTCTATAAATCTGTAGTACATCATTTTGCTAGGATATAGGGATTTTTATTAGGATTTTAAACATGTTTTTATATTCAATCGTCCAGTATTGAAGTATAACCAGCGGCACGTAAGTCTAGCGCTGGCCGATACGTGGAGGGGATTGCTGCGCATATGTACTGTCGCGCGGGGGACAAAATGCGACTGGAGAGCCAATCGACGCTCTTCATTCCGCTAGCCCCCCTCAGGTACCTTATTTTTTACTTCTGCGCAATAACGGTCAGCGCTAGAGTTTCGTGCCGCTACTTATAAAGCTAGGTAAACATTTTCAGGATGGAGTTGCAGAGATACATACAAAACCAAAGTTTGATAAAAACAAATGTCTTACGGGAGTTGATAAACAGTTGTCTCCAATGTAAGCAGACTCATCCCCAACTGCTCCAGGAGTTGTTTCATCTATATCCATTTCATCTTCTGCTTCTAGACAAACAGTTGGTTACGGGGTAAATTAATAAAATATTTAAGAAACAATACACAGAGAAACAATACTTCAGGTATTTTACTTACCTTGATTGCCTTCTTCACCAACTTCTGGTTCATCATGATCTGCCTGCTCTCCACCTTGATCCAGTTCTAAGAGATCACTGCTACTTGTGGGTGCTCCTCCATTTGTAGCTAGAATTTTGTACAAATAAAACAGAAAGACAAAACAATTCTTACATTAGTCACGTTTTAACGTTAAACATGAAATATTTTACTGAGGCGTGAGCATCGCAGCGAGTCACCTAACATCAAACTCATGCTTATTGGGGTTGCAAAATATGTATTCACATCAATGACGAAAACATGGATTACCTGCACCCTCTGTTGTTTCAACCGCATCAGAATGCTCGCTGGTAATGTTATCTTCCGCTATTTCATCAATTGTTTCTGGTTGATTTTCAACCAAAGGAGACATTTCCGCGCCATCGGAAACATCACCATGTAATTGAGCTTCTGCATCCATTTTGCACAATCTATTATACAAGGATTGTTTTTCACAAATAAAGATTGATTTATGAACCCCAATTAACAAATAAAACCGAACATTCTCAGAATAATTCACAAATTCATCTACTATTTGACAAATTCAAATAATCGTCCAATGTCCATAGTGTTTAGCGGCTAGCCAACTTGGCGTCACTTTTTGACGTTTTAATATAAGTCAGTTGTCAACAGACGAGAGCTTTAAATATGACACTGAATAAGAGAAAACATTAAGTGTGTTTTCCAATTACAGCACTAGAGCGCAATATGCGGCATAATGCTCAACGTTGAATGTTCCCAGTTCCAACTACAGCAACGCATCGCACAATTGAGCACTCTCAAAACTTATGCTCTCGCGTGCTTCTCGCAATAAATACCAACACAGAGACAGAAAATTGACCAGTGTTTTTCTTAAAGTTGGCATTTATCGAAATTTTCGTTAGTAAATATTATTTATTGTTGAAAAATTTGTTTCGTCGTAGAGTTTGAAAATAATTAAAGTTATTTCAAACTGCTAAAAAAAAAAGGGTGCGTGTACTTATGTACGCGCGTAAGAAGTTATACTTCTTTGGCATTATTAAAAATAGTTTTTGATTGCATGCAAATAATTAATTACAATTAAATAATCAAAGACTGGAAAAGGAGTCATTAAAGTCAATAAAGTTCAGTTTACATTTGAAAAATTAAATAAATAAATATTTATTATTATTCTCTTACATTAAACAAATAAAACACTACTTATCTTTAAAACATTTTTATTTCATTATACTATTTATTTTTAAGTGACTCTAATGTCTTCATCAGAATTTCGGTTTGTAATTTTAAATTAATCATTACTTGGTTGTGCATCTACGAGGCTTCTCCAAAACTAAAACTACTTGCTTCTGCAACAAATAAGAGAATATTAATTTAAGCTCTGTCCATGCAAAACTTAATTTTTTTTATAATTCATATTATAAATGTTTTAACACATTTATATTAATATAATTATATAAATGTGTTAATAATATAATTTGTAGCACATGCTTCAGACCTGGATGGCAACTTTCTTTTATTCTATTTAGAGATAGAGATAATTTAAATATAATACCGGTGTCTCCCTTATAGGTTTCTTTGGAGTTGTTTGGGGATTCTTGTTGTTCAGTTCGACATGATTTTCTTTAACCTTTCTTTAATCCTACAAAATAATGAAATTGTTAAGTTATGTTGTCACTGTTGTGCACACCTTTGTTTGGCTTTTTTAGTATTCAAGTTATGTCAAAACTGATTTATTACCTTGTCATTGTTGGCTTTATTTGCTTTTGGGATATCAATTGTTTCCAAAATGATTTTATTTGTAATATCCTGAAATATATAAATAACATTTATTAATTTAAGTATCATGGTGAGTGGTTCGCACTCAGGCATTAAGGTGTATTATACCCACTGTCCATTATAGGTAAGTGGGAATGGGCTCACTTCTGGCTGGACAGAGTTTCGGTACTACAAGTGCAACATGGATGTTTTGAGGTATTACAATATCTCTAACTACCCTGTAGGGGAATAAAGTACTGTTGTGAGCATATGCCTATGCTTGAAAGGTTGAACCTTAAACATCACCATACATCATATTTATAATTAACATTCCTACCTCGACACCATCACAATCAAATTCATTGAAATCTACTTCAAACCGTTGCGGTATCATCTCTGCATATCCATTGTGTCTGGAGAAGGTGATGGTGGCTTTGTTCCACCTCCAGTTTTTGATGTTTCACGGCGATAAGATGACAACTCTTTTTTTGTATTCAATTTAGTGCACTTCCACTGATTCATCAATTGTTTTTTGTCTCTTGTCCTTATATTTGCTAGATTAAATCTGAAAAATTACATGTTTTGATTGAATAATGTGGTCATTTTTTTGAGATGCAGGTACTTATTAAAATGTTTATTGTCGTAGAATATTTCTAAAAAGTTGCTGTAACAAACGCAATAAACAAAAGCAATGAATAATGGTTCATGTTTCAGTTTTAATCAACAATAATACTCGATAATACATACGGATAGTTAACCTCAATTGTATTGAAGCACTCAGGAAGGTTGGCACAGTTTTTTCACAAATATTTTATCATATTAATTAGTATTGATTTAGATATTCAATTTAAATCACTTCTGATTATAATTCAGACGCACATATAAAATTCGCACTTGTATAATGAAAATAACTAGATATATAATCTTTAATTTTAAACAATAATTAAAACTCCTATATTTGTTTAAAAGGTAAATGTCATTGTCAGATGTCATGGTCATTCAAAATTCTTGTTAAGCTGCTAAGCTAAGAAATAGAATATGCGTGAAGTTAGCTCCACGCATATTCTATTTCTTTTTACTTGTAGATTGTCTTATTTCCATCTCGCTCGCGCACGCTATATCACACTCCCAATTTTGTGTCACAGGTGCGCGCGCATCTTAAAATTTCACTCTCATCAATTTTCCATAACGCGCCTAAAGAAGTATAACTTCAAAAATATATAAGTATGGATGAAGGTAGTAACTTTTTTTATATTCCACATTTAAAATATGAATACAATTTTATTTTAAAATTCGGATCTGTAAACAAATTTATTTTACAGGATTATACTTTTGTAAACATTGCAATGGTTTTGAAAATAAATATAATTTTTTTAGAAGTCATTTAAAAACAATTACTCAAAACGTAAATGATGTAATCTTCTTACATGAAACTATATATTTTACTGTTAATTTAGCTTGTTAAAACTTTATATTCTTTAAAGGTTTTCTCTTTTTTCAGTAAAAAATATTAATGAAATAATTTGATTATTAAAATAAGCGTAAAAAGTTTTCAACCAATTATTATTGTTAACCACATTATACATTAATGAGGTTGCTAACTCTATTCAGAACATTTTTTTGAAGTTATACTTCTTTAGGCGCGTTATGAAAATTTGATGAGAGTGAAATTTTACGATGCGCGCGCACCTATGACACAAAATTCGGAGTGTGATTATAGCGTGCGCAATCTACAAAAGAAATAGAATATAAGCTAACTTCACGCATATTCTATTTCTTAGCTTAGCAGCTTAACAAGAATTTTGAATATCCATGACAATTGACATCTGACATTGACATTTACCTTTTAAACAAATATAGGAGTTTGAATTATTGTTTAAAATAAAAGATTATCTATGTATCTAGTTATTTTCATTATACAAGTGCGAATTTTATATGTGCGTCTGAATTATAATCAGAAGTGATTTAAATTTAATATCTAAATCAAAACTAATTAATATGATAAAATATTTGTGAAAAAACTGTGCCAACCTTCCTGAGTGCTTCAATACAATTGAGGTTAACTATCCGTAGGTATTATCGAGTATTATTGTTGATTAAAACTGAAACATGAACCATTATTCATTGCTTATGTTTATTGCGTTTGTTACAGCAACGTTTTAGAAATATTCTATATATCAATAATTGAGAACAAAGATTTAAGCACGAATACTAATAAGGAGAAAATGAAGGCTTGGAGCGATATAACAGAGAAGTAAACATTTTAATAAGTACCTGCATCTCAAAAAAATGACCACATTATTTAATCAAAACATGTAATTTTTCAGATTTAATCTAGCAAATATAAGGACAAGAGACAAAAAACAATTGATGAATCAGTGGAAGTGCACTAAATTGAATACAAAAAAAGAGTTGTCATCTTATCGCCGTGAAACATCTAAAACTGGAGGTGGAACAAAGCCACCATCACCTTCTCGAGACACAATGGATATGGCAGAGATGATACCGCAACGGTTTGAAGTAGATTTCAATGAATTTGATTGTGATGGTGTCGAGGTAGGAATGTTAATTATAAATATGATGTATGGTAATGTTCAAGGTTCAACCTTTCAAGCATAGGCATATGCTCACAACAGTACTTTATTCCCCTACAGGTAGTTAGAGATATTGTAATACCTCAAAACATCCATGTTGCACTTGTAGTACCGAAACTCTGTCCAGCCAGAAGTGAGCCCATTCCCACTTATAATGGACAGTGGGTATAATACACCTTAATACCTGAGTGCGAACCACTCACCATGATACTTAAATTAATAGATGTTATTTATATATTTCAGGATATTACAAATAAAATCATTATGGAAACAATTGATATCCCAAAAGCCAACAATGACAAGGTAATAAATCAGTTTTGACATAACTTGAATACTAAAAAAGCCAAACAAAGGTGTGCACAACAGTGACAACATAACTTAACAATTTCATTATTTTGTAGGATTAAAGAAAGGTTAAAGAAAATCATGTCGAACTGAACAACAAGAATCCCCAAACAACTCCAAAGAAACCTACAAGGAAGACACCGGTATTATATTTAAATTATCTCTATCTCTAAATAGAATAAAAGAAAGTTGCTATCCAGGTCTGTAGCATGTGCTACAAATTATATTATTAACACATTTATATAATTATATTAATATAAATGTGTTAAAAAATTTATAATATGAATTATAAAAAAATTTAAGTTTTGCATGGACAGAGCTTAAATTAATATTCTCTTATTTGTTGCAGAAAGCAAGTAGTAGTTTTAGTTTTGGAGAAGCCTCGTAGATGCACAACCAAGTAATGATTAATTTAAAATTACAAACCGAAATTCTGATGAAGACAGTCACTTAAAAATAAATAGTATAATGAAATAAAAATGTTTTAAAGATAAATAGTGTTTTATTTGTTTAATGTAAGAGAATAATAATAAATATTTATTTAATTAATTTTTCAAATGTAAACTGAACTTTATTGACTTTAATGACTCCTTTTCCAGTCTTTGATTATTTAATTGTAATTAATTATTTGCATGCAATCAAAAACTATTTTTAATAATGCCAAAGAAGTATAACTTCTTACGCGCGTACATAAGTACACGCACCCTTTTTTTTTTCAACACTGACTTAGCGCACTCTGCTGATGCAATTGTGCGTTTTCCAATTACAGCACTAGAGCGCATTTTGCGGCATAATGCTCTACGTTGAATGTTCCAACTACAGCAACGCTTCGCACAATTGAGCACTCCCAAAACGAATGCTCTCGCGTGCTTCTCGTAATAAATACCAACACAGTGACAGAAAATTGACCAGTGTTTTTCTTTAAGTTGGCATTTATCGAAATTTTCGTTAGTAAATATTATTTATTGTTGAAAAATTTGTTTCGTCGTAAATTTTGAAAATAATTAAAGTTATTTCAATCTGCTAAAAGAAATAAATATAAGTATGGATGAAGGTATAAATAGTTACTTTTTTATATTTCACATTTAAAATATGAATTCAATTTTATTTTAAAACTCGAATCTGTAAACAAAAATATTTTACAGGATTATACTCTTGTAAACATTGCAATGGTTTTGAAAAAGTATATAATTTTTTTAGAAATCATTTTTAAAAAATTGCTCAAAACGTAAATGATGTAAACTTCTTACATGAAACTATATACTTTACTGTTAATTTAGCTTGTTAAAACCTTATATTCTTTAAAGGTTTTCTCTTATTTCAGTAAAAAAAATGTTAATTAAATAATTTGATTATTAAAATAAGCGTAAAAAGTTTTCAACCAATTATTATTGTTAACCACATTATTTATACATTAATGAGGTTGCTAACTCTATTCAGAACATTCTTTTTTTTCAACACTGACTTAGCGCACCCTGCTGATGCATTTGAAAACTAATTCACGTTCCAATTAAGCTTCAGCATTTTGCGGCATTGTGCGGCACTGAGTCGCATAATGCTCTGTAATTGGAAAACGCATTTTGAAAACTAATTCATGTTCCAATTAAGCTTCAGCAAAATGCGGCATTGTGCGGCACTGAGTCGCATTATGCTCTGTAATTGGACAAAGGTTTAATAAAAGGTATAGTTTCATGTAAGAAGTTTACATCATTTACGTTTTGAGTAATTTTTTTTAAATGATTTCTAAAAAAAATATATACTTTTTCGAAACCATTGCAATGTTTACAAGAGTATAATCCTGAAAAATAAATTTGTTTACAGATCCGAATTTTAAAATAAAATTGTATTCAAATTTTAAATGTGGAATATAAAAAAGTAACTTTTTATACCTTCATCCATACTTATATTTATTTTTTTTAGCAGTTTGAAATAACTTTAATTAATTTCAAAATCTACGACGAAACAAATTTTTCAACAATAAATAATATTTACTAACGAAATTTTCGATAAATGCCAACTTAAAGAAAAACACTGGTCAATTTTCTGTCACTGTGTTGGTATTTATTGCGAGAAGCACGCGAGAGCATTACTTTTGAGAGTGCTCAATTGTGCGAAGCGTTGCTGTAGTTGGAACATTCAACGTTGAGCATTATGCCGCATAAAGCGCTCTAGTGCTGTAATTGGAAAACGCACTAATGCCGGCCATACACACTACGGTCTACCGGAGAGGTAATCTGTGCAGGTATGCCTGCGCAGGTCAACCGATCAATGGTAGCGTGTATGGGGACGTTTCGGTGTATCGGAGCGTACACAGGTACACCGTACGGTGTCAGTCGAAAGAATCGATTTTCGATCATGCGCCGGTCGCCTGCGCAGGTTCAAAAACCTGCACAGGTCTATTCCCACACACATTCCGGTCTACCTGCGCTGGCATACCTGCACAGGTGGACCTCTCCGGTAGACCGTAGTGTGTATGGCCGGCATAAGTCCCATAGTTTAAGGGTTCTGACTATTAAAATCGTGATACTTTGCGATTTTAACGCCCACCTTATCGACTCGGGTCTGAAACCAGCGATCACGCGGGAAGATACTGTCGTGTCTTTGCTTTGGCATACGATTGATAAAAATGGTCCCTGCGATCTCGCGAATACCAGATGTTGATTGTCATAAATCCTCTTTGTTGATCTTTCTGCTGACTTTGCAACTGCATAACTACTAAATCTCTGTTGACTCACCATTAGGATTATCGGGTCATGGCGAGGTCCGGAGAACTACGCCGTTCACATGCCTTCCCAGACCTCGCTTCACGAGCTGACGCCGCGGATAACAGAGAACTACAACTTTTTATTCAATTCTCTACGGTGCCGAGCTGTGGTAAGTCCCAACCCTGGTATAAACGCTCTTGCAAGGCCTTGCGTTGAAAGCGTGAATGCTTTAATGCTTGGGCAGAAGCAGCGACATCCTGTGATACGACTATCGGTGAACCTTAAAAAGAATATAAATCAGCCTCGTCCTTCAAACGGGAAATCGTTAGGGCAAAGTTAGAGACATGGCGTGAAATTGGCCTGCCTCCCTTTGGGAACTCGAGCATTCTGGTCGCTTGCCAAAGCTGTCCTAAGGGAATCTCTGTCAACCCTCTTTGGGTGACCATGCGTCATACTTGTGAACGGTGTATGCGGTGATGTTAGTTATTCACCATGCCTCCTGCTGATAGACGACAAGTCTTTGTTTTTAATTTATGTTATTATTATTTATTACTTAAGATGTCATGTGGCACATGGTGTAATAGTTGCAGCTCCTTACAAACGTTGTGTAAAAAAAACATGGCGATTAAAAGAGTGGCTGAGAGTTTATTGCCAGTTCTTCTCTTCCGTTCTACGCCCTTGATTTGAGAACTGGCACTAAATGTAAAGTTAGAAGAATTTCATAAACATTTCTATTTTTGACGTTCTTAAGTGTAGGTACATTGTATTACCTATATGATTAAATAATTTTTTTACTTTTACTTTACAATACACTGAAATTCGATCTCTGAAATTTTATTCCAGAAACGTGCCATCTGCATCTACATATGCATATCTAACGAGTAAAGCTCTACCTTCCTTACACATTCATAAGTCGAGCGGGCATTTTGGCATCCTTCCAATGGTGCTGCGTACTTGTGCTATAGTCCTAACGCGCCTTTGCGCTTTAATACATACGCTCCCTATAAAAGGTGATCGCTCTGATCCGTCCAACTATCGCCCGATAGCTATAACCTTGTTTTCCAAAATAATTGAAACGATTATTAGAGGCCAGCTCCTAAGATATCTATAGAGCCACAAGCTGACTAGTGATGATCAGTGAGGCTGTTATCGTGGGCGCTCAGCTGGACATTAAACATTTAATTTTATTTGAACGTATAAGAAAGTATTTCGCGCCTGTCAACTATCAAGTAAACTCTCGTCTCTCACAAGCCACAACTCACAAGAGTCACAAGCAGTGTGACCGTTTTTAGTATATTCAGTATCAAATTGGAATAAATTGGGCTCCATGTAACTAATTTAGTATTTCTGAAGTTATACTTCTTTAGGCGCGTTATGAAAAATTGGTGAGAGTGAATTTTACGATGCGCGCGCACCGTGACACAAAATTATCAGTATGAAGTTTTTAAACCAGCCGGGCGCCGAGCGTGCGCGAGCGAGATGGGAATAAGACAATCTACAAGTAAAAAGAAATAGAATATGCGTGAAGTTAGCAGCTATGCCAAGAATTTTGAATGTCCATAATGACGGAGGAGGATAAGGAGTTTTTATTATTTTTTCAAAGAAATTTAGCAATGCTTTTTCATAAAGACCTATTGTTACTTAGTTAAAAGGTTATGAAACATACCTAGTTATTAAATTGAATGAATAAAATAATAAATAATAATAATTATTATTATTAATATTAATTAATAATTGAATAATATACTAAATATTATTAAATTATTAACGTTAAATATTTATTATTAATTATTTAATATTTAAACAAAAAAATAAAGAAAGCCAAAGAAGTTTAACTTCTTACGCGCGTAAATAAGTACACGCACCCTTTTTTTGGTATCCTTTCTACTATATTCTGGTAATTTTTGGTACATTTAAACTTTCAACATTTTAAAACACATTTTGATATATTTTTGGGCTGGGCGGGAAACACTCACTTCCATTCGTTCGCATTTCGGTAAAATTAAAAAGTAAATAATATAATAATAAGTGTTTTATATAATAAAAAAATCCTCTTTTTCTTTTAGTATATTTTTAGTGTAATTCAGCATGTGTTTTGGTGTTACATATTAGTACTGGCACCTTGCAGTTTTGATAGATCGCCATTTTTTAAAACGGTCACACTGGTCACAAGTGTCATTTTAGTTTTTAATTTGTCATTCGCAATTTGTAAGTTGTAACGGGGTTACGGATTTTATTAAAAAATAATTTAATAATTTAACGGTAAGAACTAAGATTGTTTAGTCTTTAGAATCAATTAGTTACAGTAATATTAAATGGACATGTTATAAAATATAATTGGTAGTATTACAATTTATTATTGTGATTATTTGTTCGATACCGGCAGTCATAAGTTCTCTAGGTTCCTTATTCACATGTTTAATTAATTATTATCAAAAATGTAGGTGACGTCATATAGGTACTTTGTTTCCAATCGTTGATATGATTATTATTTGATTATTCGTAAGGAATACTCGTGAAAGGTTAACCCCTAATTTTATTGAAGGTTGTCTTTTGATTTAGATAATTAAATTTTTCGTTTTGTTATAGGAAATTATAATGGATTGGCTAGAATTGGTTTCATCAAATAAAATTTTTGGGGGTCTTCAAAAGGTATTCTCCCATCAGTCGATTGAGCTTAAATGCAAAATGAATTTTTCTGTTTATTTTCCTCCGCAAGCAGAGGGTGGTGATGTTAAATTACCAGTAATTTTCTACCTATCTGGGTTAAGCTGCTCAGAACAAAACTTTATTACAAAATCTGGTTTTCAAAGGTACGTATTTTATATGTAGGTATTATAGTAAAATATTATAATAACATTATTTTAGATAATTACCATATGTAGTTTTAGTTAGTAACATTTGGTCTTAATAGTTAGTAATCAAAACAAAAAAATCATTAGCGAGGTATGGCAATAACCAAAATTTAAAGCTATGCTCATGCTGTTCTTTGTGATCAACACATTCTGGATACCATTGGGCTATGCCACCCTTTTCCAAATGATGGCTTTAAAAGCTTGTTCCAGTCTTGGTAAACATTTCTGATGCACTGTAGAACCTTGGCAAGCCTAATAGCAACCTAAATGTGTTGTTATACTGAATATGCAGCATATTCAACACCCATAGTTTTACAAGTATTTAGCTTTATAGTAGCATGAAGTACTAGATGTTTGAGACTTAGTTAAAAAAGTACAGGTTATTCGAACTTACATACAAATATGAAGAAATACTTACATACCAAAAAATAATAGTTATTATTTAAAAACTTGTTATCATTATGTAACTTTATTATATTTGACTGCTTGACCTCATGCCACATTGAGAATTATTATTATTGCATTATCTTTATTATCAAATTATATGGTCATTTTTATATAATATGCACTTGAAAGATAAAAAAACTTAAGAATTACCATTTTTATGTAAATGATAGTTCTATACCCAGTACTTCTATTAAACTATTAAATTAAAAAGTATTTAAATATAAATTGTCAATGATTTTAGATATGCAGCGGAACATGGAATCATTGTTGTTGGCCCAGACACTTCACCAAGAGGGGTTAAAATACCTGGAGATGATGAATCATGGGATTTCGGGGTTGCTGCTGGATTTTATTTAGACGCAACAAAAGATCCTTGGTCTAAAAACTATAGAATGGGAAGCTATGTTAATAAAGAGCTTTATGATTTAATATTAAGTGCATTTGAGAATGTAGTTGATGCAGACAGAATTGGTATAATGGGCCATAGGTATGTTACCTCTACTATATTATAGAAAAAAGATAAATTAGTATATAAAAAAATTGTAAAGCGATGTGAAAACTTTTGTCTCATGTAAGCTAAGATGGTAAAATAATACATTTTGAATTGATTTGGTTATTGGATTGGGACATTCAAATAAAATATATATTTATTTGAATGTGTAAAGATAAGCTTCTCTTATACCTTCAATGTTAAATCTTTGTTTAATTTTCAGTATGGGGGGTCATGGTGCTCTCACTTCCGGATTAAGAAATCCAGGCCAATATAAATCAATAAGTGCATTTGCTCCTATTTGCAATCCAAGTGCCTGCCCATGGGGTGTTAAAGCTTTTACTGGTTATTTAGGTGAAGATAAGAGTAAGTGGGTGGAATGGGATGCTACCGAACTTGTAAAGAAGTATGTTGGACCACCACTTACCCTTCTAATTGATCAGGTACATTTTACTTTGTGTATGTTTAATAAATAATGTTTTCAGATAAATTATAAGGAACATACCTATTTTCAAGTTTGCATAAAAGAAAGAAAAATTACTTTTTGATTACAGGGTGCTGCTGATAACTTCTATATCCAAAAGCAACTTATGCCAGAAAATCTTGTTGAAGCATGCCGTTCAGTTGGGATGCCTGTCATTTTGAATTTACGCGAGGGATATGACCATTCCTATTATTATATTTCCACTTACATCGGTGAACATTTTGATTTCCATGCAAAAATACTGAAGGCATAATTTTTTTAATGTACAGTTCAAGACTGGTCCTTTAAAGTCAAGTCTGATATGGCTATATCTGAAAACTTCTTCAAAGTGTGCAATTCGTAGTGATAAATGTATATACATATTTTTAAACAGGTAAACTTTATGAACTTATTTTATTAATTCCATGTAAATATGCACTCAAAGTCTAAGTTTTATATTCATTGTTGGTGTTGTTGCTTTATCTACCCCAAATGCATTTAAGTTTTGTAATTAATACAGGTGTAAGAATAAAAAAGTTTTTAAAACTGTAAGTTCGTTTTATTGATAACAATGCCATTTAAAATATAATCTATCAAAATAATTTGAAACATGAAGTCACAAAAGTGGTTTTGTAAACAGTTCTGTGTTTAAATTAATACTATCTAGAATCTTTTCTAAAGCTGTGGTAATATTGTAGAAACTTATCTCGATTACCCCAAACGTGTAGGCCGCCCCAATAACACCATGCCCTGCAAAATTTTATATTAAGATATTACAATAGCAATAGTGAGGTGAACTTGATGTAACCCTTGAAGTCCTCTCAGAGATCAGGATCACTGTCGGTGTCACTATTGGAAGTTACAGAGTATGGGTTGTAATCTATTTTACAAATGAGAATTAATAAAAAGGTATATTTCTGTGTTAAAAATATAGAGCTGGTACAAGAGTAGAGTTTTATTTTAAATATATATTTATTATATGTATAAAAAATTGAAGACTTTTTCTATAAACTATGAATTAATATACATACATGCCAAATAATGCTCCACCTAAATGAGCTGCATGGTCAAAGAATTTCCACCCCAAGACAACTCCAGCTAAGTCAACACTCATAATGACTTTGATTGCCTAAGAACAATAATAACATCTTGAAAATTATCAACTTAATTGGTTTAGTCATAAAATTATTATGTGAGAGTAAAACTATGAATTTATATAATCCTTAAAAATGAGCAGACATGCACAAAGCATGGTACAAAATTAATGTCACCTTTAAACCTAACTGTTTTAAATAAAGTTCTGTAATACTCACAGTGCCAGCAGCAAAGGTGTACATTGGCAAAAATATTATGCTCAGTTTGGTGTCAGGATATTGCACACATACATAAGACAACACTGCCATGATTGCTCCTGACTGAAAATAATATATTACAGTATTTGCTATATGTGTAATTTTAAACTTAGCCTTTTATAAGGTGAGTTAGTTTAATTATAAATTGAAAATATTTGTAGAAAATATGAAACTCACCGCACCAAGACTAAGACCAGGTTGATTTACCATAACTTTGTACAGAACACTGGCAAAGCTGCTGATTACACCAGCACTCATATACATTGCTACAAATTGCTCTTTTCCCAATGCTGCAATGCCAGCTAGATGTACAAAATGCTTAAATAATTATGGGTAAATACAGTGTAAACTCTATACAACAACACTCATGGGACTGTGCCTATTTAGATGTTACAAAGATTTGCCATTAAATGAATAGAAAATTCTGTATTAGAAAAAGAAAGTGTATTTCACTCTAGTGTTAGTAATTACATAAAAACAATTCGTACTTGAACGCTATTGCGTTGCCTGTTATTTTTGTTACTATACCAGTAGTTAGGTTGTATTATTTTATTTATTTAATGCATATCTGGCGATATTACGGCATCTTCGTGATAAAGCACATGCAAGCATGTGCAATTTGTAAAAAAAAAGAACGGATTTCTTGGAAAGTTTGGTACGTATGATGCGTAGCAATAGTCGAGTTTATTTAGGACCCTAGGACAATAAAGCGACAAAATAACGTACACAGCTCCGCAGTTTTAACTAATTTCGGCAACTTAAAAAGTACTTTTAGTATTTAATTGCTGTCATTATTGAGGGTGGGTTGATGCTATGTCGTGTGTATCATTGTATGATAATATGCACATTAAAACTGCCATGAATGGTAAAGAATCGTGAGGCAACTGGCATGCCTTAGACCAATTTGATGTGTTTCATATGCAGAAGGCTGATCACCTACTTATGCTTATTAGATTTAAAAAAAATAGTCACAAATAGATAAGGAAGCAAAATGTTTATCATAACTATCATAAATTGTTTAAAACTATTGTTCTCAACATACCTGGCATGAAACTATATAAAACATACATATTTGCAGCTAAGTGAAATCCTGAATAATGACTAAATGTTGATAGAACCATAGGAAGACACACTGCACCTAAAACAGTTTTTATTTATATATTAGGAATATGTTTAATAGCAAATTTAAAATCTTAAATTTAATAAATTCTACACTTAGTAAAGAATAAAATACATATACTTACTACCAGAGGGATTTGAGCAGAAATATCTAATCATAAAGGTTTGTAAAGCTCTCACACGCCAGGCTCCAAAAACTAATAAATTAGCAGCAAGGATAGGATAAAATACTTTTTCATTAGTTCTTAACGAATCCCACCATTGTCTAATTGGACCTGGCTCAGATTTCTGTAAAACATATAAAAAATATTTAATTACTCTACCATTTCATAGCATATAAATGCATAGCTGTAGGTATTACACCCTATTCAAACAACATGCATGCAGCATGTGCATTTTAAATTAAAAAAAAAAACAGTTTGCATGCTTAAAAGAAATGTAAGGTTAAAAATTATATTTTAGCAAATTTTCACACCATACCTGAGAGTTTCGCCTTTGATGAGAATTGAGCCAGCTATTTGGTCTTCTAAGAAAAGCTTTTGCATGAGATCTAACATTTTCATATTCCCATATAACACAGCCAGCTAAACTTACTCCTGTTACCTAAATAAATTTCATTATGTCTTCACTAAGATATTAAGTTAAATACTAATTTAATAACAAATTATTATATTGCATTTGCAATGATGCAAAGTTTTAAAATATTTAATACAGTATAGGTAAAGCAACTTACCCCTACAGTAAAAAGCAGTGGTTTTACCAATGAACTAGCATTTAAAGGACCCGATTCAATTTGTGGGATTTCTAGTGGGTTTGGTTCAATAATGGGGCGTCGTGCACTGCGCCGGGAATTATGAAAAGGTTGTCTTAGTTGGAACTGAGCATATCCAATATTATTAGGCTTCTTCAACAACATGGGTTTGCTGTAATTTAAACGATAATAAGCAATTAACGTTTGGCTCTAGGCGTTTTGAATCCAAGTCGATAATATTATATTACCAGCAAAACTTTAATTCTGCCGCAGACAAAACATTCCGAACAAACATAATTTGATATTAACTTGGTTTTTTCAATAGTACATAATTTTTCTACAAGACAGAATTTTTTAAATAGAGTTTAAAAGAATATTGTAGTTTCGGTTTTATGGAACTGAAATAGGATTGGAAAATATTAAAAATTTTCTGTTTTGTTTTTGACTGATGGTTACTAGTAAGTTGTAGTTTTTTTTGATATTGACTGATAGACTTTGATATGTCAAACATCAAAGTCATATGATATAAAAATAATTCGGTAACTGTTTTTTTTTTTGGAGAACAACGGTAACTGTTTATTTTTTACTAATTCTACAGATTCTGTGATGGAGAAAAAGAAGAAATTAGCCCAAACGGCGATTGTGTTACTTGTTGCGTTTTGGACATAGAGAAATTATATATATATATGTCGCAGCCAACTTGCTTAATTAGCCGTTCAATTAACAGCCTAGCTGTTTAACTAAACGGCGCCGATTAACTAGCGGCCTGAAATATATTCAGCCGTACCAATGGTTACAACTTTTAAGAAACTGGCTGGCTAATGCTTTGGCCATTCGTCCGATAGAGTCAATATTTGGAAGAAATAAAAGAGATGAAAAATATCACATAAAAATATTTCTTTTAAAATTAAATTGCTTGAGTTGACTCAAATTTCATTATTATTGTCACTATACTCTTCCATGGTACTTGATGTTTTTCATGAAACTTTGTTGAACAGTTTGAAGAGTTTCGTTTCGAGATTGAGAGTGGCAGAAAGTGGAATTAAATTTAAATTAACAGTCAACAAGCTGGGCAAGTAAAGAAACGAGATCGATCCAAGTCATTTGTCTAGCCGTTTAATCAACTGGCTGAACATCTTTCAGGCTGCTAGTTATGCTAGGCTAGCTAGGCGCCGTTTAGTTAAACGGGCTAGGCTGTTAATTGAACGGCTACTAAGTGCGTTTTCCAATTACAGCACTAGAGCGCATTATGCGGCAAAATGCTCAACGTTGAATTTTCCAACTACAGCAACGCTTCGCACAATTGAGCACTCTCAAAACTAATGCTCTCGCGTGCTTCTCGCAATAAATACCAACACAGTGACAGAAAATGGACCAGTGTTTTTCTTTAAGTTGGCATTTATCGAAATTTTCGTTAGTAAATATTATTTATTGTTGAAAAATTTGTTTCGTCGTAGATTTTGAAAATAATTAAAGTTATTTCAAACTGCTAAAAAAAAAAAATATAAGTATGGATGAAGGTATAAATAGTTACTTTTTTTTTATTCCACATTTAAAATATGAATACAATTTTATTTTAAAATTCGGATCTGTAAACAAATTTATTTTACAGGATTATACTCTTGTAAATATTGCAATGGTTTTGAAAAAGTATATAATTTTTTTTAGAAATCATTTTAAAAAATTTACTCAAAACGTAAATAATGTAAACTTCTTACATGAAATTATATATTTTACTGTTAATTTAGCTTGTTAAAACCTTATATTTTTTAAAGGTTTTCTCTTATTTCAGTAAAAAAATGTTAATGAAATAATTTGATTATTAAAATAAGCGTAAAAAGTTTTCAACCAATTATTATTGTTAACCACATTATTTATACATTAATGAGGTTGCTAACTCTATTCAGAACATTTTTTTTTCAACACTGACTTAGCGCACTCTGCTGATGCATTTGAAAACTAATTCACGTTCCAATTAAGCTTCAGCATTATGCGGCATTGTGTGGCACTGAGTCGCATTATGCTCTGTAATTGGAAAACGCACTAAGCTAGTTGGCAGTGACATACCTATATTGGTTTAAAAATTTACTTAGTTAACGTCATACGTGATTTAAAAAAGGTACATTTAAGACTACGCGGTGGGGCCAAAGAATAGCCCGACTACAAAAAGATATTTTTTTTTTTTATTAAGATTACATAAACGTTAATATACTTTTTCATACGATTTTAAAAACCATTTCGGATTATTTTTTAGTGATTATTGAATCTATACAAATTGTTTAGATTCTGTCTGCTTTACAAATGAATACCTATTAAATATTCATAATTTTAACGCTTCTCTAGGCAAGTTGGCCGATCACCGCAACAGTATCTATTTTGCCATGAGGTAACATGCCTCTATACACGTTTTTTACTTGTTCATTATCATTTTTTATTTACGAAAATACACATAATATATTATATTACAATCAAAAACAGTCTTCGACAAAATTAGTATGTTCCTATTAGGATTAGACAAGCGAAATTAATATTTTTATTATGGATTTTTTGGTAAATTAATGGTAATTTCAAGTTTTACTCCGTAACTTTTTTTAAAGCCATGTTTTAATATAATATAATACCGATACTTTCAATAACACTTTATTTTACATACTGTCAAGTGTCAACTACACTCAAAGAACAAAATGGCGGGATGAGTAGCTTGTTTTTTATTTTTTAATACAGTTGCTCAAAAAGGGGCGTATTGCAGGGACGTATAGCGTTCGGGATGTGGGCTATTACACACTCGTGCTTTTTCTTTACCTTTTCCGAACTAGTGCGTTTTCTTTCCCAACTGTCAAGATAATGTCTATTAAAAAGAAAAAAACAACCACGAAGTTTTTACTAAAAAAAATCATAGAAGTTTTTATAATTCATGCAAATATTTCAAAAAAGAAGCTACTCATTTGTTTTAATATCAGATTTAATGATTTGATTCAATGAGTTTTAGGTTAGGTTTCATTTCATTTCATCTCATTAAATTTCATATCAATAAAAAAATTCTACTGAAGATTTGGCTGTATGGGCATAGTTCCCTTTGCCTACCCAGAATGGGTGAAGAAAAAAAAAATCTCTGCTCATATTCTTTTACAGTTGGCGCCATTTTCCAAAAATTTTCTTAGCTAGTTTAGTTGTTTGTTATATTATATATTAAATATACATGAACAATCATACGAAATTAATAATAGTTTGTCTCAAACAGTAAATATGCAACCTAAAACTTCCCCAGTTAGTAAAAAAATTGTAATTTCGATGAATATGTGAATTATACCTTTTATAAGAAATAACTGATTAGTTAGTTGAGGTTATTGTGTTTTAATATTTTATTAAATTGCTTAATTTTTTCGCAACTGTATTAAAAATAGTCGTTCAGTACACGTGCGGAACCATCATTGCAACTTGTTCCGACTGTCAACCCTCACCTTCGGCAGCGCCTCGGCTCGGGCCTCGGGTAGACATTTGTCGGAACTCTTTGCAATGACAAGCTTTCCGCACTCGTAATGAAATATACTATTTCTCCATGAAATTGTATAATTTAATAAAAAATAACAGTAATTAAATTACCCATGCTAAACAAATACATATGTAAAGTAATAATAGTATAATAAAAGTATTGAATCGCGGTGGGTCGAGGTGGCGCAAACCGCAGTAGTCCACCTAATCACAAATCGTTTTGGTAATCTTTTTTAGGCTATCTATTATAGGGTTTTTGACTCGAATAAAGAATAATTTTGACCTGAAAACTAATGTTTACGCAAATAATAGTATTCTTTTTATTATTCACATAATGGTTTATATTGGGTAAATTAAAGACTACACAATTGGATTTGGCAAGCATAACTGGTTCCTTCTAATGTCTAATAGTACCTAGGCTAATTAAAAAAAAAAACAACAAGAAGTTTGGCGCAACTGTAAAATCCATCATTAACACAACTCAATTCAAGAATCACTTATTATATATATATAGTTACAGTATACTGTTACTATGATTTATATATTCATACTAATAAAAATTACAAATTTAATATTATACAAGTGTTTAAATACATTTAAAAACTTGAAAAGTGCCACGATGGATACTTGATAAACCACAATCCCTAATTTAGTTTATTCTAATAATATGTAATAAAGGAACAACATGTAGAGAGCTTAATTAAGGATATAAACGTTCTAATAAAACTGCTTAATACAAGGACGTTTGACATCGTAATTATCCATGACGCAGGTCTGAAGACGCTATTGCTGCAAACTGAATTCTACCTATTGATGTCAAAATTAAGTACATGTTGAGACTTGAGTATAATAAGGTTTACGTACTCCACTGTTATAGGACTGTTTCTATGGGGTTTGCAAACAGCCGCGCCTTTGGTTCCTTTAATAAAAGCCGATAGGGGGTTTTTAGAGGGGTGATACTCGCGCATGCTCCATTCAAACGGCTCTAAAAACCTCGGCTCGGTGCGTGTTCAGTACAGCTGAGCGCTTCAAGTGCAAAAAAAATATTGAATACTAAGGAGAATTATATTCTTCAATTTTAATAAGTGAGTACTTAATTATTGTTTATAAATATTTTGATGTGAAAATCGTAAGTGCGTAAATAGCATCGTTTAGTGGATTTTTGTCTTATGCGTTATAAATAATATGACATAATTGGCATAGTATAAATGTTTGATAGTCATATACTCGTAAATGTGATTTTAAGTGAAAGTGATTGTATTTTAATCTTTTTTGCTCAGTTTCGTCATCAAAAATAAATCGATATTATTTCGTGCCATGTGGAAGCATATTCGCAATGCCATAAGGTTAGAATAATTTTAGATGATATCCACGTTAAATACACTACATTTAATCTATTTAATTAATCATTACCTTAATAATTTATACCTTATAATTTTCTTATTATTATAGTCTACAGTAGGCTGCCTTCTAAATAGGCATATAGTTACGTCTGTCTGCAAGATGTAATCGTTTTAATTTATTAAATGCTATTTGAGTTCCGTAATATTCTAAATTTAAATAACAGAGACAAATCCGGGAGTAATCTTCTTTAAATCTCGTTAGGCCGCGGAATTTAATAACAAACGTTCATCAAACGAAGCAAATTAATTAATTGCCGCAATTATCTTGCCTTTTGTAAAGCATTCTTTTGTCCGTACGTTACACAGATCATTATTTAATAAACTAAGAATCTATCTAGGAATTCGTATTTTACTCTTAAGATAGGTCCCATACTGCGTGATTCTATCTGAGGAGATTTTATCGTGTAAGCGATAAATCTATCAATAGATCTATAGGGTATCTTACCCTTGAACTAGTTGTCTATGTTGTATAAACTAATTGGTTATTAAGCTGCGGCATTTTAATTTAAGCCATGAATAGATTTTAAGTTTGCTCTGTGTGTGTAGTCCCGTGACGATATTTTTTCTTTTTTAGTAAATTTGTCAGACTTCTTGCTTTCTCATTTTTCTGAGGTGAATGTTCAAGGTACTGAAAGTGAATTGTTAAAGCCGAGGTTCAAATCCACAACCTCGCAGTCGTTAACCTCTCGGCCTATAATGTTCTGTTTATATTATTTTTCAGAAATGAAGCCTTTAAAAGAACTGCAATATTTTCCAAGAAGGGTTTCGAAAATATCTACGTTGTGACGCACGCCACTTAAAAACTAAATTTGAAGAATATACTCGTAGTAGACAGGAAAGATCGTAAGGTTAAGAATGTTAAAGATTTTTAAATTTTGTAATAAAAGTTGGATGTCAATAATTTTTTAATTGTTAATATTTTAATAAGTGCAAGTAGCGTTGTGTCACTGTGAGCTAAATTCTGCCTTTTAACGATGTTTTTGTTAAAAAGTTAGAAATAAGAGTTGTAGAAATGGAACCATACGCCGATGATTTATTATGGCTTGTGGTGTGTGGGTTTATCGTGGCGTTCATATTAGCGTTTGGTATTGGCGCCAACGATGTGGCTAACTCGTTTGGAACCAGTGTTGGCTCCAAGGTTCTAACGTTGACGCAGGCATGCATCCTCGCAACAATATTTGAAATCGCTGGAGCAGTTTTAATAGGTATGTGACTAAAAACTTTATCATAAACATACTATATAAGGCTTTAAATCTTTTGTCTTTTTAAATTTTGTGCCCCTTTGTAATCTTTTGTCCTTTTGACTTTTGTGCCCCTTTGAAAATGTAAAGGTTATTTTTATATTTTGCCACTTACACTGTTTCTATTATTTTCCTTATAACATATCTCAACTTATATATGTGCGGTCAAAAACTTCATATAAGTAGAAAAAAATATCTTTCGAAGTTTGGTTCATGTACGACTAATTATACCATACAACCTATTAACGAAAAGTCCATAACGTACACATTTCCGGATTCATAGCATTAATAACTTCTTAATGATAGCGTAAGTATGTCTGTCTAGTCTATGGATTTATTAATGTTTCTGTTTTTAGGTTATAAAGTGTCAGATACGATGAGAAAGGGCATTCTGGATGTCTCACTTTATGCTGACGGCGGGGAGAGGTTGTTAGCTGCTGGGTGCCTCGCTGCCCTAATTGCAGGTAATATATCTGCGATATATATATATCCAGATTTTTTAGGGCAAACACAATACCCGGGTATTATGTAAAATATTTATGAGGAAGGTTTAGGTTAAGTGAATAATTTTCAAGGTTTCCTTTCGCGCGAAGCTGGGAAGTTATAAATAATAATACTTATACTACACATAAAATAGGTGTTAAATATTTTGTACATATGACTGGCGTGTCACGTTGTTAATAAATGACAAGAAAAAACATTCTTATATTAATTTGGAAAAGATATATATAAACACTGCATATTAATTTAGGAATCTCAGTGATAACAGCTATCCAATAACAATTGATAACACGCAGTCTTAATGTTTAGGCGCAACCTGGCTCATTGTGGCCACAGCTCTTCGCCTGCCCGTGTCTGGAACACACTCCGTGGTGGGTGCTACTGTCGGTTTTACTCTGACAGCTAAAGGTCCAATTGGAGTGCGATGGTCTACGCTCGGTGCTATAGGTATGTATATTTAAGGTTATTAAATTAAACGGTAAATATTTATCTGTATCCGTTTTGTTAAATTATTATTAAAAAAGAAACGAATGTCTGATGAAACAATAATTGGTAGATTATGGAAATAATGAATATTGATTTTTTATTACTTCGTAACTTCGTAATTTATTTTATTTTGCAATTAATTACAAACGTATAGACTATAGTTTTTGTATGCATTACGCATATGTTTAAAAATCGAGTGTACTCCTCCCTCAAAGGCCGGCAACGCACCCACTAAAAATGGGTGTCCATGGGCTGCGAAGACTGCCCTTTTTGGTCGTCCTGGAAGCTCGTTTGCCCCCCTATTATATATAAAAAATATAGAAATTTAAAAATAATAAATTATAACAACACATTGTAACAATTAAATTTTTAGTGCAGGAAGTTCACCAAGAATGTTGAAACAACTAGTGCTTTCAACTTTGTAAAGGTTACTACACAGTAAATGACTACCTGGAAGATAAAAACGCTTGGCAATAGTTCTAATTATATTCTTATAATTTGATTTGTTATCTTTGAAGAACACTTCAAAGATAACAAATCAAATTTCAAATCAAATCAATTTTCATAACATATGAACACGTGTGTAATGGTGAATGTGGTAAATCACAGAACAGACTTTTTTTTTTTTTACTTATGTAACTTTAATGACGTTGTGGTTTATGACATTTTCCTTTGAATAGTTGTAATGTAAAGGGAGGGCAAAACTTGCTGAGTTTCTTGCCCGTTCTTCTCAAACAAGGCCTCCTGGTAGTTTTGCGAACGGATGGCGTAGTCTTGCTCTTTCGTGAATTTTGTAAACGTTGCTGACATTCATAAGCATGCTCTAAGAAGCATCTAAATTGAATAAACGTATTTTGATTTTGATTTTGTGATTTTCTATATATACAAAGCTATAATATATCTCTATTAAGTAAAATAAGGTTTCTAAGATGTACACGCGTTTTATTGATTAGTAAATCAATCAGAGAGATGAAAATGTAAAACGATGTGATGGTACCTACGCTCTATTTGAATATGATTGCCCAGCAGCATCTCTTGTATAAAACTCGTACGCGTTGAGACGCAACATAATCCGTCATGTCAATCGGATGTATTGACATGACATGATATGATATTAATTAAATGACAAGCGAACGGAACGTTTCATCTCACGTTTTAGTTTCAGTCACACCTCAGGGGCTTAAGACAGAATCACTTTTTAACAGGATTGACCTACAAACACCAAACACCCATCCCGAAAAAAAAAAATCGAACACTAGCTGATAACAAATTAAAAGCCGTTCTCGCGGCTTAGCCAATTCAGATTAGGTTAAAAAACCGCATTCACCGGGGAAGGCGAGGTCCCTCAATTCGTGCTTTGCTCACTCCAGTGAGCTTCAGTCCTGGCCTTTAAGACACCATGTGGCAGCCCAAGCCAAGGTCCAGGCACGTAGGAGATGCCCTTGATATATATATAGATTCATTATTATTATTATTGTGCTAGTCTCGGGATGATGCCATTTCGCCCGAGCTCGCCAAAACAGCCCGAGCTGAGGTCAAGGCCCTTCAGGCCAATAGCGAGCTCGTCATTGTCGTATTGTGTGTCGAGCTCCAGTTCTTTTTGTAAAGCAAGTAAAACGACAGGACAGCTTTATAATTTGAATATAGTAATGAACATTTATGTTTTTAACTCCTAAAGCGTGTTAATAAAATAGTATTGATATGAATTTTAAACATTTCAGTGCTGTCCTGGTTTATTTCCCCCGTGTTGAGTGGTGCGGTATCAGCGGTTTTATTCTGGCTGGTACGCAGGTTCATTCTTCGAGCATCTCAGCCCTTAACAACTGGATTAAAAGCTCTCCCGTTCTTCTATGGAGCCACTGTCGCTGTTAATGTGTTGAGTGTTGTACACGATGGGCCGAAACGTAAGTGTTTGAATATTTGATATTGTGGCAATATTTAATATTAATAATGACCCATATAATTAAGTATATGTATATACAATCTGTACAATAGTAAGGGCGCTGCTTAAGAGTATATAACTTTCATCACAAAAGATTATATTCGCCCTACACCCTAATGCGTTTAAACTTTTGTTCGAGGATACTTTCGTGTTTTCTATTCTTGACTGACTTCAAAAAAGGCGATTATCACTTAGATTTGTATGTATGTGATATTATTAGATTTGGAAAATGAGGTATGATTTTGGCTTCCAAGAACGCGTGATAAACTTATGTTTGTGTGTCCGCAAATTTAATTCAATTATTCCAACTAAGGGACAATTCAAGTCAAAATCGGTTCAGAATTTGATGGTTATCATTACTTAATTTTTTTCTGGTATTTGAGTTTTGAAATCTAGGCGATAGTTATGAGTTTTCGGTTATTTCAGTTTTGGCGATGGATAAGATTCCACTGTGGCTGGCTCTGGCAGGTTCTGTAGCTCTTGGTGCAGTGATTGCAGTCTGTGTTAGACTATTCCTAGTGCCATACTTCCGCAGGAAACTTATTCCCAAACCAGTTAATTTTGTGCTCGGCGTGTCTAATGGTAAGTATAAGCGCTACAACCCTTAATGGCTCATGGCCTCAGATTGCATTTGTTTCTTTGATCGTTTTTATTTCATAGACAAGGTCAGCCTTCTGTCACGTATAGTCGATTTTTTATTTGAGACATGTCGGTGCCCTCACGATCTTCCGACTGAGTGATAAATGCGCACATATATATTCCATTGGTGCAGCCGGGGTTCGAACCTGCGAATTACGACCTTATGATAGGCCAACAATGCACTTTATATTATTAAAAAACACACTTTTATTTTTAACTATTTTAAATGTGTCATGGCCTCCGAAGCGCATCATTTAGCGCTCCCTGTCCTGCCAATTGCTGGCTTTCAACTACACCAGGTCCTCCTCCGCTCTGACGATCCAACGGTACCTAAGCCGTCCTCATTCTGTAAGCTTCCTTCACCGCCCGAACTTGGCCAATGCGCTCAAGAGACTATTATTAAATCACTCAACCATTTCAATCCAACAGTTTTTCACTATTACTAAATCACATTATTCACGTATCGTAAACTCGTAGAAACAACTCCAGCAAACACGCCAACAAACTGCGGTAAAGGCGTTCCCCAGCGTCCGACATCATTACTCTCTGAAGACGGGAAGGTTCTAGAAGCAATAGCAGAGAGCGCCGAAATGGTTACCCTAAGCGATGCGGACAAATGTTCCCTCGGTGTCAGAGAAATGAACGTCAGAAACGCTCTATTAGCAACAATGGACGACTGCAGTATTCTCTCCAGAAGTCTCAGCCCGCCTGATAAGTCCCGCTTGCAATTGATAGACGCAGACCCTCAGATAAATACCCTCAAATATATCGATGAGACTCTGAGCTGCTGTAAGAGTCTGGACTCTACTCAGCTGGTGGGGATGGGTGAGAGCTACGACTCGAAGAATGGATTTATGGACTCGTGTGATACAATAGCGAGGGCTGAATTTGGGAGGATGTCTGCGGTACGGGCCATGTCTTGTGCCGTTGAATTTGATACTCCAAAGATTGATAGGGTAAATATTATGCGTTATTCTAATTAACTGTATATATATTGTTTAATGTTATACCACTGACCAAGAAATCGTACATATTAAAAACCAAATATAATTTATTCATATAGATAACACAATGTCGGTAAAATTAAATGGCAATTATATTTTTTCAATTTATACTGCCAATAAATCATTCTTTCACATCGCCATTTTTTGAAAAGATATATGTAGGTATACAGTATCTAACAATTACGTATGCTATGTTAGGGGGTCATACTTCAAGTCCCCGAAGGCGGCAGCGCCTGGAGCATAGAGTGCGAGGGCAGAGGCCTCCCAGCCATAACACCAAACTCCAGTGCAGCGCCCTTGCTCCGGGCCACTACGCCACCACCGGTCGTCCCACCCCCAGCACCACCGGATACCTTGAGGCTGTTCTCATTTCTTCAAGTGCTCACGGCTACCTTTGGCGCCTTCGCTCACGGTGGTAATGATGTAAGGTAAAATTTTTCAATATTTTAATGTAGTTAATTTAAAAAAAAATCCAAACAATAAAAAATTTTTTTTGGGGTGGACACCCCTTATCACTTAGGGGTTTGAAAGACAGTAGCTGATTCTCAGACTTACTGAATACGCATAAAAAATTTCATAACAATCGGTCGAGCCGTTTCGGAGTAGTATGGGAACGAACATTGTGACACGAGAATTTTATATATTAGATATAGTATCATGTGTTTAGAGTCCCATTACTTAAATACATACAGAACAAACATCAATACCTTAATTTTTGGCAATAAAATTAAGATTAGTAATAGATATTGTTATATACATTATTAGATTTTTATGTAATAAATAGTGTTATTAATTCGCATAAAAAGTATGAAATAAGTTATTTTTATGAGCATAAATCTCTTTTACAATAACGATTTTTTTTCTCATTTTACAACGTATACTGTTACAGCAACGCTATAGGACCTTTAGTGGCTCTATGGTTGTTGTATTCAGAAGGAGGTGCGCACGCGCGGGCTGAAACACCCCTAGCGATATTAGTATTTGGGGGCATCGGTATCGCTCTTGGCTTGTGGCTTTGGGGCCGAAGGGTCATACAGACGGTTGGGGAGGATCTTACCAGCATAACTCCTGACACGTAAGTATTTCTTTTTTAATTATTACATTTAATTATAACATCATAAAATACAAATAATAATATTTTTTGTAAAATATACATGAATGAAACGTATTTTTATCGTTATTACTCTAACTATAATTTTTTTTAAAATTAATTTCTTCGATAATAAAAACACGTGGCATTTTAATTTACAATTCAATTTGAGATTTCCATAAATTATTTTGCATAAAATATAAAATACTGTATTTCATAAATTCTCTAAGAAATTTTAATTTTAATAATAGAATTTCTATAAGGTAATTTCACCCTTCTCACTCTCTCCTAATCGGTATCAATCGCTATCTCCCTTTTCTTCGACAAAAACGCTGCACATCTTCGTGACGTTCCGTCAAAATGTTATCCTCATTCTCCTAAAGAAGTTTCCTTCAAAATAATCAGGAAAAATAAGCTTAAGAATATTTACAAAATAAAAAAATAATGGAAATTATTATTAAGCACTATCAAACTATTGTCAGTTCACAATCAAAATACAATAGGTCCAGTAATGTAATTCGTTGAATAATGTCATAATATATGAAAAATTACAAAATAAGAGTCAAGTGCAACACATACTTAGGTAAATAATAGTTGAACCCTATATAAAAAAAATGTGTGCGTGTACTAGGTGTACACACGTAAGAAGTGAAACTTCTTTATGACCTTATTTTTCGAAAAATGATCTACTATATGCAACTTTACAGAAATTGGTTAAATAAAGTTAAATTAGATAAAGTTTAACAAAAGGCTTTTATTATCATAGACATGAATACAAATACAATTATTTCATTTTAACTTATTACTGTACTACTATATAGTACTAAGATTATTACAGAATTTCATTAATTGTGATAGAATTATTAGTATTACTATCATTGTTATCGTTATTATATATTTTTGTTACGAATGGCTTCGAATCTCTTCGGATCAACCGTGGTAGGGACAAGAAAAAGATGGCGCGTAACCGAAAAATGTGACAAATGTATGTAAATTTTTTTCCAACGCCGATAAAGAAGTTTGACTTCAAAAAGCAACATGGCGCGTAACCTGCTACAAAATTTCTCCCATACGTCGATAAAGAAGTTTCACTTCAAAAGATGGCGCGTAACGGAAAAATGTGACGCGTAACGAAAAAATGTTACACTAAATTTTTTTCCAACCCCGATAAAGAAGTTTCACTTCAAAAATATTTATACGACCTTAAAAAAATACACAGCAACTATGAAATTCAATTAAATGACTATTAACAGTTACACAACACAAAAAAAGAAATAACACACAAATCTTTAATTTATTGTCACAAATCGCGCAAAACTTCTCCTAAAGGCCGATTTACATTATCTTAGTGTTTAGGATAGTACTTTAGTTGAAACATGTAAACGCTACTTGCTTTAGTAAACGCTACGCTAAAGAACTTGCCTTTCAAGTTGTACTAAAGCACTCTCCTAAACACTAAGATAATGTAAATCGGCCTTAAAGGCGCCGACTGTGTGGCGCTTGTAATCAAGTCAATCATTGAACATCACAAAATATTCTTGCTGTTTATGTTCTATGGAATAAAACTTTTATAATGATCATATAAAAACTTCATAAATAAATACAGGGGGTTCACAATAGAGCTGGGTGCTGCGTTAACAGTTCTAGTGGCCAGTAAGGCTGGCCTCCCTGTATCAACTACTCACTGCAAGGTTGGTTCAGTAGTCTGCGTGGGATACTTCTCGGAGAAGTCTGTTGATTGGAGCTTATTCAGGTATGTCGCAAATTTATTCATTATTTTGGCTCGTTTCACAAACGATGATGATTATGGTGATGTCTAGTGGTTTCACCCCTTCATTATAACAAAGCTTATAACTAAGATAACATTAGGGGTAGTGGGGTTGCGACGCTGGATTAACAAGAAACTAACTTGACTTATTGAAGAGTTCGTAAATCTAAGTGAAACTTATGTAGGACATTATCGGAAACGAAAATGGTTTATTATAAATCATGATTGTGGTAAAAACTAAAGGGCTCATTTTGGCTTCAAGTGTGCGATGATTGCTTACATTTTGTTTACGCTTCTAAATATTAACTAAAATGTAACTAAACTAAATACATAACTAAAGTTAGAAACTAAAAATTTGTTCATAATGGTAAATGTCTTAAATGTTTTGCTCTTTTCTACTACTAGATGAGGTTAAACGTTCTATAACAATAGTTCATAGAATGAGTTATTCAAGTCAACGACAATTCAAATAATCGATATAAATAACGATTTAAATAATCTTCAGTTCAAAAATAGTAGATTTTTGTATGATACCGTATTATTTGTAAGTGCTATTTCCCCGTATAAGTGCTTAAGGCCCTATAAGAAAGAGGCCCTTTTGTAGGCAAAGCTATTAATCGAGTACTAACCTGAACAATTATTTAAAGAGTGAACAGTTGAAAAGACTGATCAATTGAATTGAATGTAATTTCTTTAGAAACGAAAATCCTCATATGTTCTTGAGTTAGTACATTTGTTTATATTGGGAGAAGGTCTGAATAAATATCTTATTCAAAAAGCTAAATATCTTATTGCACTAACAAAGCACTCTTTCGTCTCTTTCTGTCTGTGGGTTTACGCTATGCTGAAAAGAAACAGACTGTTAAAATGGGAATGCAACAAGACTGAGCATTTTTTATGAATAAGGGGGTAAAAGTTTGTTATATCGAAACACTTAATTAACAAGTGTGTATATATATATACATATATATATATAAGATGCATGTGAATCCCGACACACAAAGCTATCGCATTTAACTTTTTACTTGTATTTTTATGATAACCTAAGTAATATAAATGTCACCGTAAAATTGTAAACACCGTTAGATTGTAATCTATCTCGCGAGATTATAAACTGTCGAAAGATTGTAAACCTCAACGAACTGCTAACAATTTAACGTATTATTATTCGGTAGTTATATGAAATTGTTGGGAAGTAAAATTAATCTGTAATTGACCAAAGAAGTTTGAATGATAACTAAGTTAGTGTAGTACAATCTACCGAATAATAATACGTTAAATTGTAAGCAGTAAGCCGAGGTTCACAATCTTTCGACAGTTTATAATCTCGCGAGATAGATTACAATCTAACGGTGTTTACAATTTTACGTTAACATAAATATAATAATAAGCAAAGTTTCATCTAAACTATGAATACCGAAGGGGCATGGGGCATATGTGTGAACTTGCAGCGTGTTATATGCCTGTAAAAATAAAAATAAAAATTTATGCCGTATATCGATCCATTATACGCCGTGTGCGTTAGTCATTTAGTAAATATTTTTGATATCTCAATCGATTTAAATGCGTAAAAAATGTCCATTGTGTTTCAGGAACATAATATTCGCGTGGGTGGTGACGGTACCCGCTGTGGCGGCCATTGCGGCACTCTCCATGCTTGCCCTTGAAGCATTTGTTGTTTAAAACACGTGTAAAAAAACCCTGTAACTGGAATTTTAATAAACATATATATTATTAGCTTGATACTGAAAAAAACTTCTATGTGGTTTTATTTATGTAAGATTAATGTTGACTACATTGGGTTTGTCAGCGTCTGATATTTTGAAACAGTCAAATGGGTACTGGTGATTTTATTATATGAAGAAACTATCTAGGAAAGTAATTGGCCAAACATTTTAGTACAATCCAGTTTGGCGAGTGGTTTAAGCGCGTGACTGGGTTTCGTATGAAAATATTACAGGCGCAGAAGTTTTCATACAGATATTATACGCGATATATTTGAAAAATACTGTAAAAATTATTGTTAACGATACTAAAATTTAAGCAACTGATTTGATTTATCAAAACTATTTATTTAATAATTACGGTATTTCCATTTTACAGGGTTTTCACTATACAATAATTCAATAGTATCTTCTATATTATTATTTAAACAGCAGCAATAAGTCAATTTGTAACAATATTGATACGGGCGAGTACTGATTTTCAAATCTATTTTATTATGCGTGAACAAATTAAGAATAATTTAGAAGTACCCATCGCTTTGATTGATTAATTAATAATGTCGCTAAAAATATCAAATTATTAATAAAAACGTCTCTTGAAATAGTCTCTAGTTGCAAGAGACTGTAATCCGATTTAACATTTAAAAAAAAATTACAATTAAGTACGGGATTAATAGAAGAGAATATAATTAAGGGCTCCCACACAAAACTGCGAATTCGCACGAACGCATCGCAAGAAGTTCCGATCTGCTTCGCATCGCGCATTCTTGCGATATTACGTCATCCTTGGTGACGCCATTTTGGTCCGCTCTGAGACAGCTTTAGAGAAAGACGCGCCTTCTTTGTTTATAAAAAATTGCGGAATATGATATGGATTTTTTAATATTTTTAATTGAGGAGCGTCCCGTCCTTTGGGACACAAGTGATGAACATTATACAAATAAATTTATTAAGCAAGATGCGTGGAAGAGCGTCTGGAAAGTTTGCATCAGAGTTCATAATCGTAATAAAAGGATGAACCCAGAATCTTCTTTTTCTTTTATATCTATTTAACAATAACAGCAGTGCAGTTTTGTGTGGGAAGTCCTAAATAACAAAACATTCGAGTTGGTTTAACCAGTGTCGCAAACATTTATATCCTCGCTTAATTGCCACACTGAGCTTTAAAAACAATGTCCTTTCGTGTGTTAAAAAACAGTACCAGCCCACGTCAATAACGCGATTGTAGAATTTCCCGTAGCAACCCTTAGTAATCTCTGAAACGGAGCTTTATAAATTCAATTATGTAATCAATTTAAGTATTTTTAAGGCATTGCATTTGTTGTTACATGTCCATAGATCGATTAATACTATACTAAATTAATAAGAAATAATTTTAATAATAGATTTTCGAACACAAAGGTTTTCTAAGTTGTCATCGGCGTCGTGCTTATTATGTTTGAAAAATGTATAAACAAAGATTGTACCTTAACTTGAAAATTAAAACTTTTGATTTTACTATCATTTATAAAAAACAAAAAAAAAATTGACATTGAACTACACTGATCAACCATATATGTAGCTTATTTCATATATTTCCTATATCTATCCTATATATAAATATATAATATTATAATAATAGTGTATCTACAAAAATTTACTAATTTATTTTAAATTCTACAACCGCCGGACATAATTGTCATATTATGGTCACAGACTGACATTTCCACAAATATTTTATAATAAACACTGTCCTTTTTTCATGCTTAAGGCTTGAAAAAAAAATGAAGCAGACGCTGTAAAAAATATTTCATTTGTTCTACTTAAAATTAAGTTAAATTTTTCACTCTGCGCCATATTATATACCCCGGACCAAAATTATATAAAATATGTTATTTTTATAGTTTAAACTTTCCGGTACTCTATTTCGAATTCTGTATAATTTGTGAGATTAAATGCCTCCTATGTAGTTGAAAATTGTTGAATAAAAAAATTAATCATGATTTTGTTTTATTTGATTTAAAATTAGAAATAATAAACATATGAAAAGAGCTGGTAAATACCTGCTCTCAAACAGTTGTCTTAAATTTTCGAAAATAATTTTTGGTTATCGTTTTCATAATGATCTCAACTCAAATGATTCAAAACAGTAATCCAAATATTTTTTGGAGTTTTACGACGGTTTTTTGCCCTAATTAATGTGTTGTACGATAAGACTCACTTATTCCCGACAATCAATTATAACAACATTCATTTAAAGCATACATTCCTGTGTACTAAACACTACGTTGGATTGTAGATCTCTCAAATAAGAGGCCCACATCGGGTAGCCATCGAATTCCTGTGTTTTAAATATGCCTGGAAACCATACCATAGCTACAAAGTACATTATTATAAGTACCGTGAAATGTAAACACGATATGGATCTTGACTTAAGAATTCGATCACGTGTTTATACTTTGTTGATTCCTGAGAATTAGTTGGTGGATTATTTCATCTCTTAGTATGCAAAATGCAAATAGTCAATTGCATAACATCATACAGATTCATCGGTCTTTTTACACGCTTTATATTAGCTTCACCTGTATGTATGTATGTATGTATATATGTATGTATGTATGTATGTATGTACGTATGTATGTATGTATGTATGTATGTATGTATGTATGTATGTATGTATGTAACCGACTCCTTCGGACTCGATTTTGACCCACTTTAAACGGACAGATTTAATTCAAACTTTGTACACTTATAAAGAATCAGCGACAATATAATAATTTCATAGGTTTATCTCGAAAAAAACAATGAAATTTTTTTTAAGTCCACAAAGCAATACGATTAAATTGAGACAACACGTATTGCTGCTAGGACTAAAAAGTGGAAAATAAATATAGTTAAAAAAAACTATAAAACACGCTTTTAAAGCACATCAAACTAAAAAGTGAAAAATAGTTCCTAAATTAAGCTGAAATCGATAGACGAAAAATATGGCACAGAGCGCCCCGCGATTTTTCACAATAATACCAGTGTTTTTTGTTCATTACCATTTTCAGCCTAAATTAGGAATTATTAAGTATATCTATAGTACCTAATTTCTAAGATTCGAAGTAGGTAACATAATTTTTTACTATATTAATTTTCAAAATTCACAATCATTTATTCTAATCTAATTATAATATTAAATATCGCTTTCTCTCTCACTCTCATATAAACTCGTAGCAGCGTATCTTTGATTGTCCATTGTGAGCATAACTCAATGAAGCAATTTTGTAGCGTACGCTTAAAATTTGACCTTCATCTCAACAAATTTAAATCTCAAACGTATTGAGGATTTCGTTTGTTGTAGACTTGTTTTGTGTAAACCTTCATTTTTCGTTTGCTTCGGGGAATTACTAAGTTCAGTTTAATTAAGGTAAGACAACTGAATGTTTAATTAAACATTTCTTAACTATATCCTATCCTGCTCAATCTTGACTTTTGTAATTCTTGTATTTCTTATTCTTTTGCATTGAATCGCAATTCATGAATCCGTGAGATTAGCTTTTTAGTTTGAGTTTTAGTTGAGATATAATTTTTTTTATAAGATAAAGTTATGCACTTCTTGCTCTTTACCTATCATATTTTTTTTGGTTTTTCCTTGCCTGAAAGAGATCGCCTGTTAGCGATAACGCCGGCCGTTGCATGCCTTATAATTTTGATGTATAATGTTATTTGTTTTTGTATAAAATGTAACGAAGTGTGAATAAATAAATGCATATTTAATCTTAAAGAAAGAGGTTTACACAGTATTTTTTGTGGTTAAACGGGAAATATCTATGATTTCCAAATAGAATAGATTATATAAATAAGATGTACTTAAAAGAAGTATAGACCAGTCTGAGGACACTGGTCTATACTTAAAATAATATTATTTTTAATATTTATATAATAAATAATTTTATTTTTCCTTTAATTTTTATAATATTCTCCTCCCTTTCCAATAGGTCTCATCCTACTATTAGTTTTTCACTTTTTATTTTTTTTAAAGGCTATCTACCCTGGTCTAGTACTGATTGTACTTGCTTTATTTTCAGGTATAACTGATGAATTCCATCATGATGGATAAACAACATCTCTATGATGTGAAAGATGACAAAGAGGTATTTTTGCGCCCAATATGTGTAAAAAGGAACAGTACCTTTTAGTTTCGATTAAAATAAAACGGTATTCGTGTTTATGTTTTTAGGATATTACGTTGGAGACAAATCGGCCACAACTTGTGGAGACCAAGGCTTCTATTACGGTAATTAACTTATCGTTTAAATACCTACAAGTTTGAGCTCAATATTTACATCGGAACGAGTTTATGTTAGAATCATTTAAAACCCAATGTGAAACCCTTAATATTCTATCTAGAAAATTTACGTTCAAAAACATTTGCAAAGAATATTGGAATTAACAGTACATTGATAACAATGCATGTAACTTATCGAATAAATCATTATTATTTGAATTAAAACTTTAATTTTTATTGAAGTGAAACTTCTTTATCGGGGTTGGAAAAAAATTTTGTGTAACATTTTTTCGTTACGCGTCACATTTTTCGGTTACGCGTCACATGTTTCGGTTACGCGTCACATTTGACCGTTACGCGCGTCTTTTTCTTGTCCCTACCAGGATGGATTCAAAGAGATTCTACACCATTAATAACAAAAATGTATAATAACGATAACAATGATACTAAAAATTATATTACAATTTATGAAATTCTGTAATAATCTTAGTGGTAATAAGGTAAAATGAAATAATTGTATTATTTGTATTCAAGTCTGTGATATTAAAAGCCTTTTGCTAAACTTTATCTAATTTAACTTTATTTAACCAATTTCTGTAAAGTTGCATATTATAGATAATTTTTCGAAAAATAAGGTCATAAAGAAGTTTCACTTGTAACGTGTGTACACAGTACACGCACATTTTTTTTAGTACTATCAAGTACCCAAGTCTTGTTCTATCCCGTAATACGATTTCCGTGGATTTATATAGTTATATTCTATAAGTTTTGCATACATTATTTATCCCTACAAGTTTTTGTGTGCTTTAGGCCGTCTTGCTCGGCCCAGAAACTTCCACAATAAAATGTCCTCATTGTGGTAGTACTGTGAAGACCAGGGTTCGTTATACAACTACTGCAAGGACTCATATAGCTGCTGCCCTTTGTGGATTAATATGGTATTATTCTCTTTGTGTATATTATATTATATTTTCAATCAAGAAATGGATATGAAGGAAAACCTTACTTTACTTTACTATGTGTAATAGTCTTTTAATACCCAGTAGAATTTTTTACATAATTTCTATCTATCTTTTCTATGTCTAACATTTAACTGGATTACTCTTAAATTCCTTGTTTTATAAGAACAGAGATACATTTTTAAATGATTAAATCTTGGATATCACCGTGTCTTAAACTTGTTTCATGTAGGACAGCCAAAAATTCAATACTCTTGTAATCGATTTTGTTTGTACAAAAAATGTTTATGTTTATTATGTTTTAATGTTTCGCCATTATATTTATTTTACAGTTGTTGCTGCTGCATCCCGTATTGTTCAAGCTCAGCAAAAAACACGGATCACTTCTGCCCTAGTTGCTTCAAATACCTTGGCACTTACGAAAAATAAGGACTAAATTAAGAGCTACCAATGTGATAAGAATGAAATTTGTGCCCGAAACGTAACATTAGATATATTTACTGAACCTTGCCTTTTTTTGTACCAATATAATGTGAAATTGAAATGTAATTAATGATTACTAACGTGAAACTGTTATCTTTCTGTAACATTTGCTAAGAATAATATGTATCTAAGTTTTAACATTCACATATCGACGTAGGAAAGCATATTTGCTGTAAGTAGACAAAATACCTAAAGTGACATTTTCCTGCCATTAGAATCAGAAAAAAAAGCCGCATCGAATGACCCGGGTCCCGTATCTCTACGATGAAAAAAACTTTACATACGCCGTTGAAAACGTCCGTACTTATATTTTTTTTAGCAAGATTAAATGCTGTAGGTAGACCAAAATCTAGTCATTTCAGACATTTTGTACTTACAGCAAAAGAAAAACTGCATTTTTTTCTTTACAAATACTTACCTCTTCCCATTTAAAAACTTAACGCTACTTACAGCATTTCAGCGACGTGTGATTTTTACATTCGTTTACTTACAGCAAGTTTAGGGAACCTACAGATTTAGTTTTTTTACGACATTTTATTTCAACCAAACATTACATTACCAAATGACCCACTGCATTTCTAGATCTAGAGCGTTTTAAAGGTTTGTGATTTAAAAAACTGTTTGCTGTAAGTAGCCAAACATACTTATAGTAACTTTGGATAAAAAGTTTACATTGCAAATGGTGACTGGCAGTTAAATAAATATATGTTTCAAAAATGGTAGCAATATCATGGATAGGTCAGACACTATTAATTTTTTTCCGAAATTAATAAAGTTTTTTGGCTCTGGTGAACAATTGCAATATGTCTACTTACAGCAAATGTGCTTTCCTAAGTCGATATATGTTCAATAAATTACTTTACGTGAATTTTAACGTAATCTTTTATTCACACAGGGCAGATCGCGTTTAAACGATACAGTTTTTATTATTCGTATGAACTATGAGTCACGGATTGTACGGTACTATACTGTATTGGATTGGATTTTAAATCTAATAATTATCTTACGTCTCCTTTATATGGCAACAGTGAAATCTGTAATTAATTAGGTACGGCAGCTGTTGCAGAACATCCAAAACTTAAAGCTGACCTGCCAGATCGTTTTAAAAATATGTTGCCGCAATCCGCATTGGTTGAAAGAAGTAACAAGGGCTGAAAATCTCATTTAGCATTCCTACGGGTATGAACAACCATTATGGCAGCAATACGTGGAAGTGCTTAATTCCAAGACTTTTTTAATGAGCTACCAGATACGTAACAAAACAGCCATCTAAACGTACGTTCCAATTTAAAAGAATTAAATAATTTTACATAATGCATAACAAAGCGACTCTAATGACTCATAATAGGAATTTTAAGTGAATAAACCAATGATGATGATTTTTTTTGATGTAAACAGTGTTACACAAGACCGAAACTTATCGTATTATTTTGTATATTTTAACAAAAACTATGCAACATCGATCAGCACTTACTAACACAGCGAAGTAATATACGTAATGTATATTAAAATTAAAGCAAGTGGCTGAGGCTTTTTATAGGGCTAACTTTTACGAAGTATTTATTACTACTTGGAATTGATTTGACAGTGCACAAATAAGCTTACGCAAACGTGAAATATTTTTTTTGTCAAATCACCTTTTTGTTCCTTTTGTTAAATTAATCAGTGAGGGTTTTCAATTTTTGTACCACGCGGTCTTAAGTTTGCGACATTCTACGGTTTTTGGAATAACTATATCTATCTGCGTCTCCCGTACTTAAAAACTGTGTTGGATACATACAGAAGTCATAGTCCGTGTTAAGTCTCGTTTCTGAACCTTAAAGTCCTTAAAAAAGACATTCAGAAATCATTGCTAGTCATTTATCAATTGTCTTTGAAACTACTTCAAAAATTGATTTCTATTTCTAACAGTTAAGTAAGTTATCAATAAGTTCTTTTGTTTTTGTTTTTTTTTTTAAAAACAATAATTAATAAAAAGCTCTAATTGAAATATTAGTGTTTCGTCGAGGCAGAATACGAATTTCCACTCGATGTTCGTTGTTCCAACTTCCACAACTGAGCATTATTTTAGTCAGTTTCTGCCACTCACCACCACTGTGTGGAATCAGCTGCCCATTGAAGTATTTCCGAATAAATTAGATTTAAAGTCCTTCAAGAAACGAACGTACCAATTCTTAGGCCGACACTGCATATATATTGGCGGCAGTATCGCATAAAATGAGGTGAGCCTCCTGCCAGTTTTCCCCCTGTTATACACAAAAAAATATATAATTGTTCAAACTATTTTTAAGCAAATTATTTTATTAAAAGGGTTTTGCTCAGCAAGTACATATAATGTGCTGATCGTGGTAGTGGCGATAAGAGGCGGCAGTGTCATGCCATTATCATTATCCGGTGTTGCTTACAGCCCGCCATACATTTGATTAATAAAAATACAGGCTAATTTTTGCACAGTTAATCATCGTCGTGCAGCCATTTACTAAAATCACCATGCATACTTTTCGGACGGTTCCAAATGGCCGCCATACCGCCGAAAATGATTTGGATTCTTGGAAAGTATTTGATAAAATGCTCAGTAGAGAAAATGCTGGGAGTTGCATTCAAAACTACTGGACCACTAGACAAATATATCTACATTTAAAAATACTAATAAATAAAATGAAGATAATGTTCCTGACAGTCCAAATAAATATTTTATGTCGTATCATACTGTGTTTTTCTTCTGTGTTTTAAGTACGATACACGTATTCCATTAACATAATTTTAAATGTGAAATTATTGTCATTTAAATAGTCGTAAAACGCTTTATGAAAAATCAGTGATGTTGAACACCATTCACAATGTGAATGTCGTCATAACTATTCCCCGGGTGTAAAGGCCGGAGAATAGTTATTAGGAGAGTGCTTTAGGATAGTACTTTAGTTGAAACATGTAAACGCTACTTGCTTTAAGGCCGATTTACATTATCTTAGTGTTTAGGAGTGTGCTTTAGTACAACTTGAAAGGCAAGTTCATTAGCGTAGCGTTTACTAAAGCAAGCAACATGTTTCAACTAAAGTACTATCCTAAAGCAGTCTCCTAAACACTAAGATAATGTAAATCGGCCTTTAGTAAACGCTACTTGCTTTAGTACGGTTCTACTTGACTTTCAAGTTGAATCAAAATAGAATCGCTTTTTATTTTTGTTTCAAGTTCCCGCGCCGCGCACCTCCCGAGATCTTCCCTCGTTGTGTGTAAACACGCAATTTAGGAGAGTGCATAAGTGCCGTGAAACGCGTGCGTGTTTTTTGATTTTTAAAGATGGCTAAATGGTCGGAAGATACAACTATCAAATTTGTGTCTGAATATGTTGTTCACGAATGTTTGTGGAACGTTAAAAACAATTTATACAAAAACAAACCGGCTAGGCATTCGGCATACACTGCCTTAAAAGAAGCTATTTTGTTTATTATTTATATTTAGTTTATTTATTTCGAATAAAATCTATTTGTTCCATAACTACAGTTAGTATTTTGCGTAGAATAGAGCGTATTTGCCGACGTCGTTGCGCGTTCATTGTGGCGCTGTAATGATACTCTACTGGAAGAAATGTAAACGTTCACTCGCAACGCACTAAAGCACTAAAGAACTTGCCTTTCAAGTTGTACTAAAGCACTCTCCTAAACACTAAGATAATGTAAATCGGCCTTAAGACAGACCTTTCCTAAATCAACTATATGAAAACCAACATATACTATGTATATTAATATAAATTAATAACATGAAAAGTAATATAACGAATCTCTTGACTTGACGTAAACACACAAATAATTAGTTTTTTTTAACATAATATTAATATAGAAAAACATTTAAGCGTTTTCAGTTAAGTTAATAATAACGCAACCGCATAAGTTGTAAATATTATGTTGTAGCACATTACCAATTCTTCGACATGCGAGTGGCTTATTCACAAATATTCGAAGACGAAAAAAAAGTTTTTAAGCCCACGGTCCTCAACAGAATATCAAACCCGTATAATATACTATGACGAATAAATTTTTAGTTTTCCTTAGAGTTTTCCCTGTGTTATCATTGTCCAAAATAACTGAAACCGTAAATTATATCATAATTATATTTATTGCAAAAGAGTATAGATGTTTTCGGACCAATTTTATATTTAAATAAGTTATTAGGAATATTTAAAAACAAGTGCGCTTCACGGGTAAGAAAATTATGTTAGCCGTTGCTTTATTTTTTTTTAAGAAATGTTTTTGATATAACGATTAACGACTATAATATAATAATTTGTGTAATGATCATGCATGCAATTATTCGTTGCATTACAAACTGTTCAAAAACCTTTAATACGACACTCTTTTTGCTAAAAAGCGATCTGTTCTTGTTATAAACAAAAAATATAATTATTATTATTTCGTTGATTGACAAACGTACGGTCAATATTGTCTACTTAAGGTATTTTCAATGCCCAGTTATAATTCTATGCCAACATTTACTTATGTTGTGAAGACAAACAAATGTACATATATTAGCTGAGCTGATCTGCCAACTTCGATAGATGGACTATCACATAATGATTTCTTTTAATTTAATCCAATAGTTTCTGAAATGGCGACGCCTCAATGGAATGCAACAGCACCATCGCCCCCATCTTATCCGGAGGTACAAATATATGTAAAATAATGTTCTATCGTGTAATCTATAAAGCTTTATTGCATTGCATAGATCTAGCAGTTGATTATTTTCGTAGTTTTTCAGTTGTTTAGCCTTTTTATATCTACCAATAGTATAGTCCGTGTAGACTATAATATCGAATGATATAAAAAAGGTGTATGGATAATTCATCATCAGTTTCATCAATTGAATACCAAATTATAATTTTCATTTTCTAGCTCACTAAATTGATTAATTAGATTGATAAAAATAGAGGAGTTTTAATGGAAGAATTGAGGTAGTACATGATTCCAAGGGAAAATGACAATTGTTTCGAAAGGATACGTTACTATTGCTCACAGTTAAAAAATGTAAAGATTAAAACAAAGAAATCAAATTAAATGTATTAATTGTAACCTCGTTTGTTGTCCTTCCAATGGGCCAACACATTTCTACGTCTGCCTATTATGCTTAATAATTATAGTTTCGTCAGGAATTGAACAGAAACACACTGTTTTATTTTAGACTATACAGTCCAGTGCTAATATGTCTGGAGCGATTGCAAGAAATCGGATCGTCCACCCTGCACCTGTGGTAATAACAAAGTTAAATATTCTAAAGTCGTATACACATAAATAAAATTTACAGTGCTATGTGTCAAAGCCCTAGCGTCGGTGTTATATAGTGAAAATTCATTGAATACATTCAATCGTCAAAGAGAACGGCAAGACGTGTTAATGTGGATACTTCTACCATAAGGGCGCAATCCAAAGAATCTAATGATAACAAAATTGGGCGATACAGTTTGGCGTTGTAGTAACGAATTTATCGTCAACATCAAATTAAATTATATCACTAGATAGATAAAAGGCCAAAGAACTCATTACAATAATCCAGTAGGTACAGTGATGCATCCAGCATCGCGTGCGGTTAATAGGGAAACGCCGCCATTTTGAGGTTATTTGCAATTAGTATAAATTATAACTTGGAAAAGCTACGATATTTGTTACGTACGTACGAGCAATTTATACGATTGTATTAATTTTAATACGAATATTTTTTTCCAGAATATCCCACCACTGGGTCCAAAAAGGTGCAATATCAAATGCCCCTTTTGCAATATTCAGGTGATCACGGCTATATCTCATACTACAACTACTAGAACTCATACTTGCGCGCTTAGAAGGTACACTTCGTTTTTTATTTTCTTTTAGCGATAAGAATTAGGTCTGAAACTATCCCTTAAAGACGAAAGTTGAGGTGCAAATGTTTTCTCCGAACTTTGCATCATTTATTTAATAGAAACAGAAAAAGACAAATAATATATAAAGTAAGAGTATATCAATATGAAGTTGACAGCAGACAGGAAGGCATAGTGAATTTAAATTATTAATAATTGTTTCTGAAATGAAACAGTAGATGAATGCGAAAACATGTCGACATCAGCGATGGCATCGAGTTAAGTACACATTCTGTAGAGATGCGCGGACACCAATATTATTAATAAATATTTATAAATTTTCAGACGTTTGTGTTTTTAAGGTTTTGGGTGATGATGAAAAAGTTTACGATAATTGGTTTTACAATCTCGTTCAGGGTAATGTTCTGGTAACGTGGACCAAACGGATGTTGCTACGTACCTACTGTAAATGATGCGCATTTTTAATTTTTTAGGTTTTTTTTTTAAGATAATTCACGCCAATTGACCTAGTCCCATGCTAAGCTGGTGAAGCTTGTGTTATGGGTACTAGGCAACGGATATACATACATATTATACATAGATAGACATATAAATACATATTTAAACACCCAAGACCCAAGCACAACACCAAATGCTCATCACATCGATGTTCGTCTCAGCCGGGGATCGAACCCAGGACCCATGGATTCGCAGTCAGGGGTACTAACCACTAGACCAAGGAGTCGTCAGGTTTAGGAATATTAACTAATTTATCAATCAACGCAAACTAATATCTGTATGTGATTTACTGGATATTTGAGCTTTAATATATACTATTTCATACATACCCTATATATACGTAAGTTATTTTTACAGCCTTTGCTGTTGCTGTATACCGTACTGCATGAATTCAACAAGAAACACCGATCATTACTGTACATCTTGCCACGCGTTTCTTGGTACCTACGAAAAGTAGCTACATACAATATATTCATCATTCAATTTGGCTAATACGTCACTTAGTGTATAAAAAGCGCAGACTATGTTTGTAATCTACTAATATCTTGATACTGTCAAATATATTGTTTTAAAATTTCACAATTAGTATCATTTTTTGCCTACTGATGATTATGTTTGAAAGTACTCCTCAAAGGGGATGTACAACCATTACAAGTAAAGAATTCTTTAGACCAGTGATTCCCAAAGTGGTCTATATCGACCCCTAATCTACGTCAGCGAAAAAAAATTTGGGGATCCATGAAATGAAAATGGGGAAGAAAAAGATTAACCCTTACAAAATTGACGCCAAATGTTGATAATTTATTATTAAAGCATCAGGTTCATCCTTGTCACTAAAAATATTGACTTATTGCTTATGTTATTTTATGATTATTTAATGCTACGTATATTTTACATAACAGATACAAAATTTTATTTTGAGTAGTTTTAATTTAAATTCAATTAATAAATGTATAAATTAACATGTGTTTTTACTTTAAGTTTTTAACACTAAACTTCACTACAGTTAGAAATTTACAGGAAATCAATATCAGGTAAGTAGGGGGTCTACCCAACACGGAAAAACATGGCAAGGGGTCTACGACACAAAAAAGTTTGGGGAACTCTGCTTTAAACCCTTAAAGAGACAGTACACATGTCTGTTTAATTGATTATGTTTATAAGGATCTTCAAATATTTCTATTCTGGAAGCTCCGTGGAGCGGATGTTTTGGTTTTACACAGAGTGTTGTAGCCTTTATAAATATGAAGCCATAGAGAAATGGCATACACCTGGCGAGTTGATACGAGGATTCGATAGCGTAATTTGTAAATATAATTCCACTCATAGATTTGAAGATAATTACACGCTTTATATTAGCTTCACCTGTATGTATGTATGTAACCGACTCCTTCGGACTCGATTTTGACTCACTTTAAACGGACAGATTTTATTAAAATTTTGCGCACCTGTCAAAGATCGATGACAATGCAATAATCCGAAAAAAAAAAATAAAAAAAATTTAACTAAAAAACACGCTTTTAAAGCACATCAAACTAAAAAGTGAAAAATAATTCCTAATTTAGGCTGGAAATGGTAATGAACAAAAAATACTGGTATTATTGTGAAAAAGCGTGTAGACCAGTGCCGATAATTTTTGAAACCTAAAAAAATTACAGTAGGATGAAACCCATTAGAAAAGCAGGGGAATATGATCAAAATGAAAGGAAAAATAAATTACGGTCGATCTGAGGTCGGGAAGGGGTAGGGGGGGAGTTTTAAGGGTAAAAAACGGTTTATCTCGATTTCCGGCAAAACTAAAAGTCCTATCGAAGAAAGTTAAATGGCAAAGTTGTAGGTAATAAAAAGATCTAAAACTTTTGTATTCACACATTTTTCACATAACCTCAAAATTTATGTGAAAAATTCAAAAAACCAAGTTTTTGGTTTTTAATTTTTATCTTTTACAAAAATATTTTTTTTTTAACGAAATTTGGTGAAAACTTACCTTTCTATGTCCCAAATACGCTGTAATTTATTTGATTAAAAATATTTATTTGTTCACCTTATTTTGAATTAATATCGAAAAAACACCCTAATTTTCAATCGAAAATTCTGACGTCAAAATTTCAGCTTTTTTCAAAAAGTTGGTGTGCATTCAGTTCGTTGAAATCTCTTCTTTCTTATGGTAAAAAAATATTTATATATTACCATAGTAAATCTTCTCAGAAAACGCAAAAAATCGTATGCAGTAACGCCCAGACACGTCATCCCCTTCCCTACTTCTCTATGAATCTTCTTTAAACTATAATCAGATGCCTATTTATTACTATTTTAAGATAACTTATATATACCTGAGTTACCTAAAAAAAAAATTTAGCCTTTAGATGGGCTAAAATTTTCGTATTTCATAGAGAAGTAAGGAAGGGGATGACAGGTCTGGGCGTTACTGCATACGATTTTTTGCGTTTTCTGAGAAGATTTACTATGGTAATATATAAATATTTTTTTACCATAGGAAAGTAGAGATTTCAACGAACTGAAAGCACACCAACTTTTTGAAAAAAGCTGAAATTTTGACGTCAGAATTTTCGATTGAAAATTAGGGTGTTTTTTCGATATTAATTCAAAATAAGCTGAACAAATAAATATTTTTAATCAAATAAATTACAGTGTATTTGGGACATAGAAAGGTAAGTTTTCACCAAATTTCGTTAAAAAAAAAATATTTTTGTTAAAGATAAAAATAAAAAACCAAAAACTTGGTTTTTTGAATTTTTCACATAAATTTTGAGGTTATGTGAAAAATGTGTGAATACAAAAGTTTTAGATCTTTTTATTACCTCCAACTTTGCAATTTAACTTTCTTCGATAGGACTTGTAGTTTTGCCGGAAATCGAGATAAACCGTTTTTTACCCTTAAAACTCCCCCCCTACCCCTTCCCGACCTCAGATCGACCGTAATTTATTTTTCCTTTCATTTTGATCATATTCCCCTGCTCTTCTAATGGGTTTCATCCTACTGTAATTTTTTTCACTTTTTATTTATTTTAAAGGCTATCTGCACTGGTCTAGTGGGGCGCTCTGTGCCATATTTTTCGTCTATAGAGCAACCCACTTTTTCACAATAATACTAAACTACTATTTATTTAAACTATTATTTATTTTAAAATGTAAGATGTACCCACTGTGTTCTAACATTGATTACTTACTATATTATCATATAATTATTACAAACGATTACAGATTATTGCGAGTTATTACCGTGTCGCTATATATTAACAATCCTTACAAGTATAACCAATGGTCAATTAATGATCTGACTGCCCATTATGATAATAATCGATGACGCTTTTGTAGGAATAATGCTAACCATTAAACACAATTTTTTCTTTATTAGATTACTTGTCAATCCACGGGCGCCTGCTTGGAAGAATATAGAAAATGAAATGAAATCAGTGGCGCTACAACCTCTTTAGGTCTGGGCCTCAGATTTCTGAATCTGTTTCATAATCATTTTTTAATCTAATAGGCAAATAGGTGATCAGCCTCTAGTGCCTGACACACGCCGTCAACTTTTCTATGTTTATGTACTTTACATTGGTGCACAGCCGGGGATCGAACCTGCGACCTCAGGTATGAGAGTCACACGCAGAAGACACTAGACTAACACTGTTCATATGAGAATGGAAGAATATAGAGAATGTGATATTTTTTTGGTATCTAAAATCTAATTATTTTTCTTTTAAGGATATTTATGTTGTTATTTTCATATACAGTCGAAATAGTTTTACGTGTGTTGAAGTCACTAACAATTTGCCAGGAACAATCTTTGGTTTAGCCGTTTACATGGCAGGTTTCTGTTTCTAGCACGATTAATTCGCAATAGACAAAAAATAAGAATATATAAACATTTCATATAGGCGACCAGAGTAATGCGCGAAGTCACGCGCTTACCTACTTCCATAGTACACATTTGTACCTTAATCATGAAATAGTAGGCGTGAATATGCTAAGCCCTAAGGTGAAAAAGATGACTCTTCGCCAATGTTTCTTTAAAATTTAGTAGCTACTCATTAACAAAGAAAACTTTTTGTTCATACAAACTTCATGGAATTTACATGTACCATAACGAAAATTATTAGCTTGTTTGACCGCAACGCTGGTTTTGACGTAATTCAAATATCAATTACGCGATAATAAAAAAAAACCATTCGCGCATATGTGGAACCAGCTACACGTCATAATTATTCCAAAAAAATGTCCTTTAAGTAGAGAACGTAACAATTATTGTTAATGGGCCGGCGACATACTCGCAAACCTTCTGCGTTGAGGTGAGCCTCCAGCCACCTATTCTAAAAAATCTCGGTGATATGTGAGAGTACATAGAAATAAAAAACCATAGATACTATAAAGGTTTTATTTAAGCAACATATTGATTCGTAAGTGCCCTTAGCAGTCTGGCCCGTCTGATAGCTGCGGCTTCTCTTTGAATATCTTCACTATTATTAGCGTTAAGTTCTAAAGCCCCAGCGGCTTTTACGGTCCGGGCCTTTCTGCCTCCTTCGCCACGCCGATTATGTAGGGCAACGGCAACTTCTAGAAGCGTGCCATCCCATAAACAGCCGTAGTAACCGTCCATTGCATCCGCGGCGTTGCTGCTCTGAAAGTGTTAAGTTTACCATAGACTAAATAAAATAAGGAATGGATTCAGAGACAAACCTAAAGCCGGAATTAATAAAGCATACTTCGACTACGTTCACATTTAACGTAGAAATTGGTTTTGTTTGAGCTCTTATTAAACATGTACTCGGTTAATTTAATGTCCAGGACTATAAATTCAAATCCTGAAAAGTCTAAGCACTATTTATAAGACGATTTGGTCTCGTCTCTGAATATCCTAATACGTGTTTGACATACGGGAGTGACACTTAGCGCTAAGTCTCGCCTCTGAATCTCCTATTACGTTTTTGACAGACGGGAGTCATACTTAGCGCTAAGTCTCGTTTCTGAATCTACTAGTACGTTTTTGACAGACGGGAGTCACACTAAACGCTAAGTCTGGTCTCTGAATATCCTAATACGTCTTTGACAGACAGAAGTCACACTTAGCGCTAAGTCTGGTCTCTGAATATCCTAATACGTCTTTGACAGACGGGAGTCACACTTAGCGCTAAGTCTCGTTTCTGAATCTCCTAGTACGTTTTTGGCAGACGGGAGTCACACTTAGCGCTAAGTCTCGTCTCTGAATCTCCTAGTACGTTTTTGGCAGACGGGAGTCACACTTAGCGCTAAGTCTCGTTTCTGAATCTCCTAGTACGTTTTTGGCAGACGGGAGTCACACTTAGCGCTAAGTCTCGTTTCTGAATCTCCTAGTACGTTTTTGGCAGACGGGAGTCACACTTAGCGCTAAGTCTCGTCTCTGAATCTCCTAGTACGTTTTTGACAGACGGGAGTCACATTTAGCGCTAAGTCTGGTCTCTGAATCTCCTAGTACGTTTTTGACAGACGGGAGTCACACTTAGCGCTAAGTCTGGTCTCTGAATCTCCTAGTACGTTTTTGACAGACGGGAGTCACATTTAGCGCTAAGTCTGGTCTCTGAATCTCCTAGTACGTTTTTGACAGACGGGAGTCACACTTAGCGCTAAGTCTGGTCTCTGAATCTCCTAGTACGTTTTTGACAGACGGGAGTCACACTTAGCGCTAAGTCTGGTCTCTGAATATCCTAATACGTCTTTGACAGACGGGAGTCACACTTAGCGCTAAGTCTGGTCTCTGAATATCCTAATACGTCTTTGACAGACGGGAGTCACACTTAGCGCTAAGTCTCGTCTCTGAATCTCCTAGTACGTCTTTGACAGACGGGAGTCACACTTAGCGCTAAGTCTGGTCTCTGAATATCCTAATACGTCTTTGACAGACGGGAGTCACACTTAGCGCTAAGTCTCGTCTCTGAATCTCCTAGTACGTCTTTGACAGACGGGAGTCACACTTAGCGCTAAGTCTGGTCTCTGAATATCCTAATACGTCTTTGACAGACGGGAGTCACACTTAGCGCTAAGTCTCGTCTCTGAATCTCCTAGTACGTCTTTGACAGACGGGAGTCACACTTAGCGCTAAGTCTGGTCTCTGAATATCCTAATACGTCTTTGACAGACGGGAGTCACACTTAGCGCTAAGTCTCGTCTCTGAATCTCCTAGTACGTTTTTGACAGACGGGAGTCACACTTAGCGCTAAGTCTCGTCTCTGAATCTCCTAGTACGTCTTTGACAGACGGGAGTCACACTTAGCGCTAAGTCTGGTCTCTGAATATCCTAATACGTCTTTGACAGACGGGAGTCACACTTAGCGCTAAGTCTCGTCTCTGAATCTCCTAGTACGTCTTTGACAGACGGGAGTCACACTTAGCGCTAAGTCTGGTCTCTGAATATCCTAATACGTCTTTGACAGACGGGAGTCACACTTAGCGCTAAGTCTCGTCTCTGAATCTCCTAGTACGTTTTTGACAGACGGGAGTCGTTTCTGAATCTCACTCGTCCCTAATCTCTCATTTATGGAATTTTGTCACGTAATACTATTGACTTAATTGCTGTGGTTAATAATAACAATTTATTTGCAAGAATATGGTACAAAAATGTTATCGTGGTTGTTACATATCCATTACTCCCTTTGCCCCGCATAACCAATACCTATACCCCTCTGACGCAACACCATTATAACAGGAAGCGGATAAGAGATACCAATAGCCTTGATCGGATAACTCACATCGGACCGGTCAAATTCTCAATTAGTAATAAGTCCATAATATAGATTATTTGTCGTGCACCTCATATCGTGCCGATTAAATAGTCATATTTAGTTAAGTCTCAATTATTGTATTATTAATTAATTAAAGTATTTTAAATACATTTTGTTTTTTTTGCGATTTACCGCTGGCCTTGACTTAATTTGGTACTGTATACTAAAGTTTAGCATATTTTGCCACACATGGTGTGCAAATTAGCCCTAAATGGAATTTCCCATAGAAGTTACATACATTATGAGTCATAGCATTATACTCAATTCTTGTATATTATTTGTAGTGATAAAATATCACATTTTTAAAATATATTATTACGTTATCAAATTAATATTAATTATAATGATTCACGCAAATAAACATTAATAGAATAATATTTTTTTTTAAAGTAGTACATTTAGTAGATTTTTAAAAACACTAGTCGGAAGATCTTTTAATGTTTTTGGTAAATTATTATAAACCTTTTGATTGCCATACATAAGGGGTTTTTCCTATACAATTCCAGATTAATTTTTGGCCCAGTAAATTTCTCCTAATGTCTACTTCGATAGATGTCTATTCCGCTGACTTAAAAATATTTATGTTTTTTTTTTGTTAAAGACCAGTTCGATTCTCGGCTATAAAAAGCACAGAAGGTTCTAAGTTAGTTATAACTCACTTCACACTAAAAGGAATGAAATATCTAAATTTCATGTAAAAAACACATTACTGTATTCCCTTACATTACTTTAAAGTTTTATTCGTAAAAGTTAAAGAAAATCTCCGCCACTCTTTGAAAATGCGTTTTCTACCTGCAAACTACGTCATTCACTTGATACTTTGAAACAAAATGTAGTAATAATAAAAGAAGGGCATAAACTAAACTGAATTATATGTATCTCAATCATAACAAGGTACAAACAGGTGAACAAGAATAGGTGCTTCGATAAGAAATAGAGGAAGAAATAAAGCATTCCTCAAATTTTAGACTCTAAAGGACTTTACAAAATAAATAGTACATAAGAACAGAGTGTATTCTTCTCAAATCAGTCGTAAAGCAGTCATTTTACGATTTGGCATTCTGATAAACAATAAACTACAAGCTCCCTCCTTATCAGAATGCCAAATCGTAAAATGACTGCTTCACGACTGATCGAGCGCGACCGCCGCTGCGAAAACCGCTGTGAGAGTTCGAAAATTGAGTTACTAGATATTGGATATTTTTATGTTAAACATCCTTTTTAGTAAATAAGGTTTGTTTTAATTACTTATTAGTCTTAAGTTACGCTAGATCGTAATGTTAAATGATGTCTTTGTGCACACAATTTATTTAAAAAAAAAATGTGTGCGTGTACTAGGTGTACACACGTAAGAAGTGAAACTTCTTTATGACCTTATTTTTCGAAAAATGATCTACTATATGCAACTTTACAGAAATTGGTTAAATAAAGTTAAATTAGATAAAGTTTAACAAAAGGCTTTTATTATCATAGACATGAATACAAGTACAATTATTTCATTTTAACTTATTACTGTACTACTATGTAGTACTAAGATTATTACAGAATTTCATTAATTAATAGAATTATTAGTATTACTATCATTGTTATCGTTATTATATATTTTTGTTACTAATAGCTTCGAATCTCTTCGGATCAACCGTGGTAGGGACAAGAAAAAGATGGCGCGTAACCGAAAAATGTGACAAATGTGTGTAAATTTTTTTCCAACGCCGATAAAGAAGTTTGACTTCAAAAAGCAACATGGCGCGTAACCTGCTACAAAATTTCTCCCATACGTCGATAAAGAAGTTTCACTTCAAAAGATGGCGCGTAACGGAAAAATGTGACGCGTAACGAAAAAATGTTACACTAAATTTTTTTCCAACCCCGATAAAGAAGTTTTACTTCAAAAAAAAGTATTTACAGTCATGTTATCCTAGATTTATGGGCATTAAGTGTGTATATTTACCTTTTCCGCAAAGCACTTGAAAGCTGTAACATAGTCTGGATCGTCGGGCAGCTGACATAACGCGGCCGCCTGCGCAGGCGATGCTAATGCCTGACAACATCGCGCTGCACGACGCGTTATACTACCTTCGTCTGGGGCACGCTTCGCGAAGTGCCAAGTACCGGCAGCTAAGGCGCAAAGGTAACGTCTAAGAGCCGGTGCCCAGCGCCCGCAGGCCATTTCCACGTCACCATATAAACGTAACCTGGATTTCCATAAATTGTATAGGATATTGGATATTAAAATATAAATGCATTAAGCTACCGTTAAAACATAAACTGACTAAAAGTCCCATCATATGTGAAGTAATTTTAGAATTATTTAATTTATTAGGATATTATTTATATTTATGCTAGAGTAATGTAAGTCTTTAATTAATAATTGTTAAGTTAGATAATCAAATATAAATGAGCATTATTTTCTGTTTAGTAACAGTTTGTGAAAACATTACAAAAAAGTCAGTGGCGCTACAACCTTGTTTATGTCTGGGCCTCAGATTTCTGAATCTGTTTCATAATCTTTTGTCAATCTAATAGGCAACTAGGTGATCAGCCTCTTGTGTCTGACACACGCCGTCGATTTGTTGGGTCTAAGGCAAGCAGGTTTCCTCACGATGTTTTTCTTCACCTTTGAGCGAATGTTAAATGTGGACATAGAAAGAACAGTCCATTGGTTAACAGCCGGCGGTCGAACCTACGACCTAAGAGATGACAGTCGCCAACATAACACAAAAAACAGAAATAAAAATACAGTGTATTATACTCTTTATAACGAAAAATTCTCTATAACGAAGAAAGCTGCTCGCTTGAAATTCGTTATAAAGAATTTACACTGTATATTAAAACAACTTCTTTAAAGCAAATAGTCAATATCTTAATAAATTATAATTAAAAATACAATATAAAAAAAAATCACTTACCACGACGTATTATATTAAAAAAATCACTTACCACGACGTATTATATTAAAAAAAATCACTTACCATGACGTATTATACGGATAATACTTCAAACTCCTCTCCAGTAATTCGGTGATCGTTTCCAATACATATTTCGAATTATAGTTATTTATATTCGAAATATTCGAGGGCCACAGATTCGTGTATTCCACGACTAATTCCACTGACGTGTCATCTATTATTAAATTGTATATCCTCGCTAGAAGGGACAACACTACGCTGACAGCTAAAGGCTCTCTTAGGGTTGCCAGAAACGCGTTAAACGCATTTCTCGCTTCGGATGCCGTGTTTGGCACATCCCTGGAATGTGAGGGCAAGCCCCCGGCCGTTCGCTTCACGGGACCGCTTGTTCCATTGTTATATATTGAGAGCGCTGAAATATAACGATTTGTCATTATTAGTGAACAAATATTAAAGAAGACCGCACTTAGATACTGTCAACTGTCAAATGTACCCAACATTATATCTTAACGGATTTTTCTGGAACTGATGACAAGAACAATGAAGAAATTTATGAGACATACACTTGAAATCCTAAATAGATCATCATATCCGATATCACATACACCCTGTAAGTGATAACCTAATCTTTTTATCTTTGTTATAAATGCATTACTCAGTATGATGCTGCTCACTCTATGAACATCTTTTTATCTAAAAAATTATTCCTTTAAACAACATCTACTCGAACTCTCCTATACTGAAACGTATAGTATTCTTATGTGCAACAGTAGTTTAATTATAAAATTGTAAGTGTTATGTAGAATTATTATGTCAAGTACCGTTAATATGTCAAATGTCAATGTCAGCTGCCCACGACACAGGGAATCCTAGTGCTTTATTTTTTAACTAAACATGTATAATAAAGATATTTTCCTTTTCTCATATGAAAGTGAGATACATTATTAAAACAACACGGCGTACCGAGTGCTTCTCTCTACTCAGCAATGGTAATCAATGAGTCTGTATTTTTCTTACCATAGTCCCAGAGAGGTCTTGGAAACTTCCTACCAGCCTTTCCCCGCTGTAGTTCAAAGCAAGCTGCGCAGACGGCCGCGGCCGCCTCACCAGGGCCTGACACGACGCCAGCGCCCTCCCACTCACACGCATTTACCAGGCATATCCAACAACCTTCCAATACCTGAAATTACCATCGAATTACAACCACACGACAATTGTTAGTTCAGTGGATTTAGACGTATATTTTGGAGGCCCTAAGTTTCGTTAGATACAATTTTCAGTTAGGCACAGAAAGCTCAAACTGACACTGAAAAGAATATATCGAAGAACGCTTAATGAAATTCTTTGAAGTATTTCTGTAGATTTTAAACAGTTTATTAAATCAACAATGAGTTTTACATTCATTATTTATTCTTTGAGAGATGTTAGAAACGTTGAAGCATGTGTGTATCCTTTAAATCAATGTCTTCTGAACTGATGCACATTAAACCCGATATTTAAACTGGCTATGAAACACTATTTAAAAACTCTTTTTTGGTAACTTCAAAAACCTACCTGTGGTCGCGGCACAATCCCATCCCCAGATGTCGCTGCAGCGATACATGCTTTACATTTATTAGCAAGTGCCGATAAATTCAGTCTGTGATTAGGCCATTCACTCAACAACACATTCACTTGCAAGAACAGAACTTCCCACGACAACTGTCGACACAGACGATATAATGTTGGATCAGACCCAACACCTAGCTGGCTCCTTGCCTCATTTTCCAACACTGAGAGTAACGAAAGTGCCGTCCTGGAACACCCAGCTTCCACTCTCGCCCGGGCCAGCCCTGACACTATATACCCAAAGTCTTGCATGAAACCTCTTGGCAATGATATAAATGCCATCCCTAACCCTCCCGGAGGCTTCCATGAAGGACTCAGCTTCCACAATGGCGAAGACGGCGACATAACAGCGAGTTTCACTAAACGCATTCTGATATCTTCAGCCGTAGATGCTTCAACTAGCCGCTTCTTCAACCTCCCCATTTCCAACTCTGGTACAGTTTTGAAATCGAAATTCGGCATCTCCCAATCATCAGTGAGCAATTCTCTTGGAATATCCATATTTTCGTCATCCACTGCGTTTGGATCGTTTAAAATGTCATCCAAATGTTCGTCACATATTAATTTTCGCCGAACTCTCTCTGAGGCGTCTCCGACATATTTTTTTAGATAGTCATCTATTCTATCTATTGGTAGCTTGCAGTTTGATGTGGCTAGATGAAGGAAAAATATCCGAAGATTTTCCCAATCCTTTTCAGACAAATCTGATGTTAGAACAGGCCCCATTGCCCAAAAGAGAAGATCAAAGTACTTGATGCCGATGGTTTTGAATTTGTTCAAAAATTCTGGGTGAGTCGAAGGTATTCCGCCCTCTAACGCGTATCTTATGGCGTTCAGTACCGACACTCTGTTTAAAAGATCTCTTGCTACAGTAAATGCTCCACTAGAGGCAGATCCTTGTATATCAAGTTCAACCACTTCTCTATGGACCAATGGTATTTCTCGAGCCAAATTATCAGCTTGCAAAATGCCGATAATACCCGCATAATGATTCGCGATAGACTCCTGAAGTTTCTGAAGTAAATGTGGTTCTTCATTCAATAGCTCATATCCCAAGTTCAGAGCTCTTATGTAGCCCAGAATATCCTCCTTCTTCATACTTGCATAATATAAATTTTCCCAGGGCATTTCTTTATGGATACCACCATAACCATAGGTGGCTATTTCTCTTTCTAAGAGGTTGGAGTTTTCTCTACAGCCTAAAATGTGCTTTTTAGCTAAATCATGTTGCCCATAGAAAAAGTAATTATAGCAAAGATCAAAGTGAACTTGCATTGCTAACTCGTATTGGCTAATATAAATATCACCAGCATTCCAATCATGATTCATATCATCAGAATCTTCTGTTAGATTGACAAATGTCTCCATAACGGGTATTTTTATTTTTCTTGACTCTCTTCGACCAAGAGTTCCTTCATAGTATGCTATAATACCTTCTAAATATCTTATACTTTGCATCCTAGATGATTCACACATACGCAATATTTTTTCAAAGTTTTGATTTAATGGATTGTATGTTATATCCCCTTGGGCGCCAGGCCTGGAATTTTAAAAGTTTTTTTTATTTATACATGTAATGGACACAAGATAATTCTCTAAAAATATATGTTGCTATATTGAAATGAAATATCTCTTGAGACTTTGTGTCTTCCAACAAAACAAAAGTTTTCATGTTGAAATTCACAGAATATGAATATCAAATTTAACTAGACATTAATTACAGCACAGTAGAAAAATAGAGTACACTTACAAATGAGCATATGGCAGCTTGGACGATTTCATAAAAAGTGCAGACTTGACCGGAAACCTTAGCACCCATCTGTGATATAAAGTCAGTGCAAATTGCACATGTAGCTGTTGCAGAAGGTCAGATTGGATTTCCTAAAATCATAGTTTAAAAATACATAGTTGCTATTTAAGAGGAACAGTTACTTAAGCTGTTATGACAAAGTTTCATATGGAAGCTAAAATATAATTATTGTTCTAATATTTGATAAAATTTTAGTGAGAGATAACTTCTCAGGTTCATTCTAGAAATATTATTTAATATAATATATAAATAATTACCAAAGGAGGAACAGCAAAAGCTGTATCTGTTGCCATAAATACAAGATCTTGCATAAGTTGCTGTTGTATATGAGGAGGTAAATTTTTTTCCAAGACATCTGAAATCCAATAAAATGTTTTATATTTTTTATATGCATATCTGCTGTATGAATTCCTGTACTGTATTAATTTTACTGTACTGAATTGACTTATACTGTATTACAAAACAAATGTTAATAAAATACATTCAAATTTAATAATATATTAAGCCTTTATTGTTTATAATGTAAGAAGGCGAAGCCTAAAGAATATTAAATAGCAAAAAAATATACAAAAATGTGAACGCAGTTTACCTAATTGAGTGACAACAGAATAGTATTTCTTATTTACCTATAAGAAAGCAATGCAATTAGATATTCTATACATGTATGTTAAATATCAGATTCATCAGAAAATTATCTTATGAATATTTATAATAAGTCATTGTATTGTAATGAAATTAAGAAATTCTTGTTAGTAACTGTAACTGTATTACAAAGGAAAAATATACCTAAGTTCCAATTAAGTGTGGGCGCAACTTTAAGTGCTAAAATCTTCAATGCTAGTTGTTTTCTAGTGAATTGTAAAACAGTTGGTGTACTTGGAGCAGGACTTGATGGCCCATCAACATCTACTACCCTATCACTTAATTTAGAATTTTGATTCTTAGCATCAACTGATAGAAATTCTTCTATTAACTGACATCCTGATGGTTCTGTGGAGATTAAAAATTAGTAATAAGTGACATTAATTAAAATTAAGTAATAGTGCAAATACTTAAATTCTCGGATAGCTACAAATGCACTCAAAATAAAAGAAGACCTTTATACATTTTATAGATCTCATAGAAATACTATGATTGTTTAATAATTCTTTTATATTATAAAGTTTCAAAAGTAACTTACCTGGATTAGGTTTATTCAAATGTCTTTTCAGTAATGTAGGATCAAGAAGAAACTCAAACCATAACACAGTATCTGGTGATATTGGTACTGTTCCTGGCCTAAGAAGATCCACGTCCATGGCTAATTCTTTGATATGAAATTATAAAAAATACATTTTTCCTTTGAAATACACTTTGTAAGTTTCTAACAATAATGCACTATCAGTGAAGGAATTCCATTAATAATAAAAAGAGTGTAATGAGCTCTTAAGTCTTAACTTTCGTGATTCGTCTCTCAGATTTTTCTTTATTTTTCTCGATGTACTCTGTAGTCTGTTGTTGAAATTTTGACATTTGTTCGCCGACAGTTATATTCATTAATGAAACTGACACCAGAGTGCAGACTGCAAACAGCAACTATAGACTTGCTGCCTCTTCTTTTTTTTTGACTATTGGAAAAAAACTAGAATTTTTCGAAACAAATCGTTTGAAAGTCGTTATTAATCCGACGAATTCGACTAACGCCCACGCACTTGGGCCGCCGGTACCAGAGCTATGACCATAATTTTTCATTTTTTCATTTCGTAACAAGGCCCCTGAAGAACCGCCATACTGGTACAAAATAATGACCGACTATTTTGTGTTACTATCTCCCGGCCTATATTATTTTAATATTATAAATGCGTACTAACGTTGATGTTCTTTTTTCCAAATTTCATGAAATGCTTGTATTTTGATGTTTGATACATAGTCGTCCTTCTGAGCTATATCATTATTGTCGTATTTTAATCAATAATTAGTCATATCGTAGTACTCTATAAATTTAGAGTACTGCTCGTAATTATTCAGTGCATAGAAACATAAAAAACATGTTGTATGCATATTTTTTTTATCTTAGTAACCACATATAAGTTTTACACTATTAAAGTATTTTTTACCCAACGAACGCTAACCGTAAGCTTGACGTTAAGACGTTGATATTTACTTCCAATGGATTAATTTATACTAAAGGAATTTAATAACAAAAATATTTAGCAAATTGCACTTCAATCTATACGATTAACTAACAGAAAAAAATTCTTGCATATTTCAAGACTTTTTCAAGTATTTACTAAACGATCGACTAGCGCTAGACTGTCGTCAGGACTCTGGTGTTTACTTTCGATAGATTAGAAATATTGTGCACTTGATCGATGTGTTATCAATAAGTGTGTGATAAACGCCTATCTACGCTATCCTTCGTTCACTGGCGGACTCTCCCGTTATTGACTGACAAAAACAATGTTTATAAAATTAAAATAGTTGAAAATATGTACGAATGTGAATAAAGAATATCGCCAAAAGTAAGTACTTCATTAAAATAACTTAAATGTGGATTGTATTTTCTATATTATGAGGTTTATCTATTTCTATTTGTAGCAATTTTTATTTAACTGTCATATAGGTACATTTTCAGTGCTTAACTAATATTTTGCTATATCATTTAAACAGCTCATAAGTTTTGTATTGAGTATTCATAAACTTTTGGTATTCAGGTAGAAACAACTTTAGAACCTTTGGAACTTGCAAGCATGAACTTGATCATGCGTAGACAACGTGAATTAAGTTAGTGTGGAAAAGTGGTATAATTTAAAGCAAGGATAATAATTAGAGTAATCAATACCGTAATTGGTTTGCTTTCGGGAATGTTTTAATCCAGCTCCTATCTTTTTCAGTGGATAACATGTATCAACAAATCACTCAGAGTTCAAATGAAGTCTGCATCGAGATGGACCTGCTTCAAGTTGGATCAGAGCCTGTAGGCATGCGATGCCCGCATTGCCACGAAGAAATTATGACAAGAGCTGACTACAAAAATAGTTCAAAGACACATCTAGCTGCTTTAATACTTGGTTTATTGTTTTGGTCTGTACCGCTTTATAGACTTATGTTAATCGAATCTATAGGATTTGGGAATGCTTTCTGGTTCGAAGATCTATTTCTTCACTATGGACATTTAAAAAGGTTTTCCTACAGTAATGTTAAGCTAGGTTAAAAGCATTGTAAAACATTTAATATAAATACGTAGTCAATTAGGTAGCCACGATATTTTGATGAAACAACATCGCAACGTTGGTAAAAAGTATATTATCGCAAGATACCATTAATACGTCTGCACATTTGAACTAATTAGTATAGACGTAAATAGTTAACATTACGATACTAAACCGTTCCACGACTTAGATAAATGACTAGATGATATATTTGCTGATAAACTATGTACATAATAGAATACAAGGTTATAGAATAGTATATCGTCTATAATGGAAAGAAAGTATATGACAGATTAATTTTGGTGTTTTCCGTTACTTCTATTGCCTATATTTGACGTTTCGCTTGTTTCATAGTCATCTTGCTACTTTGAAAACGCTGAACGTTGAAAAAGATGTTAAAATATGAATAATAATTTTAGTTTTCAGTTTTTTAAATTACAGTTGGTTTCGGCACTTATTTAAAAAAAAACAGAACAGGGTGCAAACGGGCAGTAGGCTAACCTGATATTAAGTGATACCTCCGCCTTCGGACACTCTCAATGCCGGATGGCTCGCGACTGCATTGCAGGCGTTTTAGGAATTGGTAGGGTACCAATTTTACTTGAAAGGCCCTATACGAATTGGTTCAGAATTACTTCAGTGGGTAGTTTCTTTCCACTTAGAAACCCCACCACGAAAAAATTGTTGCCACAAGTGGCTTTAGCAACAAATACAATATATATATATTTATAAGTCCACCCTGTTCTTCTTCATGTTCACTAGTAAGCTGTTAAGTCTATTATGTTTTATTAAAATATCTTAAAATGATTTACAGGTGGCTTTGCTGCTGTATATTACCGTACTTTATTAAAAGATGGAAAAACGTGGAGCACTTTTGTCCGAACTGCCGACGATTCCTTGGAGTTTATACAAGAAATAAATTATTTTAGCGTTGTTTATATAGTTTTTTATAATTAAATATTGTTGGTGTTAAGTACACCCAAACTTATATTTAACACAATAAAATAAATAAGTAATAAATTCAATGTTTACTAGCAAACTCCCGCGACTTAGTTCGAGTCAGTAAGAAATAAAATTATTTTATATTGTTAAACTACAAACTTTTTGTAAGGAAGTTTCGACATAAAGATTATATTGATAGTAGTCATACATAGATAGATAATATCAAGTATGTTTTGTTGTCACTCCTCAACTGTATCGCCTTACATTATCTGTAAAAGCGCTCTGTGGCGGTAATGCTGGTTTTGGCGCCAATAATATACATATAAAAAGGTTTCAAATTCTAAATTTTATAAAAAAAAACATTTTTTTGGATAAAAATGTATGTTATTACTTATTTGAATGTAAATAAAGTTTGAATTCACCCGATATTTTGGATATGGCAACGGCCGACGAAAATTACTAACCTAGGCCACGAAGCATAAATCTTCAATTTGAAAAAAAATAGATTTTTTTTCGTATGTTTATTCCAAATTCTATGTTAAAACTGTTTCGCCCTAGCTAATTTATTAATTTTTTTGAAGTTTCACAATTAGTAAGGATACAAAAATAATATAACATTAACTATAGAAAGTAAATATTAATGCCAACGAAAAAATGAATAAACGCAGCAGGAAATACCAGTAAGGAATTAATAAAATCCTTAGTATTAGAAAGATATTTTATTCTGAAATTTATAAACCCACATATATCTACCTATAATTAAATCACTACATAGCAATTTTATCATTATTACAATATTTAATATAATATAGTCGGCGTTTCAAAAGATTTATGAAAATACAAAAACACTTCTAGCAATTAGCTGAAGTACCTACATTCACACCAACATACAATATTATTAACATACGACATAATATAAAAATTAATTCTCTATTCTTAATATTTCAATTATTTGTCATCTGTAATAAAATCTATTTTGCTCACATTCTCACTTAAATTACTAATTATTTATTCCGATTCTATCTAGGCGTTTAATTACCCAATATACAGTCTCAAGAACGCAAGAGTCAGCATATTAATGAAGTTCAATAACCTATTTTTCATCGTCTTTGGTTTTATGCGAGACGAGACCTAGCAATTAATTTGCATCAACATAGTTCTTGTTATCTTCATAGTTTATTTTCTTTTACGACGGCTGATAGGAGCCAATAAAGGCTTTGCAGGCTGGGCAGTAGTGGTTCGCTGTCCTGCACGATTTCATGCAGTACGGCAGGAAGCAGCCACAACAGCATCTGAAATTACGTTAATTTGTATAAAATTATATAAAATACTAGCAGACCGACCAAGCAACGCTTAACGTTTATGGCTAAGGTTTTTGTTTATTACAAAGTAGCAAACTATTCAAGGGAAACGGTAGGAGAACAACAGTCATGGGGACCACCATGCTTTTTTGGTGGTTATGCCATTAAATTGTAGGTTATGTGAAACGTTGGTACTTTCAACACAGCGCCATCTGTTAGAATTGTAATTTGTAACTATCAAATAATAAACAAATATTTTGCTATAAAATAATATTGCGGGTATAAATTGATATGTAAACTATCCTATCTTTTAAGTTGGATCAAACTACACACGGTGTGCAAATTTAATTGATATCGGTTCGGTAGTTTAGGAGTCCACAGCGGAAAAACAACGTGACAAGTAACGTATATATATATAAAAATATAAAAGTTTTTATATTATAACTTTCCGGCTTTTGATTCTTATATTGATAAAGATTTATTCTCGAATGTTATCCAATAGGTCAGACAGACTATAAAGGTCGGCCATAACAACACAAAGAATTTAGAAGGGCAGAAGTTTAACATAATTAGCGCTGAGTTCTCAGAGTTATCACTTTAACGCCCGAACCCAATAATCAATCCACAATCTCAGATAGAAAACAATCTGAAATCAGACCGTGACAGTCGATCGATCTCCTATCTGCATCCCAATAACCAAACCCTACGAAGACAATCCAATCAATCTTTGTCGTTCCCTTTTACCGAGTTTTCACTCATATTTGATAATCAATGTAAACCAAATAAAGTAAATAGAACCGTATAAATAACATTAAAATATACATGTGTATGTTTAAAACATAACAAACACAACAAACAACTGATGTAAGTTAAAATCTGTTAAAATAATTAGCAATTAGCAATACTTTTTGAAACACTATGTTCAAGAGGGACTGGTGACTTGTAATAACAGGTTTTCCCAACCTTTTTCAAGCACCAGTCTCTCAGTATAATACATAGCTTTAAGCTTATTGTCAAGTTTATTATTATTAATTAAGTTAAATTAAGTAAATTAAGTAAGTAAGTAAATTAATAAAGGTTAATAAAGGTTAATAAAAATTAACTGTTGAAATCGAGCTTTCGTCAACTGTCATTTCAAAGGTCTATCCACAGACACCGATACGACCTCCCATGGATAGCTTGTATCGACAGGTGGCTATGACAATCCGTCCATTGGTTATTGGGTCACTTGTTACAATATTTGGATTAAGTTTACTATCTCAGATGGTGGATGGGGAAGGTGGAAGGCACTAGACCGTAAGGTCACCTACGCATTGGACTGACCAAATCAAGTCTGCCGTAGGAGACTCACTCAATCAGTGCAGCAGGATGAGCTCTAATAGGCAACGATGGCGAAACGTAGTGAAGCGCATCACATCTGCTTCTTCTACTACCACTACTTCATAGCGATCATGACCGCTCTGTCAAGAGTGTACCGGATAGGAAGAAGATATCTTCTTCTTCATCTATTGTTACATATACGTATTAATCAGGCGGCAAATGTGTCTATGGTCGTACTGGAGTCTCAGAAAACCAGCTTTGAAACGTTGAGTAAGGCCTCTCTTTTGTATGTGCGTACAAAAATCTACGTTCAAAGCGATGTGAAGTAAATGTTATTTCATAAATATCCAAAATATACGGATGATACAAATATAATGTTAATAAGTTACGGGCATACATTTAAAAGGAAAGTTGAATAATTATTATGACTAATATATCTCACTAAACGGAACTAAAAATAGCAGCGCAGCGATTTAATAAAAACATTTTTAATTTGAAATGGATATCACGTTCGACTTAAAAATAGTGTCACGTTTGTATTGTAATTTGCTTTAATTTATTATATACATACGTATTGACAACGAACAACATAGAGTATTTATGCGATTAAATATGTATGACTATTACCGCTGGTGTCAATTATTATGTGTATATTTATACATCGAATACGACGATGTGTAGAGAGGAACGGAGATTACTTCGAAAAACAATAAAAGTAATGGCAACTTTCTACATTAAGCCGTTTTTCATTTTCTAAATAATTTCAGTGATACCCACGTACGTACTTTATGTCCCAACTAAATGTACTAAGTCTCCCATTCATCTGGCAAATGCAAAAACAACTTGACACGTCTCTTAATCATACCTCACAAAAGCCATACGTAATTAACTACTTATTTCAAATTACGTTTATTGCGCATACAGGCCAAAAAGTCTTAAAACAAATGCGTTCGAAATTCGAATAAAGCGTCGGCGTGTTAGTAATATGATATTTGTTGAGAGTATTGTCTCTGTTTCTCATGGTTTTTGTCGTACTTAAGCTAGTTCAAATGTAGACGTTTCTACAAAATTCCTATTTCAACAGACGATAGATATTTATTAAAAAAATGTAAATTACACACAATTTACAGAAATAAACGAATGGTTTTATAGTATTTTATGTATATATGGAAAACTCACCCTGCAAGAACACAAAGAGCAGCTGACACGATATGTGTTCGATTGTTAGGAACATAATCCACTCTAGTTACTATTGATTTATTACAAGTTGGGCATGATGCTCCCGTGGGTCCTGGACCAAGTTTTGGAGGACCTAATGGCGGTTCCCGGATTTGTGTAACTACAATAGTACGCGTTCGTGGAGGGTCTTCTGGTGGAGGCGGATCGTTCCCGAAATATGATGGTGGCGGTACCGGATTCGGTGGCATCTGTTCATATGGTGGCGGTAGACCCATTTTGTTTTCCACTGAAACAAATATTTTATGTAGTATTCCATTGTACCAGTAAATGTAAAATTAGAAGCATTAATATTTATTTCTTTAATGACGAATCACAAGTGTACATTGTGTTACCTACGTGAATAAATGATTTTTGAATTTGAATTTGATTTTTGAATTTGAATTTGAATTGTGTTATTAAACTAAAAAATTGAAACAGTTTAAGTTAAACTATTACCAACTTATCTGTTTTATAAAAAAAAAATAAGCTTAGTTCGTTTAAATACCTTTTAAATTGAGAGTGTGCTATAATTTTCCAGATTCACACCAACGTCTGTTTTGAATAAAGGTTTTATGTACAATTGCGTAAAACTGCCTGTTATGTGATATTTTATATTACTCAACTAGCAACGTAAACAAAATAAATTAAACAATAAGAATTACAAACACCTGAGTCTTATTACATAGCGGATATGTATTGATTACATTACGTTTTATATTCATACTGACGATAACTAAACCAAAAAATATTTTATTTCTTACACTGACATTGCATAAATTTTGAATATTGTAATACTATTTCTATTTCATACATGACATAGTATTAAATTTTAGTTTTATGACAGGAGTATTGTGCTTATTAAATTCTTCATATTTAATTTAATTTATTTGGTTACAAACAATATACAAAATTGGCGCATCCCTATGTGACATGTGTGTGGCATCCCTATATGACACCCGACTGTGAGAGGGGCGAGAGCCCTGGCTCACTTTTAATGTCTATAGACTTGAATTTTGAATCAGGTACTCGACATCCTGGGCTGGCCCTGAAGAGTTTGTCGCTTTTCAATCATATTTTACGTAAAACACCACCAACTTTAAAATACCTACGTAGTATAGCACTTTAAATAGTAGAATCCATATTAAAATTGATCACGTTTTGTTTTTAATACTTTTGTATTTGTTAAGGAGTTATAGTTGAGAATTGATCACTAATTGATTGAGGGTCTTGAAATTAAATAAACTGCAATAATAACACGTGCGAATCGTATGACACTTTTATTTTAACTAAGTAAGAGTAGTGGACTGTATATACATATTTGGACATGCCGCCCACCAAAGGACGCAGTCCTTTAAAAGAAATAACATAAAAGAAAAAATAAACACTTAACAAAATTACAAACTATAGTTCAATACAATTGTTTCACGAAAGACACAATAGTATGCATCAGACATTGTCTTTCATCATATTTAAATGGCTTATTGACTATTGTACATAAAAATAAGACAAACCGCCCACCGTAATATGTCTGCATACATAGTTGGATATAGCATTACACAACAATTCACATGTTATAGTCTATTAATATATGTATATTATAGCGTAGTATAGTAAGTACACAGGCATCTAACACAGTATATAATAATTTTTAAAAACATACATAACAGGTAAGTATTACATAGTTTGTATATTTTGTTTATTACATATTTCCAAATAAGGTTTTTGTTAACAATAGTAAGTTGATATATAAATTGATTTTCACTTTTAAATGACTAATGAACATTTATAATAATAAAGTAACAATTAAAAATAGACTAATTATTTAGTTAAAATGCATATTTTTGATACAAGTCTTTTGAGCGTTCCGCTTCTACATTTGATCGATACTACCCGGGTCACATTGTCGGGACCGATATGCTTTTTAACTATTCTACCCATAATCCAGTTACCAGGAGGAACATTATCCTCCTGTATAACAACTACATCATCAATTTCCGGTTCTAAGTTATTTTTAACATTCCATTTGTACCTATTGTTTAGAATTACAAGATATTCTTTAGACCATCGGTTCCAGAAGTCAGTGACCATTTTTTGTGTTAACCGCCAACGATCGCGATAACTGATGTCTACATAAGCATGACTTTGGTCAGCTACATTAAGCACAGGTTCGCCGATCAAAAAATGTCCAGGCGTCAGTGGGAGAGGATCATTAGGGTTGTCACTTAAGACAGTCAGAGGTCGTGAGTTAAGGCAGGCTTCTATTTGAGTCAGCATAGTTGTGACATAGTTGTGAGCTCCTCGTAAGTTAGAGTGGTATCGCCAATAACCTTTTTAAGGTGTGTTTTTGTGCTACGTACGCCAGCCTCCCACAAACCTCCAAAATTAGGAGCGTGTGGGGGTATGAAATGCCATGTAGTACGCTCTAATGTTAACATTTCTGCTATTTCACTAGGCACTGAAGATTTGGCACTGTTAAACATTGTCGTTAATTGTTTTTCTGCTCCTACAAAGTTTGTGCCATTGTCACTATAGATATCTTGACAGTGGCCTCGTCTTGCTGTAAACCTTCTAAAAGCGGCGATGAATGCCTTCGAAATCATGTCTGTGACAGCCTCCAAGTGTATAGCGCGTGTGGCCATGCAAATAAACAAGCAAATATATCCTTTAAAGGACTTTGCTCCTCTACCTGGGGAGAATCTGATGTTAATAGGTCCAGCATAGTCCACACCGACCGACTTAAATGGTCTATTGGGAGTTACACGCACCTCTGGTAATTGACCCATTAACTGTGATGATTTACGTTTCGAATATCTAATGCAAGTCACACACTCACGGTAACATTTCTTTGTTTGATCTTTAGCTCGTAGTATCCAGTATTTTGTTCTCAAATAATTTATCATCAGTTGTGGTCCTCCATGCATTGTTTTCTGATGAGCATCCATAATTATAAGTCTGCTAAGATAGTTTTTAGCAGGTAATATTATAGGATGCTGTGTGTCGTACTCCACGTGTGACTGTTGTATTCTTCCGCTGACTCTTAGAATCCCATTTTCATCGATAATGGGCGTAAGACTTCGCAGTTTACTCTTTTTAGAAACATATCCCAGAGTCTTTAATTGTTTCATTTCATCCTTAAATTCAAACCCTTGAACTTGTTTAATGCAAATATCTAAGGATTCATTAATTTCTTTTGTTGAAATATAACTAGTATAACACCGACGCTTATCTTTAGTTGATTTTAAATTTAGCCATCTTCTACAGTATGATATAACTCTCAATAACTTATTTAAATTAGAAAACTTAGACCATATAAATTCTTCTTCGGATGTATATAAAGCAGTTAAAGATTTTATCTTCTCTTCTTCTTGTGTATCTTCGATGTCGACCATACTCAAATTTACATCTAATAAAGATAGCCAGGCGGGTCCATTCCACCATAGCAAGTGATTTGATAGATCTAAAGCTTGTAGACCTCTTGACGCACAGTCGGCCGGGTTCATCTCAGAAGTAACGTGTCCCCATTGTTCGTGATTTAAAATATTTAGTATATCAGATACACGGTTACTTACAAACGTGTTCCAGCGACTAGGTCCTCCCCTTAGCCATGCCAGGACTATGGTTGAATCAGTCCATGCATGTAAGTATTCGTTAGATATGTTTAACACTTGTGATATTTCAGAAATTAGCTTGGCCGCCAACACAGCACCACATAATTCCAGTCGAGGTATTGAAATCTGTTTCGTAATTGGTGCAACCTTAGTTTTGGCTGATATTAAATTCACATAAACCTCATTGCCTTCAATGACTCGCATGTATACCGCTGCACCATATGCTGTCTGTGAAGCATCTGCAAAGACATGTAACTCTGCTTTACATGTGGAAGAATAACGTAGCCACCTCGGTATATTAACGCGTTTAATATGTATCAAATTTTCTCTAAATTGTAACCATTCCTTCAGTAAATCTCCTGTTATAGTGCTGTCCCAATCTAATCCAGTCAGCCATAACTTCTGGATTATTAACTTTGCTATAACAACAACAGGGGCTATCCATCCCAAAGGGTCATACAGTTTTGCTACTTCTGAGAGAATCTGCCGTTTAGTTATAGGTTCTTTTGCTATAGGCACATTTAGAGTATATTCGAATTTGTCTATGTCTCTATTCCAACTCACTCCTAATACCTTAACTAGGTTATTCACCTTCAGGGGCAGTTCATGATCATCTCGTTTATTCTCACCGATATATTTTAGCACATTTTTACTATTACTGCTCCACTTTTGGAGCTCAAAACCTCCTAAATTCATTAATTTACTCATGTCATTATATATATTAATAGCATCAGCAATTGTTTCACATGACGTCATTAAATCATCGACGTAATAATCACGTTTAGTTATATGAGCAGCAACAGGGAACTTCGATTGTTCATCATCAGCTAATCTCTGGAGTGACTTCACAGCGAGATAAGGCGCACATGCTGTCCCAAATGTTAATCTTAAAAGCTTGTAATGTTTTATTGGCTCACTCGGATTAAATCTCCATAGAACTCCTTGGTAATTTGTATCATCTTCTGACACCCTCACCATTCTATACATTTTAATTATATCTGCAGTAAGGCAAATCTTAAAAAGCCTCCATCTCACCAATATGTGGCGCAAATCTTGCTGCAACTTAGGACCAATATGTAAATCATCATTTAAAGAAACATTATTAACTCCTTTGCACGAAGCGTCAAAGACTATACGAAGTTTTGTCGTCTCCTTATCTTCGCGAAGTACCGCGTGGTGCGGAAGATAGACTGCAGTGGGACTATCAATTTCTGCATGTCTAATTTCAACCATATGATTTAAATTTATATATTCGTTTATGACCTTGTGGTATTCTTCTTTAAGTTTCTGGTTTTTTAATAATTTTCTTTCTAATATTTCAAACCTCTTGGCAGCAATTTCTTTAAGATTTCCTTGCCTACATTGTGGATTTCCAGTCTTGAATGGTAGTTTAACCACAAATCTTCCTTCTTCATCTCTTATAGTTGTACTGTCATAAAAATGTTCACAAAATTCCTCTTCTTTTGATAGTCTCTTCTCTATAGTATTTGGTTCATTCTCGATTTCCCAAAATTTCTTGAGCATCTCGTCATCTTTAAGTTGAACATGCAAACTTGCAACATTTGTGTCCGAAGAACCCGTTTCTTGAGGCAGCTTTCCTGATAGCACCCAACCTAGGCATGTTCTCTGTGCTAGTAAGTTGCCCTTAGGATGTTTGATTATACCATCTAAAATAATGTTACTGTATACGTCTGCTCCCAAAAGAATGTCAATTTTTCCAGGTGTTTTGAAGGCTGAGTCAGCCAACTCTAAAGTTTCTAGGTCTGACCATTCAGGAGCACTAAGTTTAGTAGTAGGCAGAAGTGTTGTTACTGAACGCAATACATATGCATTCACTCGTATTATTGTCTTAGGATCGTGGCGAGATTTCACCTTAAGTGAAACCATGTATTTGATTCTCATTTGCCCCTCTCCCACACCTGACACCCAACCACTTACTGATCGGCGCGAAAGATTAAGTAATTGTACTGTAGCTTCAGTTATAAACGATGCTTGCGACCCTTGGTCTAACAATGCTCTAATAATATGTTTGCAACCATTCCTACTCTCTACTAATACCTCAGCAGTAGCTAATAGGACACTATTTTGACAATTTTCCTTGGAAAAGTTAGTTACAAAGTGTACATCGTTTGTTATAGAATTAAGCTTACCTTTAGTTTGTTCAGTCATGGTACCTGTCAACGTGGATTCCCCTTCACTCGTAGTCACCGTGTTTCGATCTCTCTCGTAGTGTAGCAATGAATGATGACGACGCCCACATTTTCTGCAACACGTTGGCTGGCGACATCTGATTACTGAATGTGATGGGGCAAGACAATTAAAACATAATTTATTCTGCTGGACGAACTCTTGCTTTTCTTTTGTAGACATGTCTGCGAACTCTTTACAATAATAGATGTAGTGTTTACCACTGCATAACACACATTTAACTTCCTGCTTATTCACATCATTGTGTATACCTGAATGAAAGGTCTTAGGTTTAGCAATAGGTGTTGCAACAGGCTTAGGGTATGGTGATTTCACTCTGTGACTGTCTATCATTTCTAACGATCGAAATCTAGCTTCAAGAAAATCCCGCAGTTCTGCCCAAGTAGGTAATTCGGTGTTACTCAAACTAAGTTGTTGTTCCCATCTCTTTATCGATTCATTGTCCATCTTTGATATTACTAAATAATTAATAATCATATCCCAAGTGTCGGTTTTCACACCGAGATTTTGCAACGTTTTTAAGCATACCGACGTAGTGTCTACTAATTGTTTAATTGAACTCGATGTCTCCGTACTTATAACCTTCTGTGAAAATAATGTTCTTAAAATTGCATAGCAATTCAACCGTTTATTATTATATCGTTTCACTAACTGGTTCCATGCCTCATCGTAGTTTGCATCCGTAGTCGAAAAGTTGCGTATTAATAGTTCTGGGTCACCCGATAAATTACTTTTTAGATAATGTAGTTTTTGCACCGGCGTTAAAGACTTGTTGTTATGAATCAAGGAGCAAAATAAGTCATAAAAAGTTGTCCATTCTTCATATTTACCTCCAAACTTCGGTATTTGTATTGACGGTAATTTAATATTATTTAATAACCTCTGTTCGTCGCCACCCGCTATTGAGGTATGTGATAAAGGAGACTGTTTGGTTAAGTTTTGAAAGTCCTCCTTCATAGTGGACTTGTACTGAATATATAGCTCATCAAAAATATCACTAAAGTTTCCTTTAAAATAGGTACTTTCCTTTTCTTCCTCTTTAGATATTTTTAAAATTAAACTTTTGTGTCCTTCCTTAAAGTCCCGCCATAATTGTTCTAACACTTCTAATCGAGTTTCTATATATGATATTTTTATTCTGTCTTTCGGTGATTTCCTATAATTCTTTTCTGCACTTCTTAATGTCTCCAACAACTTAAATTGATACTCAAAAAGACCCTCCATCGTACACTATGACTTTGAGCGTAGTTCGTAATTATCCGATTACTCAGACCCACTGAAAAAACTGAACACAGCCCAACGTAATAGTACTTCACAGTATGGTGTGTATATAACGTAATTTATTTCGTTTTTATAGGTTAATTTCACTTTTATAATGTTATTATAACACTGTAATGAAACACTGATCACACAAAAATCCTTCCAACTATTCCTTATCGCTTAGGAATGTGTGCATCTATTGTTCTCACTGTTCGCCAACTATTGAACAATAGCGATGTTATCCGGCTCGAAGGACCATATGTTAAGGAGTTATAGTTGAGAATTGATCACTAATTGATTGAGGGTCTTGAAATTAAATAAACTGCAATAATAACACGTGCGAATCGTATGACACTTTTATTTTAACTAAGTAAGAGTAGTGGACTGTATATACATATTTGGACAGTATTATTAGATATCGAGAAAGATAGTTGAGATCACGTTCTTAATTCTTATCACCTATAGTGACGCATGCGCTGTCAAGCTTTCCGATTAATAAATTACATGAAGCTTCGTAGGAATAGAAAATAAAACACTGTTGCATTGATTTATATTTCAAAGAAACCCTGTATACAGTATCTGAATGGCCTAAACCGACGACTCATACTTATAATAAAATAAATATTTTCCATTTTATGACATTTAATATCTACACGATTGACTAGTAGGTAGGTAATTCTATATATTTATAACTAAGTGAATCCTTGTTGTTATCTCGTTATATTCTACTAAGCTTTATATATTTACTAGCAGACCGGCTAAGCGTTGCTGTGGCTAAGGTTTTCGTTATATTACATAGTAGCAAACTATTCAAGGGAAACGGTAGGAGAACACTAGTCATGGGGACCACCATGCATTTTGGTGGTTATGCCATTAAATTGTAGGTTATGTGAAACGTTGGTACTTTCAACACAGCGCCATCTGTTAGAATTGTGACTATCAAATAATAAACAAATATTTTGCTATAAAATAATATTGCGGGTTTAATTTGAGATGTAAACTATCCTATCTCTTAAGTTGGATCTAACTACACACGGTGTGCAAAATTGATTGATATCGGTTCGGTAGTTTAGGAGTCCATAGCGGACAAACACCGTGACACGTAATATATATATATAGTAAGATTAAGATAAGATTATTAAACCTGCAAAATACAAACGATAATTCCTCCATAATATACACTATATTCGCTGGTCTCTGAGCAATCTATAACGTCTCCCGTTTAATATATTTATTATGTGTATGTGAACAATTGTTTCACTGTTGTTTTGTTGGTATTAGCTATACATTCTATAGATACATTTGTTGTGTTCAAAATAAATGATCTGATTGTTAGTAGGAAAATAAAATTTAACTTGATTTTGTAATAATTACAAGTTATTTAGTGCGTGACTTACCCGCAAGGTTTATAAAAACAGAAAGTGAAAAATGTATCCAAAATCTTAAAAAGGTTTAAAATAAAATAGCATTGGTTGCTTGATTAGTCATGGTACAAATTTCAACCGTTCTGCTCTTTGCAAAAACTATAGAAGGCCAGATTAATTATCATTAAAATATTAAATACCGCAAATACTTGTATTTAATTTTTTGTGTAATTAAAACTCGTTTATATGCGAGTACACACTACACACCGTCATAATTGTAAAGTTTATTTATGATTGAAGTTAGGGTCGAAAATAATGTTCTAAATTTTATTAATAAGGTAGACATAAAATATTTTTACTGGGTTGTGTTGTATACAACTAAACAATTGGGTTTCTTATAAAAATTATTCTACCCTCAATTAATGATTTCGCTGTTAAATAACAGATTAATGAATACTCAAGACCGAAATATATTCTTATCTAGTAAATTTTCTGTGAGATAAAAACAACAAATTAGGTTAGTTTATTTATTGTTATAACGTATAAATAATAATCGTTCGCACATATCTCGAGGTTATTGTAATTATAAGCAAATTTGTACAGAGGCACAATTAATATTTTATTAAAATAAGATTATAATATTATATATGGTATAAGATTCTAAGTATGATTTGCGTTATTTTGATCATATTCATAACTTCAATGTCACTGTACTTTCTATTTTTTGCGATAGGACGAAACATCTTTTGTTTACTTACTTGTGGCGTCCATTGTGATAAATGCGCTGTATTATAGAAATAAATTTATTAATGTCGTAAGTTACTTTACACCACTATTATTTAAAATTACACAATTTTACCGATGTAGCGTCAGCAGAACTACTCGTTTTCGTGACTTAACACAACAGCCGAGTGAATGCACTGCGTTGTAGCGCGCGCGCATTTGCTCAGTATTGTGAGAAAGGGACGCCGAACGGTCGTCAGTGTGAAGAAAAGGGACAGATTATATTTGCGTCACGATCCAACTAGTTTTACAATGCTTACTTAATCTTACCTTCCTCGTAGTACTAATGCGAAGTATTGTGGCTTTAAGTATTTTTTAATGCTTTTATATAATTTATATCAGTAAAGGAAAATTTATAAAAATGTATTATAATCTACCTGATGTGAGCAACCTAAATATGTATAGTACTATATAAGAAGTTTGTTAATCGAATCATTGATATATGTATTTCCGTCCAAAACTCCTGCACTTTAAAAAAAAATATAATGTTCGTTCCTATTTGAAAAAAATATATATTTTGATCATATACTTTAACAATAATGTGTTGGTTGCCCGGAACTTGCTTCATGTGGCATAATATGTCGCAAAAAGTTGCACGCGTATAGCACAGCGTAATTTCGCGCCTTACTGTTTAATATATTTTCTTAAAACAAAAACGCTATATATTTCTCAAACCAATGTGTCGAATAATTTTATTCCGTTGTTTATCACTTAAAATACCTCAAAAGTTTTTAAGGTGAAACTTCTTTAGGCGCATGAGGGTAAATTTTTTACGAATGAAACGTCACGAAGATGTACAGCGTCTTTGTCGAAGAAAAGGGAGAGTGCTATTTAGACCGATTGAGAGAGAGTGAGAAGGGCGAAACACCTTATAGAAATCATATTCTTTAAATTAAAATTTCGTTAAAAGAGAACTTATAAAATACTAGCTGGCCTGGCTAACATCGTACCGCCTAACAGTCGATTCTTTATTTAAAAAAAAATACTTATTCTGCTATTCGGGACACCGGTCTAGCTAGTAAGATAAAAAAAAAGTTGATAAGACAACAAATACATTATGTCAAAAAATAAAAATTTACCTTCCCGGAACCCCTCCACTAACACTTGAACTTTATGTTATGGTATTATAGTTCAAATTGACTTTTAAGTATTATTACGAATATTTTGTTTTTAGACTTTTTCACTCAATTTTTTAAAAAATTTTTCTCCGTAAGAACCATCCTCGTACTTTAAGGAATATTATTTTTAAAAAATCAGACAAATCGGTCAAGCCGTTTTCATGTTATGTAGTGACAACGGAAAATGGGTTTCATTTTTATATATTTAGATTAGTACGAGTATTTGATATTTTATGCAAAATAATTCATTGAAATCCCAAATGACGAATTGTAAATTAACATGCCACGTGTTTTTATTATCGAAGAAATAAATTTATAATTTGTATTACTTTTCGACACTTTTAATATTTTAATGACAATTAAATTCATAAAATTCCTAACATATCTTCCTTTTCCCCTCCCTCTTAGTCTCGGAAATCTAAAGTTTTAGATTTGTGTAAAAGAACTTACGAAGACTTAAAAATTTGTTTGCTAAGATGTTTCACTTCTGACATGTGTACTTTTGTTTATAATATATTGTCTCTTCACTGAGACATCATAGAACATTACGATCTAGACTAAGATACGAATCTTACTAATAAGTAATTTAAGTCTAACCTTATTTACTAATAAAGATATTTTTATTGAAAGTGTCCAATAACACTACTTGCAGTCTTTATTAAGGAGAAGAACCTCTATTATTGTGTTTTATCTTTTCACTTACCACTAAGACTAATTCAGTAATTCAATTATTTGTTTGTATCTTTTATTATGAGTACAATAAAGTACTTTAGTAAAAATTAAATAACTGATATATTAGTAGATTTTGGACGAACAACTAGAATAAGTTGTTCTTGGTATTTATTTCTGATACTCGCTGTGATTTTAGGTTTTAAATAAACAAACGAATACTTACCATAAAAAGTAAGTTATTACTATATTATAAATATAATAATCAAAGTAAGTGCAAGTTGGTTCTGCTATGAGAACAATGATCCATACAAATTGGCTATAATTAGGACCTCACACGTATTTCTATTATCAATTGACCACGCGGACCATAATAATATTTCTTATTACTATCAACATCAATATAGGTTCGATCGAGTCATCTGAAACTGGAACTGGTTTCTTGCAGGACATCGACCTAGATCTGGGTCATTGGATACAGTAACTATGCGTGATGGACATGCATAATGCTATTAAGGGTTTTTGAATTTCGCTTGAAAAGCTTTGTTAGACATATAATTCATTACAATTGTTTTGTCTAGAAGGTCACAATCACAGCATCATAGTATGTAAATATGTAGTTCCTTACAATTTTCTAGTGCGCCACCTATTTGAGTTTATGGGAAGGTCTTTAATTCTATGTAAGCTTGTGTGAGAGTTTGGGCGGGCGGTGATGAGTCCCCGAAAAGGCCGAGAGATGGCCTTTCACGTTTTCCGTGAAGTTGTCACGAGGCGGGGTTGGGGTGCGCGCGCAGGTTATATAACGGCGGCGGGGCAGGTGGGACGGGGGGCGCGGGGCGATCGATGCGCGGCCGGGGGGAGTCCACGGCAGTCGAGCGGCGAGCGAGCGACATGGCGGCGCGCCCACCCCGCGCGGCGGCCCCGCGGCCCGGGCCGCGCGAGTAGGTCGCCATGCGCGATGCGGTATGAGGCAGCGGCGCGCCCGGCGGGCCGGCCCCCGCTAGCGGCGCCGCCCCCGCCATGCGAGCGCCGCCGCTGCTGCTGCTGCTGCTGATGGCGGCCGCGGGCCTGGCCGTGAGTCCGCTCGCGCGCCTCAACCCCTGGCTGAGCGCGTGCGATCTGGAGGAGGAGGGCGCGAGCGCGGGCGGCGATTGCGCGGCGTGCGGCGGCGGCGGCGCGAGCGCGCTGGCGGGGCAGGACGTGCCCGCGCTGTGCGCGCTTGGTGCAGGAACGCGCGCGCGTCGTCTGGCGGCGTTGCGGCTGCGCGGCTGCTGCGAGCGTTCACCCGCCTCAGCGCTCGACCGCGGCGCGCGCGCCGACGTGCTTGCCGGCGGGCCGCGCTGCGAGCGCACGCTGCGAGACCTCCTAGCCCTGGACGCGTTGGTGGCGCGTGTACATTGCGATTTCGTCACCATCCTTCAGCGCTACGACTGCGACCAGTCCTATTCTGTTCACACGTGTAACGAATGCCAGGTGAGTTTCCGTTCAGGTATCACGACATAAAGCATTAAGCAAAAGCTGTCAAGTGGAACTTCTATTGGACGTGGAATTACTTCTCAATCATCATGCAAAGTCCAGGATATACCTAACAAGACAAAAACATTGAAGGTATATAACCTATTCCAGCAATCAGTTTGACAGAAATTGTCGAAATTCATACAAGATTAATTGACAAATATCATGACAAAAGCCGCACCGGTGACAAAAAGTCCTGCTTGTTTAGAGCTTTTTTCGTCAGAACAGCAAAGGACAGCAAAGAAACATTAACCTTAAGTTATTGATTCGATCATGTATTCGGTATAACCTCTTGAGTATACCGCGTGACCCACGTCAATGGTTAGAGATTATAAAGGTATCGATCGCCCCTCACAAACCACGCTTCTTAACCTTAGCTTCTAACGGTCTTCGTCTCTATTAAAAATATTATGTCCATAGAGGACTTTCAAGTTAGGTCTGAGGAGAGTGAAATTTTCACGTATGCGTTATATAACCATACGACGTTAAACCATTCCAACCTTTAGTTGGATAAAATAGTATTTATAATTTATTAACGCCTTTATGGTACATAATAAATTATGCCTATTTTTTACATGTTCGAAGTCTCTTTATTTTATTTACTAAATAAAAAGGTTACATCAATCTAGGAATCCTTATTCTATTAACAGTTATTTAGTTTACTTTTAAATTGAATATAATAATGGTGTATTATTATATATTTCTAAGTTAGTATTTTAAAGAATATATAAGCATATTATAGAACCACTTCACAGCCTTCCTTCACCGTGTGGAAAACTTCATACTCGACTGTTACATGATTCTTAAAAAACTTGATTAAAGATTCTTTTTGAGATATTATACACGATTTGGTTACATTTCAAACCTCAAAATATTATGAATTTACATTAAAAAAAAGGCTTAATAAGTTACCAAAGTGTATAGAATAATTAAGGTTTTAAATACAATTAAAGGCAGTACCCAAAGGTAAGAATGAACGTGCGTTCTAGTTTGATTCATGTTTCCAGTTTGAGTTAGGAAACTAAACATACAAACGAAACATTTAATCCACAGTGACAGAAGTATGGTTACTACATTATAAATACAAGTATGTATACTAATATTTGGACATGGGCAGCTACCCTTTGCAGAGGAATATGCGCAGAACTATTTCTCCGTCCTCGTCAACCATAATGAGGCACCGGTTTACAGAACCCCCCTAAGCGCATCGTTAATCAGTACAATGAAAAGTAGAAAAGAAGAAAGAACCTAAAAAGTTAAACTGAAATACCGCTTAGAGAAACATAGGACGCTAAGCAAACACATTAACACTGTAATTAGTACTTAAAATTACGAGACGCATAAATTTAAATTATTAAGTCGCGCGACGAAAGCTACTCTGCTTAAATTTGTTTTTGTAGAGGCGCTTAAACGCACTATCGTTTTGCAGTTACGAATCAGAGGAGGAAGTTTGTTCAGTGCCGCGTTATTGGTATAACTACTCCTAAAAGCAGTAAGACAGTTATTGGATAGCATGAGACCGTATAAATCTAAACGTGTATTACCAGATTGACTTAGGTTGAAGTAAACCACGAATGGTATTTATTAAGAACTGTTTTCTTGTCTGGTCTTTAAATTCTATTTATAATAATTTAGAAATCAAATTGACGACTTCAATTACTATTTGTCAAACGTTTATTTTGGTTCGATAATTCACCAAAACTGAATTATCTCTAAGCCAGTTAGTATGCTGTTCCTATAATAAAAAAATCAAACCTAGATTTTGTATTTACTAACGCCTACAAAATATTACGGCAAGCCGAATATGATAATTCTTCCAAGCCACCTCAAACGTTAGTTTTAAAAGAGACAATTATTATTATATATTATTAAACAGTTCAAACCTCTATCGCGTTTTAATTATACAAGAATGATTCAAACACACAAAAAGTTATTCCTAGTTTAGGTAAACAATAAATTATACGCTGTTTTCTTACCACTTCAATAATAGTGTTTGATCCCTCACACCTTAACTACGGGCAGTCATAAAACACTGAAAATGACGCCATTGGGGGGACTACGTGTCGATGATGCAAACTCCCTTTATAGAATTTCTTAGAACTAAACCTACGTTCAAGCTATACGGGGTCTTGTATTTTTTCCGTAATAGGAAATTAGAGAAATCAACTATCTGAACGGCCTCAGGAGTGAATTAATTTTCTGGTCGTGTGTCTAACTATATAGAGAAAAAAAAAATATCTTTACTTGACTTTACTTGGTCATACTTTTAACCCAATGAATGAAGAAGATGGCGTAGCCATTTAAATATTATTTTGTACATTACACACATTGACTTTGTATGTTTGCTTTTTATTTTTATTTGTCTGTGCTAATAAGAACGGAAGTGCGGTCTGCTATCGATTTAGGGATTCTATATCCAAAATGCTGCGAGTCATAGTCGCTGGCCACGGATTTTATAAAAGAAAAAACGATTGATAAATACGCTTTAAATTGAAAAACATATTACGATATCAATTGTCGATATTGTCTACGACGATTTCAGTTTTCGACAGCTTGAACTTATCGATTTCCATATAAAGACTCTTCGTATTCGATGCATGTGCGTGTCTCCGTTTAGTTCCAACTACGCCCACGGATCACTTATTAAGTTTAATACAAAAATCTACGATAATTCGTCGAATCCTTTTCTTCAATGTATAAGAATAAATAATGATTATCTATTTGCAAAATTGTGAGTGATGACAAAGCTTATATTTGAGGCTTAAAAATAAGGTTGTTACATTATTTCTTCGACAAGCCTTATTTCTTATACAGGGTGAACTGTCAGTAGCAGGTCAGGGGTGAGTCGTCAGTACCTAGTACGTATATAACTGTCCATTGCAGACTGCAGTCGGACGTTACCTGTGTTTGAGATACTTGAAAGCTTTTATGTTTTCCACATTGTTAACCGTGGAACCGTTCAATTGCATGGGACGTAGACATTATTTCTTTTGCAACATGACATAATCTTTTACGATTTACCAAGTTAATTAATGTAAAGGCTAGTTTTATAATTAGTGTTGATGAAGTTTTTCTCATTTTCGCACTTGTATTTAGTGATTTAAAAATCAAATTTCCAAGTGCTTTCTAGTTCTTAACATCAGCAGAGCCTCATAACTCTTTTATATATATAATCTGATTGCTCAAAAAATTTAATTACGTAATTGATGCATTATAAGGTGTTCACATCCAATGCTTAGAACTAAAGTTTTGATAATTTCAATTAGGAATATGCTGTGTATTGTGTCATTCTAATACCTAAAAGCATTAAACAAATTTGGAGACATGCACGAACGCTGCAGTCAACAAAATTTTAGTAGTATTTTTGAATGTTCATGATTGTCACCATCTACAATTTCAATTTCCTATTGTGTTAAACATAACCTAACCTAAGTTCAACAAAGAAAACTCTCTCTCATTCTATTGTGTCGTGGGTCGCCATTAAAGAAACTATGCTAGAAAGGTTATAAAATTACTAAGTGCTTTTAACTATCTAAAGTAAAATCACAATTATATTACAGTCTGTGAACATTGATTATGTTCATCCATTTATAAGACTGCTAAATGTGGGAGTCATTGTCAACACTAAGTCCTAAATCTTGACTGAGTCTTACCCTAACGTCCCACACAATCAATATATAGATATAGTTTATGCCAGTGTCATAAACTAAAGAAATAAATATTCTCGATCCTCCCACGCTTGTCTGTGTAATCCATGGACAAGACTACCGAATTTATATGGACCTCAAAAATATAACTAAATAGTTGTAGTATAAAACACAAATCATTAATAGCAAAAAATGAGTTATGACTGGGTTCTGGATTAAGGTTGGGAAATCAGGTGACAAAGTGACACGGGAATTACGTTTCATTCAAAAACACGTTTGGACTTTCTTGTACGCATGCGTGGATTACGCGCATGCGATGTGACACACAATTTGGCAATGATTTCACTACATAGCTTCGTATGAAAACACATTTAAATTATCGCGTCTAAGATCTTATTTTATTTGGGATTTCTTGTTACTTTTTAATGACATTTGACTTAATATATGGATTACCTGGATGTTACATCTACATTTGATATAAAATATTAAATTCAGTAAAATTATCTATATTCAGAAGGGAAGTCATTCCTTGCAGACTATTGGTGGATTAGTTACTTTAATGATACTGCTTGAAAAGAGAACGTAAAATCCCATTAAACTATGTTGTATAATTTAATAGAATCTCGTTAGTGATAGATAGAACTTTTATAGAAATAGTTTTGGTCCTAAGCTAACTAAGATTTTCAACTGTAACTTCGAACCTTTCCGTAATAAAGAGGTAGGTAAAGCTACATATATAACATGTAGGCAAGTATAAACGTGCAATTTTATACGTCCGGGCTTAGACACGGCAGACAAATTGTTTAAGGCGTTATGTCCCTCCGCCGGAAAGGGCGACACGGAAGTTTTCCGTAGAAGGCGACGCGTGTCGAACGACGATATTTCATACGTTGTTATAACGTCTAAAAGATTTTTCATGTGGAATTTAAATTTATTCTATTTGAATTTTAGGACAAAATTTATTGAAGTGAAACTTCTTTATCGGGGTTGGAAAAAAATTTAGTGTAACATTTTTTCGTTACGCGTCACATTTTTCGGTTACGCGCCATGTTGCTTTTTGAAGTCAAACTTCTTTATCGGCGTTAGAATGAATTTTTTATCGACGTATGGGAGAAATTTTGTAGCAAATCGTCACGTTTTTCGGTTACGCGCCATCTTTTTTTTGTCCCTACCACGGTTGATCCGAAGAGATTCGAAGCCATTAATAACAAAAATATACAATAACGATAACAATGATAGTAATAATTCTATTACAATTAATGAAATTCTGTAATAATCTTAGTAGTAATAAGGTAAAATGAAATAATTGTATTTGTATTCATGTCTATGATAATAAAAGCCTTTTGTTAAACTTTATTTAACCAATTTCGTTAAGTTGCATATAGTAGATCATTTTTCGAAAAATAAGGTCATAAAGAACTTTCACTTCTTACGTGTGTACACCTAGTACACGCACACATTTTTATACTTTATTCAATGTTTTTAGGTAGCCTGCAAAATAAGTTAAGTTATTTAGAATGTTACATTTCTTAATGATTTTAAATATAAACTGAAACATATACTTTTAAGTGAAGATTATTTGATATTTCTATGATTTAAAAAAAATATTATCAGAATTTGATTCCTGTTCCTTCAGTAATTACTGATATATTGTTATTGGCGTAGTAAAAACATTTCTTGTAAAGTGATTTTAAATATAAAAAGCTAAAACACATTACATATTGTAAAAAATTTAAAAGAATAAAAGAACGAATTATATGGCTAGTTATATTTTTTAGTCACAATAAAACAATGAAAACCTCTAGTGGCACTCTCAGTTTCTGCATCTTAATGCAGAAACGTTGCATAACTATGTTGGTTAGAATAATAGGAATCAGTTTGTGAACTGCAAAATGGAGTAAGTTAAGGGGTATCTTGTCACAAGGTAAAGAGTCACTTGGGGCTTGTTTGCGCGCAAAAGCGTGCTCAACCGCGGTGCTAACATTGACTAAAATATTCATTTAATAACAGAAAATATTATGAATTCACGAATTAAATAACATTAAAATGTTTTCGTGCGGTTGTTGAAGGCGCGAGATATGATACATTTACGATACTAAACTCTTACGTTACGTATTGTACATTAAATATTGGTTATATACTTAAAGTATATTTTGCATTTTCATGAATATCACCTTAGATATTAATAGAAGATGTTACCATAAGGTACTTTGAAGTGGATAGTGATTAGATGTTTAAAGGGGAGTTCTCAAACGTATTTATACAAAAAAATGGTATGTTTTAAATACATTTTTAATTATATATTGACATTTGCACGCTGATTTGACATAGTTGATTGAACAGTTGTTTGTAATTTATCCATCATTTTACCTGCCACTTTTATGGCAAATAAATATTATTTTAATTAAATAGCTGCCCCCGCGAACTTCGTTTCGCATAATATGATATTTTTATTAAGCTACCTCTTCTATAACTACCATTTTAGTAGCTACATATGGAGTAGCTACTTCATAGAAACTGTTCGCTTTTCCGGTATAAAAACCTACGTTCTAAATACAACAAAAAAATTTTTTTACAGATTTCCAAATTTACTCTCCATAAAACCCTAACTCAGAGTTCTCGGAACTAAAAAAAAAAATTCGAATTAATCCAGCTGCCTTCGAGATTTGCGCTTAGCAACAATTTTGCGATTCATTTTTATTTATATAAATTAAATATTACAATCATATAGGAATTGTGATTACCTTGTGAAAATACTACAATTGAATAAAAAAAAATTTAACCGATTTAAACTACAGAGGTCCCGATCGGATCGGATATAAATTTATTTGTAATTATATCATGATGGCAACATTTTAATACTTTCAATCAAATTGTTATATTATGGCATGGTAGTTTCTCACTCTATGAAGCTGGCCGGCTGTAATGCGAATCATATTTTAAAAAATTGCGTGAACATGCTGTATTTAAAACTCAAATTAAATTACTAATGTACGCGGCTGTGTGGAATTAGTAATACTATGTTATTCTTCTCCTATATTTCGCTATTTATTTCATGATTAATTATTAAAAATCAGGTAGAGTGACATTTTAAGTAAATAATATATTTGACTTAAAAAAAAAAAACGTTATAATTATTTTTATTATTACTTTGTAGGTTAAGAAAAGTAAATACTGTATACTTGATTGTTATGATTACTAATAAAAGATAATAATTTTTAAATAAAATATGTATTTAAAAAAATACATTATTAATTGACTTGACGTCTTAAAAGACCCTTTCGATCTGTTCCAATTCACTTTGAGGGTGGCTGGAGTACGTCGTACCAGCATTAATCACAACCCGCCTCTGTAGCTCTTAAAGCTTTCGCATTCATTATTTTTCTTAGTTTTCTAAAGCTTTTAACGTCTTTGGTCTGGCCAATAAACATGCAAACGAAACCAATTCAAAATGATATTGGACAAAGAATATTTTTATAGCAACATTCATTTGTTTAGTTTTCTTTAATATTAATAAAATGGTTGCTCCTAATTAATTCATCAATGCAGAGTTTAAACCACAGGGATTATAACTTCCAAATGACAGCTCATGCATTGCATAGAGGATTTTTGTAGTTAACTTCAAAACACCTGATTGCTTTTTTTAAATAAACAGGTAAGATGGGATGTGTATTCCTGTGAATTTCAATATTAAATGCGGTCGAAATCGAAGTCATTTCATAGTTTATAATAAAATGACAATGGTCTAACTAGCGTTATAAAAATACTATAATATAATGGGATTAAGGTTAAGATGCATATAGTGTATTTTCACGGTAAATGTCAAAGTCAAATCATTTATTTTCAATTAGACCACCTAAAATGGCACTTTTGAACGTCAAATAAAATATAAAGAAGATTCTAGTTGCCCCTTCCAAAAGGTAGTTTCATGTGGAGAAGAATGAGCAAGAAACTCCACACTTACTTTTAAAATAGGTATGACAGCATGTGAAGACAATGTACTCTTAGAATAAAACTACTAAAAAAGTTAGTATACATGTTCCTCACATATTTACAAATATCGAAACCGTAGAATATTATACATTAAAGAGTAATAAAAATAATATTAAAAAAAAAAAACAATAAAGCAGTGTGTGAGATAAAATAAAATAATGTTCCACGGAGAATGGTTCGGTGGCCGTTGATACAGAATTTTAAACTATAAATAGTAAGCCCTGTTGGATAGCGCGATATATGCTTGACTCAAAATAAAAAAACTTTGAAAATTAGCAGTCGTATGCTTATACGCACGAAACATAGGAAAATGAAAAAGACAACGACATCGAACATGGATCACCATAAACAAAACTTATAAAATAAAAATATCTATAACGAACAATAATTTTATCTTAAAATTGATTCATTAATACAACACAGCGCAACGCGTAGCACTACTGAAGGGGTTTCCCCATTTAAAAGTGCTACGCAAGTGTATGTACTACGCCATACGCTTGCCACGTGTTTTATTATGCATTCGTATTAAAATATCATATAAATAATGAAATTTATCACTCGCAACACTCAATAAATTAAAAATTCTTTTTATTGCAGGCATAATTCGGATGGAAAAATATCGACATTCCGCCCAGTTGATCGAACTAGTATTCATAGACGATTTGACAGTAGAGTGTTTGCCGGTTAAAATTCTTTAAATTACTTTGAATAATTGAATAAAAAATCGAATTAAAATGTTTTGCTATTAGTTATTACAATATGAGAGTATAAATGGCAAGTACTAATTTCTCATTAAGTGAATAAAATAGCTATAACCAAACGGTGTGGCTTTTCATTTTTATAACGACATGGCAACACTACCAGAATCAAATGAAATTCGCAAAGAATATTTCGGCCCAATTTGTGATGTAACTATGTTTTCATGTGAAAGGAGAGTAAACAGTCTTAAAAAAAATATTCACAACAATTACTCTAATTGTTTCAAAAAGTATTAAGTAGCAACAAACTTCTCAATTGCGACCGCACGTTCAAAGCTGAGATCACTCAAAAAGAAGTTTAAATTGAGTAGACTAACCGTATGTAACATGAACCGAGAGTTCGAAACTTCGTCATAATTAAAGGCTGCCGTGAAAATTAATATTCCGTTTCTGCGGTGGCGAGTCACGACTTATGCGCGACAATGCGGTTTATTATATAATTTTGATTTAGAAATATGCCATAAAACATGCTTGTAAAATTGTATGCATTATTATATAATTCATAATTTAAATTATATTGTGTACGAATATTTTCTTTGTTATTAATATATAAACTACTAGCGGACCGGACAAGCGTTGCTGTGGCTAAGATTTTTGTTATATTACATAGTAGCAAACTATTCAAGGGAAGCGGTAGGAGAACACCAGTCATGGGGACCACCATACTTTTTGGTGAAACGTTGGTACTTTCAACACAGCGCCATTTGTAAGATTTATGACTATCAAATAATAAACAAATATTTTGCAATACAATAATATTGCGGGTATAAATTGAGATGTAAGCTATCGTATCTTTTAAGTAAGATCAAACTACACACGGTGTGCAAATTTGATTGATATCGGTTCGGTAGTTTAGGAGTCCATAGCGGACAAACAACGCGACACGTAATTTATATATATTTAGATTAATAGTTAAATATACATAATTAAATTGATGAAAGTAGCAAAAAGACAAAGAAATGCTTTAACCAATAAAACTACGTCTAAAACTGGCAATAAATCGCCGAATTGCGTTGCTAATCCGGTGTGCCGACTATGAGCTAGGAATTTGTTTAAAGCTCTGGCCCTACTCATAATAATACTATTGAATTTTTGGTCGAGTAATATCGTCGATATCAAAATTAAGAATACTGTATCGTCTGTCGAAAGGAGTTTTATGCAATAATTTGTTACTAATCTTTAATGCATTTAATAAATCACAAGGTATCAGAAAAAGCACAATCACTGCGAAGGGGTCTGCAAAACGGAGTAATTATGTAAGTACGTCAACGAATTAGTGCGGGCGTTGGCAGCTTGCCAACTGCATACGGCCAGGAAATAAAGCCGGGTTACAAAGTTTGCACCTCGCAAATTATCATGAAGAAAACAGCCTTTAGATTTACGCTCTATCCAGTTATAACGAATTTTACTTTATATAATTTTTGAAGTTATACTTCTTTAGGCGATAATTGATGAGAGTGAATGCGCGCGCACCGTGACACAAAATTAACAGAATGAAGTTGCCCACGGAAGATGCTACGGCATTGGACTTAATTTGAATAATAATAGAATTTATGTTACACTTAATGTAAGAGAATAATAATAAATTTTTATTTATTTAATTTTTCAAATGTAAACTGAACTTTATTGACTATAATGACTCCTTTTTCAGTCTTTGATTAAGTAATTGAAATTAATTATTTGCATGAAATCAAAAACTATTTTTAATAATACCAAAGAAGTATAACTTCTTACGCGCGTACTTAAGTACACGCACCCTTTTTTTTAACAATAACCTGAAATTGTATTAAGTTGTGAATAAATAGACTTTTGCGTAGTACCTACATATTATACATACATTATCATAAACACATTTCATTTGATGCATAAAAAAATTTGTACAGCATTACTTTAGGGCGATAAGATTATAAAATAATAAATTTAATGATTATCTTAGATCTTAATTTTCTTAAAAAAACTCTTTTAAAATACTTATAAAATTGGTATCTTGAGAAATGTTTGCATGTGCAAAATTCTCTAAGAAAAGGCGCGTCTAATGGCGACAAAGGGTGCTCCGTCCTATCGTCACTTTGATGTCGAGACCCCCGAGAACGTGACTCAGTGTTTAAGCTTTTGACTAGATTTTCGACACTTTTCATTTCAAAATTATGTTCTAATTCAGCAACAAAACATCTTATATTTACTATGCTTAAATATAATGTGGTTTTTATATGTATTTAATGCAATCTTAAATTGAATATTCCACCGTGCGAATACTCCATACGACCTCCAAATTACGCTCAACAAAATCTATTTGTATTTTGGTATTTCATAATTACAGATTTTATACATTATTTTTAACCACAACAGCACACGATATACATAGTCTTCGCGGTACACACGTTATTGTTTGAGTTGAAATCATAAAAGTTGTTCGTATATTAATCCGTAGCGAGCGGGCGGCGCCGATCAAACACGAGCGGAATCAATATGGCCGCGGCACAGCTGATCCGTGACCTCACCCCGCATTCCGCGCCCCTCACCTACACGAGTTAATTCATAGCCTAACCATTTTACTCTTTACTGTTTTTAAGTAAGGTTAAATTTGACTTGACTGGGTTTTTCATTTAACAATCCTTTACCTTGTAAATGTAATTTTGATTGTTATAATTACTTCGCATTTCTACCTTTTTTATCTCAAAATGATGAAGACGCATAAATAAAAACCAGTGCTACTTACTTTTTGGAAATCTAACAGATCCATAAGCGATATATCAAAAGTTCTGAACGTTTTTACACTTACGGTCTTATAATTGTTTCTCATTAATCATATGTTTATAGTTAAAGTGTAAAAAAATAGTATGATAAATACACCTGTAACAAAAACATCATGAAAGATTATCACCTTGACACGAATCACCAGACTTCCAGTTCAGTAATTTGAGAGTAAAGCGAAATCAGATTATGTGCCGGAATAAATAACGAACCGTTGAAGTATACGTGTCATCGTGTAACAATATTGCAAATGAAATCTCACCGCAAACAACGGCACTAATTAATTAACAGCACTAACAGTGTTTACATGATCCATCAATTCTCTGATTGTGTCATGAAATAATAACTTGAGTGTATCGATTAACTGTTAATGTTTTAGCCATAAATGTGGCCATCATTTGACAATGGCTGATCTAGCGCTAAAAAGAAAATAACAATTTACTTTCTTGTTGTTACTTAATACGTTTATTATGACTAATATTAAACACCGGCGTTATGGCAATAGCTCTACTATTTACCACTACAGTAGAACTCCAATTATTCGAACTCCGACTATCCGAATCGCCGATTATCCGAAGTGCGCTATTATTCTTTATTGAAGTGGAAGTGGAAGAAGAACTTTCTGCTGATGTTGAAGTAGACGCTGGACCATCAGCTAGTGAAGCATTTGCCGGCCTCGAGACTGCTTTGAAGTGGATGGAGCGTCAGCCCGAGTGTGACCACTTGCAACTGCTCACCGTCAAGCGAATGCGTGACCTGGCTCCCCGAAAACGGTTGAAGACCGCAAAACAGCTTACATTGACGGAGATGTTTAAAAAACAATGATTTTTATTTCTAAACTTGTACATAAGTACATTTTATTTATATTTAAAACATGTGAAAATTTCATGTTTCTTTCATTTAATTCAATAAAAAAATAGTGCAATATCAAAACGTAGCTTTTATTCTCTCCAATGGCAATTTTTTAAAAAAAAAATCCGACTATCCGAATATTTGGTTATCCGAATGGGTCCCGGTCCCCATTAATTCGGATAATTGGAGTTCTACTGTATTTATAAAAAATAAAATAAAAAATCAATGGCGTTACAACCTCTTTAGGCCAGGGCCTCAGATTTCTGTATCGGTTTCATGATCATTTGTTTATCTAATAGGCAAGTTGATGATCTGCCTTCTGTGCCTGACGCACGCCCTCGACTGTTTTGGGTCTAAGGCATGTCGGTTTCCTCAAAATGTTTTTATTCACCGTTCAAGCGAATATTAAATGCGAACATAGTAGGAAAGTCCATTGGTGCACAGCCGGAATCGAACCTACGACCTCAGGGATGAGAGTCGCACGCTGAAGCCACCAGGCCAGCACTGCTCACAACCAACCACTATTTATAGCATATTTCTATTGTGTTTTTTCAATTTTTGCACGTAACAGTTATTCTAACGAGTAAAAATTTATTTTATATTTCCTCTCGGCAAAATATATCCAAAGTTTTCCGCGCAATTTACGTGAGATTAGAAAGAATATGTTACAAAAATATCTCATGTTTAACGGCCGTCATCAAAGTAATCCTCAGTGCAGCACCTAGATTGAAGTTATATCTCGGAAATTCGTGGAAAATACAGCTGGTTTGACTTTCATTTTCGTTCATTGTTGAGTGTTCGTAGTCATAAGTTCATATTATGTTTGTTATTTCAACTCATACAATTTTTAAAATAACCGACCTTCATTTTATATGGTAAGCTTAGACTGTTTACAACTAATTTCACCAAGCTCAAGCTTCTTATCATATAAATATAATATATATATATTATTATTAAGTAACCATTCTAGCAATTACATTTCAATTGCGACATCGTAGTAATGTATTGGTACTCAGTAGATTAAGTAAAGTACAGGTGGTACGCCGTTATTATAAATCCAAATAAATAATACTTCTTATTTATATAATATTAACACAATAAAGAATTTTTACGTCCTGCGCTGTTAATTTTAAAATTATATTTAATTGAGCAGAGGCAAGACAAGGTACGAAGGTTGATAAATTACCTAGAGAGTTATGTCCTAGAGAGTTACGCCGTAGCCTAGTACGGCTCACGGTGTAGCATAGTACTACGCCGTGTTATGTATGTACCATTATTGAATTACAATTAAAAGAAATACATATTTCATTGTACTATGGGTAGAAATAAAAATAAAAAATGGAAATATTTTACGTATTTATTGTATAGCTCTTAAGAACATTGAACAGTCGCATAAAAATAATATTCTTTCATCATTTTTCTTTATTTCCTCATATTTTAAAGAGAACAGACAATCGAAGCTAATAATATTGGTATCCCAAGAGAGGATCGTTAATTATCAAGAACAAGTTGTCACAGATCTAAAGCTCATCCAGCTCTTATCACTATGTGAACTTTTTAAGTGGATGTTTTTCTTTGGAGTTGTGCAAGTTAGAAATTACGAGTATGAGTTTTAAATGTGTTTTCGAGATGTGACGTTTATTAGGTTAATGAGATTAAAACTGAACTTCCTGTAGGGGAAAGTTTACTTGTTTTGCAATGGGTCAGTTTTTATTCTTAATGTTTAATATTATGAAAACAAGGTTGTGTGTAGTCATAATACTATATTAACGTTAAGATAAATATATGAATATAAAACGTTGCATTGTATGTAACTACTTTACAATATTATTATGATGATCCTGCTATGGTATTTTTATTTAAATGTGCTATTTTGTCGTACTGCTATAAAATCAAGTGTTATATAATCTTACAATTAATTACATTGTTTGGGATTAATTAAATTGCAATGCCAATAAGTTGTATATACTTTAAATACGTTTCAATTGTATTTTAACCTATATTTCTCAATTTGAAAGTTATTTTTTTAACACACAATAAAAATATTGCTAAACCTGTGAAGTGTTGGCCTAGTGGCTTCAGCATGCGACTCTCATACATGAGGACGTGGGTTCGATCCCCGGCTGTGCACCAATGGACTTTCTTTCTATGTGCGCATTTAACATTTGCTCGAACGGTGAAGGAAAACATCGCGAGGTCATATCTTAGACCCAAAAATTTGACAGCGTGTGTCAGGCACTGGAGGCTGATTACCTACTTGCCTATTAGATTTAAAAATGATCATGAAACAGATTTAGAAATCAGAGGCCAAGACCTATAGAGGTTATAATGCCACAGATTTATTTGAAATCTGTGAATTACAACGGTTAAATAATTGCTACCCCCTTTTCATAATTAATGATTTGTCATTAGTAGCATTAAATATAGGTCACTAAACACCACACGGCGCGTTCACTGCTTTACAAGTTGTGCATTTAAAATTATTTATGTAATAAATAGTTGCTTAATTGAATATTATGAAAAGAAATTTATAAATGAAAGTGCCTTTTCTTCTTTTCAAATGCGAAACTCAATCCCACTGTACCTAAATATGCAAAAGCTTTAAATTTCTACGTAATTAACTCTTGAACAGATGGAAAAGATACTTATTAAGTTACGCTAACAAATTATGAAAGGGTAAAACCATGCGAATGGAGATTACGATTACGTATTATAAATTTTGCTACAGATTACATACTTGTGCAATGTTGTAATAATTAAAGTATTACGAAAAAATACCTTTGATCCATTGAACTCGTATTATGTTTAAGATTTATGCCCCACAATTTTGGATTTGCTCTTGTTTCCTGCTGTCAAATTCGGTCAACTCTGAGCTCACACACAGAGTACTTTAGTTAAAAAAAGCAATTCATTGAGTTACATTAAATAAGACGCGTACTCGTTTCATGTATTTTTCTAATTTAAAAAAGAATTTGATAAAATCGTTGAAATTGTACGTAAATTTCAGTATTATGATGAAAACCATTGGATTCACCTCTTGAGAATGTCCAAATCCGGATTACTTGTCAAACAACTCAAAACTCTAAATCCATGTCACCTTTTTGATACCGCTTGAAGGTATGAGTGCCACTACGTCCTCGTCAAACGAATTCATTCACGAGTCGCGATCTGTGTTTCAAATCGTCACTTAGCAGCTTAATTCTTCGCACTAATTTTGGATACAGCACTCTTACTTGTGTGTGTTAGATCTGATTGTTAGTTAGAATCGCTTAGCACATACGTCAAGACCGTGACCAAGTTACCAGGAGATATATGTATACATATATAATATAATTAAAACTTAAGACCACTCAACATAATAAAAATTCCCTAAAGAACTTTCTCCCAAACCGAGTAGTGGCCGACTGGAATAGGCTTCCGGAAAGTGTAATCAGCGCACCATCTCTGAACTCCTTTAAAAATAGATTGGATAGTTTCTCCAAATCTCAAAATACACGCGCATCAGCTTATTAAGCTGCTAGTGTGTTTATATACATAATAATAATAATATACTCTTTACGCTATTGGAAGTTACGAAGTAAGGACCTAGATCTAGCGTTCGCGTCTGTGTGTGTCGTTGTTAATATACAGTATTATATATATTAAATTTTGTACTTCTTTTCTTTCACATTTCTAGAATACAGCATGATGTCTGGCAAGAGGCGCGGCGTTCCGTCAACTTACAGTAATAGTGGGATGAAAAATATCTTACGTACCTATATTTCTTATCAATTACCTATAGTTATATTTCTTTATGAGGCTTTTAAAACCAAATGTTATAATTGTACACAACTATTACAGACAGTAAACAGAACGATTATGAACGATTTATCCACAACAGCCATTGAATTTCATGAATAGGCCAGCCATTTACATAAAAGCCCATATAAAATTGTATTGAAAATTATTTATGTTCTTATAAAGTTGTAAGAATGAGTGATCGCTGTAAGGCCTTAGCCGGACCGCTTGACCCAAAAAGGTTTGAAGTGGACGATCGCGCCGATAGCCCGCGCCTGCCCCCCATTCCCCCACCATCTCCACACTATCCATGCTAATTATCTCTACAGCACTCATGTGTCACCCACTGTATATTATAAGACATCTTGTCGCTAGCCAACGAGACACATTTTCTAAACTAGGCATGCAATTATTGGCTTGCTTACTCGTGGGTACGTGATTATTGCTTTATAGAGTTATTGCTTTATAGTAATCGTTGTCTCGATTTTGATAGCTTCTAATAATCTTGGGATAGCTTAACTTGGTAGGTACACTACTATAGTACGTATTATAAATTTTGGCACAGATTTTAAAAGCACAAAAATTAATTTGATTTACAACAAGTTTCGTTTCATTTACTAATTTATTATTGTTCTTTTTTGTATTGTCTATGTTATTTGATACTTTTCACGTGAAGACGACAAAATGTTAATGTGTATGCTTTCGATATAAAACCAATGTGTTCATGGGACATTTACACAATAGCAAGCAACTGCAAATGAAGTGAAGTACATATTGGAAATTTCTCACGTGATTTAGTTAACTAGCGATAGTAAAAGATTTAGTAAAACACAGAGTACAGACAAAAGACAGGCTTTTTATAATGCTTTAAAATTATATATGAATGTGTATAAAGCAATTAAACTTATAATATACCAGACATTTTCAATATATTTGAATTGGCCGTGATATACGCTTGTCGGTGCGGCGCATCGCTTTCCTTTCGTAGTCTGAAACTGAGAGGCGCGGGGAGGGCGCGTTGACCTACTCCCTCACACTTCCCGGGATACAAACGACTGTCAACCTTAAGCATTTGCTACAAGATTTATTTCCCTCTAACACACGCTGTGAAGGTTTATTGGAAAAATTTGTTCTCTACATTCGAGATACGGTTGAGAAGCTGAGTGCGAATTATACCGTTCTAGGGCGAGACAATAGAAAGTTCTTACTGCAAAATTTTTAGTACAGCTAATTTTGAAAATTCTCTTATTTAGGTATACGTATAGGTGCTTTGATATACGTGTATTTCGACGATTTCTTTGTAATGCTCAACTTTAGTGTGAGATTATTTTTCTTATACAAATGGATGGTTATTTTTGAGGATACCGTACTTTCTTCAGATTAAACGAGCTACTACGAGAACTTTCCGTAACCCCCTATTGGGGCATAAGGCGATGGGCGGCGTCTGATATTTTTTCGCACGTGATTCTATCCACAGCAACTTTATATAATTGGATCCGTGTAACCAACTTAATATACGAAGGTGGCGATATTTCTATTAATAAAATAAAAAACTTTAAAGGTGTCAAGGGACACCCGGATGGAACGAAATTCCTTTCGATTAATTTATATGTTAATTGGTATCATAACAGTATGATAGATTTTCTCGACACCAATCTTACGACGAAAAAAAAAGCCAACATCACGAGGTGTTCCCAGGCGGTCACCCATCCAAGTACTGACCTCGCCCGACGTTGCTTAACTTCGGTGATCGGACGAGAACCGGTGTATTACAATAGCAAATAGCAAAAAAGTGTCGTGACAACTTTTCGTAAGAATTTTTTCCGTCTAGCCCCATTTCACAACGCGCGATAAGGAACTTCGTTCCAAAAATTAAAAAATAATATACGAAAGGTCTTCCTCGTCAAAATTAAACGGATGCAAAAATGTATCTGTCCCACGAGATTTTTATATAGGTCAACAATCAACTTACCTTTATTACTTACAATACTCCACTATTCTTGGTCACAGGGGAGCTCTGTTATTGTAAGAGTAATTATGGGGAGTTGTTTTGTTTACTTATTTATGATGTAAGATGTTTATGTTATTGAAATTAATATTGTATGCATCACATTAATTATCTATATATATAAAAGAAAGTCGTGTTTGTTACAACACTTATAACTCGAGAACGGCTGGACCGATTGCCATGGTTTTTGATTTGTTGGATTTGTTTCCGTCCCGAATAGCAGAATAAGCAATAAAAAATCGGATAAGTTATCGAATAACAATTAATTAATTAATTAGTTTTACGAATGCAAAAACCATATGGTGCCATCTGTTGACAAAACTACGCATCATTTTACGTCGAATTCGTGTCAGTTCAAGAAATTCCGATCTTGAGGTGAATGAGAAGATGCATAACCATGCTTTGATCCTGATCAAAAGATGTTGGATATCAGAAAGTGCTTAACATGCAGAATCGCCATATTGACGCTAGAGAGAAGATGCCTAATGTGTAAAACTGCCATTCTTCTTCAGCAATGGCAAGCAATAAAACATTTCTGTATTTGCAAAAAAGTTGTATTAATGTAATACTTAACATTAATGAAATCCTAAAATAAGTTAAATTAAAGTAACAACGATATTATAAGGTTGTAGGGCGGAACGAAGTTAGCCAGGTCAGCTAGTATTGATATAAAGGTAAGTTAATATTGTCAAAACTACGCAAACAATTTTATAATTTTAATTATGGTTAGCACACGTCGACACATGGTTTAAAATGTATGTATATTTTTATAAAAAATATTATTGTCATTCGTTTCTGCAGCACTCAAAATTATATTAACTTACGACGGTCTCACTGGCAAATTCTTTCCTTGGAGAGTAGTACGAAATCTTTAGAATATTATGTACAGTTACACGATCGATCATACATATTTTGGTGTCCTTTTCGCCTTAGCAACCAAAGCTGTCCTGTGTTAAACTTTGTATGGAAACTCCGAATAACTATTCCTTATGTCGAGTCTGAAATTATTCAATTTGTTAATAGCTTTGCGTATATAATATAGATGGTTAGACATGAAGATTTGAATCTTCAGTTGTCACGTGATTTTAACTAACACAAAACTAATTTTTATATTCGAACCAGAAGTTCCTGAGATTAGCGTGGTCATCTAGATTTGATTTGACAGATTGCCGTAATTGGATTATTTGGAACCATAAAGAAAGGATAAAACCATTACATCAGTAATGTTGAGATTACATAAGTTACAAATGGCAGATGTCCAACTTAGGGGCACCTGCACCCGCAGCATCCGCATTCAATGCGACAAATTGCATGAAAAATTGTCAACTTTTACAAAATGATAGACGTTGTGAACGCAACACAATTTTATTTTACAATAATGACCAAAATAAAAAGTATAAGATTAATAATATTTAAAATAATATACTGCTTTAAAACTTTAAAAATACCTAAGACTTTAAGACTTTAGAAATACCTAATAAATTTATAGATAAAACGATTCGTTTTAGTATACGTTTTTTGCGTAGTCTTTAACTTGATCTTTTAAAAGCTATATTTTGAGCAGTGTTAGCCTAGTGGCTTTAGTGTGCGCGTCAATACGGTATACTCAACTCCTGGATATAAATAAAATAAAAATAAAGTTACATATAAAAACCCTTAATAACATAATCTAAAACTGAATAATTCATTTACTTGGCCTACGGCAAAATGCAACAGAACAAAGACCCTAGAACATTCGAGGGCTAATTAAGAAATTAAAAAAGTTAAATGACTTGCACGTGACTTTTCTTTCTAGGTGCGCAATTTAACATTCGCTTGGATGCTGAAGGAAAAACATCACGAGGAAACTGTTACGTTAAGACTTAGACCCAAAAATCAGAAGGATGACCTACTTGCCTATTAAGTAAACTATTAACAAGTAAAAGATATAGGCCAATTCATTCAGGGTTGTAGCACCATTGGCTTTTTTTAAAGGCTTTGAAGCTTATTTCCTAAATTCTACAGAATTTCAACTTGTAGTACAAGAAAGCATTTGTCTCTGAAAACTGCAGGTTTTCACGTGTTATCCTTTAACTAAGTAGGCTGCTTTTAATAGAAGGTGTGGTTAACCAATTTTCACTGTGGTAGTGACAGGCTTTATTTATTGGCCTCTTGTAAAGTGGTTCAAGCGTGGACATTGTTTTTCAGTTGCCAAGTATTTGTACTCAGTTAAAATGTATGAAAGGAAATCGTTACGTCATATTTTATTTAGGACGTAAAGACCCTTTTGTTCTCTCAAAACAAAGTTAAGGTATTGTTTACAAATATACATTTCCACTGCGTAAAAAGGGGAAATAATTTGTATCCATAATCGCTCGCTATTTGTATAGTAAGATGGATTGCGAAAATACAAATTCTTATATAATAACCGAACTAATTTGCACCATATTCCGTAAGTGTAATCTTCACGTGTGTGATAATATGGAATAAATATCCAACGAAACATGTACGATGTTCAGAGAAGCCACAGCTTACCTATGAAATTACAAGTTTAATACTGGCAAGTGCAAAGCTTCGAATAAAAGCTATATGGCTGAACTTTACGATATCCCAGCAAGCATTTGAACAATAATTTGTTTTCCTTCGGTTATAGGGTTGCAGTAAATAAGGGTTGGTCGATACGACCCGCGACCGGCCGCGTGATCCACGTGACCAGCATCACGTGCGCATTGTAATCTACTTCTATTAATCCCCTTATTAAAACCCGATGCGAAAAAGAAAATATTCACATTAACGATAGCAAATTATTATGCAGACATTTTCCAAGTTTGCCGGAAGCCATTTGTAAAACAAATGAATTTATGTCAAAAACTATGCCAAGTAAAAATAATTCTTTAGCTGTATAAACAATATTCACATAGCTGGTTGTAATTAATTTTTTTTTTCGTCTTCGCGTGCAAGGTCATAAAAAATATGCGATTAAATAGATTTGACATAAGGGTGATAATTGTCACCGTCTATTCCTGATTCGGCGACGTGTTGTTTTTGTAATAAAATCTATAGCTTTGCTCCAAATAACGTTGAATGAATAATGGTTATAGCAATATTCAGTCCTAAAATAGTATGCCTCTAACATGATTTGAAGTATAAGAGCAGGAGTTCATGTTCTATTTTCATCAAACTGAAATAGTTTTGGGTCGCTGTCATGGATTAACTATGTCGGCGAAGACCTAATTCATCTTTTAGGTTTGCTACACTTTAAACGCTAAGATATTTATTATAAGCGTTTTCTATATAATGACGCTTATTTGTCTAAGTTATTCTTAGCTAGTTAGCTCCAAAACAAGGAAAACCTTAAAAGCTCTTACGCTGTCCATATCCGCTGTTTATTTCCAGCGATATCTGGGACGGGTGACGGGTCCGCAGTCAGTGGAAATCCCAGGAAATGGCTTTTCAACAACCCGATTTTATCAAGGTTGTCGCCAGTCCAAAGAATATTTAGGTTCTATCTTCGATTATGGTCACCTTCCTTCATCCTTCTTAGTTACCCCTAGGATCTTCTTGGGTCTTTGAAATTCAGAAGAAAAGTTTTAAAAATCACTTAATTCTAAGTTATTAAGTGATTTTTATTTTATTAATATCCAAGGGTTCGATATGTCGTATTGACGCACAATAGCGTGTATACACAGAGTACTGAGGTCACCATAATTGCAATAAACACGAAACGTATATAAGGAGCGTATTTATTTTCGATTTGTTGAAATAAATTTGAGTTATTGTATACTATAGTAATTATTTTAATTACTTTAGTTTAGTACTACACTATTAATACTTTATTAAAAGTATATATATATGATGTTATAACTGGAGAAGATTAAATTATGTGTCTTAATTTATCCAATAAATATACTATATATTTCTTTATATTACGTTATAACGCAGTCTTCTTTAACAGCAGAGGCTATTCCAAGTTTAGCTTTAGGTATGCAACAAACTTAGACGCTGCTCAAGAAACCCTTGCATATTTGATGTTAAGATGAATGAACAATTACGTCGACACTTACTTAATGAGCGGTAGCTATTTAGGTTCTAGATTATTCATCTATGTAGACGGAAAACTTGAAACTTTATTTCCTATCTCGCTCCGCTAGAATGATTTCGAATTTATTCAACAACAGTTATATTCAGAATCGTTTAACATTTAACAAATTAAATTATTAAATAAAACTTATATGTAATAGGTATAATTTCAATGACCTTTGTTCCTCACTTGTTAACTAATCATTAAAATTTTAGTTACTCTTCTTTAATAAATATACATTTATTAAATTATTTTTTACTTATGTATCTAATTTAAATACAAATATATTATAAAATACCTGATTGCCATCATTACTGATATAATTAGTTGGTCAACATAGTCTTCCAAATCGTGTTTTTCAATGTATTGTTCCGAACTAATAAACCTACATTAAATATATTGTAAAGAAATATTTTAAAAATGTTATGAAACTCATAATGCATGCCCCAGATATATTAAATACCGTTCCACATATTATCAAGCTTTCTTTATACAGCTTTTGTTTCTTTAATAACATGCTTAGTGGATATTGTTTGATTAATTTTTTAGCCTCATAAATTCATAGTAATAGTTTGTTAAATAGATATAATAGTTGTGTACTTTAAAACAGTTGAACCTTTCGATTTTATCAACGTTCTCATCGTTTACAATTTAACCATAGTTTTTCGCACACGCGTGCAACTTTGAGGTCGTTCGAAGTGTGCATGCGTGGATTTTTCTTTAATGTCTTCAACGAACAAGAATGTTCGGTGAAAAATATGTTAAGAAAATCGGATTTTTTTTCAATTTGGATCTGAGTATCGACCACAGATCTGCATTATAATTAATATTAATTAATAATGCAACTCGTGATATTATTGGTAACAGGATCTACAAGCCCGGGTTTGTTTCCCGGTGGAAGAATATTTGTTTCGGGTTCGAAGCCCCAGCAACGACGCATCTTTATTTGTAAAACAGACGCAAGACCGGAATACAAAGAAGTACTAAAACACTCCAAAATACAGTAGCTAAGTATTATATCACTTAAGATCATAAAATATTATTATACAGCCTTAAGAAATTATTTTATGATATTAGTTTCAAGTTTGTATGCAATATGGCTTATTGAAGTGTAGTTGCAAATTAATAGTACTGACCTGCTGTCAGTGGAACAGATGCTCTCCTGTTATTGAAAATCTGAACATATTCAATAGAGACGTCACTGTCCATATTTACCGTTCGGAAGTATTTCCACAGTAATATTACAAATCCGCTGTTTGAATTAATGTAATTTACATTATTATTTGGGATTGTATCCCTTGGTAAGAAAATAAATTTCACTTAAACATCACCGCGGCTATTTCAGCACATGCTTTTTGTTTTTATTACATTTAAATTAAGAACAGTTTGAAGGCTGCCGATTTTAACGAAAGGTAAAGGGTAATTTAAAAGAAGTTTAGGTAATTGTATTTTTTTTTGGAAATTATATAAAAACTGTTGTTTGTATGTTTAATAAAATGATCGGAAATAAGGTGTCACGCATGCGTAAGCATATTTTTTAGTAAAAAAGATGACTTGAAACCAGAACAAACTCATATTCCGAAAACAATTTTATTTAAATAATAGATACATAAATTATCGATATTTGGTTTTAATAACATCCAGTTTGAAAAAATATTTTTTTTAATCATATTTTTAATTGATGTGCTAATCGCACATTTAATTCAAGACATATTAATAATAATAGTGTGATATATGAATGTAAGGCGATGTTTCAAACATTCGTCAAATTGAGCATTCACAATACGTGAAGAAAACATTTGTATTTCAAGAAAAACTAAGCCGTTTTAAAGTGGAGTAAAAGAACAAAGGAAAAGACAAAGTGTGAAAAAAATAATAAAAGCAAAGAACGAGAACATAACTATTTTGATAAAGCATTTGCCACACAACATTTTATAACCGTCTACAAAGCATTTTATTTAATAAAATGTGCATATTATTTGCAGCGTAATATTTTAATTCAATCCTACGTTGGAAAACAATTGCTTTTGAAAATTGTAATTCATTATTGAGGTGATAATGTCTTCTTTATGAGTTTAGGCGAGTACTGTCAGATAAAACTTATTTAATGGACATGCGACATACATCTCCAACGTTTCCAGTGCTGCACTGCAACATAATAGTGGTCGTCACCGAGTCTCTCTGTTAAATAAGTTTTATTGGAATAAATGTACAGCTGACCTCAGAGCCGGTGCTTCCTCGCTCAATAAATATCGCAAAACAGCAATGAATTACTTCCACCATTAAACATACACTGCCACATAGAGCCGCGTTTAAATTTGTTTTAGTATGTGATTAGAGCAGTGCTGGCCTAGTGATTTCAGCGTGCTACTCTCATCCATAAGGTCATTGGTTCGTACCCCGACTGTGCATCAATGGACTTTGCGTCTATGTGCGCATTTAACACTCTCTCGTATGGCGAAGGAAATCACCTTGAGGAAACCGGCATGCCTAAGAACTGAAAAGTCCACGGCGTGTGTCAGGAACAGAAGGCTGATCACCTACTTGCCTATAAGAAAAAATAAACCACGAATCAAATATGAGGCCCAGACCGAAGATCGTAGCGCCTGATGTAACAGTATTCTATTGATTACAATTTTATGTTAGTGTCATTTAATGAATTTTATTAATACATAAAATGGTTTATTTGTTACCCCCTTAATATTTTCATTAAAAAAAAACAAAATATCAAATTATAAGTCGTATTATTTGTATATATAGTTCAGATGTGAACTAGAAAGTCTGTAACACTAAAATAAAATTTCCTAATACGGTCAAAGCTTACCATGACAATCTCTATGCAAGATAGTTTTCTAAGAATACCACGGAGTGCTAATATGCTAATATGATCAAATATTAGCGATCAAATCACGATCTTTTCCGAGAGATTTTTCTTGATCATTCAGCGAACAAGCTAACTCACAACAGCGTCAAAAAGTATAATTTTTAGCATTAAATAAACTTTAGCAAACACATAACGTCTTTGAACCTAACATATTGTATGCATAGACACAGATTATATTTAAGTTTCTAGTTTGAATGCGATGAAAAATCTTCATTAGTAGATATAGGTCTTGTTATATATAATCTATATATAATATAATCCATAAATAACGAGAACATATTGTATACAAAAGCGCGTTTTGTAAAGGGTACGAAACTATAGAATCTCTTTACAAAAACCGTTGGAAGAGTGGTTAACTTATATTATGAGATGTCCCAGCCGTTGGGAAATACGCGTTTCGCATCACAATTATATGAATGATGTATTATGTTATTTTATATCTGTTATTTTATATCTTTACTGAACATGCTTTTATGTTGTTATTTAATATCCCATCAATCTGTTTTTATAATAGGCTTAATGCAAGATATCGCAATTCAGGTAAACATGTATCATCGTAATAAAATACTTATTTACAATACTTTTATAGACACATTAGTATAATGTAGGAAGCATAGGATAGGATAGAATAGATAGGATAGGTTTTATAATAAAAAAATATTACTGATGATGTTAAACGCATAATTTTCTACGTTTAACGGAAATATTACTATATAGTAAATACTCGTACTTAGCATTTTTACACGAACATATAAATTAATTTACATATCAAGCAAGTATGCTGATAGTACACATGTGTTGGGAGTCAAACCCAAATCCAACTAAATTCGACCAAAGACCATTTTCATCTTATTATTTTTTTATTTCAATTTTTATTAGTAGAAAAGTTATTGTCAAGACTAGGAATTTATATTACGCCTATCTGGTCTTAAATATCTAAAAAGAACAGTGAATATACACTGTAATCTAACCAAACTGAGTGCTCTTAATACATTCATAAAATATTTACAACATTTGTGTACCTGAAGGAAAATTATACGAACTCGAAATCATTAAAAATGAGGCCAAGTAACGTATTTCAATGCTTTTGAAGGAAAAAATAAAAAACGGAATTGCGAGGAAATTTGCGCCGACTAAGGCGACTGAATAGCGCTGGCAGTCCGACACCGTTCTTGATCGTTGCAAAAGTGTTATTGAATATTGAGTTGCGTAGACTGTGAACCCTTATGTCCTCGTAATGAAGTAAAGAATAAAATATGATATCGGAATTATCACATTGTCGGATTATTAGTCTGAATTATACACTATTTGATAAATTATTACTTTAAATTCTCTTACATTGCTGTCATGAGCTTTCCTGTCACGTTATTCTTAAAATAAGAATCCTACTTTACATTTTTGCACAACGTTCAATTCCAGCAACCCCATTTGGTACATTAGTAACAATTTGCTCACACGAAACTCGCTTTTACTGTCTTTGTTCGCAAATGCAACTATTTTATATTGGTTGCCCCGTAATGTTAATACGCATAAATATTGACTATCGGAGTCTATTGTATGTCGAGCTAACGTGGCGTGGGTTGAAACAATTGCTTTCTATATGAAATCGTATTGACTTCTATTCTCTGAAGTCATTTTGATTAATTGCTAGTCGGTACTCTTATATAGTCTGTGATTAAATTCAATAAATGTAACTTGTAATTTACTGGCTTATGTTTTGCAAACGTAGGGCGTAGCCTTTTTAAAGTGTTAACATTGCGTTATTTACCCCATAGGAATAATACACTACACTATGTTTAGGCAACATTTTGTTTTATTCTATTGTCTGAGCTCGCAGTGAATATATATAATATAAATTTGCATTTCAGTTAATTTTAATAGACAGATTATTCTTCTATACGAGACTACATTTACTCGCCTTTATTAGACATAAAACTTTTTACGTTTAAACGATGGTAAATGGTACAGTACTCTGTAATAGACATTTATATAAATACAAATTTTTCGCATTGGTACTCCATCTTTCTTTGTTTTTTGGACACAGCAAATCTAATCGAAAAAACCCTTAATATATTGTAATTATATTTTGCATATCGTTGTTTATTATGATTTATTTTGTCTAGTATATTCATGGATTATATACACTGTAATAAATGTTAATTTATGTCTGTCTGCATCGCCTCGTATTTTAATTGTGCATTAGTTTATTTAGTCCCGCTTTGTTTAACGAATTAAATACTCACCTTGCGGGCCATAACCGCCCTCTTTTTTTTTAATTCTCCGTAAAACTAGGTAACTTTATAAAATCCGTAATACACGGACATTATCGCCTGATATTAATTTCAAGCGGCGTATCTGAGTTCCGCAGCGGAAGCGCATGATCAGCGAGTTTTCCGATAAGAGGATTACTACAGCGCTGTTTGTTAGCGGCCTGTTTATTTAGTTAATTTCACTCTACTCTCTAAGGAGATTATTTGAATAAAATTTAGTATTAATATCAGCTTTATTAGCTTTATTATTATGACTGAAATTCGAGGAAAATATTTTATCAATTCATTTACCGTTACATTATAATCCATTATTAATTAGTCATATAATAGTAATAACCACAACTTATTACATTATTATCTTCTTGAGTACTTCGTTCATTAATTAAACTGTATTTTGATAAATAACAATGAAATTTTTAACTTTATATTAGAAGCAATGTTATGCACGTGAAACTCTTAAATGAAACGAATGTTTGGTTTAGTAGATTCATTCGGTAGTTTATTGCATTTATAAACTAGAAGATATATAAGCGCAGTGATAAAAGTGCCTTAACTTTTTAACGAACTCAAATAATAAAGTCTAATGTTATTCTTTTGACCTACTGAGCTGGAACTACGGAAAATATTATACTATTAGTTATAGGTCGGTTAAACAAATAATCGATGTTTATGTCTGATGTGCCAAGGACAAATATTGTAAACTTTTTTTTGGTTTATTTCTCAGAATCTATATATATAAAAATGAAACCCGTTTTCCGTTGTCACGACATAACATGAAAACGGCTTGACCGATTTGTCTGATTTTTTTAAATAATATTCCTTGAAGTATGGTTGTTTTTACGGAGAGAAAAATTTAAAAAAATTGAGTGAAAAAGTTTAAAAACAACGCTTCTATATTCCCATACAAAATATTCGTAATAATACTTAAAAGTCGTAAATAACTATAAACTGTCGTAAATATTTGTTGTGCCGAAAAGCAGAATAGATATTAAAAAAAAAAAAAGAATCGACTGTTAGGCGGTACGATGTTCGCCAGGCCAGCTAGTAAGGTATAAATATTTAATAATTATTTCAGTCCTAGACAACATTAGACATTGTGAGAATTTCTCATCTGCACCAGCACGTGTCATATTTGTGATTGGTAGGTGCTAACTTTAAAGCGGTTGTTAGATTCAAGTATTAATTAATATGTTTTAGCAAAATATTATGCTAAAAAATATGGATATCGCCGCTCGTTTTTTTTATATGCAAATTTTGTATGTGTTATATTGTAGAATTTGCTGTATAGAAAATAGAGTATTTATCAGACATTCGCAACACAAAAATGATCTTGTATTCATTTCGTATGAATCGCGCATTCATTATAATATGTACTCTTCATACAAAAGTTTCACGTTTTCCAGTTTAGTTTTTCTATATTTTTTGAATATCACGCGAAGTCACGGTGAAATTTCTATTTTTCCGAACCGAGAATTGAACTCGAAGCTACAATTTTAATGATACAGATTGAGTAACGATTGTTTGCATAAGTCATCTCGGCGAATTATTGTTGCATTTCGATGAACTAGCAAACTGAAGTGCATCCTGACATTGTTAAACTCAACAGTATCAATTAGTTAACAATATTTTGAGAGCCATTTTGACTACTCTATAACATTTATTTTATCTCTGTTCTGAATTATTTCGTTAAAGTTTCTCCGATTTTTGTATTTTATTCTGTAACTAGTTTTTTATTAGATATGTTATTAATATTTAATATTATTTTTAATCTAGGCTACATTAGCCTCTAAAAACTTGATGTGTTCAGTAACCCGAGACGGTACTTCACTCCGGGCCACCGCTTGCAACTGTATTAATCGCAAATTTGGCCCACGTGGTTTTCACCTATAGGGGGGAGCTCCCGCTCCGGCTCCAGCTTCTTCCTCTTGACCGTATTCAACGAATAGCGGTTCAAATCGTCGACCAGTCACTTTCCGAGCGGCTTGATCCCTTGGCGTTGCTTAGAGATGTGCGGTCTCTCTGCATCTTCTATCGCATTTACCATGGAGTTCAGAAGAGTTGTTCGGATGTGTATACTACAATACCTTCAGCTGAGTTTCATCATCATGGCAGAATACAAATACCATCCGTACCACCTCGACGACCGTTGGTCCACAACTGAGCGTTTCTTAAGCCAGTTTTTGTCGCGCACCACTATTATGTCGAACCAGGTGCCCACTGAAGTATTTCCGAACCAATTCGACTTTTTAGGAAAGAGCCTATCAACTCTAAAAGATCGGCAACTTACGAGCCTCCTGATAATATGAGTGTCCATTGGCGGCGGCATCACTTAACGTCAGGTTTTAATAACTTTATTAATTATTAGTGTGTCCAATTTAGTGATGGCCCATTGAAAATCAGTATCACTGGTGTCATTTTTGATTGTGTGCTTTAAAAAAATAAATGTTCTTTTCTTTCTATTTCTATAATTGGTAGCACTTTTAGTCACATGCCACAGGTTTTGACTTGTGGTATACAAACATTATATCCCAAAAAATTTGACTTTATTCATAAAACCTAAATCACTACTTGCAGTATTAAGTACTCATCTGTCTCTTTTTATCACAGCGTAAACACCATTCGACAAAACGAGACAAAATAGTACTATACTTAAAATTGAATTAGTTTTGGCCATATAAAGAGTTTAGAAATTAATTCTTCGATACGATTTCTTTCAAAGCAATATACAACTAATTGTTGTTAGTAAATTGCTAGTTGTTCCAATAATGCCATTTAATGTTAATAGCCAATGCGACGTCCTTTTACGAGCATTCCTTTATCTTATGGCCCATTGACACGTGCTCTGCGGTAATTATGTGCAAATAATTGTAAGTGTTCGGTGACCTTTACATGCTTGCTGGTACTAAAGATTGGCTGTAAAAAGAACAGTTTTAAGACTCAAGATTTTAATGATAAAATTCATTCATTTTGAAGAGTACCAATTATCTTTTTATTAATACATCGATGACAGTAAACTGCTTGCTGAATTAATTTAATTACATTTAAGAAAGATCTGTTTTATTATACTCTTTTCTGAAACCCTTCATCATGTTGAATGCAAATTGAAATCACTTTTGTTAAGGTAAGAAAATACGCTTCGACACGCTTTTTATATTATTACTAGCTGACCGGGCAAACGTCGTTTTGCCATGTATATCATTTATAATAAAAAAAAGGGGTTGATCGTAGAGGGGTGAAAGTTAGGGGTTGTATGTATTTTTTAATGCTGTATCATAAAAAAATAAAAACAGAAAAAATATCTAAAAATAAAAATAAAATATTTAGGGGTGGACTACCCTTAACATTTAGGGGGATGAAAAATAGATGTTGTCCGATTCTCAGACATACCCAATATGCACACAAAATTTCAAGAGAATCGGTCGAGCCGTTTCGGAGGAGTTTAACCACAAACCGCGACACGATAATTTTATATATTAGAAGTAATAATTGATTATTGAAAAGAAACACATTCAAATTGATCTTGTCGCCTGCTCTGTGAGCTTGATTTGGGAATCCATAAGTGTACATAGGTACCAATATAATTAAGTAAATTTTGTCTTAACAATATGATACTCAATTGTATTATAATTTTAAACTGATATAGATTCATGAAAGGGTTTTGCTTTTCTTGATTTTTAGTAAAAAAAAGGTTTTGTACATGTTGCTTTAATTAAATAAATGTTTTTTCTTCTTACATAATATGTTTGACAAGATAAGAAAGAAACTATTACACTTTCTTATATTGCCATTACTATAATATTTCCTACTTAAGTTGGATAAAATAGCGCAGAATTCACAAACGATATTAGCCACTTCATTTAATCTATATACCCCAACCTCATATATTTGCTGGAACAAAGTGAACAGTGACTTGCCTTTCTCGCAAGATAAATCAAATTATGAGTTTCACTCATTATTATATAAGAAATCCGAACAAATAGAGTTGTGGGAGTCCCTGTGGCTTTGTTAGCGACCCCTCCCTAGTCTTATACATAATAATCAATCAAAGCTGATCTTAGATAAGTGCCGTTAAAGGTAACAGACCAATCGGGAAAACGAATCCGACAATTAAGTGATTAGAACAGTAATGATAACGATTTTAGCAGTTCTAGCTTTTAATACTTTCCAAATTGTTTTCGCAAACTGTAGACTTTAATCCTTTATATAAAAATAAATCAGTTTGTACTTAACTAAAGTAGGTTTCGTTTCTTTATGACAAGCTGTGGTTAAGCTGTGAGTACTTTAGTTATAACGGTTTTTAACTTTTAACTTCAAAATGCTCGCTTTATCTTTGTTCAGTGTAAAAAAAAAACAGGAATGCTATATAAAACCCGTTTCAGACGATTTCTCAGGGACTCCACCAAAAACGCGTCTTAAGCAATATGGAAAATAATAGGTACTACATATCATTATGTATTACGTTCTAATTTTGGTATGTATAGGTATTAAATTATACATTTATAAATAACATTAAATACGTAGTGTAATTATTATTTAAAATAATCACTTATTTTGGTTTGACAAAAAGATTTTGATGCATTAGCAATTAAAAGATTTTCAACATAATCCAACTTTTGCAGTGCGTCTTCGCTTTGATCCAAAGAAGCTACATAGCGTTTTAAATCATTAATAGCTGACAATGTTTTGTTTGACAAAACCGAAGTTGACTCATCTTCGTCTTCATCATTATCACTTAGGGCCTCGTTTTGTGTGTTATTCACATTCTCAATAAGATCTTCAATTGATTGAATTTCGTACGGTGCTACATTGTCATCAATGGAAGAATATCCAGGAAAACCCTGCAGTATTGGGGTCTTCTTCTTCCAGTCAACCAACTCGATTAGACCTCGGCTCGGGCTCGGGCGTATTTCACGGGATGACGAATCGTATTAACCGTTAACAAATGTATGAAAATATGTCTCAAGTTGCAGAGACTGGCGTATTATGCGAGAAATCGTATTAAGCGTGATCGTCTTAAACTGTCTGGGCTTTAGATTTCTGTATCTGTTTTATGATTTCTTATTTCTAATAAGATCAAGAAGAATAAAGCAAGTAGATAATCAGCCTTCTGTTCTGACACGCTGTCTACTTTTTGGGTAGCTGGTTTCCTCACGATATTTAGCTCCGTCGTATGATAAATGCGCACATAGAAAGTGCATAGCAAGGGTTGGAACTGACTGAATACGACCTCAGGGATGAAAGTTGCAAGGCATTAGGCCAATATTGGAAGTAACATAGACTGTACTCAAAATGTGAGAAGTACCAACTAACTTTTGTATCTCGGTGCCTAAAGAATGCGTTCCTGACCCAAGGAAATATATATAATACACTACAATAAATTGAAGAACATTTGCAATATCATTGCTGTAAAAAGAAAATTAAAACGTGAAACTAAAAAGGAACATTTTTCTGAGAAAAATTCTTTATCAGACGCGTAAGTCTAATCAAGATACATAATTATGAAGTAAAAAAAATCATAACATAAATTTAATTATTATTTGAACTATAAAATAAAGTATGTTTGGATTCAACTGATACAATAAGTTGTATAGCACTAAGTATGAGCGTATACGTAACGTACGATTTCGACCTCTTCAATACAAAGAGTTGTGTGCTGCGATATTGAAGGGTACTAGATTGTGAGGAAGTTGCATGGATCTAGTTAGCGCTGCGCCTTCTAAGTTCTCATGTAATTTTCACACTTGTATATCCTTTCTTTAACATATTTTAAGTGTCTCATTGTCCTCATTTCAAATGTGTGATGTTTGAGAACAAAATAAAAGAATAACGATGTTTTTTTATATGTACTTGAGCTGCGCTCTGTAAATGGAACGAAACGAAAGCAAAACATATGTATATGTGTGCGGCCATGTAGATTGTTGAATAATATTCACGTAGTACTTCAAAAATTATAGGTAAAATCTATGCCTCCGAGTTTGAGGCAAACATTTACAGTATCGTAAAAATGTTTACTTGTCCAAACTTACGTAAAGTGTAATATATGAATAACATTAAGTATATTAATCTAATATATAAAATTCTCGTGTCGCGGTGTTTGTAGTTAAACTCCTCCGAAACGGCTCGACCGATTCTCATGAAATTTTGTGTGCATATAGGGTATGACTGAAAATCGGACAACATCTATTTTTCATCCCCTTAAATGTTAAGGGTAGTCCACCCGTAAATATTTTATTTTTATTTTTAGATATTTTTTTTTGTTTTTATTATTTTATGATACAGCATTAAACAATACATATAACCTAACTTTCACCCCTCTACGACCAACCCCTATTTTTTTATTATAAATTATATACATGGCAAAACGACGTTTGCCAGGTCAGCTAGTAGATTATAAAATTGTACCTGATTTATCGAAAGGTCGAATACTAAATCAGTCTTCAGTCAGTCAGATAGCCCCCGCACAATTAATAATTCTCAATGATCAATATAGGATAGAGTAGGCAGGAACATCACCTTCCATCTCTTTCCTACTCTTCACCCATTATTCGAACAAGAAAGAATTAAATTTTAGCAAAACTTGAGTTCTTAATTTCTAATTAATTTAGTATTATGAATGCATTCTATACAAAATGAAATCTATTTAACACTGAATGCGAGTATTTCAATGAAAAATGTTTCGTGGAATTTTTCAAGACTCTACAGATGTTAATGGGACAAATGTAAAGAACTGCACGGTTAGACTGAGATTTTAATTGTGACGTCACTCTGTTCAACATTAACGAGCTAGGCGTTTCTGCTTTTAATTTTCTAATAACTTCATCTGGAGAATCCTAATGTAAATGCTTATTACATAATGCTTTTTGCATATTAAAGGAAAAATTTATTTTACCTGTTTTTCCTGGAATATAATACAATTTAATATTCTGCGTTAATTATATAATAATTATAAATATTAATAAATAACCTGCGGCTAAATTTCATCATGGGACGTTATGACAGAATACAAAATTCAACCTTTCGTTCGTTCCATATTAGAGCGCTTTTTAAGAAATGTTTGGAGACGTTCAAAAGAAGAGCGTACCAGCTTGAAAGACCGGCAACTCACTAGCCACCTGGTGTTTCAGGTGTCCATGGTCGGGGTAAACACGTAAGTGCCTACTCGGTTGTCTTCTGTTCCATGAAAAAATAGACAAAATTAACACTTGTATCATATCTTTCTATGAGCACTGTTGGCCTAGTGGCTTTAGCGTGCGACTCTCATCCCTGAGGTCGTAGGTTTGATCCCCGGCTGTGCACCAATGGACTCTCTTTCTATGTGCGCATTTAACATCTCGAACGGTGAAGGAAAACATCATGAGGAAACCAGCTTGCTTTACACCCAAAAACTCCTCCTCCTACTTGCCTATTGGATTGAAAAATGATCATGAAACAGATTCAGAAATCTGAGGCACAGATCTAAAGAGATTGTAGGGCCACTGATTTATTTATTTTTATCATATCTTTCTTAATACGATTTTCTCTTCTATTTGAAACATAGAAATAATAAAAACTTGTAAACAGAATTATATTAACCTCAACAAAACTACTGCTTATTTTCATGTAAAAACTTTGTAGCAATAACTACCATAGGCGTTACGATGAAGCTATACCTTTTCATATCCTAGGTTTATCAATGTTTTGATCCAAGATATGGCCTAGTAACATAATTACCAGCAACAAAGGGATGCTGAGATTGCATCAATTAATAGGCGATTTCCCTCTTAATAGTTTGAATCATGAGTCGGTATTATCATATTTTATACATGACCTAAATGACTTATAGGCATCATTTATAGTAACGTAAGTGAATATTAATAAAGAAGTATAATTTGTACTTTTGTGAGTTTTTTTTATTAATTTTTAATTATTCCTATGTAGGTTAAGAAAATTGTAAGTACCTACTGTATAGTTGATTGTTATGTTTAGTTACAGGAATAAATAATTTGTACTTTTAGAGATAGACATTGGAGCTGGACAACATATAAAAAAATAATAAAAAATATATGTTGATTTGTCTCTATTGAATTTATTTTAATAACATTGTCTATAATATTATTATAATATAGTATTGAAAACTTAATGACCAAAAATTAAAACGATAAGAACTAGTTTAGTTAATTCTATACAGGTAATTATCACAATTCTATCAGCTGGTAAACTGCATTATAAAAATTATTTACAAAATAAATTCTTCAAATTTGATTTAATGTTAAAATTTTAAATATTGGATAAACATCATTAGCTTGATAATCCTACATTATATCGTCCATTGTTTGGTCACGTACGACAAAGTGTTGTTCATCGATTTTATCATAAAAGAGCAAAGTTTTGTTCGAGCTTGAGTATTTTACTTGCTAGCTAATTAATCAGTGCCACAAGCGGTTTTTGTGAAAAATGTTATACTTGGCAACTTGAAGGGTTGGACACAGTAACTCGGAACCTATTTGATTTACACTAACATAGCAAGGGACTACGCGCCACGCGTTCCTCTATTCATTTACGTAAGATTATTAAATAACAAAATATTTTAATAACTAATAACCGTAATTATAAAGTTAATTTAAATTTTTTTAAATCATTAACGTATTAACTTTATTAATACACAAATGCACAAAACAGAAGAACAATTAAAAATTATTAGATGATTATTTTAAACATAGAACATTCTTATAAATGTTCACGGTGCGTACATACATTGAAATGTTTTATTTCAATAACTATACAATAAGATATGTATGATTAATATATCTATATTTAAAATTGCGTGTTGTTTCCACGAGAATGTAAGTGCGTGCTTGATTTGAGAACTGGCAGTAAATGTAAAATTAAAAGCATTTAATGTATATTTATTGTTTGACGTTCATAAGTGTACATAGTGTTACCTATATGAATAAATGTTTTTTTTTTGATTACCAATATCCCTGTTTCAGGAGACGTACCGGCGCTGGGCGTGCAGTACAATGGTTCCACTGTGGGTGGAAGAAGGATCTGAAGACTATGAGGAGGGTGGGCGGTCACGACGGGCCCCTTCAGAGCATGGGGCAAGATGGCGCGCTCGACACCTCGAGCGGGTCGGTCATTTGGACCGACGGCGCGGCGGCGGCGTGGTAGGCCGCTGGGTCCGCGCCGCCGCCGCGGGGCCAGGTCGACCCCTGGTACGGCTCAAGCCGTGCCTGTCAGTCTGCCAGCTGGTCGAGCAACACTGCCCTTACTTTTTGCCCGCGGACCGCGCACCAGCCTATCCCACGCAGTATGCAGGCGAACCCACGTTCCTATGTCTCGGTAAATAGATTTACGAAAAAAATTCTTTATTCAAATTCAATAAAGGTCTCTCTAAGATAGGCTATCTTATGTTTCATAATATATAGATTATAATAAGTATTTTGTATGTTTCAAAATTAATATCAAACTTTATATTTTACGTTTGCTAGGAAACATGTAAGCGTGCAAGTTGAATGTCTCTTTACCTGCACGTTTGACAGGTAAAGAGACATTCAACTTGCCTACCCAGGTTGGAATCGGCTAGAGACCTTCCACCTTTCCCCTAATGTAAGAATGAATGCAAGTAGAATCTAACAAAATTACTTAGTTTTAATACTTAATTCAAGTTCTTAGAATATTTACTAAAATATACTAACTACCTATACTAAATTTTTCAAGTCGGGAGTCGGCAATGGTATAGTCACACTCACAAAACACTTTGGGAGTGGCTTGGTCATAATTTACCTTATGATGCTATTACTAGGTATTACTTTATGATCAACAATCTATAAAATTGTGTACATAAAACAACACACTTATCATAAGTGAAGTCTGCGGGCTGATTCTTGTTACGTCGATGGCAATTTTATAAATAAGTATGGATTAATAAGTGTTCATAGAATAAATCTATATAAAGACTTAGGCAATATAGGTTTAAGGGTAAAAAACGGTTTATCTCGATTTCCGGCAAAACTAAAGGTCCTATCGAAGAAAACTAAATGGCAAAGTTGTAGGTCATAAAAAGATCTACAACTTTTGTATTCACACATTTTTCACATAACCTCAAAATTTATGTGAAAAATTCAAAAAAACAACTTTTTGGTTTTTTATTTCTATCTTTTACAAAAATTTATTTTTTTAAACGAAATTTGGTGAAAACTTACCTTATTATGTCCCAAATATACTGTAATTTATTCGATTAAAAATATTTATTTTTGCACCTTATTTTGAATTAATATCGGAAAAACACCCTAATTTTCAATCGAAAATTCTGACGTCAAAAATTCAGCTTTTTTCAAAAAGTTGGTGTGCTTTCAGTTCGTTGAAATCTCTACTTTCCTATGGTGAAAAAAAAAAAATATATTACCATAGTAAATCTTCTCAGAAAATGCAAAAAATCGTATGCAGTAACGCCCAGACCCGTCATCCCCTTCCCTACTTCTCTATGAATCTTCTTTAAATTATAATAAGATGCCTATTTAATACTATTTTAAGATAACTTATATATACCTGAGTGACCTAAAAAAAAAATTTTTGCCTTTAGATGGGCTAAAATTTTCGTATTTCCCTGCCCTTCCCGACCTCAGATCGACCTGCTTTTCTAATGGGTTTCATCCTACTGTAATTTTTTTTGGTTTCAAAAATTATCGGCACTGGTCTATTCAACACTTCGGAGTTTTTAAATTAAACTAGAATTTCTAATACCGTATACGATTTGTGCTGCTTCGATGGCGCAGCGTGATTACCTTCGCATTACAGGAATGAAACCGAGCTGTAGTATTTCGGATTTTTTCATTACTCACCTATGAACATAAAAGGTTTTTCTTTGTATTTTCATGTGTATTGCAGTAAAAGGGGCGCTTTAGGCTCGATTAGCTCTTGGCCGCAGTTCAAATTGAGAATAGTAGTGACAAATGGTGCTTATTGTATGCACTCTTTGTATCTTTGACCAATTGTTGCTTCTCGGCTTTCTCGATTGACCTTTTTATTCTTTTCTTAAAGCCTGCGTTTATAAAAATGTATTATACTTTTTACTGCGAGCATAAAAGTTGCTTTAGATTTTATTTGTAATACAAAAGAGGTATGATCTATTCAAATACTATAAATTTTTAAATAAAAATAATATACAGGTAATAAAAAAGGCTTTCATTGATATCGTTTCGGTAAATCGCATGCCACGTTGTATAATAAAAATGTTTCAGATCCGCGAATACCAGAGACGGGTGCTCAGGCGAACAAGTCCAACTACGGGCCTGACGACTGTTGCTACTGGTACTGTGAAGGCCGGCTCTGCTACCACTGCGAGTCTCGGCTCAGCGAGCCAGAGCGGCCCGCAGCAGAGCAGTGCACACCAGTAGTCGAGCGAACTGCCACCTGCTCTGTGCCATATCAGGCGCCGGCCGCCGCCACTTGCCCGAGGCCCTCCCTTCTCGCCCTGGCCCTTCTCACAACCCTAGCTGCTGTCGTGCGGACTCACTGGACATTTGTACCTCTAGTGAATGTGCGTGAATCGAGGTTATAGTTTTACGTTTCCGTGCGTCGCACCATCGCGGCCCGCGACCGCCGAATCGAAACTCTTATTAGTGATGTACTTATGATAATAAATTTCGTGCGATGACGATTTCGATGGCGGGGGACGCGCCTTCTGGTCCTTCGGTCCGGGTGGTGCGGGCCCCCGCTCTTATAGACTCTAAGTTAATGTTTGTGTCCGATTGTTCAATACTAAACGAAAAAACACCAATAGTTCTATATCGTTACTAAGATTTCACATGAAAACTTTTGCCGTTGACGATGCTCCGGCCATTATAATACATTTAATAGTTGAGGTTTTAATAAATACATTTATAGAGTTGTTTATTTTCATATTGATTATGGTTCTACACGATATATCAGTAAGGTCGAAATACAATTTATTTTCCTTCGAAATGAAAATAGATACGATGAACTAACTTCCCAAATGTTTGTGGTGGTCTTATATGCACAAAAATTGTGCCGCAGCCGTTCCCGAACCCGTTTTATTGGAATTTTATGCAGGTTGCATAAAACGCTGAGTTGGAAGTCGCACGGCACTTTATATATAAAATTTAAATACTAGGCCGGGAGTCGGAAATCCTAACTCATAAGCTTTTGTGTTGCAAGTCGAAGGTAATGGTATATGTAACACTTAATAAAAGGAAATCAAAATTTTAATGCAGTTAGCTGTAATAACAAAATAAATTATTTGAACATAATATTGACAATAGTGTTATTTGGATGAGTTTTAGAAAATTATTTTTGTAAAGTTGATGGGCTGTCGTAGGCATAGAAGCAAGGATACAGACTACACACTTTATCAATTTCAACCTAACATTTTGTCACAACGAAAAGATCACGCAACAAATATATTTAAATAAAAATAATAGTTGACAATTTGATTGTACGAACAGGTAATTTACATTATTAAAGGATATTGCTTCTATGTCCATCGGTCTTTGAATGCCTAACACTGGTCTATATAATATGTATTGATACATTGGAAAAATATTAGGGTTAATTAAAGTAGTTGTTGTTTTGTAAGAAGTAAAGAAAATAAATTACTTATATGTAATGATATATCCGTCTTATGAATGTAAGGTATTCAAGATGTACACATGGTTGAACATGATTTTTATATGATATTTGTTTTATAGTATATAATATATAATGTACATTTATTATGTCTTATATGGCAGAGACATATACCATAAAGGGTGACGTCATATTTAAAATACAGGTTTGTTTGAGTTTCGTCTGGGGATTTTTAAGTAACATGAAACCAAGTTCTTCAGTTCCAAAAAAACAGTGCATAAGAGATAGCTGTCTTGCTGTTTCGCTTAGACATCGAAATGCTGGAAAGTCATCTAACAATCTATAGATATAATATCTAAAGGCTTTTAGAATAGAAAAGAAAGCTGAAAATGCATTTGCGAGACTTCTTCTATGTTTTTAGTGAAACAGGTCATCACTAAACATTCTTGTTTAACTTCTATTCTACAAAACAGACTGGAATCTTCAACACATGTTTTTAAATGTCTTAATTACTAATCGACTACAACTTTACGTAAGCAATTAACTAATGATAACACGTAAGTGATAGCTACAGTTATTTATTTACTTAATTCGTCAACACTTTATTCTACACAACCTAGATAATACAAAATAACTTGAATTATTATGTCATTGTGCAACTGACGGCTTCCGCACTTCTCGAGCCTATAGTTCTATGAAAGATTTTGTCTTGGAATTACTTAGAAATCGCCAGATGAAATAAAAAAAGCCCTATATTAGTAACAGTGTTTGTTAGTTTTCTTTACATAGTTGCGTCGTTGAAGATTATGTGATCAAAATCAATGATTAAAAAGACTTTATCGGATGGACATTTGTTAATATTCCTTAAATGGGAATGTAGTTGTTGTATTCAAATGATAAATGATAATAATATTAAGTAAGTTATTTTTTACGTTTTTAATGCGTGAGAATAAAGTACGGTTTGTTGTTTCCACTCCCTGTCTTTGAGCAAAGACCACCGTGGGTGCTAATTGTCTATTAATGCTTTTTAGGCTTTACTTTACCCTACATTAAGTTCATTATCGCAAAACAGTCAACTTTCGGTGAAACCAATTTACAAATATTTAATAATAAAAATTACTTGAAATATCCGATAATAATTTCAAACTCATGTTGTTATTAAATTTAATGCATCAAATGTTGACAATAGCTAGGCGTTTCTAACCTAAGCTAAAAGGTTCTACTTGCTTCTAATAGTCGCAAAAATACAGTCGCGACTTTTTTTTTTTATTTCATATCGGACGAAATTTTTGTCTGATACACTGTCTTATGTTTAACGTAACAAAATTCGCATCTATAGTTCCGATTAACTTTGATCCACGGATATCACGGAAAATGTAACTAGTAAAATATTTCTAAATGTCGATAAAACTATTACCTGCCTTTGAAATCATATTTATCGACACTTTCCGATAATTGGTTTCACCGACCAGACCACTAAGAATAACAGTGGTTATATATTTTTAATATTTTACTTTTTCGTCAAAAAAACATCTGAACAACGAAAATTTTTTTCAAAAATCCTATCCCAAACAATGAAAGAGTTTTTAATATTTATTATTTCAAAAATAATTTACCGTCTTAACAAGAGTTTATTAAATCGTGATGCCCAGTGCCTTCACTCATCACGTGAAAGCGAGCATGGATAGTAATATGGAGTTAACTGCCAGTCTATCTTAAATAGTAAATTCAACTTATGAATACGTCATACGTCGAGCCGTAGCAAATTATATGAGAATTAATTATAGTAATAGTTTATAATTAGATTCAAAACAGTTATTAGAGATAAGATTACGTTACGTTCCAGATCTCGAAACTACCTAGTCATTGCTGCTTCTCTAAATAACTGAAGGTTTCACTTTATATAATTTCCTTTAAGATATTTTGTTTGCCAATAGACAAATCATTCAATCGATAATTTAAACATTTTGAAAAGTTTGAGTGCAGTATAACTCAGCTCGTGTGGGAATCTATCGCGAAACATGTATCTATGTGTAAATTATCAAAAAATTAGAATTAGAAAATGAATTACTAGAACATAATTAGTTGGATCAATTTCACGCACTCGTTAAAACTTACACATTGACCGTACATTCCTTCTTTTTGGATATTTCTACTCTCACTCTTAATATTCTTCACTTTTGTCCACTATTTTAAAATTAGTGTAGAGTAAATGACCAAAAGCGAGGAGTTCGGTTCGAATGTTGTTTGTGATCATGCTATATTGGGGTATGTCTTATTAGTGAGTCTCACACATTTAAACATGCTGTTATCATTGTACTGAAGCATAATATAGGTCAATCTCAGATAAATATGTTGCAAATATACCCCCTATTCAGAAGAACTAAATCAGTTTAATTAGACGTTCTTTACTTGCGTCTCTTTCTGACAAATTGTGTGAACACCGGTGAATAGAGACAGAAGTGTAGTTTAGTTAATACGTTACAATGAGACTGATTTATTTTTTTTATAAATAAGGGGGATAGACGAGCACAAATTAGGATATCCGCGGGAAATCGCTTTCGCCACGCCACCACGTATTATTTGACCGTAACAATAAAATTATTTGAGATAATGCTGGATATTATATGATAAACAGTAGCTTATTTAAATGCGTGATTCCCGCTGATTTGGAACACCGTTAATTTGAAAAACAAATATCTCAATTTGAGAGTTCTCTACAGTCTTTAAAAGGTTAAAATTTTGTTATGCAACACTTAGCAATAATTGGTAGTTATAACTGTTACCCATGTAGAGATTACATAGGCCATCTCATGAACAAAATTCATCAAATAGTGTCTTTAGTAGTTTTAATATAATGTGTGTATTTTGATGTTCCGTTAAAAATTTGGTGATAGTGTATATTATTTTATGAATACGTATGTTTTGATGTACATAATAACGTGTAAATGTTTAACGCACAAATATTATGAAAGAAGTTGCTAACAATGTATGAATATGTATTTAGCTATAAAGTTTACTGGGAATAAATAGTATAGGCATATGAATGTAGTTATTTTGGTGCGTACTCTCAAATTCAGTGTCATTTTTGTGTCGGATGATCTCTGTTTTTTGTACGTAATTTATCACGAATAGATTTTGCGTTATTTTTGGGATGCGCACAACTTTCGGGGGTATACCAAATGGGTTACTAATACAATCATAACACGCTTTTTCAACATTTGAGATTGCATATCTCAAATGTAAGGGCATATCTAATAGGTATGAGAATAAATACGCAAGAATAAAGAGCAGATGGCACTGTCATAAAAACTTAGAAGTCAGAGGTAACTTAGAGGTAGAATAACATCCTCCAAACTCGTGTATCGAATTAAAAGCAAAATTATTTTTTAAACCAAACTGGGGACAAAAAACTTTATGTCTATCGACATCTATAATTTTAAAGCGATGGATTTTTTAAAAATTGCGCGTTAAACTAATAAACACATTTTTTCGTAAACCGATATTTAATATCATTCTTATATTCAAATAAGAATCGCGCAAATCCTTAAAACTTACATACAGAGTCTTATAAACATTGATTAACCATGAGAAAATTTTGGATATCTTGTAAATCATTTCAATAATAATAATTTGTATGACTTTCGACCTGGCAGTCTCCAACCGTTTCGTCAAAGCGTTGAAAAAGGTGCATATAAATAAGTCTTATGATTAAGGTATAATAAAAAAGGAAATGAGAAATATGTCGTACACCATAACGTTCTGTCAAATATGCCCCGAAAGATTTAGTTGAAATACTTACATAAATATTTCATTAAAATTTCGTTTTTATCATAAACAACGAAGTGACTAAGAGACAAAAAGATTAAGGTTTTAGGTAACCATGATGGAAACGCATTTAATTGCGGGAAATGCCGATACTTTTTTCTGAGTATTTTGCGAGTATCAGGCACTGTTGTTTTATTATATTAATATGCTCGTAATTACTCATAATTTAAGAAATATCACAAGCCTAATAATGTTATGTCAAAGTCGTGTTTATTTTCTACCAAGACATGAAGCGCTTAAATGTCAATTGTCAAAACTAAGCTGACGTTTAAATATAGCTAATTATTACCGTTGTTGTTAGCATTATAGTAATTACGAGATGTAATGTAATAAAACAGTTTTAACTATTCTGAGATCAGTCAATTAGTCTGATTGGGGATTATTTTTGGATTTTTAATGTTTAATTAGAAAAAATAAAATAAATTGAAAACTTACAGCTTTTTATTCTCTTAGCCTCTTCCTTGTTCCGAGTGCATTGGGGCGTAATTTTTATGTTTACCATCGTAACAATAAAAAGCGACAAACCTACTCAGTATAATTAACTTCGTATTAGACTACCACCTACTTCACTATCTAAGTGATTCAATGTTTATTATTTTATCATAAACTGTCCATTTTATGTTTACTATAATAATTTCCACTATGTCTAATTTTAATATTAATAGTTCTAGGTCATATAAATATATTGTTAAATCACATCGCAACGATTTTGTCTTCGTGTTAAACCTGCCAGATAGGTAAGAAACGGCAGAATTTAAAGTTATAGTGAGAGAGGTAGTTTAGAATAAAATATGAGATAAACGCGAAAAGTGCCCCATTATAATCACTGCTGCTCCACTAATTGACGTGTATTGAAAATGGGGTATTTTTCTCGGTAATCTTTAATAATTTAACGTGTCCTGTTACGATTGCTAAGTGCGAGTGCCTTTTGGTACGGGCTCTTTATATTAATATGATCTAGAATGTGTCGTAGGTGTTTCTTGAGTAGTGGTCGTATAAGTCATTTCCTCGTTGTTGATCGATTTTAGAGTCACGGCAACATTAGGTGTGAATATATATGTATAATACTGCCGAAATGTAACATTAAAGTATATATGAAATTTTTTACCGTAAATGTCGGTCATTTTAACGTAAAATACGTGTTAGGAATTGTTACTTTAATAAGAAATGGAATAAGTTCAAGTGACATAAAATCGGCATAACACGAGGGGACGGGGGAAACGGTGCCTGGCTACGAGGGGCACCCTGGCACCTGCGTAGCGCCTGCCGCCCTAATCTTCCCACATAATATTATTTAGCATGGTAAAATAATATTTCCAGCCAGGGTGGACCACTTCGGGACTTTTGAACAAGGTTACGTTACAACTTTTATGGCCGTTTTAAACCTGTGGCTTGAGATTCGAGAAAAACTTTGCACAATGGAGGTTATTTGAATAACCAACGCATTGTATAGTTTTTACGTGTAAGGTAACCCTTGTTCAAGTTTTGAAGTAGAACGCCCTTTACCATGCATATTAGCAACGTTTGACACTTGAAGTAAGATTAATCACGTTCGTATAAATAAATGTAGACAGATTTTAAAATTTAATATCATTTGCAATGTCCTAAGGTTAGAACGATCGAGACAGTAGGTCGCACAACCGTGTTATGAAGATGTGGAGATGTTTATTAAAAAATGCGTTTATGAAAATAAAATAAAAACGAGAAATATTGTCAAATAAACTTGTAATTACTAACTTAAGTGGAATTATTCGAGGAACAGAAAAATGTTAAATAAACCGATTAAAATACAATCACGGCTATTATTTACCTTCTATAATTAAATAAAACCAAAACAGTCATTTAAATGGTTTAATACAAAATCACTAACGTCAATATCACACTCGAGCTTACATCATCTATTTATTAAGTATAAAAACTATGACTTTTATTAAATTATTGTTCACGCGTCAATATAAAAAAGTTCGCACTCATCACGGCACGGCATTCACTATACACAATATATCGAACGCGTTTGACACTAGTGACGTTTGACACTTGACAGTTGCATTGATCACTTGGCAGAAGACATGAACACACAGAGACAGTCTGGCAGCAGTGCTAGGCGGAACGAGAGCATAGCGCTACCGCCAGAGCCAGGACCAGAGTCCAGATATTGGAATTCGCCACGAATCCGCTATTTCCAGCCCCATCATGACCTCCATCTGTCCAATACACGAAAAATTAACAACATATCTGAATCAATCCTAACATTAAGAATAGACTAAGTAAAACGCTTATAAAGCTGACTTAGGCTAAGAAAGAAAAATAAAAGACTAAACGTTGGCAAGTTTAATTGTGATTTGTCATCTTTAGTACAATACATGCAATCGGCTGTTCCGTTTACAACTCACAATGAAACGAAGCACGACATCGCTTCGTCTTTTGTTTTACATTCTAATTTTAAATATTTCAGTCCCAAAATATACCTTTTCTTTATATATTTTGACAGCGATTTCTCAGTCTATCCTATTGTGAAGTAAATGATACAAATGAGTGGTGAAAATGCAAAAAAACCGCGATCAGCGGAAGCAAAAGAAATGAAAATAAACCTACGATGCGAGTGAATGATGGCGCAACGGAGGACGTTTGTTTGTCCCCCTAATATTCCGTACATACTACACTCTAGCGCCATCTGACTGTACGTGGACCACTGAAACATTAAATTGGTTTAGCAGTCTGTCTATGAGTTGCCAAAACCACCTAACTACTTTGGACCCCAATTCACGCTACTTGTATTAAAACGTGCATTTTCTATATTTACAATTAAAATGTGTTTTAGTATTATGGTATTATTTTATATATTTATGTTTATATAATAATAAATTTATCATACTGTTCTGGTAAAATATAATATAATAAAAACTTACAACAGTAAATACATGCTTTCTTGTTAGTCACACTTTTAAAAACTATGCATTCATCACGTGTATTTTGGGTTAATCGGTGCTACCCAACGAAACTTGTAGGTATATGAATATAATTTAATATGTTTTTAATACTTTTTTTACTGTCAATAAAAGTTAAATAATTATTCAATTTATTTTGAACTAAAGTCATACTAATTACTATCTACACGTACATTTAATTTGCATAACTACGTCCTTATACGTCAATATATGACATGATACAAGCTCAAAGTAACCCCAAGCATGCCGATAAATCTAGGAAGCAAAGCAAACTTAACTATCATGCAAAAGTGAGGTAAAAAAACGTACACAGAACGCGTGACATGACATCTGGTAAAAATTCCCCGCTAATTAATCTCACTGGTATTCATTTCCCCTACAACTAATTGAGTCTTTTATTTTTATGTACATATCAGGAACATCCACTTATTTCCTGAACCAGAAGAACGATCTGGGAGCGGATGATTTTACACCTAAAAGACAAACACAAAACACAAATTGTAACGACCACAAGGTGTCATCGTGATAGCACTGTGCACTTATAACAAATATAACAATAATATACAGCACACAGCACAAGCACAAAGCATTTGTGCTTTTAATACAATATAACTTTACGTCTAAATTCTCTCAGGTATGTTCGTAGGCGCCCAGAAGCCAATTTATCCGTTTCGATGGACCAACCATCAACCACTGCTTAAGCGAAAGCGACATAATTTAACCGACTTCAAAGGTACCAATTCGTCAGAAATATTTATATGTATACGTCGTGTAGTGGATAATTTTAACATATACATCCCAAATGGGATCAAGTCCGGATGTAATTGTAGGATTCTAGAGTATAAGAGTTTATATGTTAAAAAAATAGCATCCATTAAACCAGATATTGTAGTAAATGTATCTGGATATAATAGCCTCAAAAGGGCTCCCCAATTTTTTTAAAGTTTGAAGTCGGCTGTAACATTTTAAACATATGTTAGAGCTGTTATTAAGCGGTTAGTAGCAAATTCATAAAATTGTTATTAGCGACTTGTCGCGGCTTAAAAGTTGAAAATGGTTATGCCAAAGAGAAACGCTGAAAAGAGAAGAACACAACGAATATTGACATAGACTAATCTAATAGTTGGAACACAAGGTCTAAGACACAAGACAAAGCGGACTCATCCAAAATACAGTGGCGTTGGTCACGGTCCTAATTATTATCTGTGTCCTTTTGTGTGTCTTTGTTATATTAATATGGTAATTATTACTTCGTAATTCAACAAAGTCGATTTTAAGTTTAATGCTGCAGTAATGAATAACTTTTTTTAATGTAACAGGAGGCAAAAGGGCAGGAGGGTCAACTGACGTAAGTGTTAGCCGTCACCCATGGACATTCACTATGTCAGAAGGCTCGCAAGTGCGTTGCCGGCCTTTTCAGAATTGCTATGCTCTTTTTTTGAAGGACCCTAAGTTATGACATACATTTTAAGATCTGATAGCCCAGGTTCTATATCACCACTCATAATTAACTTATATTCGGAAAACAAATTCGGTAGTTGGTTTCCCATAGATAACGGCTCATAGCAATTACGACAATTAATTTGGAAACCCGGACATTACATCCCGTTTTATAGCTACGAGTCGTAAAATTTTCAATCAAACGCATGTTTGATAGACAATAGAAAATTGCAACAATTATTTTAGTTTTTATATAGAACCAGTAACTTGGTAGAAATCTCTTGACATTGTTTTTATATTAACTATATATTATGTATATTGTGTGGAGGTTAAACGTGTATTATGAAAATTGTCTTTCGTGTGTAAGGCACCTGGACGCCGGAACATACCTCCAAGAGTATATCTCTTCTGATGCCGACTCTTGAGTTGTAGCGCGAGGGATTTTGGTGTTTTGGGAAAACCACCTCCGATGTCGATTTGGGATTTGTGCCCGTATATAGCCTGAAATTATTATATTAATTCTTGAATCTTTGTATAATTTTTTATTTACTTTTCTTATGTTCTAATATACTTGTAAATTTTTATTATACGTTTAAATAAATATGTAATAACATACATAATAAATCAATTATATATACCTGAATACCCTTAATAGAATCTTGGTCCAACTGGAAAGCGGGGTCATATTTATAATAATAGGGAGACATGAGACCTGAACTTACATTCCCGTGCTCAAGACCCAGCGCGTGACCAAATTCGTGGGCGGCTACCTGTAGAGTTCGGGTTAAATATGGTTTTAGTCCAGGCCAAGTCAGCTAATTTGTTTAGAATGACAACACTGACATACTATTACTAAGAAGAAACAACTGACCAACTAAGCGCCATCGAAATGCTATAATTACCTAGCCAAATTGCCCTTCCTTCACAATAGCAAAATAGTTTTGATATGATTGAACTTGAAAATGTATAGGCGTATTTTGACATTTAGTATATGGTAGAACTTTTATAGAAATATGAACAAAAAATACCCCAATTGAAACTAAAACATTCAGTTACCGCGATCAAAGCCTTTGTGAGGCGGTAAGTAAAATCATTGAAAAATTATATTGTATTAGGAAGAAAGATAATTAAAAACATATCGTATCAAATATATTGAATATTTCAATTGCATATATCTTTTTATTAATTACTTTGGTGATACATTTATATTATTAATATTTAATCTTACTTGGAATAGATTTATTCCTCGTTTTGAATTGATAGACCACTCTTCATCATCGTCGAAATGAGTATCGCCACGGAACATCTAAAGAATATTTGTACAAAATTAATATATTTTAAATATATTGAATGATAATTATTAAGATTGTATCATTATTATTGTAGCGACACCTAGAGTCTGTGGCTACAAATCACTGCGACGTCTAGCCCTGAAACGTGAATAACTTCCGACCGCTAAGGATGTATATAACTAAGGATGTTTAAAGATACGACTAAAGGACTGGCTTCTGAGCATACCTTACGCTGTGTTAGAGATGCTTTTGAGACCTAGTATGTAGTTACACACTTTTTTCATTCACTCACTCACTCACACATTTGCACCCACACTACTGATGCACTCAGGCGTGTTGATAACAGTTGAAAAGTTAATAAAATAAAATAAATGATGTAATTAAATTATATATAAATATATTTTAAGGAATACTTAAGTTTGTTATGGAAGAGCTGGGAACCCTGACACAGATATTTCTTATTTAAAAGAGTTCCCAAATCTTACACATTGTATAATGCATATGTACCTACTTAAAATGAATAAACAGATTTTTTTTATATTTTTTATTTATAACTTCTCAACTATAAGCAGAGCCCGCAAAAACAGCCCGTGCTGAGCTGTCAACACCCTTCAGGCCAATAGCGAGATGCCATAAAAAAATAGCCACTGGGGCCTTCACTCTCGTAAATAGTTTTTATAACTTTCTACTAGGTCTACTGACTAGTCAAGGTTTAATATAATTAAGAGTATTTATTATTTTTTAATATTTCTGTCCATTTGTTTTGACTTGTAAGCCGCAGAAGAATCAAACTTATACGTATGGGTAAGGCGAGAATAAAATCCCTCAGGAGAATCTAGTCTAGAATGTTCTTTAGAGAAAATTGAATAGAGTTATCAACGGCTTATGATTCTATAAAAGATGTGATGTGATTCTTTATTTTTTCTCATGGCCTATTTTGTGCTTTATAATATAATAACAATAATTATATGCGTTATAATATAATAATATTTAGTGCGGTTGCTATATTGTTGAATACATTACATTATTTCCTAATAAAACATTAACTCTACTGACCAAAAACATATTAAGTATTTATGTAAATTAAAATAACATGAAACGTTCTGTGAAACGTTCAATCACAAGGTGGCAGGGCAGGTGTTCATTCAAACAAATTCCCTGTTCTTCGAAGCATTTGTACCCAGATTCCAACTAATAATAAACAGTTTTTTAACCATGATATATGTTTCCCTAGAAAGTATAACTGTTTGTATAGTACTAGTAAAATAATATTTTTCTATACTTAATTGTTAAATATACTTACAGGGAAATAGGCATGGGCATAAATACCACCAGGTCCGTCGAATGGATCACCATCTCCGTGCTCACCTTTCTCAAACCTGACGAAATAATAACGAATAGTTAGATAGGCATTTCAAATTATTTTTGCATTATTTTTAGCAGATTGAGTATTTTATCATACCTTATGTGCCTTACACATACAAAACAATTATTGTTTTCGCGGAAAGCTCACCACGATATAAGAATTGTCAAAATCGGTTTAGTAGATCCAAAGATTACCCCCTACAATGACCCAAGCTTTTCTTCTTTATAATATTAGTATATTGCATTGTGATTAAATTAAATATTTAAATAGTTTTAAAGCAGCAAAGTTTGTATTAAGATAACGAAAGTAACATCCAAATTATAAATTAAACTAGTGAGTCAGTCTTAGTATGCGTCATTTAAGATATAAAATAGTGTGCGGAAATATTGAGAGAGCCTTAAAAGCTGCAACATATTATGCATAAAAAAAATATTTTTAGTTTTGCTTCTTAGTCACTTACTACTCCTTAAACCGGAGGTAGTGTTACCAGTGTCATGTAACCAGCACTGTACTTACAAAAATAATATATTAAGGTCAACATTTCATGTGGGCTGTCATAAACAACTAAACGACATTCAATGCCAGCAATTTGTGTTCAGATTGTATGACAAATACCACTGTACTGTAAATGTTTCCCAAAAACTACATTTTTATATCGTTAACCGTAATTTCATAATTAGTATTAAGTATGATTAGTCGTTGTTAATATAAAAGTTATACCTACATAATAAAAAATTACTGTACAAATTTAGATTGTTACATTGGAATATAGGTCTGAATTATTTATTTATTGTAAATATATGTAATTTGGTGGTAATTAAATTAAAATAAAAAAAAGTATCTTTTATAATTTTGAGAACTTAATAAAAACAAATAATTATTAATTATAAATAAATTACCTTATTTCAATGTGGACTCGTCCATTTCTTTTCTGAGTAAATGTTAGGTCAGTGTAGTTAGCCCAAACAGAAAAAGCTTTAGCTAGTTCCGCGTCCACTTCAGTGCCATTCAGCCTTGATGGGTACTTTGAGATCTTGTATGTAAGATTCTTCGCACGCCATTTGGAACCTGGAATTATTTAAAAGTTTATATTTTGTAGGAAAATAAAAACATTATTTTAAATACAGAAATGTCACACATTAATTGTATATTACAACGGTAAAATTATATTAAAAATTTAGTAGAAAACTTTCAATCAATCCAATCAACAGCCTTTAGAACACGTTGATATGTTTTAAAAATTGTTTAAAAGTCATGTTTTGTCTACAAACTTAAAATAATGGCGTTCAGAAACGAATAGATGACATCATAGAATTGAATCTATGTTTCAGTGGAGTTGAGCCCCACTTTCTGGCTATGTAAACTATGTCCCGTAGAGGGCCTAACCCCCGTAGTCTCGGGATATGGGACTTACCTTGAACTACGTATCGCTTTCTTCGGTTTTCGCCACAGCCTACTTTATAACGGACATCGTATCTTGGTAAAGCCATCACGTGAATTGTTTCGTCTGTAAATGATATTGAAACTACTAAATACTTAAAAGAGTGTAATGTAGGGGTTATGGACGAAGTATTATATGATTCATATTAAGGTAATATCAATAATCCAAAAGCGACTTTGGTATATCGACAAATGATTTTTAAATAAATTAGATGTAAATTGAATAGGTCCTATGTATATTAAATACATAATAAATCATTGGATGTGATGTTAAAATAATACACGCGCGTGTATAGTTATAAAATAGAATGATTCATCCACCTTTTCTAGACCTGCCCTGCGATTCTGTAACTCACTTTTCGAACTCACACAGCGGTTATCGCTTCGGCGGTCGCTCTCAAATCAGTCGTGAAGCAGTCATTTTATGATTTGGTATTCTGATATACAATAAACTATAAGTTCCCACCTTTTCAGAATGCCAAATCATAAAATGACTGCTTCAGGACTGATTTGAGAGCGACCGCCGATGTGAAAACCGCTGTGTGAGTTCGTAAAGTGAGTTACAGAATCGCAGGGCAGTCGCTAATAAATATATACTTTTTTACTAGTGTAAATGTTATCTGTTAAACATTTTCTTTAAAATTATAGTTGATGAATATCTTTATACTATCATTGGTCTAACCAATGATTATATTATCACGGGTTCGCTGTAAAACATGTGATCTGGGTTGGGAGATACATAAAGTTGGTGCTTTTTGTATAAAGAAGATTTATATCAATTACAGGAACCCCTTGAAAGTGATTCCAAGAGCAGTGCACCTTGCATTTTGTCAGTGTCAAGAGTACTTTTTTTTAATATTTAAAGAGAAATAAATGATAAGTCTAAATATACCTGTCGTATTCAATCCCGCGAAGCTCTGGAACTCTGCAATTGCTCGTCTCCAAGAACTTTCATCCATAATATGCCCACTGGAGGGATTCTTCACAGAGGGGCTGAGGTAGCCATATTGAGCTAAGTACATCTGGAAGTCAATGTCATAATTAGAAGAGCATGAAATGTTAGGAGGATTTTCATTAACCACAAACTAACCTAAGCATTTAAGCATTTTGAGACAAAACCGAGTATGCCAATGGAATTTATATTAAATTGGCCACGTATCCATGACATGACAACATGACATAGCAAATTATGCCAGTCCCAAATAATTCAATTGCAATTTTCTATATTCCATTTTTTACACGGTTAAAGATTACATGGTGGACATAATTTTAACAGTATTGTACAAAATTCGTGTTTTTCTAATTTTGATATAATGAATGGATACCAAATAATACGATGAAAGCAATTAATGTTACTAATTTAGCGTTATGACAACTATTAGTTGTATAAGAGATAAAAGTGAAAAATATTAATTGAGTTCATGAACAGAAGGTATTCGTTAATAATTTCCTTTTATGACGCGATTATATACGTCAAGTATTCGCACCGATAAATAAGTACTGCAGAGGAGAAAAAACAGCACATCCAATGAGTAATGCTTCCTTCTACGGAATTTAAATACGCTAAAAAGGATCAAAATTAAAACCAAGATTTTATAGTAAAAACCGATTTGCGATTTGGAGTATGTATATAGGTTTTACTCTATATAAATAAAAATGAATCGCTAAGCGCAAAACTCGAAGACGGCTGCACCAATTCGAAGATTTGAGTTTTATTTTAAGGAGTTTTTATGGAGAGGAAAATTGGAAAAAAGGCTAATTATTAAAATCATTTTAAGGCAAGACAAAGAACGCGAGGGCAGCTAATTACTAATAAGCATTTTCATACCTAGAGAAATTATTTTAACTACATAGATTCTTCTATTGAAAAATTAAAAGCGTTAAAAGTCTACATTGCGAATTTAAATTTTATATATTAAGTACCAAGATAGGCTAAAGATACACTGTTACCAAATATAACTTTCATATATGTTCGGTTATCATATGATGATTCGTGTTCGTGACATCATATTATGGTGTTTTCAAAGGTGTAATGTAAGCGATGGATGATTAAACTGGCCCGTGATCAAAGTAATGATTGTATTACGAGCAGGAAACTTTATAAAAATGGTAATTATCACGTGTAAAGTGATTGTTTTAAAACAGAATGTTTATAATATTAGTAGGCCCTCTAGAAATAATAGGTACCTTGAACAAAATATTTAACGTCAACGTCCGCAAAAATCATAATCTGGGAAATTATAGTATTGCTTCTAGCCTCCAAGTCTTCCTTTATATATGTCCTTCGAGCCCAAATTGTAGGTTAATATAAAATATATAATAACTTATTCATACGTGCGATACAAACGTACATATAAGTCGTCACAAAATTTGAGAAAGCTTTGTTAATGCGATGTGATGAAAAGCATTTTATGAATAAAATTCGATTTTCAAATAAACTCACCATTGCTTTATCTGTACCGCCAAACGTAGGTGCTGCACTACTTCTTGTTAGGAATATTAGGGCCGCTACTGAGGTCCATAAAATTCTTAAACTATTCTTGCTTACGAACGCCATATTTGATGATATGCTCTCTCTTGTTGAATACATTTATTTCTATTAATAATAATTTGCTATTTTTTCTTATGTTACCTATATCTCATACTTATCAAAAATATATATTAACCGTATTGGTTACGTATATTTTTATATGTTGCTATAAATGTTTCGTAGTCATTTATATTTCGATATGTAGCGCCTCGGAGTTTTGTTATCTGTAACAAACAATTTTAAAGTTAGGAATAACATAAAAATATTTTTAGTTATCTGAAGTACGTTACAAGGTTACAATAAAATCAGTGTTATTAATACATAAATAATTATCTTATTAAATACACAATTACACGTAACATGTCTGTATTAGTTATACATAATATTATACATTGTCTAGATATAACGTTCGATATGTGAAGTTCACTCACAGGTTCACTTTTCTTTGCAATTACACGAAATTTCAAAGAAAATAAGTCGTGGTGACCGGCATGAGCGATCGTAGTGCCTTCGAAGGTACAATCTATCGCACGACGCGGCAAACAACGTGTGGCGCGCCACAAGTTTCAAGCGCTTTATAAAAGCCTAGTCAGGCTACCTCCGCCCGCCCCTTTGCCCATTTGAACTTAATTAAAAGCGCGCATTTAAAATAAATTTTTATTAACCTATCTGCAATTTTATAATACTTCAAAAATCAATGTTTCCTTCAGATGTTTTTTTCAAGAATATTCTTATATCAGTTACATAGAAAAGCAAACTTTGTTAAGGCATATGAGGCCTTTCCAACTCATTCAAATAATTATGGCAGAAAAAATCCTTTGAACAATTTTATTTCAAGGTTATTTTATTTGAAGTTTTTCCAAATCGCATTTTACAAACAATTTAAATCTTATCTATTCTTCAACATTTGGAATCCACTACAACATGATGTTGGTGTTTATTAAAACGCCCTTTTATTACCTAATTTTTATAAACATACCAATGACCCTACCTACAATCTTCGGCATCGGATTTTTATATTCTATGTCGGTATCTGTTTTGTGGTAATTTTTTTATTATTTTCTAATAGGCAAATAGGTGATCAATTATTCAAATACTAAGGAAATGTATAAACATTGCTTGCAAACACACTTAACTCAAAAAAGCTCCATCAAGGAGAGGATGATATTAAGCTGGTCAAACAAAACCTTATCAAGTCAGAAAGTAAAAGAAGAAGTAAGAAGGTTTGCGGAGGTTTTTGTCGTTATCAAGATACAAACTTAATAACTAACTATTAAGCATTGGTTATATTGTTTAAAGGTTGGTCATGAATATTGACTTTTCACATCTACCACCAAGCCTTTGTCCTTCTTGACATGTGTAATGTTTTAGAGAGAATGAACGTATATTAAAGAATTAAAATATAATGTTATCTAAGTATATATGTTTTATAAGCACTTTTATAACAATGAAATGCTGCAGAAGATTAAATTTAAAGGTTAATAAATTTTCTAATAAATTTGTAAAGGGTATTGGTTCCGCGTCAAATCCGATAATAGGAGAAGTGTCTATTGTTCTGTCTTCTCTGATTAACAATAATTCTTTATCTTTAAATGCCTTTGCGATAGACAAAATTACAGACTCTTTACCGGTGTCATAAATTAACATGTCATCGCTTAAGCATTTAAACAATATTACCTTAGCGGATGAAAATTATTTTTATCCTTCAGAGGTTGATATACTTATTGGTGCACCGCAATACGCCGAAATAATGTTGTCAGGCCGTGTTACTGGCGCACCTGGCACTCCTACCACTTTCGAAACAATATTCGGGTACATTATCATCGGAAACGTTCCCTTATTAAGTTCTGATTGCACCAATAACTATAACAGTTGTACCGCTATTTCGTTATGTTCTTTAGTTGAACAGCCGCAGTTAGAAAGTTTGATTCAAAAGTTTTGGCATTTAGAAGAGGTGCAATGTTCTGTCCCTTTGAGTCCAGACGCTATTAAGAATGAACGCATATTCACAAATACTGTTTCTCGCGATTCCACTGGTCGCTATACAGTGATGTTACCTTTTTCAGAGAATCCAGCCGTTTTAGGAAACTCTTATGATATGGCTAATCAACGATTTTATTTTCTTGAGCGTAAAATGTCAGCATCAAAGGAACTTCGTTTGGAATATGATGCAATTATTAAAGAATACATCACTAAGGGTTACATTTCATTAGTGGAAAATGATAATAAAAATCAAGGTTATTATATTCCACATCATGCAGTTGCGAGGTTGGATAAGACCACCACGATATGGCGCATGGTGATGGACCCTAGTGCAAAAACATCTTCTGGTTTATCTTTGAACGATATATTGTATACTGGAGGTAGTCTGCAAAGTGATCTATTTAGTATTTTGTTAGACTTTCGCTTGTATAAATTTGCCTTTATTGCGGACATAAAACAAATGTACTTACAAGTGTGCGTTTCAGAAAATGACCGTAAATATTAAAAAATTTTGTTTCGCTTCAATTCAACTTCACCGCTTCATGTTTACCAGTTCAATCGTGTTTGTTTCGGTTTACGCTGTAGTCCTTACCTTGCAATGAGGGTATTACGCCAGCTGTGCTATGATGAAAAAGTACGTTTTCCGAACGCTATTCCTATAATTTAAAATAACACGTACGTTGATGATGTTTGTTACTCTGTACCATTCTTGCCTTGTAGTGAACAGGAAGGACAAAAATAAAAATAAATGACGCAGGTAGAGGACTCATGTTATCGGTAACCAATTCGCTCCAATTAGTTTTCCGTAATTGAATTATTTGGAACTTAAATAAAGGAAGGAAAAATAGTAAGTAATATTTTGATAACAAAAATATATGTTTTATAAGAGTTAATTAATTATATGTGTACCTACAAACTTTGTTACGTTAATTAAGATTTTTAGCTGTCCCAGCGCTAAAATTCTTTAAAAAACCCTTAGATTTAAACGCTACTAAAAATCAACCCATGTAATCATCCCTAATGTTTATCTTAAGAACCTTAATCTATATACCAAAATAAATAATAAATAATTCACCAGTTTTAGCGCCACGTTACAAATAATTAGTGTGCATAATGTGGTCAAAGTTACGTAGTAACTAAATGTAACTATCCAGTTAATTACTTCATTAACAGTCAGTACATTAATAATTCTAATGTAAAATAACTTCCTCAAGTAACATTTTAACAAAGGCATATAAGATTCGTAGGTCCTTACTGATATTCGAATTTGAATCAATAGTTTCTGTAATTAGTACTTTTGTCTCGAAACAAACTTAACAGATTCAGAGTCTGTGTGGAAAGAGAACCTTCGTTAGATTATAGGTTGCTGCAGTGAAAATTACTTTTTAAACTAATATCGTTAAGTTATCGCGTATCATAAATCAAATGGTACGTTTTGCTTACATTACGAGGGCCTTAGACCTTGACTTAAAAAGCCGGCTAGACCTTAGTTTTCTTCACGTAACCGACTTTTTGGAAGGACATTAGAATCAGTTCCTTAAAAGTAATAGTTTATGTACACGTATATTTTACAAAATTGACCTTTTTTTTCTTTTTCCTCATATTAGTACTTTTTTTAAATTATGTTTATAATCGCGGGTCTTGCTACAGGTCTTTGTGCCGTTTCGAGAACTTATACGGTAAGACAACTACAACTGTTTAAGAATTACATACAACCCTTTTCAAGATTCAATTTGTATTTACTTTCATTTTATTGTATTATAGTAGTACTAAAATACGTATTAAATTCATGTCCCTCATTGTCCGTTTAAAGTAATCTCTTTGTGGCCTTTGAACCTTTGTAAGTTTCTCCAAAAAATAGCTCCTAAAATAATAGTCCGTAGTCAGACATTGTAAGTCTAGTGTTGCCCAAATGCAAGACCAAGACGAGACTTAGGCCAGTCTTACAGCAAGTGCAGCAAGAGTCTCGCAAAACTTGCAAGTCTTGCAAATACCTATTAGCCTATTGCTATTTATTGAACACGTTAGTTTCGATTTTAGATAATGATTCGCGCTGTTAGACGTATGTAGTTACAGAATTATACGAGTAATCATCAAAATCATCAATACAACCCTCCAAGTTTATAAAGGTCGACGAAGATTGAAAATTGTATTTTATATTTAATTTAATATGTCAATAAATATAATCCATATGGGTTGCCTAGCGAATTTAAGTCCAGAGTATGTTTATTTAATATTTAAAAAAAAATATTTTTTTTTATAATTTGCATGTATGTATTTACTTTTTTTAATTTTTTTCAATCAATATTTTTAATCAGGGTAGTTTATATATTTATCGCTATAATTTTCTTTTTTACTAAAGATGTATATATATATACTTTAGTGTCACATAAAAAATATACACATAAATAATTAATTGATTAAAAATAACCTAACGTTTGCATATTCTATGGGCTTCATACTTTTGATTGGTATAGAATTTATGTAATAATCATACCGGTGAAATGTTTAAAATTTTTTTTTTTTTTTTTTAATATTAAAAAAAATACTCTGAACTGAAATTTGCTAGGCAACCCATATGGATTATATTTATTGACATATTAAATTAAATATAAAATACGTTTCATTAAATAAGCATCTCGGTGAAGGTCGTTGTATATCGGGATCTTAGACCATTACTAAGTATGTTGCTTACAAATCAAAACATAAACCTAACGGGTTGCTTAACACTTCTACCACTACGCGTAATTTTTAAATGTTCATTAACCTGCTTATGCTGATCTAAGTTTCCGCTAACCTGGTTGCTATTAAACTCATCTAGTATGTACGCTGGCTTTACACGGTCTATTGAAACGTAAGAAATTTTATCATTTATTGCAATCTTAAAATTCTTTTCATTTCTTTCCAACACCTTGTAGGGTCCGCAATAAGGTGGTACTAAAGGTTTCCATACTGCGTCTATTCTCAAGAAAACATGTAGGTATACAGGAACCTAAATCAGCATGTACAAACATATTTTTATTACTAAAATCTCTAGATTTAGGTTTAATACTATTTAAAATATCTCTTAATCTTATCATGTACGCTTGTGGATTCTCTATTTTAGTAATACTATCGCTACAAAATTCACCAGGTAAACGTAAACAATGACCTAGAGTGAATTCCTTACGTTTTATACGTAATTACGTGCTCGCAGTCCTAGCATCACCGTAGGTAATTCTGCGAACCAAGCTGCGTTATTGTTTAACCTCGCCATCAATGCCGCTTTTAAAGACCTATGCCATCTTTCTATTCTACCATTTGCCTGCGGATGATAAGGACTAGTGCGTGTTTTACGAATGCCTAATATTTTCATTAAATCTATGAATAATTCGCTCTCAAACTGTCGGCCTTGGTCTGACGTCAGGAAAATTGGACAACCGTACCTACAGATCCAGTTATCATAAACTGCTTTTGCAACAGTCTCAGCCGTCATATCTGTAACTGGACAAATCTCAGGCCATCGTGTACGCCGATCTATCATCGTCACGCAGTACCGATAGCCATGTTCCGTCACGGGTAGTGGACCTATTAAATCGATATCGATGCAAAACGGTCGCCTTCCTCGAAAGTTTTTTGACTTTTTTGACATTGAATACATGTCTTTGCCCAAATCCTTGTTCATATTTGGCCAAAATGCTTTTTTACATATAAGTGTTCACGATCCTTTTACCCCTGGATGCGCTAACCCATGGAAATAATCAAACATAGACTTTCAAAACTCTTTCGGAATGTATGGCCGAATATTTTTAGTAGACGTTTCGCAATAAATCAAATCATCGGAATTATTTAAGTTCATTTGTTTCAATTGTATGCTACTAGCGGTACTTGTACTCAATAAATTTGCTAACTCAGCGTCATCGGCCTGCGCATGGGCGATGTCTAGGTATTGTATCGGGTTCGGACATGTTATCGCTTCTATCCTCGACAATGCGTCCGCAACTGCGTTCGCGCTACCTATTACGTGTTGGATGTTATTTGTAAATTCGTTCTTTAAATTCTCCTTACACAAATCAAATGCCCTACTAGCCTCGTCTGTCCACTGTATCTTAGGCTTATCGTTCTTTTTTGCTCCATGTAATACCTATCTAACGTTCCCTGTACTTTCGCGGCGTTCGGTATGTGATTTCTATAGAAGTTTAACATGCCGAGAAACCTGCGAAGGTCTTCAATAGTTTCTGGCTTCGGGTACATTTCGATAGCTTGAACTTTGTCGTGTAACGGACTAATACCTTTTTCTGAGACCTCGTATCCTAAAAAATCTATTTTTGCTTGACCAAAAACACATTTTTCTAAATTAATTGACATACTGTATTTACTGAAACGCTCGAACAACAGTCGCAAATGTTTTTGGTGTATTAGCTCGTTATCTGATCCAATGATGACATCATCAAGGTACCCGAATACATATGATTCTCCGGTTATATTCTTATCATCTAAACTATTCAAATATTCTATGCCTGCTAATATCGTACTATTTATAAACCTTTGGAATGTTTGGGCTGCGTTACGCAGTCCAAACGTCATCCTTGGGAACTCATAAAGTCCGAATGTGGTAATAATCGCGGTCTTTTCAATATCTTCCGGCCTAATTTTTATAACATGATACACTCGACAAATATCACTTTTTGAAAAAACTTTTTTGTTGTGTAAACCATAGGTAAAGTCCTGAACTCTAGGAATCGGGTAACGGTCCGGTTTTGTAATTGCACTAAGCATTCTATAGCCCCCGCAAGGTCGAATGTGATTTCCTTGAATTGCTCAAGTAATTCCGCGTACGGCTGCCTACTACTAATACTCTTCACCGCTCCTATCGAGTTTACACTCTTTGATCCACAAACGTACAAATTAGTAACTAGGTCGACTAATCTATTATTATATAAATCTACAGATAATCTAAAATTTCTTAAAAAATCTGCCCCAATTATTGGTTGCTTAACATCGCACACTATAATCGGCCATTTTAAATCTCTCCTAAGACCAAAAGTTATTGCTAAATAACATATGCCATAATATGTCTTTATCTCACTATCATTAGTCGCGTATAATTTCAAATCGCAATTAATTAGTGTGCGTTGTTTAACACACCATTTCGGGATTACCGAAATATTAGCTCCTGTGTCTATCAGGAAAGTAAACTTAGATAAACTATCCCTAACTAACAAACGGTGATTAATAGCTACATGTCCTTGAGTACATCCGTCCACCGCCTGCGGATATACTGGTTCTAGTTTCCCGCGCTGCTGTCTGTCTTTACGCCAGGCACAAGGTTCCTCGCACCTCCTCGCGTTCTTCCTCCACCGGAATTGAAACCTGCAGAGCCACTCTGGATCCCCTGGAGTCCTTCTTTTGCGCGACGCGGACCTGCTCCTGTAGCTTTGGTGGCCGCGACTCCTGGGACGTCCTTGATCTTGTACCTCGCTGCGGAGTGCCGCAACTTCCAGCATGAGCTTGTTTAATTGCTGCACGAGCCCCGTGAGTGTGTTTGCAGCAGACATCTGTGGTGCTGCTGATAGTGCTCCGGCCATGGCTGCGATTTCGCCGTTGTTGGGCGCTTTCTTCGTATACTTGCACGAAATATTTTTACATATTTTTGTGAGTCGCCCCGCCCTATTTAGATTTTCCTTTTTGTTCACATTGGATCACGAAATGAAATGAAAACCGAAATAGAATTCACTAGCTTTATTGTCCTCTGACTTACATGGCGGTTATAGGGCGACTGATCGATCCACGTGCAAGTGGAATTATGAAATAATGATAGGTCGACAATATTATAAATGGAATTGCGAAATTTCTATAAAGACAATAATTACACCTCTACACTTAAAACTTTTATCAACGAAACTAGGTGGAGGAAAATATGTTACATTACCGCTAGTCATTGTATCATTCAATCTATTGCATGATAACATTGAATCCATGGTAAAACAATTAGATGAGAAACCTAATCGAACTGAAGTGAATGAAAGGCTCATTTTAGGTTTCCAAGCAGCCCGAGATAAAATGCTTAAACATAATAAGAAGAGCAACTGGACTTCCTGTACCACTTTAATATTAGACCCAAGGCACAAAGCTCAGACTTTTGATATGACATTATGGGGGCAGCAAATTAAAACAGAAAGCCTGCGCAAATTTAATGAACTTTATAAAGAGTATAAAAGTCTACACGTACAGCAACACTCGGTGTCTAAATCTCCAGTATTACCAAGAAATGAAAACAAAGTATGTGAGGATGAAGAATATGAAGATGTAAAAGACTTTGAGAAACTGTATGCATCTTAAGAGTGGATCTGTCAAAGATCTTGGAGTTATATTTGAGCAAACTTCTCTTTGATCTACATATTGAGAGCATCATAATTAAAGCCACGAAAGCGTTAGGTTTCATTATAAGAATCTCTTCCGACTTTCAGGAAATTAAAACCATTAAAATATTATATTGCTCTTCCGTTCGTAGTTACCTCGAATATGCTACACAGGTATGGAACTCAATATACAACATTTATATAGACCAAAGGTGGTCTATATAAATATATATATATCTTATAATAAATTCTTAAGGTACATTCAATTTAAATCTAACTGTTACCTGCCTGACTATCATACACGCTGCAAAAAATGACATATTTGCCTTTAGCTGAGCGTAGAAAAATATCGGACATAACGTTTCTAATGTCTTTATTCAATGGTGCAGCTGAGTTGCCAGAACTGTTATCTATTATTATCTGTTGTTTCTGCGCGGACCAAATTTATTGTACGTCTCCATAGCAAGAACTATAAATAGACAAAATTCTTACCTATTGCGAGCATGTCGTTCTTTTAATGGCATGTCGGGAGGTTGATTTGGATTTGTTCTGCACTAGTGTTACTAGAACGAAGAAAGCCCTTTATGATAGATACTTTGAGTTATTTAGATTGTAATATGCCTTGAGAGTTTTTTGAGCATTGGTGTGTAAGGAAAAGTAAAAAAATGTCCCTCTACGTCGTCATCTGGATCTGGATCTTGTCTTCAAGGCTTAGTTATTGACGAGTTGGAGGAGTACCTAAGTAAATCATATACATTAACATGTTGTCGTCTTAACGTGAAAAGTATCATATAACATAGACAATACAAAATTTAAAATTTCACTGATCCTTTCTTCCTATAACTGGTATCGGTTATAACATAATATTCCGTTTGACAACAGTGATACATAGTGAACAGGAAGGACAAAAATATAAATTTCTACAAAAATGAAAACGATCGGTTAACCAATATTGATTAAAACTGTCTATAAAGGCCCATTTACACGATGCCATTTTCTTGTACATACCAGAGCAATAAATGAAGCGCAATAATTGCCGTTTAAGAATTGTATGCAACTGTTTACACTTGAAAACTTGAATGCAATTATTGTATTCAAGTTTTGACAAGGAAATAATTGCCTTGCCTTTTGTTTACATCAATGCAACTATTTTAAGGAGATTATTGCTTTCAAGTTTTGACTTGTCTAAACACAGGCTTGTACGTGCGTATACCATTTAATGGCGCTTTCGTGCAAGTATTGCATTGACAAATTTTTCATTCAAGTCTTAAATATTTTAGAAGAGTGTTGGAGTTTGAATATGTAAAAATTAATGTAATAATGGCAGGCAACACTTGTCACATGTAAAGAAAAAGTTTTAGTTAGTAGTAGAATATAAAGAATACCTGTTTGAATTTTATATAAAACTAGCTGGCCTGGCGAACATCGTACCGCCTAACAGTCTATTCTTAATTTTTTTTTAAATACTTATTCTGCTATTCGGGACACCGGTCTAGCTAGTAAGATAAAAAAAGAAAGTTGATAAGACAACAAATACATTATGTCAAAAATAAAAATTTACCTTCCCGGAACCCCTCCACTAACACTTGAACTCTATGATATGGTATTAAAGTTCAAATTGACTTAAGTATTATTATTATACGAATATTTTGTATGGGCATATAGAAAAGTTGTTTTAAGACTTTTTCACTCATTTTTTTAAAATTTTCTCTCCGTAAGAACCATCCTCGTACTTCAAGGAATATTATTTTTAAAAAATCAGACAAATCTGTCAAGCCGTTTTCATGTTATGTCGTGACAACGAAAAACGGGTTTCATTTTTATATATATAGAAGATAGTTTCTGTTTTTTGTTTTCAGTACTTCTATTCTAGACGCGGATAGTGTAACATCTTTGGTTCTTTATAAACATAAATTATTGTTTTTTAAAATAGAACCATCCAACAGAGAGGTATGAATATGAGTAAAAAGGTGTTTAAATTCAGTTCTGCTGATATAATAAAGTTCATTGAGATTTATCGCAGTCATGAGTGTTTATGGGATACCGAAAATGTAAATTATAATAATTGCATTTGAATTTGACGGTTTCGGACCCAAGGACTTAACAAACAAAATAAAAAATTTAGACTAAATTAATTTTTAATTTATTTAATTTAATTTAACACACCCTCACCGTTACATTCTGTTTAGACCATGCAACTCATTTATTGCGTCGATATAATTGTATGCTACAGGCAAGAAAATGGCATCGTGTAAATGGGCCTTAAACAACTAAATGACGTAGGTAGAGACTCATGTTCTCGGTAACCAATTCGCTCTAATTAGTTTTCCGTAATTAAATTATTTGGAACTTAAATAAAGGAAGGAAAACTAGTAATATATGTAATGTTTTGATAACAAAAGTTGCAAATGGCAGATGTCCAACTTAGCACCTGCACCCGCAGCATCCGCTTTCAATGCGACAAATTGCATGCAAAATTGTCAACTTCTACAAAATGATAGACGTTGTGAACGCGATAAAATTTTATTTTACAATAATAACCAAAAGAAAACATATAAGATTAATAATATATAAAATAATGTACTGCTTTAAAACAGACTGTAGAAATATCTAATAAATTAATAGATAATAACGATTCGTTTAAGTATACGATTTTTGTGTAGTCTTTAACTTGAGCTTTTAAAGGCTATATTATGAGCAGTGTTAACCCAGTGGCTTTAGTGTGCGCGTAAATACGGTATAATCAACCCTTGGATATATATATACAATAAAAATAAAGTAACGTAAAAAAACCCTTAATAACATAATCTAAAACTGAATAATTCATTTACTTGGCCTACGGCAAAATGCAACAGAACAAAGACCCTAGAAGATTCTAGGGCTAATTAAGAAATTAAAAAAGTTAAATGACGTGCACGTGACTTTTCTTTCTAGGTGCGCAATTTAACATTCGCTTGGATGCTAAAGAAAAATCATCGCGAGGAAACGCCACGTTAAGACTTAGACAAAAATATCAGAAGAATGATCACCTACTTGCCTATTAAGTAGACTATTATCAAGTAACATATACAGGCCAATTCATTAATGGTTGTAGCACCATTGGCTTTTTTAAAGGTTTTGTAGCTTATTCTAAATTCTAAAGAATTTCCACTTATAATACAAGAAAGCATTTATTTCTGAAAACTGCAGGTTTTCACTTGTTATCCTTTGACTAGGCTGCTATTAATAGTAGGTAGGTGTGGTTAAGCATTTTTCACTGTGGTAGTGACAGGCTTTATTTATTGGCCTCTTGTAAACTTGTTTCAAGCGTGGACATTGTTTTTCAGTTGCCAAGTATTTGTACTCAGTTAAAATGTATGAAAGGAAATCGTTACGTCATATTTTATTTAGGACGTAAAGACCCTTTTATTCTCTCAAAACAAAGTTAAGGTATTGTTTACAAATATACATTTCCACTGCGTAAAAAGGGGAAATAATTCTTATCCATAATCGCTCGATATTTGTATAGTAAGATGGCTTGTGAAAATACAAATTCTTATATAATAATCGAACTACTTAACACCATATTCCGTAAGTGTAATTACTATGTATATCAAATATGGAATAAATATCCAACGAAACATGTACGATGTACGAAGAAACCACAGATTACCTATGAAATTACCCAAGTTTGATACTGGCTAGTGCAAAGCTACGAAGAAAAGCTATAGGGCTAAACTTTACGATTTCCCAGCAAGCATTTGAACAATAATTTGTTATCTACACCTATTCTATTGTAATCTACACCTATAAAACCCGATGTGAAAAAGATTTATATATTAACATTACAAATAACAAATTACAGTAGAACCTCGATAACGTAAACCTCGGTAACATAAAAACCTCTGTTACTTCAAAAAATACTATGTTCCCTTCCCATCAGAGCCCAAAACCTCTATAACTTAAAATACGCAACCTCTATAACATAAATAAATAATCTCTGTATAGGCCCTCAGTAACTAAAAGAAATGTTTCCACAACCTCTATAACATAAAATTGTTTGTGAAGGAGTCATTTTGAAAGAGTGTCAAAACAAATGGTTTCGGTATTTATTGCTTGCACGTGTTTACTAATGTATTGTTAACGTAAACAATACATTACCTATTGTTTGCTTTATCTAAATTCTTCAAAGCTTTGCGGCGGTTAGCTTTGTGACAACGACTTACTTGCATCATAAGTTAATGTGTTAATGTATTCTCCTCTCTATTTGTCATTGAAAATCAAATCGATTTAGAAACAGTAAATTTTTTAAAACAAAATAAAATCACAGATTTTTTTAAGTAGACTAAACCTTTAGTTGTTGTTTTATTTTTATGTAATGTAAGTAATGTGAATAAATATGATTACATATTTAATTTTCCATCCTTCTGATGCATTCAAGTAAAAATGGGAGCAAGGGTACATAGAAACATGTACATACCTCTATATTAACCTTTACCTAACATAGAACCTTGATAACTTAAAACCTCTATAACATAAAATATTTTGTGTTTCCCTTGGACTTTATCTTATCGAGGTTCTACTGTATTATTATTATGTCATTTTCTAAGATTGCTGGAAGCCATTTGTAAAACAAATGAATATATGTCAAAAACTATTTACAAGTAAAAATAATTCTTTAGCTGTATAAACAATATTCACATAGCTGGTTGAAGCGAGTAAAATACTCAAGCACAATCAGTGCCACAAGCGGTTTTTGTGAAAAATGTTGTACTTGGCAACTTGAAGGGTTGGACACACTAACTCGGAACCCATTTGATTTACACTAACATAGCAAGGGACTACGCGCCATGGTGTTCCTCTATTCATTTACGTAAGATAAATAACAAAATATTTTAATCACTAATAACCGTAATTATAAAGTTAATGTAAATTATTAGATGATTATTTTAAATATTATTATAAATGTGCACGGTGCGTACATACATTGAAATGTTTTATTACAATAACTATACAATAAGATATGTATGATTAATATATCTTAATTTGAAATTGCGTGTTGTTCAATAAAAATTTAAGCAAGTTTTTTTGTTAATTTATACAAATCACCACCAAAATTTAAAAGACTCCTTTCTTACATTAAGGATCATACCTTAGTTTGTGGACAACCCCACTTATCAACATATATTCTATATATATAAATATTATGTATAAACAAAATCTAACGACAATAATAACTTTAATACTTTTTCAAAAAAATTATTTCTATATCATTTTAACAAATAGAAGACAAGAATTGTGTAGTTAATTACAGACTATAAGTAGTGTTATTGGACACTTAGATTTGTTTTTTTTTTTTTTTTTTAATATTCTCATAAGTAAACTACGCTAGATTGTTATGTATAGTGTCTTAATTACGTACAATAATATATACACACTTTATTACCTTATACAAAAATATACATATAAAAAAAAAAAAGCAGGTCCTTATTCCTTATCATAAAGGTCCTTATTAGGTGACAAAATTTTCACTTTGTCACCTAATATTTCGTCAATAAAAAAAGCTAAATAATTTTAATTTTACTATAGACAACAACTAACGATAAAACCTAGCAAAAAAGTCTTGCCAACGTTTACTTTATCCATTTAAATTTCTTCCAGGCTTCACAGGTATTCCAGATAACATAGATGCAGCTTTAGTCTGGTCTGGTAACGGCAAGATTTACTTCTACAAAGGCTCCAAGTTCTGGAGATTCGACCCAGCGCAACGGCCACCAGTTAAATCGACATATCCAAAGCCCTTGTCCAATTGGGAGGGAATACCGGACAATGTGGACGCGGCCCTGCAGTATACTAACGGATACACGTACTTCTTCAAGGGTAGCACGTACTGGCGGTTCAATGATAGGACTTTCAGCGTAAGTGTTTTTCTAAAGTCTTTAGTTCTAAATAATTGAATGTGTACTGTGTGTTGTATCCGTTTCGTTAATTTAAATAGTTTAAGCAATAAATGAAAAAAAATACAAATAATTTACAGTACATTCGTGTTATTTATAAATCAAATAAATCTCTCTTTCAAACTAATTTCTCGCTTTTAACTGTAGTACTCTTTCGTTTCTTTCTGACGATTTGTGTTTATGTTATGATGAAAAGAGACAGATGAGTTCTTAAAACGGGCTTTACACTAATATAAATGTATTTATAAATAAAGTTGCTCTACGGTCGTTTCCGAAAAACTGTGTTTTGTTGACTGTGCAAGAGTTCTCAAGTTAATAAAATTAAAATAGATACTGTTTGTTTATTTTCATGTTTTTAAAGTATCGTGTATTTATTAAAGTATGCTTTAATTATTTTTATTCAAATGTCGTTCCAGGTGGACAAAGACGAACCAGCGTTCCCCAGGTCAACAGGTTACTGGTGGCTGGGCTGCAGCAGCGCCCCACGAGGGACTATCGGAGGTAACGCAAGACTCACAGTTCCACCCGCTGATGATGAAGACGTCGGAGATATACTCTTCGACGCAGGTATGTTCCGGCGTCCAGGTGCCTTACACACGAAAGACAATTTTCTTAATACACATAATAACATTTAACCCCCCCACACACCACATATAGTTAATATAAAAACAATTTCAACAGATATTTACTAAGCTACTAGGTTCTATATAAAAACTAGTTTTTTTGCAATTTTCTATAGTCTATCAAACATGCGTTTGATTGAAAATTTTACGACTCGTAGCTAATACGAGCGGATATAAAACAGGATCCGATTTCCAAATTAATTGTCGTAATTGCTATTAGCCGTTGTCTATGGGACACCAAATTTGTTTTCCGAATATACGTTAATTATGAGTGGTATCAATATAATCAATAAGGTAATCAAATATAGAACCCGGGCTAATAAATCAGATCTCAAAATGTATGTCATAAATTAGGGTCCTTCAAAAAAAGAGCATAGCAATACTGAGTAGGTCGGCAACGCACTTGCAATGAACTTGTGGCGGTTCCATGGGTGGCGGCTATCACTTAACGTCAGTTGACCCTCCTGCCCTTTTGCCTCCTCTTACATTAAAAAAAGTTATTCATTACTGCAGCATTAAACTTAAAATCGACTTTGTTGAATTACGAAGTAATAATTACCATATTAATATAACAAAGACACACAAAAGGACACAGATAATAATTAGGACCGTGACCAACGCCACTGTATTTTGGATGAGTCCGCTTTGTCTTGTGTCTTAGACCTTGTGTTCCAACTATTAGATTAGTCTATGTCAATATTCGTTATGTGTTCCTCTCTTTTCAGCGTTTCTCTTTGTCATAACCATTTTCAACTTTTAACCCGCGACAAGTCGCTAATAACAATTTTATCAATTTGCTACTAACCGCTTAATAACAGCTCTAACATATGTTTAAAATGCTACAGCCGACTTCAAACTTTAAAAAAATTGGGGAGCCCTTTTGAGGCTATTATATCCAGATACATTTACTACAATATCTGGTTTAATGGATGCTATTTTTTTTTAACATATAAACTCTTATACTCTAGAATCCTACAATTACATCCGGACTTGATCCCATTTGGGATGTATATGTTAAAATTATCCACTACACGACGGATACATATAAATATTTCTGACGAATTGGTATCTTTGAAGTCGGTTAATAAGTTATGTCGCTTTCGCTTACGCAGTGGTTGATGGTTGGTCCATCGAAAAATTTTTTATATTGTATTAAAAGCTTAAAGGCTGTGCATTGTGCACAAAGCATTTGTGCACAGCCTTTATTAAATAACTTGTATATTATTGGTATATTTGTTATAAGTGCACAGTGCTATCACGATGACACCTTGTGGTTGTTCAATTTGTGTTTTGTTTTTGTCTTTTAGGTGTAACATCAACCGCTCCCAGATCGTTCTTCAATAAGAGGTTCAGGAAATAAGTGGATGTTCCTGAAATATTCATAAAAATAAAAGACTCAATACAACTAGTAGGGGAAATGAATACCAGTGAGATTAATTAGCGGTGAATTTATATCACATGTCATATCATGCGTTCTGTGTACGTTTTTTTACCTCACTTTTGCATGATAGTTAAGTTTGCTTTGCTTCCTAGATTTATCGGCATGCTTGGGGTTACTTTGAGCTTGTATCATGTCATATATTGGCGTATAAGGACGTAGTTATGCAAAATGTATATAGTTTTTAGTATGGCTTTAGTTGCAAAATAAATTGAGGAATAAGTGTATTTTTAGTGACAGTAAATAAAAAAGAATAAAAAAAATTGAATGATAATATAATATAATGAAATACGAAATAAATATGGGCGCAAATTCATATATAATGATTATATTGTTACAAAAATATAAATATTGATATATAATTTAAGTAAATAAATATATATGGGCGCATATATAATGATTATATTGATACAAAATATATTGAATATTGATATATAATTAAAGTAAATAAATATATATGGGCGCATATAAAATGATTATATTGTTACAAAATATAAAGATTGATATTTAATTCAAGTAAATAAATATATTTAAGATAATAATAAATAATATTAAGGATTGATAGTCTGTAGTTAAATTCATAGTATTTATTATTTATGTTTAAGAAATTGTGTTAGTGTCAGCTGCCATTGTCATTTAATAATGTCAAAGTCGAATGGAGGAGAAAACGCAAAACTAATTGCAGATGTCGCTATCATCGCTTGACCCATCACAATACGCTGTCAGTTTTCAGCAATTCTTACGTAAATCTTAGGTACGATTTAGTAAATCTTAAAAGGTGTTTACAAGTGAAAACTGCTTAATAATATATTCGACATGGACTGTTCCATAATTAAAAGTAGAATTGAAAACCTGGGGCGGTTTTTTTAAAGGCAGATCTTGTCACGAAGTGTCACCCCATTGGATATTTTCCAAAATTAATTTAATTTTTTTTATGAGGATATGGATGAAACATTTTATCAATCATATGTTAAAAGTATTGAACAAATTGTATGTGGAATATTTTAAAAAGGTCCTACTTAATAATATTTACAAGAATTACTAAGAAACAATAAAACCCACTAATTACTTTGGTCTTTTATTTTACAATTCCTTCTTTAAAATTACATAGCATAACACAATTAAATCCACGGTCAGCCATTATTGCATCTTTTTCATCACTAACAGCTAACAGGGAACTTCTTTTAGTTATTTGACGGTGAACCAATAGTTTTATAGTGTTGTGGTGTTTGTAGCTACTAAATGTTGTTTGTTGCGCTGTAGGGTTTTTGACTTTGATATGGGTATTTCTGGTGTTGGGTTATGTCGTTACATGAATTTGATAATACTGATTATGCAGGAGTCTTGGTGGACCTTCATTGGAACACTTCCAAGTGGTTTTTGCTGCCGGAAACGCGTTTAAGTATTTTTTTTAAATTTAAGTTTTGTGTAATGTATTGAAATTTGTAAACAATCCGCCATTTTCTACTTTTCTATTGGTTATAAGAGATGTGGCGTTCACTTTAAAAATCGTGTTTGTAATTAATCGGTTTTTAATCATCGTTTTTATTTATTTATCGATTATTTCCTCATTTTTTAAATTGAAAGTTATAGAATAATCAACATTGAAATTAACCTAATTTCGTGTTGATAGATTATAGGGTTCCGAAAATTTTGAAATTATCGATACCTACCTACTTGTCTGTATTTCCTAATAAGTACTTGTATTTCATTGTTTGCAACTTTCTGTATTATTTAATTCTTACTAGAATAACGTATTTACTTTAATATCCAAAAAGTACCCAAAACCGAATCACTATCCACGTGGTCTTGTCTGCCCTACTCCTAGAGTGTTTATAAAAATCGGAGGCGCGGAGGAAGAGCAGCCCCCACCCGCTGTAATGTCGAATGTGGATTTTGCTAGAACAGTGTGTGAACAGTCTTACAGTGCAGAATATCCGTTCGAAATCCGTTACTTAAAAAATGATTATAAACAATCGATTAATTAAAAAAAAATGGTGCGTGTACTTACGTACGCGCGTAAGAAGTAATACTTCTTTGGCTTTCTTTATTTTTTTTAAATATTAAATAATTAATAATAAATATTTAGCGTTAATAATTTAACAATATTTAATGTTTAGTATATTATTCAATTATTAATTAATATTAATAATAATTATTATTTATTATTTTATTATTAATTCAATTTAATAACTAGGCATATTTCATAACCTTTTAACTAAGTAACAATAGGTCTTTGTGAAAAAGCATTGCTAAATTTCTTTAAAAAATAATTAAAACTCCTTTATTTGTTTAAAAGGTACTACAAATGTCAGTATGGTCATTCAAAATTCTTGGCATAGCTGCTAACGTCACGCATATTCTATTTCTTTTTACTTGTAGATTGTCTTATTCCCATCTCGCTCGCGCACGCTATATCACACTCCCAATTTTGTGTCACAGGTTTTGTGTCACTCTCATAAATTTTTCATAACGCGCCTAAATAAGTATAACTTCAAAAAACGTGTGGCACTCTGGGACTGCCGCGGTAAAGCTATTGCATCATTTTTTTTTCAACTTATGCAATTATAATTATTTATTTATGCAGTATTTTTTTTTTCTTTGTTATTAATTCAAGTTTTTTCTTTGATAAATTAATTCAATCTATCAGACTCGCCTAGATAGTCTGTCTCTAGGCGAGTTAGTCTGAGTCTAGATATTATTGCTTAAATAAATCTGGCATATAATAATCAACCAGTGAGCGACTAGGCCAAATATCTATTCTTTCCATAATTCATAAACAAAATTTACCCATGTAACAAAATATATATTCCCAACAGCAGCAGTACTAATGCCAAAAAAAATTGCCATCTCAAAATCAGGTTTATTTCTTCTTAATTTATTTATTTACTCTTTATTACCTTATTCAAAAACATAATGTAAAATGTTAAATAAACCTATTAAAATACAATCACGGCTATTATTTACCTTCTATAATTAAATAAAACCAAAACAGTCATTTAAATGGTTTAATACAAAATTACTAACGTCAATATCACACTCGAGCTTACATCATCTATTTATTAAGTATAAAAACTATGACTTTTATTAAATTATTGTTCACGCATCAATATAAAAAAGTTCGCACTCATCACGGCACGGCATTCGCTATACACAATATATCGAACGCGTTTGATACACTAGTGACGCTTGACACTTGACAGTTGCATTGATCACTTGGCAGAAGACATGAACACACAGAGACAGTCTGGCAGCAGTGCTAGGCGGAACGAGAGCATAGCGCTACCGCCAGAGCCAGAACCAGAGTCCAGATATTGGAATTCGCCACGAATCCGCTATTTCCAGCCCCATCATGACCTCCATCTGTCCAATACACGAAAAATTAACAACATATCTGAATCAATCCTTACATTAAGAATAGACTAAGTAAAACGCTTATAAAACTGACTTAGGCTACGAAGGAAAAATAAAAGACGTTGGCGCGTTTGATTGTGATTTGTCATCTTTAGTACAATACATGCAATCGGCTGTTCCGTTGACAACTCACAATGAAACGAAGCACGACATCGCTTCGTCTTTTGTTTTACATTCTAATTTTAAATATTTCAGTCCCAAAATATACCTTTTCTTTATATATTTTGACAGCCATTTCTCAGTCTATCCTATTGTGAAGTAAATGATACAAATGAGTGGTGAAAATGCAAAAAAACCGCGATCAGCGGAAGCAAAAGAAATGAAAATAAACCTACGATGCGAGTGAATGATGGCGCAACGGAGGACGTTTGTTTGTCCCCCTAATATTCCGTACATACTACACTCTAGCGCCATCTGACTGTACGTGGACCACTGAAACATTAAATTGGTTTAGCAGTCTGTCTATGAGTTGCCAAAACCACCTAACTACTTTGGACCCCAATTCACGCTACTTGTATTAAAACGTGCATTTTCTATATTTACAATTAAAATGTGTTTTAGTATTATGGTATTATTTTATATATTTATGTTTATATAATAATAAATTTATCATACTGTTCTGGTAAAATATACTATAGTAAAAACTTACAACAGTAAATACATGCTTTCTTGTTAGTCACACTTTTAAAAACTATGCATTCATCACGTGTATCTTGGGTTAATCGGTGCTACCCAACGAAACTTGTAGGTATATGAATATAATTTAATATGTTTTTAATACTTTTTTTACTGTCAATAAAAGTTAAATAATTCTTCAATTTATTTTGAACTAAAGCCATACTAATTACTATCTACACGTACATTTAATTTGCATAACTACGTCCTTATACGCCAATATATGACATGATACAAGCTCAAAGTAACCCCAAGCATGCCGATAAATCTAGGAAGCAAAGCAAACTTAACTATCATGCAAAAGTGAGGTAAAAAAACGTACACAGAACGCGTGACATGACATCTGGTAAAAATTCCCCGCTAATTAATCTCACTGGTATTCATTTCCCCTACAACTAATTGAGTCTTTTATTTTTATGTACATATCAGGAACATCCACTTATTTCCTGAACCAGAAGAACGATCTGGGAGCGGATGATTTTACACCTAAAAGACAAACACAAAACACAAATTGTAACGACCACAATGTGTCATCGTGATAGCACTGTGCACTTATAACAAATATAACAATAATATACAAGTTTGTAAGTGAATTTGAGCTGTGCTTTGTGCACAAAGCATTTGTGCTTTTAATACAATATAACTTTACGTCTAAATTCTCTCAGGTATGTTCGTAGGCGCCCAGAAGCCAATTTATCCGTTTCGATGGACCAACCATCAACCACTGCTTAAGCGAAAGCGACATAATTTAATAATTTAACCGACTTCAAAGGTACCATTTCGCCAGAAATATTTACATGTATACGTCGTATTTTTAATATATATAACGGGTATACATGCCAAATGGTCCTATACCCAAGTCCGGATGTACTTGTAGGATTCTAGAGTATGAGAGTTTATAGGATAAAAAAAATTGCATCAATTAAACTAGATAGTGTAGTAAAAGTAACTGGATATAATAGCCTCAAAAGGGCTCCCCAATTTTTTTTAAGTTTGAAGTCGGCTGTAGCATTTTAAATATATGTTAGAGCTGTTATTAAGCGGTTAGTAGCAAATTCATAAAATTGTTATTAGCGACTTGTCGCGGGTTAAAAGTTGAAAATGGTTATGACAAAGAGAAACGCTGAAAAGAGAGGAACACATATTGACATAGACTAATCTAATAGTTGGAACACAAGGTATAAGACACAAGACAAAGCGGACTCATCCAAAATACAGTGGCGTTGGTCACGGTCCTAATTATTATCTGTGTCCTTTTGTGTGTCTTTGTTATATTTATATGGTAATTATTGAATTTTCAAAAATACTTCGTAATTTTAAATTCAACAAAGTCGATTTTAAGTTTAATGCTGCAGTAATGTATAACTTTTTTTAATGTAACAGGAGGCAAAAGGGCAGGAGGGTCAACTGACGTTAAGTGATAGCCGCCACCCATGGACACTCACAATATCAGAAGGCTCGCAAGTGCGCTGCCGGTCTCCTCAGAATTGCTATGCTCTTTTTTTAAAGGACCCTAAGTTATGACATACATTTTGAGATCTGATTTATTAGCCCGGGTTGTATATCTGATTACCACTCATATTTAACTTATATTCGGAAAACAAATTTGGTGTCCCATAGACAACGGCTCATAGCAATTACGACAATTAATTTGAAAATCCGGACATTACATCCCGTTTTATATCCGCTCGTATTAGCTACGAGTCGTAAAATTTTCAATCAAACGCATGTTTGATAGACTATAGAAAATTGCAAAAAAACTAGTTTTTATATAGAACCTAGTAGCTTTGTAAATATCTGTTGAAATTGTTTTTATATTAACTATATGTGGTGTGTGGCGGTTAAATGTTATTATGTGTATTAAGAAAATTGTCTTTCGTGTGTAAGGCACCTGGACGCCGGAACATACCTGCGTCGAAGAGTATATCTCCGACGTCTTCATCATCAGCGGGTGGAACTGTGAGTCTTGCGTTACCTCCGATAGTCCCTCGTGGGGCGCTGCTGCAGCCCAGCCACCAGTAACCTGTTGACCTGGGGAACGCTGGTTCGTCTTTGTCCACCTGGAACGACATTTGAATAAAAATAATTAAAGCATACTTTAATAAATACACGATACTTTAAAAAACATGAAAATAAACAAACAGTATCTATTTTTAATTTTATTATCTTGAGAACTCTTGCACAGTCAACAAAACACAGTTTTTCGGAAACGACCGTAGAGCAACTTTATTTATAAATATATTTATATTAGTGTAAAGCCCGTTTTAAGAACTCATCTGTCTCTTTTCATCATAACATAAACACAATTCGTCAGAAAGAAACGAAAGAGTACTACAGTTAAAAGCGAGAAATTAGTTTGAAAGAGAGATTTATTTGATTTATGAATAACAGGAATGTACTGTAAGTTATTTGTATTTTTTTTTCATTTATTAAACGAAACGGATATAACACTCAGTACACATTCAATTATTTAGAACTAAAGACTTTAGAAAAATACTTACGCTGAAAGTCCTATCATTGAACCGCCAGTACGTGCCACCCTTGAAGAAGTACGTGTATCCGTTAGTATACTGCAGTGCCGCGTCCACATTGTCCGGTATTCCCTCCCAATTGGACAAGGGCTTTGGATATGTCGATTTAACTGGTGGCCGTTGCGCTGGGTCGAATCTCCAGAACTTGGAGCCTTTGTAGAAGTAAATCTTGCCGTTACCAGACCAGACTAAAGCTGCATCTATGTTATCTGGAATACCTGTGAAGCCTGGAAGAAATTTAAATGGATAAAGTAAACGTTGGCAAGATTTTTTTGCTAGGTTTTATTGTTAGTTGTTGTCTATAGTAAAATTAAAATTATTTAGCTTTTTTTATTGACGAAATATTAGGTGACAAAGTGAAAATTTTGTCACCTAATAAGGACCTTTATGATAAGGAATAAGGACCTGCTTTTTTATTTTTTTTTATATGTATGTTTTTGTATAAGGTAATAAAGTGTGTATATATTATATACTATACATTTTGTACGTAATTACGACACTATACATAACAATGTAGCCTAGTTTGCTTATGATAATATTAAAAAAAAAAAAAACAAATAAACCTAAGTGTCCAATAACACTACTTACAGTCTGTAATTAACTACACAATTCTTGTCTTCTATTTGTTAAAACAATATATAAATAATCTTTTTGATAAAGTATTAAGGTTATTATTGTCGTTAGATTGTGTTTATACATAATATATATATTTGTTGATAAGTGGGGTTGACCACAAACTAAGGTATGATCCTTAATGTAAGAAAGAAGTCTTTTAAATTGTGTTGGTGATTTGTATGAATTAACAAAAAAACTTGCTTAAATTTTTATTTAATCCATAGATAAAAGCATGAAATCAGATTTAACTTACCTTCACTAATGTCCTTGGGATAATCACCGTCCACTTTCTGTCCGTTATACCTCCAGTACTTAGATCCCTTGAAGAAATAGGTTTTTCCGTTCTTGTATGTGAAGGCAGCATCGATGTTGCCAGGGAGACCAGGCCATGCCCGAGAGATGAGGCGAGGATATCCAGCTGCTACTCCGTTTTCTGTTAGCTTCCAATAGTGTTCGCCTAAACAATATTTAATGTTATAAAACGAACTTTTTTAGAACTAATAAGTCTCGGAAACAATGGAGATTAGGACGTGAGTATTGTTTTTGAACTAAGCGGGTAGAGAGAGAAAGAAATATTCCATAGCCTCACTGCGGAGTCTTTCTGTGTCTATTTTATTGTATCTAGTCACTGTCTCCCTGAAAGGCATGAGCTCGAGTTTCCACTGCGAATGTTGCCAAATTAAGGTCTCACTTCTTCATAATGTTGTTCTTCATAATTAGTTCTGTACCTGGTAGACATCGTCGAATTAAAGGTTTGTACAGAGTCTTAGCTTTACGAATGGCAATTCAATACGTTTCTGACATACGGTAGTCAAATTTAGGGCTAAGATTCGACCTTGAGGTCGTCTTAAATGAATCTTGTCTGTCTGTCTTAGGTCCACCCAAAGTGAAGGGATTACCCATCCATTCAGGTAAGATTCTTTCCCGAAGATATACAGGTGGAGAGTGTTAATTGAGATATAGAAAAAAATAGATTTGTGTACAATGGTATTAGAATACATGACTACTGGCATTTATAATTGATAGATAAGGCTCAATATCTATAGTTTAAAGTAAGTGTATATAAATAAATAAAACCTCCAGGATACAATTGATTCGAACATAGCAAATATAATCAATATTGATAAGTGTTAAGTGTAAAAAGTTACACTTGAAATAATTCTAGCTCACTAAATACCAATGCAAATATGTTTCAACACAACTTAACCCCATTTTCCTTATCTATTTGTCACCGTTCATGATAAAAATCTTCTATTATTTTCGTTTTGATTTTAAACGATAGACTTTTTATCTATTTATTTTAATTTTTCGTACATTATTTACTGTGTTTAATTGTTAAAATATAATTATGACAGGTACTACTTGAGATAAAAGTAAGCTAGAGTTTTTTTTTTAGAGGATTCGGGTTTTCCCTAAGGAAGTTAAGTTTCTATGTTTTGTTAACCAAATAAGTATAAATAAATTAGATTTTTATCCAAGTCCTATTAAATGACATCTTAGGCAAAATTTCTGGCGAAACAATATTTTATTACTTTAAGGAATATCTCCTCAAGGTACGTATTTACCTAAAGTAATCAATGAGATGTAGAAATGTTAACAGATTTCTGTTTGCCTAATAAAAAATTATATTATTACGATAACAATGTACCTACTTGAACTTTAAAGAAATTTAAATCCGTGGAATTGCAATCGAGTTGCTTACCTTTGAAGATAAATGTTGCACCGTCAGCGGAGTTGAAGATGGTGTCAAAGCTGGGGTCGGAACATAAAGCGGGATCTTCTGATGCCGGCTGTTGAGTTGTAGCGCGAGGAATTTTGGGGTTTTGGGAGAAACCACCTCCGATGTCGATTTGGGATTTGTGCCCGTACAAAGCCTGAAATTATTATATTAATTCCTGTAGTCTTCGTACGATATTTTTTTTTAATTATTATGTTCTAATATACTTGTAAATTTTTAATGTAAACTTTCATGCACGTTTAAGTAAACATGTAAATAACATACATAACAAATCAATAAATTTATACCTGAATACCCTGAATATCATCTTGGTCCAACTGGAAGGCGGGGTCATAGCCCCTATAGAAGGGTGCCATGAGAGCTGATCTTACATCGCTGTGGGAAAGACCCAGCGAGTGACCAAATTCGTGGGCGGCTACCTGTAGAGTTCGGAATAAATATGGTTTTAGTCCAGGGGGTCCAGTCAGCTAATTTGTTTATAATAACATAACACTATTCAGTTCAATTTTTTCTTAGTAATTGATACTATAACTAAGAAAAACAACTGACTAACAAAGCGCCATAGAAATGCCATAATTAGCAAAAGTGCCCTAAATCCTTCACAATAGCAAAATAGTTTTGCTATGACTGAAATTAAAAATGTATAGGCGTATTTTACATTAAGTATATGGTACACCTTTTACAAAAATATGAAAAATATCCCAAATGAAACTAAACAATTCAATAACCCTGATCAAAATTTGGTGAGGCGGTAAATAAAATCATTGAAAAATAGATATCGAATTAGGAAGAAAGATAATTCAAAAGAAAACATATATTGAATATCTTAATTATATTGTAAACTTTTTTTAAATTACTTTGGTGATACATTTATATTATTAATATTTAATCTTACTTGGAAAAGATTTGTTCCTCGTTTTGAATTGATAGACCACACTTCAGCATCGTCGAAATGAGCATCACCACCGTACACCTGTACAAAATTAATATATTTCAAATGAAAATTATTACTGTAGCGACACCTAGATTCTATGGCTACAAATCACTGCGACGTCTTGCCCTGAAACGTGAATAACTTCCGACCGCTAAGGATGTATATAACTAAGGATGTTTAAAGATACGACTAAAGGACTGGCTTCTGAGCATACCTTACGCTGTGTTAGAGATGCTTTTGAGACCTAGTATGTAGTTACACACTTTTTTCATTTACTCACTGACTCACTCACTCACACATTTGCACCCACACTCACTGATGCACTCAGGCGTGTTGATAACAGTTGAAAAGTTAATAAAATAAAATAAATGATGTAATTAAATTATATATAAATATATTTTAAGGAATACTTAAGTTTGTTATGGAAGAGCTGGGAACCCTGACACAGATATTTCTTATTTAAAAGAGTTCCCAAATCTTACACATTGTATAATGCATTTGTACTTAAAATTAATAAACATTTTTTTTTATTTTTTATTTATCACTTCTCAACTATAGGCAGAGCCCGCAAAAACAGCCCGTGCTGAGCTGTCAACACCCTTCCGGCCAATAGCGAGATGCCATAAAAAATAGCCACCGGGGCCTTCGGGACGGCCAGTCCTAGACTGGTCAAGGATATTCCCATTAGCTTGGAGGAACTGTTTACCAAACCTCAACCGCATTACTATGCATTCTCGTAAATATAAGGTATAATATACAGTAAAAAAAACTTGTGTGTGTACGTACACTTATGTACACGCGTTAAAAGTTATAATTCTTAGGCGTAACAAGATCAAAAGCTTTTTAAAAATTTTATCTTTCGCCTTATTCTATATTTGTAAAAAAACTACTATAACAATAGAAAAAAGGTATTTCATACATTGAAAGTTTTATTAGTTATTATTAGTTTATCTAGTTAAATAAAGTTTATTTAAATATTATATCACAAAAAATTATTTCTACATAATTAAAGAAATGGACAATTTTTATTTTAAATGTCGACTATGCTAAATTCTCGGTGACGGTATTCGGGTGTCGGCTTTTTGTGACGGTCTGTGCGCGCATAGTAAAAAATTACTCTCATCATTTTTCCCTAACGCACCAAAAGAAGTATAACTTCAATAATTTAAAGTAATGTAATGTGTAATAATTTAATGTGTAATCTTCAATTGGTTAGTAACAAATCGCAATTTAGGCTTTGACACTAGTCAAAGTATTTATAATTTTTTAATATTGTTGTTCATTTGTTTTGACTTGTAAGCCGCAGGAGAATCAAATTTATAGGTTTTAGACATATTACTGTGCTTAATTAAAATAATTTTAAATGGGTTCGGCGAGAATCAAATCCTGAGAAAATTGATTAGACGCCGGTTTATGATAAAAGATGACCAATCACAATTAAACGAGATAATTCGTTTTTATTACTAGATATATGTTTTCTCATGACCTATTTTGTGCGTTATAAACAAAACCATAAAAGCGGGACTAGAGAGTTGAATACTTTACATTATTTCCAAATAAAACATTAACTCTATTGACCGGCTAATGCACAAACCGTGCCAGAGCCATAAAGGAAAAAAAAAAAAATACTCTATCGACCAAAAACATATTAAGTATTTATGTAAATTACAATAACATGAAATTTCTCTTTTTGCTTTAGTAATCTGTTACTTCCGTTGATAAATGATATAAAATTGCATTATTGAACCCTTTACGCAGGCTGTTGTTTGCTACACGTTACCATAGCAATGTATATGCGATAAAATCACATAAAAAACTAGTTAAAATTTTTATTTACATATAAAGCTCTGTGAAACGTTCAATCACGAGGCGGCAGGGCAGGTTCATTCAAACAAATTCTCTGCTCTTTACCAGATTTTTTTTATTCGAAACAATACAGTGCTTTAAACCATAAAATGTTTCCCTAGAAAGTATAACTGTTTGTATAGTACTAGTAAAATAACATTTTTCTATTCTTAATTGCTAAATATACTTACAGGGAAATAGGCATGGGCAAGAGTACCACCAGGTCCGTCGAATGGATCACCATCTCCGTGCTCACCTTTCTCAAACCTGACGAAATGATAACGAATAGTTAGATAGGCATATCAAATTATTTTTGCACTATTTTTAGCAGATTGAGTATTTTATCATACCTTATGTGCCTTACACATACAAAACAATTCTTGTTTTCGCGAAAAGCTCACCACGATATAAGAATTTTCAAAATCGATTTAGTAGATCCAAAGATTACCCCCTAAAACGTCCCAAACTTTTCTCTTTATAATATTATTGCATTGTGATTAAATCAATTATTTAAATAGTTTTAAAGAAGTAAAGTTTGTATTAAGATAACGAAAGTAACCTTCAAGTTATAAATTAAACTAGAAGTGTTGGTTAACTAGTGAGTCAGTCTTAGTATGCGTCATTTAAGATATATAGTGGTGTACGGAAATATCGAGATAGCCTTAAAAGCTCCAACATATCATTTATAAAAAATGTAATTTTAAATTTTGCTTCATTAGTCACTTACTACTCCTTAAAAACCCGGAGGTAGTGTTACCAGTGTTTTGTAACCAGCACTGCCCTGCGATTCTGTAACTCACTTTTCGAACTCACACAGCAGTTTTCGCATCGGCGGTCGCTCTCAAATCAGTCGTGAAGCAGTCATTTTATGATTTGGCATTCTGAAACGGTGGGAGCTTGTAGTTTATTGTTTATCAGAATGCCAAATCATAAAATGACTGCTTCACGACTAATTTGAGAGCGACCGCCGATGCGAAAACCGCTGTGTGAGTTCAAAAAGTAAGTTACAGAATCGCAAGGCTGTACTTACAAAAATAATAAATTAAGGTCAACATTTAATGTGGGCTGTCATAAACAGCTAAACGACATTCAATGCCAGCCATTTGTGTTACGCCAGGCTGATCACCATTGTACCGAAACAATTTGTGTTCATATTGTATGACAAATACCACTGTACTGTAAATGTTCTACAAAAACTACATTTTTATATCGTTAACCATAATTTCATAATTAATATTAAGTATGATTAGTTCTTATTCATATGTAATATTCAAAATATCAAGGCAAAAGTTTTACATAATAAAAAATTATAGTCCAAATCTTGGTTGTTATATACATTGGAATGTAGGTAAATTATTAAGCTATTGCATAGATTTTATCGCAGGCTTTGAGCGCGGCGACCTAATCAAGAAATTCCGTAACGAAATAAACCTAACACACGATGACGTAATATAGGTGCGGCCAATACGCGTTAGAACGGGACAGAACGCATACTGCTTCTCACATCGGTTTAGCGTGATCGGATAGGCGTGTTAGTCTGAGTCTGGTAGAGTGAAAAAAATAATAATATTGCATAAGTTTATAAAAAATGCTATTCAATAGCTTTACCGCGGCAGTTCTCGAGTGCCACACTTTTTTTATTTATTAAAACTAAAAATTTTAATTTTGAGAACTTCATACAAATAAAAAAATAAATAAATTACCTTATTTCAATGTGTACTTGTCCTTTTCCTTTCTGAGTAAATGTTAGGTCGGTGTAGTCAGCCCAAACAGAAAAAGCTTTTGCTAGTTCCGCGTCCACTTCAGCGCGATTCAGCCTTGATGGGTACTTTGAGATCTTGTATGTTAGATTCTTCACACGCCATCTGGAGCCTGGAATTATTTAAAACATGATATTTTATAGAAAAATATAAATATTAATTTAAATACAGAAATGTCAGACAATAAATTAAACTAAAAATCTAGTAGAAAACTTTCATACAATACTTCTACCCAGGAAATTACAATCTACCGCAGACGAACCTTTGATGTTAGAAGTGAGTTTTTATAATTTCTTTTAAAAGTTCGTGCGCGAACCAATCAACAGCCTTTTTAAATTTCGTGCCGGGACCATTACTGTCACAGGCACACATGATATATAATGTTAAATTTGTAATTAAAGTTTTGGACTGAAGCAGGATTTAAATATCCTGTCAAAACGGGTTAGTAAAATGCATTTAATATATTCCATTGATCGACGGTAGAACACTATGATATGTTTTAAAAATTGTACATCTACAAACTTAAAATAATGGCGTTCAGAAACAAATAGAAGACATAATAGAATTAAATTGATGTCTCAGTGAGGTTGAGCCCCACGTGCTAGCTATATGAATTATGTCACTTAGAGGGCCTAACCCCCTTGGTGTATATCGGACTTACCTTGAAGTGCGTATCGCTTCGCTCGGCTTTCGCCAAAGCCCACTTTATCACGAACACCGCATCTTGGTAAAGACATCACGTTAATTGTCTCATCATCCAGTTCACCTATAAAATTAATTACTATAATAGTTATAATTGTATAATTCTTAACAGTTATAAAAAAATTAGTACCAATTGTATTAGACGCAATATTTATAACGTAATTAATACACGGATAAGATCCTTTATTTAAAGAATAAATTTATATTTGGAAATCATATTGAAATGGCTAAATACTTAAAGAGCGTAAAATATAAATGTAGTACTTTATCTCGTAACCGCTGATAGTTCATGGTACACATTTCTGTTTCTATAATTAATATTTTTTTTGAGTAAGCTCTTAACAATGATTATCTTCCCAACAAGTACAAAGGTCAAATGCAAGAAACGCATGATGCGTCGATACGTGAATAGCGACGGTGAAAGTTTTGATATAAGAATTCATTAGTAAAATTAATAACGTCATTTCCTCGGATTAGCCGAAGAAATATGTCATACATAGTATTTTAACTCAAGTAATCAAAGCACATCAAGATTTATTCAATTTGCTTTAAAACTTATTCACAGGAATACTGAGAAGCCAATATGCACGCTCCTCGTCAAACCACGTATGATTTGATTCAAGTTCAAAACACGTAATAGTATGGTATTTATTCTGCAAGGCGTGTAGGTATCTCTATATAATTGCATTGTCAATGCCGACGATTCTGCAAATCATGTTCTGTCGTCAGGCTTACAGCCAAGGTACTTTGTTGGTTCAAAGAGCATTACATCGTTTTATGTACTTGAAAAAAGATTAACTTCGTTTTGTGGTTTTCACTCATCTGTAGGTTACACACATTTTCGAAGAAGGCTTCGATTGTATTTACTTATCAAATAATGTTCATTGCACAATACGTAAGTTAAATTCTTTTTTCAATATATTTTTGGTTAGTTTTAATTACTCAAAATTAAAATATATTAGAGGTTTATAGAATTTATAAGATTTGATTCAATAGCGGTCGCAGTAGCAAGGTCAGACATTTATGGGTTACCATTACACTAATTACGTCAAACGAGTCGTCAAACTATGGTCACGAATACATATACGTTAGTTGCCATATGGTAGCAATATAACTTACACAATTTGATAACCCAATATGGATGACGTATTAAATGTTTCATATTAAATTAATATCAATAATTCAAAAGCGACCTCGGTATATCGACAAATGATGTTTTTAATAAATTATTTTTAACTTAAATAAGTCCTATGTATATTAAATACATAATAAATCATTGAATGTGTTGTTAAATTAATACACGCGCTTGTACAGTAATAAATATAATGATTCATCCACCTTTTCTAGACCTGTCGCTAATAAATATACTTTTTTATTAGTGTAAATGTTATCTGTTAAACAGTTTTCTTTAAAATAATAGTTGTTGAATATCTTTATACTATCATTGGTCTAACCAATGATATTCGTTTTATCACAGGTTCTGTGAAACATGTGATCTGGCTTGGGAGGTACATAAAGTAGGTGCTTTTTGTAAAAAGGAAAAATGATTTATATCAGATACAGGAACACCTTGAAAATGTTTCCAAGAGCAGTGCCCCTTGCATTTTGTCATTGTCAAGAGTACTTTTTTTATATTTACAGAGAAATAAATTGTAAGTATTTTTGTCTAAATATACCTGTCGTATTCAATCCCGCGAAGCTCTGGAACTCTGCAATTGCTCGTCTCCAAGAACTTTCATCCATAATATGCCCACTGGAGGGATTCTTCACAGAGGGGCTGAGGTAGCCATATTGAGCTAAGTACATCTGGAAGTCAATGTCATAATTAGACTGCCGTATCCATTATGGATATGGACCTTTGTTAATAACAAGAGCATGAAAAGTTAGGAGGATTTTCATTAACCACAAACTAACCTATGCGTTAAAGTATTTTGAGACAGAACCGAGTATGCCAATGGAATATTATATGATATTGGTCACGTGACCTAACATGGCAAATTTGTCAGTCCCATACAATTCAGTTACAATTCTCTATATTTCATTATTGACACTGCTAAAGGTTTCTCTAACTGTGGTATAATGAAAATCCTATAGACGAAAAGAGATTAAGCATAGTTTGTAAAAAATATGTTGAATTAAATAAAGAAAAAATCTAGGATTATTCTTATCTCTTAAGATGAATATCACATAAAAGAAAATACACTTTACGGAATTTAATGTGTTTAATTATCTGATTTCTCAATTATTTATTTTTCATTTTATATTACAAAGTTACAAGTACTTTCCAATCAGCATGGTCACGTAATTAAATTGTGCATTTTCTTTTATTGTAGCACAGTATTTATGGATACCAAATAATACGATGAAAGCAATTAATGTTACTAATTTAGCGTTAAAACAACTATTAGTTGTATAAGAGATAAAAGTGATAAATATTAATTGAGTTCTTGAACAGTAGGTACTCGTTAATAATTTCCTTTTATGACGCGATTATATACGTCAAGTATTTGCACCGATGAATAAGTGGAGGAGAAAAAACAGCACATCCTATGAGTAATGCTTCCTTCTACGCAATTCAAAATCATAATAAAAACCAGGATTCTATAGTAAAAACATATGTGCGGGTTGAAGCTTCCAAAGCCGCAATAAGAACATATATGTCACCGTAAAATTGTAAACACCGTTAGATTGTAATCTTTCTCGCGAGATTGTAAACTGTCGAAAGATTGTGAACCTCAACCGCATATTCCGTTTAACCAATCAGCGCGCGAGTTGCGATCCGTTTCACAATTTGACGGTTTCACTTCGATAGATTACAATCTACCGAATAATAATACGTTAAATTGTAAGCAGTACGCTGAGGTTCACAATCTTTCGACAGTTTATAATCTCGCGAGATAGATTACAATCTAACGGTGTTTACAATTTTACGTTAACATATAAGACGTAAAAAGTCTACAGTGCGAATTTAAATTTTATTTTTTAAGTAACAAGATATGCTAGAAAGATACTCTATTACCAAATATAACCTTCATATATGTTCGGTTATCATATACTATGATGATTCGTGTTCGTGACATCATATTATGGTGTTTTCAAAGGTTTAATGTAAGCGCGTGCGCAAGGCTACTATACTGTTGACTCTCAACTCTGATTACAAGATTAAACATTTCTATTAACCGTTCACGACTTTAGGTACTTTATTTCTAAAGAATCGTCGGACTTTGCTGCTAAAGCTAAATCTTTGCTTTACTGTTACGTTACGCATAAAAAAAAATACTTTTTAATACTTCTCGTAACTGTAACAAGCAACTTGTTTTTAATATGTAAACTTGGTCATTGGAATTTATTATTCAAAATTAAACTCGGTATTATCAGATTCAAAAATATTTTTATGTTCAACAGTTTATTTACACGGGGCTACCTCCAGTATAAAATAAAACATGTTTCTCTAATTCATTCCACAATTTAAATCAAATAAGATTTTTTGCGAGTACAACTACATTAATAGGAAAATAAAATTAATTTACACAAATAAAACTAGAATACTACAACGAGTTTGCTACCTGTTGTGCTAGCCTTTAGAAATAAGCCTCGCTGTATTGTATGCTGTAGGAAAAGAGCTCTTAATTACCATTGTTACTATTAAAGCGAGACAGTGACTTGTATATAACCAGTGGCGTAGCTACCTAGGGGCTAGGCGGGGCAGTGCCCCGGGGCCCTCAAGGTCAGGGGGCCCTCAAATCCTTACCAGAAATCTCGATCGAACTGAAATTTTGGACATTTCTCCCATTTTCAAAATAAATATGACAGGTTGCAACCCCACTTTAATCATGACAACTCAGTTGAGAGAAATTCAAAAGTTATGCCTAGGGAATTCCCCTAAATTCTTTCTGTAGGTTGGCAGTGTCGTCAATTTGACGGATAGTGATATGTGCGTTTTGGAATTCGAGATTGGATGCATTTATAAGAATTAAACAGTAGCTTAGCATTTTTAAAGTATTTGTATATTCATATTTTTATTTGATAAAACCTAATCAGTTTACACAGCAGGGAGCCCCATTTTGCAATTTGCCCCAGGGCCCTAGGTTGCCTAGCTACGCCACTGTATATAACAAGACAGAAATTGTGTCGAACAACGCAATATTTACACCTTCTTTATCTCTAAGCCAGACGTTTGAGTTTGTATGCAGATTATGATGTGAACGACACAGCTCTTATGTTAACCAATAACCACAAGTATGCAGCGACCTTGGGCGTCGGCGCATGGTACGCATCATAATGTGTGCCACGCATCTCCGACTGGCACTTCTTTGTTTCATCTTATATATGCCGCAGTCAATACCCTTTATTGTTTTTCCTTAACAACAATCACTGCAATACGTGCGACACATGTAATGTGCCGTAGAAAAATATCGAAGTAATTGCAAACGCTAAAACGAGTTCAGTTACGCGATGAGACCCCAGTTCCTTGCTTTTCAAAACTAAATTAATCGCTTCTACGTACATTACAACGTATTATATTATTTTCGGGATAAGAAAAGTTTGACTGCGTTATAAGGGTCAAGTTAATGGTGTGAAGAGAATGTGAGTCAACCACGGCCGCAGGTTACTGGGTCGACAGTGAAGACACTTAATCGGTACCATTACGTGGATATGTTCTCGAGGTAAAGAATTGGTTGATAATCGTATACGATGACGTACGTAGACGATTTCGAAATTTTAAAGATTTCTTCAATGGTTTTATTAATTCGGATTAATTACAAATACTTGTACCAACCTGGTTACTAAAACCCGAATTTGTCAACATTCTTAAAGATTAAGTCGTGTTCTTATTTTAACGTTAATTTTAGTGTAATTAAGCAATTAGCAGTATCGTGTTTGTACAACAAACATAAACAGCTAAAATCTCAACTCTGTGTAAACGGTTAGTAATTGTTTATAGTCCCAGGTACTCGTCCCACCTAAGGGACATTGACATTGCATGGAGTATTGTTCTGTAAAGAATTTACGATTGCATTGAAAAGATTGAATTAATTTCGAGACTCTTCACCTTTATGGTTACGCTATACATTTCTATCCAAGTATAAAGTTATCCCTTTATGTGTCATTGGTTGTTATGGTAATTCTTATTTGAAAAAGTATACGTTTTAAATACGGTCAAAAATGTATACCCAACTGGGTTTCTGGACTTGCATGGTATCGGTACTATAGACGCCTTATTATATTAGCTGAAATGTTCTTTAATATTAAGAATTCATTTGACTATACTAAGGCTAAACTACCAAACAGAGTTTAAATATTTTCTTCAACAGAAAAGTACCTACATTTATCAAGAGATTAATAACACTTAATATTTTATAATAATCATCTTGTGCTGTAAAATACATATATTCATGACATAAAATGTTATTACTGGTTTAAAAATTTTATCAGTGTGATAATCTATGCATTAATTACATAAATACTTGAGGTTATAAACTGGAATTAATTTATAATGATATGACGTTCTAAAAATTACCGCATCAAATGTCCTTGTAAAGTCACAGCAGTTATACTGGTTTTAATTCTTTAAAGCTGACAATTACCGTAAATCAATTAGCCTTTAATTGCTATGACATATATAATTTATAACAATTTTAATTTTGAAATTAATATGAGAATAAAAACACCAAATAATTAGGATGTTCGTCTGACATCCCTGATTTGATGTCTAAGGGTTGGTTTTGTATTAGGTTGAGGAATTTTCCTCACTGAAACCAACATTTTTGAAACAGACCACCTATAAATGTGTGAGTAAACCTAGGACGTGACCTTACTCTAGGATATCCTATATAAACAGCATTCCATTAATGAATTGAAATAAAAATGATTTTTTACTAAACCAGTATTGCCGCTTTGACTTCCGCTATTTGACATTGACATTTGACACAATATATAAATATAATTGTTTATTACGCGGCACGCATTATAATTTAGGTATACTTCCTATGCTTACGTTACCTATCATCCTTATTTATCTAATCTGTGGTCACTAGTGAGTAAACCGTTATACATATAGTGCAAATTAATTATGTTGTCAATTTCACGTAACTGTAATTCTCATTATCATCTTGTGAGGATTTGTTAATTCTTACAGGCGTAACGAGGTTAGTGTGTCCCACTAACGGGTTTGAGACCGGTCATTGTCAGTATGTATCGGAAATGCCACAGATCACTTTCGCGCGCCAAAATGAGGTGCCGAAATTACTGTTTTACACTGTTATTTTGAAACGTCGGCGATGTTTACTTCGTTTTATTGAAAGTATTTTCTTCCATTGGGAATTTTGTTGCTTAGGTAAAACCAACCTAGTTGCCATAATAATTTAACGGGCTTTGATGCCCTCGATAAACAATTATTAATGTAAGTAATGCTGATTCAACTTAATAAAACTGATGAAACTTAAATTTAGAGGTGTATGAAAAGTTAAATAATAAAAAAATTTAAACATTCTAACAGGATTGGGATAATATGGAATATAGTGTTTAATAGGACGTAAAAACGTACCTTTCACGAAAAAGGTACTGCCAACCTGATGAAATTGATCAGATATTTGTATCATGTATCTTGAATATTACAAACACAAATTATGGCTAAACGACTGATTGGCGCCAAAACACAAGTTCTTACCGCGTATACACGACCGCTACCACAGACAATTAATTATTGAAATTTGTCGTAAGTTAGAGATGGCGCGTTCTTTTAGCAAACTTTAGTGATTTATTTTTAAAATTGTTCAGTATTGCGTATATGAAGTCGGTCAGTACAGATTCGTTTTGAAGACTATATTGAAATTTTTCGATTTTGTTTATCTTTTTATTTTAAAAAATAATGTTTCGGCCAGCCTCTTCGTTTTATTTGTGGAATGACTAATCGTAGACCTAATCATACCTTTCATCATACAATGTAAGTACATGAGACATCTAAGTCATTGTGTTTCAAGGGCACTAGAATGCTTGATAGATTGTAGATTATTGTAAAGCAGAAAAGATAAAAGTCCACAGTTTGACAAAGAAAAAGTTAATCTAAATACTAAGAACTGTATTAATAAATTGTAATTACATTAATTTGTTATTATTAATTTTTTGTTATTAAAATAATTAGAACGTGGAAATAACATGCAAGTATTTTAATTTAAAACTTGAAATAATAGGATATATGCGGTACAGTACGGGCCTCATTACCAGTGTTAAAATTTTAAAATCTGTCTTTAACATGTTCTATAGAAATCGATTGATTTATGGAAATGATCCAGTTCCATTTTTGAAATTCGACGTCATATTAATAATTAACACCATGTAATGAAATAAAAACATAGATACAAATATTCCTATAGATAAAATAATAAAGCATCGTTGTTTACATTCCTACTTTATCGTTATGATAAGGACAAGGTGAGTGCTGTCCATATTGGGTGTCGAAACGAATTTTAAATCGATGAGTCTTTTGTTCTAGGAAGTTAAGAATGACACTGATAGCCTCTAGGGTTTAACACGTGCACAGCAAATAATAGCCCCTAATAGATTTGTTTAAACACAAGATAAAAGTACACTCGCGATCGTAGTTACGTTACAAATAAAAAAAATCAATATTTGTTGCTACGTCCTTACATAAACACTGAAACTGAAACATTTTCAGTCGATTACTTGGCAACATTTTCATGCTCATGTTAACGTAGTCTACCACAAGTCGCTAAAAGAATAGCAATTCGCAATTGATAAGCGATTTTTTTTAACAAGTCATACAACTGGGGGGCCTCATAGCCTAGCGGTCTTATTAAGTGGCAGCTAGGTGAGGGGTACCGGGTTCGATTCCCGGTTCGAGGGCAAGTTTTAATTTAATTTAAATTTGTTCTCGGCCTTTGGGAGGGTTGTGCGGTACCGGGCGAGTACCTAAAACCGTACATGGAGGACACGGTCGAAGTTCTAAGGCAAGCACGAATTATAAAAAAAATCTTATACTTGACGCTGGCTAATGCACAAACTGTACCAGAGCCATTAAAAAAAAAGTCATACAACCTAGTGCTTATTGTGATCAACAAGGCCGTTAAAGCAATATTTTACAGCTTACTGTTAAGATCTTACAACATCTGGTAGCAAGATAATCATTATGGATATTACAAATGTGCATAAAGTCAAAAAGTATTAAGATAAAAGGTATTCTTGCGTTTTAATATGTAATAAATATTTTTCTTGTGCGGTTTCGTAGCAACACCTTGCAAGATTATTATCGTTAAGTATAAAATTACGTGTATAAATTGTTATTTACTAGAAGTAATTACATTATCAAGATTTTTTTATTCTACGTTTATTACGTAAACCAAAATATTATTTTATTTTATTATTAACTAGCGGACCCAACAGACGTTGTCCTGCATGATATTTCACGCGATTAGTATATATGTAGTACCAAACAAAGTATGATAGAACCGACTGCAGCGCCATCTGATGGGCTGATTTGAATCTAAACCATCCAGGGCGTCACCCCAACGCATACAAAAAAAAATCATTCGAATCGGTCCAGCCGTTTAAGAGGAGTTCACTGACATAATACACACGTTCAGCAGAATTATATATGTCTTTTCTTCCTTTCTAAAAGTTTTTGTATGTAGTGTGCTGATATTTTACCTTTTTTAAATACATTTATTACTTAATTATTATTTTATATGTATTTTATCAATATAATTATCCTTTTTGACGATATTTGCAGCACGTATTCTGTCAATGTTATGTCAAACGCCATAAGTTTACATCAAAAACGTTTGAATTGTACGGTAGTTATGTATTCCTAAATTTTTCTAATTTTCCGCGCAATTTTCTTATTTTTTTCTTTTTTCATAAGAACCTTCTCCTGACATTAACAAGCACAACAAAAAAGAATTAGCGAAAACGGTCCAGCACCGCGTGATGCCGTGACCAAGGCAAATAGACATTCATTTTTATATATATAGATAACGATGAAAATACACATTATTCGAAATTAAAAATATATGACAGGCAGGTAATAAACAAGCTAATTAATGGTCGCTTAAAAACAAAACTCAAACTAGCCATTAACATTAAAGCATAGAGAATTTAAATGACATTAGCATCGTAATACTCGATAAGCCTTAAAGCGATCGGCCACAGAATGAAAAATCAACTACGAAGTAAACAAAACATAAATTATCTACTACGTGAAAATACTAAACAACTCGTGTATGGGATACACACGTGTATGGTTAACATATTAAAGATTTTGAAACGCAATCACAAACGCGTGGACTCATAATATAAGAATAATTGGATCACAATTTGTAGTTAATATTTTATTTACGTCCATATTATTCAAGTTTACTGCGCAAAGATCGTAAATGCTCGTTGTAAGTTTTAGCATAAATTTGTATTATTAGATATATTATAAGTTTTGCAAAAAAAAAATGTTTGTGCTATAATTAATCTCATTCTATTATTACTGTAATTATCAATGCCCGATCAGTGGTTTAGCTAAGAAAGTATATGTCTAATTTAGTTTTTAAAAATATTCTAACTGAAAATATGTTTTACGCCTTTGCAGGTATATTTTCAGAAATGAATTGCATTGTGATATGGGGCGGAAGATACATTGTATTTTTTAATAATACTACTCAAACTAATCACTACTTACCGCCTCTTTTACGCAATAATATGAAATTACAGTAATTAATGCAGTTTATGTATTATTTACGTTCAGCAATAATACGTATTCAAGCACGTGAGATATATAATAAGAATGTTGTCATTTTTCATTGCTAATATAACGTAACCGTAATACCCTTTAAATACAAAACCAGTGAATTACATTGTTTTAAAGCACTGATCTGTCCCTTTCTATCAAAGCGTTAACTTAATTATGCAGAAAGAGACTTGAGTATTTAAGTTTAAACACTGCAGAACCTTAAACGGCTACAGATGGTGGCATCTTTTTATAATTATTCTTAAAGTGATCGGGTAATATTTCACTGTTATAAAGAAATAACAGTCTTGCATACACACAATTTCATAGAAATATACTATATATTAGTTGTAAGTGTAATTAAATGTATTTTTGTAGAGGAGTTTTGTTAAATAATGTATGGTTTGTATTGGTTTTTATTTCAATAATTATATATACACATTGCCCTTTGTTCGATTGATCACGTTCGTCACGTGTATTTCACAACTCACCAAGTTATAACTTACAATCAATTCCGCAGATTGCCGCCAATCTTCTGTAACGCGTGTAAGACTTTTCAAGTTAATTTTCCTTTGAAAAAACTTGTTTTTCCACAGCTTTACTTCCACAGATCACTTAACATTTAGTTTATTTACTTTTTATTTGATTTATTATCTATGCTGTAATCCAGCAAGCTATTCTAATCATTATGTAAAACCAATATAGCTAAGTTGAAAGCACAATGTTTAAAGTCATCTCTAAAAATCTATGTTTTATAAAGCTTTAGTAAGTCTTAACTACAAAGAAAAATTAAAAGTACCCTTACAAATACACATTCTTTACTTTAGCTCAAGAGAAAAAGGTGTCATCTCGTTTCTTGTTTATATGTATGATTTGTTAAAATGACGGAACATGATGAACAATGCGAGCAGGAGACTGGCCGTGGCGCGCAGGCTGAAGGTCGCCGGGTGCTTCCTGTGTGCGTGACGAGAATCACCACAAACAGCATAACGCAAATAATTACAAACCGCAAAAAGAACCTATATTTGTATTATCAGTTACTGCTCTCGCGCATGGAAGCGAAATCTCTAAAGACACTTGCGAAGATATAAGCTTTTTGAAGTGAAACTTCTTTATCGGGGTTGGAAAAAATTTAGTGTAACATTTTTGCGTTACGCGTCACATTTTTCTGTTACGCGCCATCTTTTGAAGTGAAACTTCTTTATCGACGTATGGGAGAAATTTTATAGCAGGTTACGCGCCATGTTGCTTTTTGAAGTCAAACTTCTTTATCGGCGTTGGAAAAAAAATTACACACATTTGTCACATTTTTCGGTTACGCGCCATCTTTTTCTTGTCCCTACCACGGTTGATTCGAAGAGATTCGAAGCCATTAGTAACAAAAATATATAATAACGATAACAATGATAGTAATACTAATAATTCTTTTAAAATTAATGAAATTCTGTAATTATCTTAGTAGTAATGAGGTAAAATGAAATTTTTGTATTTGTATTCATGTCTATGCTATAATAAAAGCCTTTTGTTAAACTTTATCTAATTTAACTTTATTTAACCAATTTCTGTAAAGTTGCTTATAGTAGATCATTTTTCGAAAAATAAGGTCATAAAGAAGTTTCACTTCTTACGTGTGTACACCTAGTACACGCACACATTTTTTTTAAGACAAAGTTTCCTTTTAGAATCTACCGAGTTCATTTTACCTTTTGTTTTTCTATACATCAAGACAACTATTTATATAAATTTACGGTTAAACAGATGTTATTTAAGTATTCATGGAAACATATTACGTATACACTAATCGCTACACATTATCTGCATTTTCTACGGAATTCTCCAAAATTTACTTCTCACGATCGTAACGTAGTTGTTGAAATGCTGTTCGAGACTCGTTTATCTTTTCAAAAAGGCTTAGCTCGTGAGATCATATGATTAACGTTTCCTAAACACATAAAAACAACTCAATACTTTTGTATGCGTACGGCGTATAAAAACGCAAAAGACAAAAGAATGTGACAACAAAATAAGCTCCTTGGTCATTGGTACTAAAAGTTCATTGTTCGAAGAAAATTTTTACAAGATATGTCCGTTCGTAGAGACATGCGTAGAATTTTTATAACGCATTAATCTCACGAAAACAAAGTATTGACAGTTTCTGCAGGGCATTGTTCTGGTGGTATTTAGTGGGAGAATGACCGTCTATATTTGGGTGTGTGCCATAACTGTACCCTTTGAAAATGACAGGAAATACCATATTGTGAGGTGCAGGGTAGATGACACCAAGTCACGTGACTAGTACATTGACCTATAAACTCGCTATCCCTCTGATACAATGGTTCGTGACAAGACTTGTGCAGCCTGAGCGTATCCTAGTAACGATTGCATTTCAATACTCCTTCCGGAATTTTCATAAACGAAAGCTTATGAAACTCACCATATTCCACAGAACGCTTTTCTCCCTCTTGACTTTAAACGACATATACCTATAATATTACTAATGCCTTGACGTCATGCAATTGATTAGAAATGTCACGAAAACATACCACAGTTTGTACAACATCTTGAATATATTTTAACGAAGGTTTCAGATACATTTGATTCCAAATTTCATGCCTACTCATTGTAATTGATAAATTATTAAATTTAATGGTATTCAACAAGTGAAAATCAATTTGAAAGCGTAAAGTAAACCTTGACATGGGGCCAAAATCTAGCCAACGTGACGTTTTAATATCGTTATTACAGATTGAATAGAACTTTCTCTATAATCTTCAAGGTTTTATATTAAGATAATTGGTATTTTTTAAGAAAATATTATAGGGTACTCGAATTGATTGTGTTTTTATTTATTATAAAAATAAATAATTGACACAGAATCTTACAAGTTATGCTAAGACATTTATACATATGAAATCTTTTCTTCTCTAGACTAGGTAATATGTAGTATTGGTTTTTCTTTCTTAAAAAGATTGATTATAGTGACAATCCTGTGCTTCTTTGGACATATAGCACGCGTAGAGTGGAAGGCTCGAGACTTTAAAGGCCTTAGTATTACACAGGCGCTAAAGCGGGCCATAGACGGACCGCATGTGGCAGTCAAGACCGACTGCAATATGCGGTTTGCTCAGGAACTGCTCGAGCGGTCCGTGTATTGTGAATATGAATTTAGTATGGAAACTGCAGATCGCCGTGCGGCGACCGCATATTGCAGTCGGTCTTGACTGCAACATGCGGTCCGACTATGGCCCGCTTTAGACTTGCCAAAGACAGTGAGGAGTTGAGGAAGATATAGAACACCAACAAGATCTTTAGAAAAGAAGATAACGAAAAAAAAAAGAAGAAGTAAGGTGTAGAATTCTTTGTACTTTGTATACTTTGGATTAAAGATGCCTAATTGTTGATTTAATCTATATATATATATATAATGAAAATGGTCTTCGTTTGAGGCTCAATCACGCTCACCACTGATCGTATCGACATGAAACTACCACCATTCGATGCGAAATTTTTCCTAGATGGTTTATGGCTATTTATTTATTAAATTCCAAATAAATTCCGTTCCTTCATTTTTTTATTGCTGTTTTACTTTTATGAAAATTTATCCATACGGACTTCACCGCGGAAACATTCGGGGAGGCTTCCTAGAACCTTTAAACGTCAACATCTGTTAAAAACTCGATTTTCGAAATATTTCAATTTTCTTAGCGGGAAGTTAGAAAGAAGAATAATAAAATTATGAAAAAAAATAAAATAATGAAACATAAAATTTATTTTAATTCGTCCAGCAAAGCGGGCGCGAAACGGCTAGTATTGTATATGTAAAAATTTCGTATATTCTTGGCTAGTAGCAGATTAGTCAGACTTTGATTTAATTGTTACATGATGGAAACGGTTGCGTGTCAATAATATTATAAACATATGTCGGTGCACTATGGCCTAGAACTTGGCGGCAAGCGAGTTCAACTGGTTCATGAGTCACAGTACGTTACTGTTTCAAAGAAACATAATATAACTTTATTACTGTTTCCTCTTCTGATTCACGAACCACTGACCGCTGTATCTTTATGTAATCTCTTGTTCCTCAAAATAATACAGTTTGAAATGCTTTTTGCATTGCGTAATTCACCGTTGTATACTAAGAAGCTGATCAAAAACAAGTCGCTTGGACGCTTTATTGGTGCCGAAACATTAGTGAAATCGTCATTTATGTGCTATTAAATATTTTGGAATAGCTAAATTGTATTTTTTTTAATTTACTGCCCTGCGATTCTGTAACTCACTTTTCGAACTCACACAGCGGTTTTCGCATCGGCGGTCGCTCTCAAATCAGTCGTGAAGCAGTCATTTTATGATTTGGCATTCTGATAAAAAATAAACTACAAGCTCCCACCTTTTCAGAGGTGGTATCTTACAAACATAAATACGACCTGAGAAAATAACGATTATCGTTATTTTGTTATTCATTAAATTTACTAATGAAAGAAAACATATACAACCTATAAAAGGTTGTGAAATCCCTACTTAGTGGTGAGTGGACACAAGATGCCTAAATTTTTCAGGAATATACCAGTACGGTGTTGGAGCAGAGATTCAATAAGATTTAGGTTTAATATAGAATTTAATACTTCTACATAACTTTATGTACAATTACTAAGTAAATAGAAAATCGATATCTGATTCATTCATGCATAAATGACACAAGTCATTAAGTTGAATTACCAATAGGTAACATATGACTCACATATTGAGTCAATGAAAAGTATCCAAAAGGATTTTATGAATGAATATACGTTTACTACAGATTTTTTATGGAGTACTGTTCTTCGAATTATGACTCATTTTGGGTGCACGTCGAGATTTCCGTTTTATAAGATAAATCACTAAAGGAACTACCTGGTGACTCATGAGATCGGAAGCTTATAAATATACTAATATATTATGTACATATGCAGATGATGGATGATTAAACTGGCACGTGATCAAAGTAAAGATTGTATTACGAGCGGGAAACTTTGTAAAAATGTTTAATATCACGTGTTAAGTGATTGTTTTAAAACAGAATGTTCATAATATTAGCAGGCCCTCTAGAAGTAATAGATATCTACCATCAACAAAATATTTAACGCCAAAGTCAGCGAAAGTCACCTTTATATATGTCCTTTTAGCCCAAATTGTAGGTCAATATAAAATATATAATAACTTATTCATATGTGCGATACAAACGTAAATATAAGTCGTCACAAAATTTGAGAAAGCTTAGCTAACGCGATGCGATGAAAAGCAGTTTATGAATAAAATAAGATTTTTAAATAAACTCACCATTGCTTTATCTGTGCCGCCAAACGTAGGTGCTGCACTACTTCTTGTTAGGAATATTAGGGCCGCTACTGAGGTCCACAAAATTCTTAAACTATTCTTGCTTATGAACGCCATATTTGATGATATGCTCTCTCTTGGTGAATACATTTATTTCTATTAATAATAATTTGCTATTTTTCTTATGTTATCTATATCTCATACTTATCAAAAATATATATTAACCAATACGGTTACTAATATTTTTATATGTTGCTATAAATGTCTCGTAGTCATTTATATTTCGATATGTAGCGCCTCGGAGTTTATTTATCTGTAACAAACAATTTTAAAGTTAGGAATTACACTAAAATATTTTTAGTTAACTGAAGATCTTTACTAGGTTTAATAAAATCAGTATTATTAATACATAAATAATTATCTTATTAAATACACAATTTAATTGCATCAATTATTATTTATAAAATGTAAACATCTTTTCATCATATCATATACATATTATAAATTGTCTAGAAATAGTTATATTTCTTTAAGTGTTATGTTATGTTTCTGAAGTAGTATGAAAAAAATTTGCAGTTGGTAAGATACAATTTTTTAACGCGAGCATCTAACATTGAAACAGATAACTATCAGCTAAAGTGATGCGTATAGCACAGTGACCTACATTGACAGTATATTTGTCTACACTTATCAATAGTTTCGAACTAATCTACTTTTGCTTCGCGTACAATTGAAGAGGGAAAACGTTTCACTAAAGGTTATTAAGTCCTTCCATTTATTGTATGTACAATTAAAACATTGACATATATAATAAATAACTTGAATGATAATCTTATACAAACACTTATAGCGTAAGAACTAAGAGCTCTTTTAAATCGATTCTTGGTGACAATGTTAATTTGTTTTAGTAAACTTCGATTTTAGAAACAAAATTTGTGGTGTCAGGCCATGAACAAGTGTTGTTCAATGTATAAAAAGACAGCTTGAATTCCTATGAAAAATATGCATTTCGCTTATGCTTTGATATATTATATTTTGATTAAAAGTTTTAGTATCGGACGATACAACTATATCTAATATATAAAATTCTCGTGTCACAGTTTTCGTTGCCATACTCCTCCGAAACGGCTTGACCGATTTTGATGAAATTTTTTGTGCTTATCCGGTATCTATGAGAATCGGCCAACATCTATTTTTCATCCCCCTAAATGTTAGGGGTAGTCCACCCCTAAAATTTTTTTTTAATTTTTAGATATATTTTTTTGTTTTTATTTTTTTATGATACAGCATTAAAAAATACATACAACCCCTAATTTTCACCCCTCTACGATCAACCCCTATTTTTTATTATAAATGATATACATGGCAAAACGACGTTTGCCGGATCAGCTAGTTTTATTATATTATAGTTGGCTAATTAAGTTGGTTATTTAACTGTACCAAGGAAATAAATTTCAGCAAATTCGATTAGTATTGTTACCTAGCAACAAATCACTTATTCGAAATATGTTTAAAATCCTGTAAGCCTGTGTCTATTACGGGACTAATATCGGATTCCTCACGTTGTTTGCCTAGAGTTGTGCATAGCTAGGGTTCGAATGCATGACCTTAGGGTTGACAATTACTATTACTGCTCTGTAGAGGAAGTAAGCTTTTCCCAAACTAAAAAACCAACAAAGATGACGACAAGTTTGCGCTCAGCAGAGCGTGACATGGTTTCTCCGACATTGGGATCTTACCTAACGTTTATTTGAACTTATTTACTATTGCAATAATAATCTTGGCACCGAAATTTTACTTTGTGAAATTCAATCAAATTAAATGAAATGTCTCGTTATAGTATCTAGATTGCTTTATACAAATATGTTGTTGTTTTAAGTCCCCAATGGTGTAATGGGTATATGCATTTCTGCCCTGCGATTCTGTAACTCTCTTTTCGAACTCACACAGCGGTTTCCGCATCGGCGGTCGCTCTCAAATCAGTCGTGAAGCAGTCATTTTATGATTTGGCATTCTGATAAACAATAATCGCAGGGCTGTTCCGTTAATTTTGTTTTAAGATATAGAACCTACCTAACAATGAATTAAAATCTGAAAATAAAATAATCATATATTCCAATTTCCAACCAACGCCAATATGTTTTGACCTCATGTTATGTTATATATCTACACGAAAACAGCAGCAAAACTAAAGATTTATGACTTTATTCTATTGTTGTAATACAAAATGTGGGAGTAAATGATTGACAGAGGTCACCTTAACTGAATAATCAGTCGTGCGTAAAAATCAACCGATTATTATTATGGAAAGTTGATTGGACAAATTAAACACCTATAGAGGAAAACTGATTTTTACTTAAAATTGTATTGTAAAATATAAAGTTATAATGTTACGCTGTAATTGTTAAAATTATTTTCATACATTGTGCACAGACATTAATAAACCGTTTAGAATTCTACAAGTCCACCTTGTCATTAGATTGTTAATCAAGTTCATAGTAATACACATTTTCAATGACGCAGACAGATTTCCTAAATTCCATAGACAACTAGATTCTTCAATTTTTCTTAAACGTCTTTAAGTACAAATCGAATGTTTACCCCTCCGTTGTCAGTCGAAAATAAGAACACAAAACCATTATTATATAAATTAGATTTATAGTAGATACCATTGTAAGACCGTGAAAATTAGTAAAAATCGTTGATTTAGTATAAAGATTTTACCTAAGCCCATTAATCTAAATTCCCGATCGAACTTGCGGTCCTCTGGTTGTATTATTTCTTCGTAATACTTATCTAATAGTTATAAGTAAACTCATTATTCTGATTACGTTGTCGATTGCAGTAACTAAACCCTTTGTAATCTTAGAAGGAAAATTATTTTGTGAGTCAAGATACTGTTGGGTTTTCCTCTTAATATTTTTATGGAATTTAATATATTCAATACGACTTGCTTGATTGCGTAGCCTATAAACCTGTTTACATCTACGTATTTCAAGTATAATGTGTTGGTATATGTCATCAATATTGAACAAACTCATGACGTATGTAAAAAGTTAAATACCGGACAAGGGAAATTTAAATTATGACTAATATAAAAATGCTATTAATACTATATATATTTATATAAATGTAAATTTGCTCTGTAAGTAAAATAAAGTTTGTTATTAGTGATCTATACATGAAAAATCTATTTGGATTTTCTTTAATGTCACACGCGTATTGAAAAGATACTACTTCCTACAAACATACAATTTACAAAGATATAGAATGCATATTAATGAGTATGTAGGTATGCATTGCAGATTCCCATCTTTTGACCCTGAAAGCTTTCCTTCTTCCGGAATTTTCTTGTCATACTAATCACAAAGACATCGTCTATGTCTGACATAGTGAGTCATTGTGGAACACCGGAAAGTACACAAACATACTGTGATTTATTGAGGAACCGCAAAAACACTTAAGTTTAAAATACACTTAACACACAATCTAAAGGATTTTTGAATGACACCGGAAAACGCAATTTTCTACGGAAGGCCCAATGAACTAAAAAATTAAATCACAACTTTGATTTCAAAAAAGTTATTATTACATGTTACGATCTTAATTTAAGTGCATTTTAGTTGCTTTGTATAGTAGACATTCCACTATTACCTACTTTTAAATCGGAATGAATGAAATTAAAAAATCTATTATCTTTTACGTTTAACTTTTGTCAAAATTACTTATCCCAATCGTAATATACGTTAGGAAATAAATAAGCAGGTAACACTGTAAATATTACTTTTTACAACCTATGTTAAGTTAATTATTTTTAATTTTGTCTCTATTTAATTCATTATATTCTTTGGTAGATTGTATCTGGTAAGAGATGTGACCACCATTACATCTATTTTCCGCAATTTGTGGTTATTTATGATAAAATTATTACCTGTTTATTCCTTGCTTATTCATTCCACCACAAACCATTAAATCACACATCTAATTGTATACCTATAATTTTAATTATAGAGGATTAATAATATATATGTCCATGTGACTCAGAGGTCATTTTGTTAAAAAAAAACACATACTAGTACTTTTCAAACTTCGTTAAATCAATCACATTTTTCCGGTTGCTAAGTCATTAACTAAAAACATAATAAAAACTGGCTTTTCACAAACCTAAAAAAAACACTTGGTACATACTAAGATCCATGTTATCAGAAAGATAGTATACGTCTTATCCATAAAATGTTATCTGATAAGGTCGCCATACTGATGCCAATTATAGTCAATGAAAGTGAGAAAAATATTTAAGTCCTACAAAATTCCTTTAAAATTAATTTTAGCTTAATATATGTCAAGTCTGTGTAACAATATAATAATGATCACGATCATTTGTTTATGTTCGTCGTAAATAATTCATAGAGACGATCATATTGTCATCACTTATTCAACTCAAGTGCCCAGGGGACTGACCAGTGCTACTATTATATACATGAAATACATACAAATGTGCTATATTTAAGCTAGATCCTAATCCCTAGTCAAGTTCAAGTAGGAAATCGTGAAACTAATACAAATTTTTGAGCGAAATCTGAAGAGGTTTAAAACAAAAGAGCTATTAAGTTTTTTCTCGTTTTAATTAATAAAAATTGCGGTTTCTTAGTATAATCTATTAGTAATCAAATCAATTAATGACAATTATATCTTACAATTGTCGCATAACATCTTGAATTTTTGTAAGATGGTACGTGTATTGTGGAAAATTGTTTTTATTACTATTATTATTTTAATGACAATATTTACCTGTATTTAGAACAGGAACAAAAGTTTGACGCAAAAATATCTCACCTGTATAAAATTCCGAGCTCACAAAATCCTCATAAACTCACTAATGAACACGTTCGATATGTGAAGTTCACTCACAGGTTCACTTTTCTTTGCAATTACACGAAATTTCAAAGAAAATATGTTCGTGGTGACCGGCACGAGCGATCGTAATGCCTTCAAAGGCACAACCTATCGCACGACGCGGCAAACAACGTGTGTCGCGCCGCGAGTTTCAAACGCTTTATAAAAGCCTAGCCAGGCTACGTCCGCCCGCCCCTTTGCCCAACTGAACTTAATTAAAAGCACGCATTTAAAAGAAAGTTTTAGTAACCTCTTAATACTATCTGCATTTTTTTAATACTTCAAAAATCAATGATTTCTTCAAAAGTTTTTTTTTCAAGAATATTCTTATATCAGCTACATAGAGAAGCAAACTTTGTTAAGGCATATGAGGCCTTTCTAACTCATTCAAATAATTATGGCAGAAAAAATCCTTGGAACCATTTTATCAAGCCTTGGAGCATTTTTATCTTCAACGACAGTGGTTAGAAACTTCTTTATATTTTAAGAGATATTTTTTATTAAGTTAAATTACATAATTGTTGTTTGATATAAAAAAAGTTATATTTTATATTATATACTTATATAATAATAAAACTTTATTTTATGACAGAAATATCATAATTTAATATAATAATTTTACTCTTACAACTTATTTTCTTCAAGTTATCAATTGGCTATTGAGCTAATTAATAAACAATACTAGAATAAATTGCTCTGTAATCTGAATGCTAAATGCGTCGGAGCAGAACATAGTTCTTTTACACGTGTTTTCCTTTGTTGATAGCTTTATTTTTGATTTGGTACCTTATAAAATTATACATGGTGTGAAGAGTTATGAATATTTATTTATTTCATTCACTTTTAATGCAACGATACCAACAATTGTTTTAGTTTGTCTATTCCTTCTATAAATACTAAATTGATTTTATTACACTATTTCAACTACTGACAAATTGTGTTCGATAAGATCAAAAATTAGTGACAAATTGTTTTAGTTATATGAATTACAATTTAATTAGAGTGGTTACATATAAAACCGTCCCATCGAGTATATTATGGCTTTAAATAATATAAAATTAGATATAGTGGATCTATTAAGAGGGAGAAAGACTTATAGAGACCCTAAGTTTTTCCAAATCGCACTTAGGATGCAGTTGCTGCTTTTACAAACAATCAAAATCTTATTTATTCTTCACAGGGCAATTATGTCTGCGCACGATCCTGCAAACATTTGGCCACTACAACATGAGTAGGTGTATATTAAAACGCCCTTTATTCGTTAATTTTATTTCAATATATATAAACATACCAATGACGTTACAATCTTTTAAATCTGGGCATCGGATTTCTATATTCTATGTATCTGTTGTTGGTATTTTTTTTTTTTTTTTCTAATAGGCAAGTAGGTGATAATTAATTCAAATATATAGGAAAAGTATAAACATTGCTTGCTAACACTTAACGCATGAGAGGCCAATAAAGAAGACGATGACATTAAGCTGGTCAAGCAAACCCTTATCAAGGATAGAAAGTAAAAGAAGAAAAAAAAGGAGGAGGCTTTTGTCGTTATACACAAATTTCTGTTTGAAAGGCTAGATTGTAAACTTTATAACTATTAAACATTGGTTATCTTGTATAAAGATTGGTCATGATTATTGACTTTTCACACCTACCACCAAGCCTTTGTGTAATGTGACATGTGTAATGTTTTAAATAGAGTGTACGTATATTAAAGAATTAAAATATAATGTTATTTAGGTACTCAATTATCTAAGCCTATATCTTTATATATATAATTCTTCTGTGAGTGTGTACGAGTATGTCACTGAACTTCTCTCAAACGACTGGACCGATTTTGATGAAATTTTTTGTGTGTGTTCAAGGGGATCTGGGAATGGTTTAGATTCATAAATTAACCCGGCAGATGGCGCTGCAGTCGGTATTTTGATACTTTGTTTAGTATCCTATTCGCTTGAAACATCATGCAGGACAACGTTTGTTACAAAGTTTGTTACCTCAATCAAGATTTTTAGCTGACCCTGTGTGTAAAATTCTAAAAAAACCCTTATACACTATTAGATTTAAACGCTTCTAAAAAGCAACCCATGCAATCATCTCTACTGTTTATCTTAAGAAGCTTTACCTTAATCTATACCAAAATAAAAAATAAATCATTCACCAGTTTCAGCGCCATGTTGTTACAAATAATTAGTGTGCGTAAAATGGTTAAAGTTACTTAGTAACTAAATGTAACTATCCAGTTAATTACTTAACAGTCAGTAGATTAATTCTAATGTAAAATAACTTCCTCAAGTAACATTTTAACAAAGGCATATAACCTTCGTAGGTCCTTACTGATATTCATGACTATTGTCTACGCTGACTAAGCAGGGTGGCTTGAAGCTTCCCTGAACTGATGGAGGCATGACCTAAGTAGGGTCAAGGACGCTTTTGTTGTACTGCAAACACAGGTGATTCAAATGTATATTACGTGAATTATATCGGCTTTCTAGATTATGAGGTCATTTTGATTATTACTTAAATACAAGTATAAATCTTTTATTCACATTTACGGTTATACGTAGAACGGGAATCACGGAAAATTGCCAATGATAAACCTAACTAAATAACATGGCAACGTTGCCAGGCCTAAAAATGTAGCCCATAGGAGTGTGAAACGCTCTATAATTCAGAAAACTTAGCGCTAATTAGATGATTATAATAAATATCACATTATTGCTCTTTACGTGTATTAACAATGATAAATAGATAAGGATTTTATTGCTATAAAATCTAAATTCTGTAGAAGTATTATTCCATTAAAGTTGTTGAATACGTTATTTGAAAATTTAATTACAATTGAAGTAAGTAAATAAAATAGTACTATATTATGACAAGGTGTATTTTATAAGTTGCTAATTATATTATTTACACTCTTACTTACCTAGATATTAATAATAATTTAAATTTATATAATTATATAACTAAAATAAATGAAAAGTTTGGTCCCTGTGACAGTGTTTCATTAACACCAAGAAGAGCGCACCTTATCTGGAGTTACTATCCAGGCCAGGCCCAGACCAGGTCCCAACATAAATCTTAGGGACAAAATCAAAGTTAGAAAGACTCTTGTAATATTTTCCACCTGCTCTGTGGCTGCGCCAGCATTTGCCCTTCTCCGAAGAAGGTGAGACGGATGTCACATTGTGTCCACACAATTACATCTATTCAAATGCATAAATTTTTAAGATTATAAATACTTAGTTGTAGCAATTCCCGCGTCCATCGTTTCTTTGTCGCGATAAAGTCGTCGAAACAAACTTGACAGATTTAGAGTCTGTGTGGATAGAGAACCTTCGTTAGATTTTAGGTTGCTGCTGTAAAAATTACTTTTTTTTTATATTAACCACACCATTATGTCGTTATAGTTAGACAGTAATCTTGGTACTTAATATGATAAAAATTAAAGAATATATTTCTACCTTTTATCTGTATATGCAAAAAATAATTATTATAATTGCCACACCGGTTCTCTTTCCGCACAGATTATTTATATCTTCATATTTCTTACACAACATAAGACAGTAATATCTCATATTTTAAAAAGATTGTTTAAACAAGTATCGTTATGTTATCGCGTATCATAAATCAAATGGAACGTTTTGCTTACATTAGGAGGGCCTTAGACCTTGACTTAAAAAGCCGGCTAGACCTTAGTTTTCTTCACGTAACCGACTTTTTGCAAGGACATTAGAATCAGTTCCTTGAAAGTAATAGTTTATGTACACGTGTACTTTATAAAATTGGCCTTTTTCTATTTATCCACACATTAGTACTTTTTTAAATTATGTTTATAATCGCGGGTCTTGTTACAGGTCTTTGTGCCGTTTCGAGAACTTATACGGTAAGAGGCTACATACAACTAAAACTGTTTAAGAATTACATAAAACCTTTTTGAAGATTCAATTTGTATTTACTTTTATTTTGTTGTATTATTGCAGTACTAAAATACGTATTAAATTCATGGCCCTCATTGTCCGTTTAAAGTAATCTCTTTGTGGCCTTTGAAACTTTGTAAGTTTCTCAAAAAAATAGCTTCTTAAATAATAGTCCGTAGTCAGACATTGTAACATTATGATTTTAGGTATGTTATACAAATGTTTCCGTTATTTTTACGATATACATACTAATATGATAAGAAAGTAATGCTTTACATTGTTGTATGAAATTAAAAACTCTTTTTTTAAGAAGGCTTTGTTCAATAAATTTGCCAAGCACGCATCGTCAAAATATAAATTTATGTACATATCTCGGTCGTAGGTTGGCTTTAAACTTAACATGTTTAGCTTATTATTAATAGTTAATATTTCATCATTGTATTCAAGACATGAGGCTACCTACTCTAAAACCGTAGATTTTAGCCTCTACGTATTGACGCTTAATTGTGTACATCCTATATACGTAAAGTTTGTCTCAAAACCTAGGTCCAAAGGTCAAAGGTGCATTTCCTATTAGCAATCAGTTTTGCGGTTACGGGTGAATGACTGTTTGACAAGTTCAGTGTGAACATATGTACAACAATACAATCTGTGTCATTCAATTGTCTACACTTTAAAATATTCATTGATATAATCTGTTCTTTAAAATTCGTCGCTGGTTTCTATTCTATGTACATGATTCGTTCGAAATTTAAATTTTAATATTTTTAATGTCGAATTCACCTAAACCAGCCAGCGAATTTTGTGGGCCTTGATTTAGCACTAGAACCAGAGTCCGCAGATTTCAGTACCTTGAAGTTTACACAACCCTTTCATCCGTCAATCCATATTTTCTAATATCTAATTTAGCAAGTAAGACATGCTCTTCAAATAGTAATAGAGAAAGTTTGAAAGATAAAGCCTCAATCACTCAACGACGAATATGCTCTCCAAGGGACAGCTTAACTTAAGTGTACATTTTTTGACGTAACAACGTCTTATAATTCGATGGAGCCGGCTGCACGCACAAAAAAAAAACATGACGCATTCGGCGTTACCTCGCTCTGAGGCGTTCCATTTAAGGCTTGTAGTGCAAGCGAGAGCGCGGTACGAGCGACAAAGAGGCGCAATCGGCCTCCACGTTCGGCAGCGTTCGTTCGTTAAAAAATTGACATAATTGTATTTATGTGTACAAATTAATGTAACTTGATCAATTCACTTGTGATTTCCATTTACCTCCTTCTCTATAACCATACAAAATATCTATCAAACACATAAAAGTAAAATTTTCTTTTGAAAAATGCAACCATTCCATCAGTATTTTCTTATGACGTTCTTGACGTTCAACTATCGTTAGTAAACCGACTTTACAGACAACCGATTTTTTTTTATTCTCATACTCCGTATATAAATGTTTTGTTTGTTTGAGTACTAGACATTGTCTAGTTTGTATTTCTTTACAATATGTTCAAGTTATTAATCATCTAGATAGTTGTCGACGGCATCTTAAGTCTAAATCTAGGTTAGGATTAACGAGGTTGTGACGCCCACAATAATGAACCGTTACTTTCGTGTATTTCATAAGTGTGAAGCATATATACTTAACGTAATATGGCTTTTTGTCCTCGTACGAGCGGGTGTTATATGCGCAGATAGACAGCAAGTCCATTGGTGCAGCTGGAGTTTGAACCTACGACCTGAGAGATGATAGTCGCACGTGGAAGCCACTTTTTTTTTTCTTGGGGAAATGCGTTACGCATACCCTCCCGCGGCACGGTTGACCTTGGTAGGGAAGGACTTATGTGGGACTCGCTTTTGTCCATACCCACTGAAACCCCACGGCGCCACCAGCAATCACCCGGGGCAGGACACGGTAACAGCGTAGCCTTGTCCGCATCCAGCCACGACGTTGAATCCACTAGGCCAAAACTGCTCAAATAAAATTACAAGGACACAATGTTATTTAGTAATATGCATACATTTATTAAATGATCTTATTGAATAAACTTTAAACAAACTTAAAAAATATGTGTTATATTCGATATATGTAGGCATTCCGGCACGACATAAGGTATTTAAACTTTTGTGATTCCGTATTTTACAGAACATTTTAAGTTTTGTGATGTCATGATAATTTTTAAGATATTTTAAACCTACAAAAGTAACTACATATGTATAATTTTGACCTTTAGACAAAGTAAAAGAAACATATTCTTTAAAAGAAAACGTAGATATATTTTTTTTATATAAAGATGATAGTGTATATCAAATAAGACTGGATTGCTTGTCTTTGAACATCTAAACACATCTAAAGTTGAAATTTGAAATAAAAATTTATGCTGCTTACCTTCTCCCGCCAATCAAAAGCTATTCTGTAATCTATGAAATTTCGCTTCTAATTCCATGGGCACACATCGCGCATTTAATTTAAAATCGGACGTGTTAGACAAGTTAATCCAAATAAAGAGAAAAATAACAAGCTATAGAAAACATTTATTCACCAACTTGATTTCCTTAAACCCAAAGGAAACTTACCAAGTGAGTAAGTTCTTCGTAAGATCATTATCTGAAAGACTTTGTACCGACAGCTTTAATATAGATTAATCGACATAGTATACGTATATTAGATTCAAGGAAGCGATTGACGTTTGTATTTTCCGATTCCACTCATCATTTTATAAGGAAACCAACGAAATTGTCCCATCAATAGCCACTTCTATGAATAACCAAACAATTTCGGTCATTGTATTAATGAACGACCATTGTTGTAATAATTATAAAATAAAAGTTTAGGTTCTAATTAAATAAACGTAACAACCATTTTCATATTTTTAACAAATGTTGATCTTAATTTTATTATATTTTTATAAACATCTGCATTTAAAATAGAAAAAATATGTTTCTATTGAAAATTCAAGTGGCCACAGCTAGGTATGTTGACGAAAATACGTAAAAACACAATATTGAAACCGGGATATGAATCGCGGAGTTACGGAGTAAGTGCAGGGTGCAATTCTGGTGCATCTACGCGCGTTGACAAATTGACCGACGTCACGGCCTCACGAAAACTTATAGGAATTAGGTACAAAGTATTCATAAGGAAAAACAAATTTAGTACAGTTTAAATCAGTACAAAATATGACCTCGAAACGTTCACAATAGTATTTGCATCGTTGTTTTTCAGCATCAAACAAAGGAAGTTACGCTTATATGTAACTGTAAATTTTGTAACAGTTTTGTTACATAAAGAAAACTATGTCCGCCACGTGGTGACTCATACTCCCGTTATGAAAATTAATACGTTATTTCCTTTACCTTTTCTTAAGGCGAAGCGCACTGAAAAAACATGACCCTCTGATCGTAAAATCTTAATATCCTGCTAATTATATTCACGCTGTGATGGATGCAGACTGATTTTAATAATGGCAATATATTCTAACAATTCTAATTTAAAATTCCACTGTTCCTCCCTTCCTATAACTGGTATCGGTTATAATAATAATAATTTATTTCAAGTTTGTTTCTCAAAAATAGTCAGGCTTATCTGTCGCTGAACTGGGTGTGAACCTGTATTTCAGCATACAGCGCCTAACCCCTTAAATATAACAGACAAAAAATCAAACATCAAGTACATAGCTCATTAAAAAAACTATCTATCTATTTATCAAGTAGTTATATTATGGTGTGGAGTGTTTAAAGTGTTCTCCCTATGAGTGCAGACGGTGCATGTGTGTGTCTTAAATACTATTTTACAAAAATAACATAATATTCTGTTTGACAACCAAGTAACCAAGTATAAAAACTTATTTGTTTAATCAATTTCAATTTTGGAACAGTAACACATAGTGAACAGGAAGAGATGAACAGGAGAATGAAAACTATCGGTTAACCAATATTTATTAAAATTGTCTATGTGTATAAAACAACTAAATGACGCAGGTAGTGACTCATGTTCTCGGTAACCAATTCGCTCCAATTTGGTTACATGGATTATGTGCATTGAGTCTGTTCTCTGTAGGTTAATGGATTTGCAGAAACATTTTATCTATGTCTATTTGTTTCATACACGTTTTATTACAAATAAAAAATTAGTGGATCAATCTTAAAAGCATTGCAGAATTTAAGTTGTTATCGGGTTGCTTACAAAACCATATAATGCATAAAGTGCAGTAGTATTACTTCCAAAGCCTACAATAACTAGTGAAAAGTTTGTCTCGCGTCCTAAAATTTTTCCTGATGTACTTTCTTCTATTGCTTCGCTATACTAAAATATTTGAAGTGATATGTCGTCCTGGTGATATTGATTAACTTTTGTGATTATGAATAAGGTGCTACATATTTTTATTTTCAACTGTACTAGTGCATAAGGCAACTTATTGTCAAATACTCAGATTACGACATAGAAAAGTTTTAAACATTTATCAAGCAATACAATATTTACAGATGTACACACGTTAGTTAGGAATTATTCACTTTTTCATACAAATTTGTATGACAATGGTACTGTAGTAAAAATAACACTATTGAGGGAAATATGTGTAGATAATTGACCATAGGAAGGTACACACAGCAATATACCGACGTTATACCTGCTTAAGGCTCTGGCCTTAAAAACACAGTTCAGACGGTGTTTTTAACCCTACACTTGTAATGGACTTCTTAAGTACGAAAACATAAGCTCTAAGCAGATCTAACCTACATCTGTTACAAGAGAAACATTATGACGCGAATAAAACCTCAAATGATTTATGAGAAATAAATTTAGGTGTCATGATTCAGACACCGCCAATTGTTCCCGTTAGATAAACTCGTTAATTAAATGTATCATACATGGGGTTAGGCATATAATACGTACGTAATGTACGGTCATATCCGTACATATTTATTAATAAATATTCAAGTTTAAATATCAGTCACCACTTGTACTGTTTCCTTAAAAACTCGTGTGTCAGTCCCAATTGGAATTAAGGCACATTCTCAACTTATTTTACCGTCCGTTTTCTTTAGAATCAAGATCGGTATCGGTAAATCACGCAACAGTTTCGCCGGGAATCAGACCGGGTAAGCAAGTGTCCAAGTAATTCGCGTAGGCCGCTTCTGACTCATGGAAAATTTGTTTTAAACCAGCTTAAAGAAGTTGTATGTTCGACCCAGAATCGAAATGTTATTCAACTTGGATGATAAATATTTATAATACATATGCGTGATAAAGTTAATTATAAAAAAAATACTTGTTGTTTATTGCCATACTAAATAGAAGAAGAGAAGTAAAGATGCTAGCGTCGTAAGGTGGTTAACCAATCATAAATACTATGTATTTACATAATATATGTAAAATGAAATGGCTAGAGTTATGTATCTAGGTCTTCTTTTTCTTTTTGTGAAAAATTCGATCAAGGGGATTTGATTGTATGTTATGCCGGCGCGGCTTTGAGTCACTCCATGCTCTTGGTTCCCCGAGACGGATAACCAATTCCTATTAAAACCACTCGGGCTTCCCCCAACCAATAAAGCCTTAGAGTCTCTGAGTTGTCATTTAATCAGGCCTGCATTTCACTTTACGGTAGATGAAGACGCGTTCGAAGAAGATTTTCACATTTTTGTTTCCACAACAGATATCTACTCTTGAACTTGAAAATCTGAATAATATATACAAACACTATCATATGCAACCTTCATACAAATGATAGGTAAATGAGGCTTTATAATAGCCGCATTGATAGAACCATCAATTCTATCGCTGGACAAAAGCCAGGGGTATGCTAGGCAAGTGTCCAACACTTCCTAGAACACTTAATTATCTTCTATTTTTACATTGCCTTCTTAATTGGTCATGCTATAGGCATTTTATGCAGAGGTCCTAAGGCATCCTATAAAATTTAAACTGGTTTTATAGTGCATCCTTTTAAACTATTAAGAGCATATTTGGTAATACGTAATGTGTCATATATCTACTTATTCAATGAATAAGTAGAAATATTTGAAGGGAAATTATGCCTCTCCTTTTCTTCCTTTTTCTACCCTTTTCGACAGATGATGTTACATGTTATACATAATCTAATGAAGTGTTTGTATTTATGAATTGCTTAGAACTGTGTGGATATAGGACTAAAACAGTCTAGACAAAGGTTTTTATAGCATATGCCAATTTAGTTCAAATATTGCCATGTACAAAAATAATTATAACAAAATTTTTAAATAGGACCTACCCGGACCGTGAAAGAAAACATCGTAAGGAAACTGACTCGTCTAAGACCAACACATCGATAAATAGGAACATAAGGCTAATCACACGCCTAAATAAAAACTATAAACAGATGAAGAGATGTTCTGATGCTCCATTGGGGTTTTCAGATATACACGACTAAAAACTGACCTCCTTTTTTACGAAAAACAAAAGAAGTCTTAAAAAAGTGTGAATTTTCAATCAACTGTATTGAATATACAAACAAGGGACACATTAAAGTTTCTTTTATGTCTCTTTGTTATATTTATCCTCAAATATACAAAATCTATTTACGCTATGGTGTTTTCCGGACCAATTTAAATACGATCAGCATATCAATGTTTTATAAAGATTATTTAAAATCAACAGGGCGTTTCTGAGGAAGTGATTATGTATGCGTAGTATGAGTTGCCGGCGAGCAAAACATACGTATCACGTTTGCGAAAATGAGTTTTAACACGTTTTTGGATTTAAATAGCAAATTAATGATTTTGTATCGTGCAGTTTTTTTAGTACGTTGTAGTAATTGTAGTAGCTTCTTAGTGTCTTGTGCTGTTGGTGACTGTAAACTGTATACAGTGTATTCACCTCAGCCTAGAAGATTTCAGAATGCCGAGTATGTTTCAATGTGCCGAGCGTAATAAGTAAGTCAAATGTAAAAAAAAATGTGTCAGACATTATCTTTTAAAAAGTAAAATATATTTAAATATATCCATACGGTATGTTTAAAGATATTTAAAAAATATCACCCATTACGATTTTACGAATTTTTGGCTATGATTTAAGGGTCAGGCCGTTTTCATACAAGGCTTAGAAGCTTTTAAGTTTCAGACAAACAGAACTAGAACAAGACAACAGCTTGTTCTAGTTTTATGTAGAAATCGCATGTTATTTATAAGAACACTAAACCTTCGCGTAATGTTCGTTTTCTGATGTAAACTCGTACTAGGCGCTACGCGTGCGCAGATCTCGGATGTCGCTAATTCCGTGCGCTTGTGTTGAATCACTAATCTTTAGTAGAACATTAATATTCCTGTAGCTTGTTCACTCAGTCGCTAAAAATATAACAAGGGCAAATCACATGGCCATACTTGGATCACATAAAATAACTACCAAATCTCTGTTCCTGTTTCGATAAAGATTTTATTATCTGTGGGTCATTGCATTTTAACATAGATGTGTGTGCTCAAAAGAGAAACATTTCTCGAACCCGCATTGAATAAACTACTATTCATAAATATTTGCATAAGTAATACCTTAGAAAAAAATCGTACAAATATTTCACAAACGTAACCAAATATTTATTTTGACAAGATTTTATTCTTTTTCTAAAACTTAATGTATATAAATTACGTGTCACGTTGTTTGTCCGCTATGGACTCTTAAACTACCGAACCGATATTAATCAAATTTGCACACCGTGTGTAGTTTGATCCAACTTAAAAGAACGGATAGCTTACATCTCAATTTATACCCGCAATATTATTTTATTGCAAAATATTTGTTTATTATATTTTGATAGTCACAATTCCAACAGATGGCGCGGCGCTGTGTTGAAAGTATCAACGTTTCACATAAGCTACAATTTAATAGCATAACCACCAAAAAGCATGGTGGTCCCCATGACTGGTGTTCTCCTACCGTTTTCCTTGAATAGTTTGCTACTATGTAATATAACAAAAACCTTAGCCACAGCAACGCTTGGCCGGTCTGCTAGTCTAATATATGTCGGACTAATATTCTAATATCAAATAAGCTTCTAGTATTAACGGTTTTGAACAGGTTTGACTTTGATGTTGTTAATTAAGCCCTGTCTCACATAATGACAATGCAGCTGACAGTAACTCCATTGCTCCGAAATATATAAAACGTATATTATCTGTGTACACTATCATAAAATAATTAATTGCCCATTTTAGTGAACATCTCAATCATATGATGGATAAAAGAAGTAACACGGCTTAAGTGACGCACAAATTATTACAGCCTAAACTTAGGCATTTTAATTACACAACATTTGTAGAATTGTATAATGTAAGGTATTTCGGTCAATTAAAAAAACAATTTAAATAACATACTTTTATTTATTGCCATAGTCTTCAGTAACAAATGTAAAAACTTCTAATGACTGATAGTTTGACCACCTATTCTACTTTAATTATTAACACTATTCGCAGTAATCTTAACGGCATTGCTTTCTAAAAACTATACGTAGTAAAACTCGCTAGTGAAGGTAGAGTTGGATTTTATATATAATATTATCAATTGTTTATAAATACAATTAATTCCCAAGCGATAATATCAATTATATAATAATAATAAGCCTTAGCGACCACTTGCTTCATATTATATTTCTTCTGTTTTATTCAGAATCTGAGTATTCATTTTTAATACACACAACGCGATGTAGTTGATTCTTTAAAAAGCTTTCAATCAAAAATACGCACAATTGAATTGTTATATGTATGAACGTTACATTTGGAGCATGTCATCGTATAGGATAGTTTGTTGGACAAAATCTATCAAATAGTATAATCTTAGTTATTCTTCTTAATGATGCATTCTTTATTTTATCTATTCCTTTCATCTCAATAGTGCAATGGTAAAGGGACAATAAAGGCAAAAGGAAATTACGAGGTGGATAGACCAGATTAATGAAACAGCAGGTGGTACATGGCAGAGTGGCAATGTGCAAACAGAAATGGTGGGATTTGAAGGAGGCCTTTGCCAAAAAAGGGCACACAGATATCTAGAAATGAATGAGATGAAAGAAATATAAATGTAAAAATATCTGAAATATATGGCTTTTATTATTTAGTTTAAAATGCTCATAAACGTGCAGTTTTTATGTACCTTTTGTGGGGTAATTGTAAAACCAAGTACTTAATGATGCGGCAAAACATGAAGTGATTTCATTAAATTGACAGCTAAAATTGTCGTTGAAACGATAGTCGGCTGGTGAGATCATTTATTAGTTTTCTCTCTACCTCTATTTTCGCTCTACCATAAAATATCGTACATGGAAGACGTAGGATGCAAAATATAGACCATAGCAAAATTTTCTATAATGAATAAAGCATTCTTATAATGTCTTATAAATAGTATTAAGTATAGAAATGTACTTATTTTCGTAAATAGGACCGACCTTAATGATACCTAACAATGCCTTATTCAGTTCATTAGCTTATCTACTCATTTTATTTTTTATTAATAAATTAACATGAACCGTTTTATATATTTTATTGTTAAATACACTAGTATATATGTGTATTAAACTTCTTTTTTTTTATGCCTAACTTTCCTTGCTATCCAAGCAATGCAAGTCAGACTTATTTTTATGGAATCGCTTTGGCAGTACAGCTCGGGCTGTTTTGGGGAGTGTAGATCCCACCATACTTATCTTTTACTAAATTATTGTATAGTTTAGTTGTACCGCAGAACATTCTTTATACATGTCCTGTCTATTGTCTATTCTACTCACGCCCGATGTAGATAGATATAGGATCGAAAAAATCGGTAATAACAAATGAATAACGCTAATCTAATTCATTGTCGAGATTAATTTTCTAATCGTTTCTGCAATACAATACTTGCAAGTCATATTTGATTTATTCACCAAACATTTGGGAAATTCTCCAGCATCTAATTTACATTTTGTCTATCCGATGTTTTTCGACGCTTCATTTTAATTCCTAAACATCACATGTCATCTTCCTAACCCCCAGTATATCAATGAAGCCTCTTTGGAAGACGTCCACGTCCGAATTATCACGTATCCTATCCGCCAATGCCTTTTCCTGGGCTAGGGGGTGCCACGCACCAAGTGTACATCCAGGGTCGTCACCTGTCAAGTAATAGTGGCAACGTTTAGTCGCACGTACGGATGGTACGTACTCGAAGACGCGTACGCGGTGACATCGATGTAGGGCGAACCAAATGCCTGGAAATTGAAAAGACTAAGATAAAATTCATATTTATTTTCATGTAACCCAATAACGTGGCTGTCTTGGGTTTAATTCACGGATTAAATAATACGGAGTTAAATATTGGTACCCGATTATCTAATAAATATTTCCGCCGAAAGCCTTTGCAAATAATAAACTAATTAATTATTTTCACAAATATTTTCGTTTCGTGTAATTAAATTGGCTAATTTATTAAATACTGCTTTAAAATAATACACATAAGCACTTCAATCAAATTAGTATTTGACGTAGTGGATCACGTTAAAATGATGCTCGCATAAAAGACTTTATAAGAATAATTAGAAACCTTGAATTATTTTATAACATTCCTAGAGATTTTTAAGCAATGTTAATTTACATATCCTATTATTATTATTATTATTTACTTAACACACTGGCAGCTTTTAATAAGCTGATGCGCGTGTATTATGTAATATGTATCCTACTATATTATCCTATCCTAGTGTATCCTATGTAATATGATTATATACCATGTAATATTTTATATACCCACAAAATAAATAAATGACCAATTCGCAATTGTTTCTGCAGAGTTTTCTTATTATAAGATCTAAAGTGTATGCTTTACCTATGAAACCTGAAGAGGGAGGATTCTTTCTTAATCTATAAGGCGACAGATGTTGTAATAAATTCCATAGACGCCATAGCACCGTAGGATTTAGCAAATGAACGTCAGAATCTGGTCGAATCTCGAGTAACCTGGAAAGTAGTAGTAGCATATTTGTCTATGGTATCCCTTCTTTAAGGAGGTGCTGTATTTTATTTATTTATTTAAATAATGAAAAATACACGCTAACCAACAAAAAATTACTTTATTTGTTTATTTACTTTACATTCAATTGAAAACCAAAGGTTTCAATTAAATCTTTAAAAGTTACTTGGATAATATTGATTAGTTTTATAATGTAAGTGTTTAATCCACTACCAAATAAGCATGACAGCATTCCCAAGGTAGAATTAAAACTTATATCTCACACTACATACACACACACACTCATGTTAAACACTCACGTGTAAAATATGAACATTAGGAATGCAATAAAGGTTTGAGTTTAAGTTTAAATAATTATACCTAGATAGTCTTTTCGGTGATGCGGAAATGGGTGAAATTAAATAATACAGTATTGTTACAAGATATAGACAATAGTCTAAAATATACTCACTTTTTGTAAACAGAAAACAGAGGAAAATCAGGGTGATTATACCAGTCTTCAAGGGTTGAGGAGTAGTTAGCGGGATCCCATATTAATATTGATACATTTTTATATAAAGGGTCTTCAAGGAACTTATATTGTGGCTTAGAGACAACCTGAAAAATAAAAACGATTACAATGATTTATTTATAGAAGTGATCAAATTCTACATTTATCCACAACTATTGTTTTGCTTGGCACCGATCTTAGGACATCTAATTTATATTACTTTTTACGTTAATAGGTTACGCAGGTTTATTGATTGTCTCTTAACTTAATTTGCAATAAATTATGAATAATTGTAGAGTCTGGCTAATGAAAAAACATAATGAAAAAGCGCGGCAAATTAAAAAAAAAATAGTATTGTATCCCTTAAAGTTTGATATATTTTGTGGATTAAATTTACTTGATTCTATTTTATTATTTTTTACATTGATAGTAACTATATTTTTATGAAATTAAATACGATACGTATTTAGTCTTTTACTATTGATACTTAAAATGACTAGCATTGAATGGAAAACTAAAACTATATTTATTATAAAACACAACTTTATTCGGAATAATCAAATCCTGCGAAAGAAACTAAATATTCTATCAAATAAAACAAAGTTTAGGCTATTATACCTGTTAACTATTCGGAAAAAATATATAATAGAAATAAAAATGAGTAATTGCATGAAGTATCAAGACAATAAATCATACTAACCTAAGAAATTCAATAACAATCTGTGTTGCCATCCGACAGTTTTCAAATAATTCAATTATCTTCTTTCATTAGCCAGACTCTATAAGCTAGAATGTGTTACCAGATACTATTGGTTCAAGTAATTAAAATTAACTTAAAGGGGGCCCTAAAATTGTATATGTGACTATGGACTATCAAATAGTCGTTAAATAGTAGGTAGATCTTAGCAAATCGAATAAACCACAGGAATTAACAGTTTTGGACTAATTTGACTTTGATGTTGTTAATTTATGAGCTCTGTGACGTAATGACATTGGCAGCTGATACTGGAACCATAACTCCGAAATATATAATTTTACTTTCTTTATGGTGTTAAAATAAACCTGAGAATTGAGGATACGGAAGGTCGTCTTGGAACCGACGTCATCAGTATAGTTTTCGGTTGGAGCGTTATTAAATCTAAGCACCATCTCATGAGAATCTGGAAATAAATGTTTAATTTTACAATTCTATTTGAAATTTTAAATCAATTCTCTTATAAATAATTCGATAGATCTAAGAGAATTTATTTAAAATTAAGTTTTTTTTTATACTTTGTGGTGCGTGTTTATACTTATGTTCTCTCAGTTTTTTGGTAGGTTAATCTAAGTGTGCCAATCATAAGGCATCCGGGGGTTATACATAACGTCCGTTTTTCTGAGCTACAGAAGTTTGTATGTAATGATTTTTTAATGAAAAAACTCTTTTACCAAATTAATACGTTTGACATTATTATTTCGCACGCAAAGTTTACTTTTTACGATACTCAAGTATATAGGCATTATTATTTGTACTTATAGTCTAAAAGTTAGTATATCTAAGTTGACAAAAGGTAGATAATTTAATAATTATTTAACTCTAACAAAATATATTTAAAGTAACGACGAGATGTTAGTAGATGTTAAATATAGTTTTACTGATATAATAAAACGCACGTTAAAAGACAGGAAAGCGGAACAATGGAAGTAAACAACACGATTAGAAATAAAAGACTTAATAATTACGTGTACTTATTATCAATTATTGAGCAAAACGTTCACTTTTTTCTTAGGAATATTTCCTTGACCTTTAATAAAGAGTAATTAAGAAAATTGCAGGAGTCCCTCTCGTGTGAGAAAAGTTCAATAAATTCATAAGATAATTAAACATCTTTGTACCACTGAAAAATACTGGTATATACCATGAAAATATGTAGAACTTAAGCTAAAAAATTCTGGTGATTATGAATCTGTGGCGTTAGAATGTATGGTATTATATGGACTTCAGATATCAGTTCATATGATCTTTAATTATGCCTATAGTCTCAGTATAATACTGTGAATATGTTAAATCGCTTAATGAAATCTTCATATGTCGCCTCAGATTATTACCGAAAATTAAAATATGAAATATTTAAAAAAAATAGTGGCTCCACGACGCTTGGTCTTAGTCAGATTTCTATTTTAGTTTCTTGCCGATAATAGGTGTGATAATTGATAATAATTTCTATTTCTATTTAAGATTAGAGATATCCATCATAATTTAAACAATTATTTGTTGCAACACGTGCAGGACGACAGTTTAAATTGACACAAATAGAACTAAACTGCTATAATGTTTGTGATACATTATTAATGGTTTTAATTGACTGAGGCAATTCTATTGTTTGCAGAAATCGTCACCATTTGACATTTATTATACATCATACAATTAGCCCATTCATTTGCCGAGAGCACATTTTTAAATCTTCCGTTTTATTTCCACAATCTAAAGGAATTTTTACCTTGCGACTAATCAGCAGTTAGTTCGAATAAGTAATAACAGGAATTCTATGCACGTGCATTTTTAAAAATACATTTAGGTTGTTTTGGCGTAAACCACTTTCCTTTAGTTTAATCAACAAGTACGTGAATTTGCAGTTGCTTGAAATATTTGTATATTCGACGTCACTTTTTTTTTTTTTTTTTTTCACAAACAACAAGACAATTCAGACAATTCACACCAATTGACCTAGTCCCATGCTAAGCTGGTGAAGCTTGTGTTATGGGTACTAGGCAACGGATATACATACATATTATAGATAGATATAAATACATATTTAAACACCCAAGACCTAAGAACAACACCAAATGCTCATCACATCGATGTTCGCCTCAGCCGGGGATCGAACCCGGCACCCATGGATTCGCAGTCAGGGGTACTAACCACTAGACCAATGAGTCGTCAAACATATTTATAAATATACGTCACATATATTTAACATTTGCTTTTCCCTGTTTGAAGCGCACTTGAAAAAAACATAAAACCTTTGTTTTCGTAGAACATAAAATAAAGTGATCATTTTCATTGTCAGTTTTACCTCTAGGTTACGAAAAGCTTTCGAGGAAGGACAAAGACACGCGTGCGGTTAGGTGACTAATACGACACTTAAATTATTTGTGGAATTAGTCATCCCACCTACGCTTACGCTTTCGCTCAAGGTTATATTTGTTAAGGATCGATCTAATCATGATTTGTACTAGCTTTTACAAAAACAAAATAATATGATGGTGGACTATGTTTTCGGCAAATATCACACTTGTCTCGTATTAAGTCAAAAATCAATCTTTGAAAATGAAAGCGAAGCGAGGTGTATAAGGTATATAATGGAACCAAAGAACAGAAATAGGCATACAGGAATATCTAGGCTTGCCATCGGAATGAAAAAGGTGGACAATAGGCCACTTTTCCTGAGACATCTGAGTTTGAGTTTGATGTATTCAATATAGGTTACTCAAACGCCTCCGATTATACACAATTTATATCCACTTGATAGGTTTATAATATCCGAACCGGAGTAGACGCTTTTAGGGAGCGTTCAAGTATTACGTAACCAATTTTGGGAGGGGGGGGGGGGCTCATTTTGTAAAACGTTACGATGCGGGGCGGGGATTGAATTACACGTTATTGTTAATATTATTTTCGACTTACACCACATAATAGTAACTGAAGAGTCACTAGGTGGTCACGAAACGTTTTACCATACTTGGGTACAGTACTGTACTTGGGTACTGAAAAACGTTACGGCGAGTTACATGGGGGAGCGGGGGTCAATAATCTCCAAAAATTGCGTTACGTAATACTTGAACGCTTCCTTAATCAAAATCGGTGCGTTATTATTGTGCTTTTAAAATGTTCTATATTATTATTGTATTCGTCTAACTTAAACACTAACTATAAAGTCATCGCCATAGCTTTGATGTGATTTTTATATGCAATAATTATACATAAATACTGGCGCCAACCACGACTCGGCGCCATAACATTAGCTTCGAACTTCCATATCAGCATTCAAGATAGCCGTGCATTTCTGAACTTAGATCTCGATAATAATGCATAAATCAAACCATCTTTGCATAACTATTAACTACATACTTTACTTGACTTTAGTTGTCTTCTTTATCTTAGGGCATAATATTGTTTTATTACGAAGGCTTTGATGTCTGTGAATATATTTGTAATCCCCGTTTTGTGTAATACCATTGATTATTCGTAGGTATTATATATTGTAGGTAAAGAATTCGGCTCGTATCATCTTACCTAGTTAGGAAGCCATTTTAATAAATAGCATCGTAGGTACATATTGTATAAGTTGCATCGGTATTAATATCCTTTAATCAAGTTACAAAGTTGTTACTTATACTAAAATATTTCTTTATTCGGTGTGCCGTTTATCATAGGTCTTTTACAATTTTACTAGATGGTCTATAGGTTATAATTATATTTAATACATAATTTAGTATTAATTTTATGTAACTAGTATACTATAACTAGTACTAAAATACTCTCTAAATCACGAGGAAAAATGGTAATATTCTAAATCCGTGAAACGTGTCTCCATAAATAAAATAACAACGTGCGACTAACGTACTCTAAAGGCCGATTTACATTATCATTAGTGTTTAGGAGAGTGCTTTAGGATAGTACATTAGTTGAAACATGTAAACGCTACTTGCTTTAGTAAACGCTACGCTAAAGAACTTGCCTTTCAAGTTGTACTAAAGCACTCTCCTAAACACTAAGATAATGTAAATCGGCCTTTAGGGCAAAATATTCAATAGCTACTAGGTATCTAAGGCATTTACATACCTTGTTTCTATACAATCATTGATTCCAATACATTAAAGCTGCCAATTTAAATAGTTCTTTAACTACGCTCCTTCTTATTTCGTTCGTAAAAGTAATAACAATTGCACAATACCAAAAGGTGCGCCCAAAATGACTAGGTTAGCATGAGTAACATCAGTAAAGCCCCGTCTTCATATATGATTTGGGACCTTCTTTGAAACTGCTTGTGCATATAAATGTGTTAACAAAGCGCAGATCACCCGATGCGATAACGGTCGCTCACCCGTGCATAGTCACACTTGTAATATAAATGCTAGGTATTTGCATGCCACGTACGAAATGTCAATAGCACAATTTCTTTCGTATTAGCCACATTTAAATGGCTGAGGAAACATTAGATTCGTTGTAGGCTTGAAGAACGGATCGGTAATACATCGATGGAAGTAATGCAAGAGTTTCTTCTTGATAGAAATAAATTTCGTTATCATAAAATTAGGCCCTACTGACTAATCTAACTAAGACTAAAGGCCGATTTACATTATCTTAGTGTTTAGGAGAGTGCTTTAGTACAACTTGAAAGGCAAGTTCTTTAGTGCTTTAGTGCGTGCGAGTGAACGTTTACATTTCTTCCAGTATAGACCACAAGCCCATGAACAAAAAATACCTGTGAAATGACCCAACGTGAATTACGCTTAGAAGGCTGTTACTATATCTGAAAATAGCTCTGAGCACTATGCCGTCATTTCTGAGCGGTACATGTGAGTACGTGAGTGAATGGACTTTCTCAGGTACAATGGGGGAATTTCGACTAATTATTAATGTACGGCTTTGTTATAAGTGTATAGATGATTAAAAATAAATGTCGAAAAACCTAGTGCCGTACAAAAGTGATGGTGCCGGAAGTCGGTGCAAATTTTTAATTCGACGACAGTTGCAGAAGCAATATAGGTCATTTATTACTGTACGGCATTTGTGTGATTCCTTTTGGACACATATACAGATACTTTACCCGTAAACGCCGTACATATTTCCAGCGGAGCGGTTGAAAGCCAAGGGTCGGAACCCTACCCCTACACCCATATACCCTAAGGTCATTGTAAAATGTACGGCAACATGTTCAAAATATTATTTAACACGGACAATAATGTTTTATAATTATGCCGTCCAAATATTATAGTTAATATTTGTGTAATTAAATATTTATCGAAATTTCAGGATTTACCAAGTTCTTACTGCTGTAAGATCAGAGAATAATGTACGGCAACTTGTTTTTTTACATAATGTTACTAAATATTACCGTTGTACATTATAGCCGTTCATTATAAATGGTAACAAATAAAAATATTATGATAAGAAATATATGAAATTTCCGAAATTTACATGACTTTTCAAATGCTCCTAGAGTAATATTTTCAAAGATTATTGTTATTTTATATGTAACAAATATAAATAAACAAAAAAAACCAGATGCCGTACATTTTACTCCAGATTATTCTTTACAGCTGATAAAAACTTCGACGACGTTTGAGGTGTCCCTTAAGGTCATTAATAACTGTACATATCTGAGTATACTACCATAAGGCTGTAAAGTATATTTACAGCCTTATCGTACCAGCAGAGAGAGGTAAAGGAAAAATATTTTTAACAAAAATAAAAATATAATACAGGGCGTCCCAAAGTTATGAGACATGAAGGGAAAGTACCTTAAATTTCGCAGATAGGGTATTTTACTAAAAGAAGACTTTATGTTATTTATAAAAGTTAGTAATTCTGCATTCAAAGATTTTTTAAAAACTACTTGCCTCGTCTGGAAATCGAACCGGCTTAAATTAAAAAAAAAACACCCCTACTTTTATGATGCCAATTGAAAGAATGGCCAAAACCTAATAACTTTTCTAAAGTAACAGACTCGTAGGGGATTTTTTTAGGCCGAATACGATAGATAATGTTTTTAATTTGATTAAAAAGATATATTCACGCTGTTCCTTTCTTTTAAAATACTATGTTACTTAAGAAGAGTTATTAGTTTTTGGCCATTCTTTCGATTGGCATCATAAAAGTAGGGGTGTTTTTTTTTACATTTAAGTCGGTTCGATTCCCAGACGAGGCAAGTAATTTAAAAAAAATCTTTGAATGCAGAATTAATAACTTTTAAAAATAACATAAAGTCGTCTTTTAGTAAAATACCCTATCTACGATATTTAAGGTATTTTCCCTTCATTTCCCATAACTTTGGGACGCCCTGTATTGGTAGGCGGTGGTAGCGGACTATCGAAAGTGTACGGCATTTATCTTTTATTGAAGATTGTCTAAAGTATTAATAACCTGTGTTATTGCCGTACAGATAAAAGTCACCGGAAAATGACTCTTTTCTGAGGAAAGTAATTTACCCCATACACCTATGTGTTCCACAAAAAATGTACGGCATGCTGGAAAATGTTATCTATTTGTGAAGTACTCTCAAGATCATTTAATTTTATGTTGTTTCATATCATCATCACCTATATGCTAATCAGACATATGTTGCGACCCTTGGCTTTCGACCGCTCCGCTGGGAATATGTACGGCGTTTACGGGCAAAGTATCTGTATATGTGTCCAAAAGGAATCACACAAATGCCGTACAGTAATAAATGACCTATATTGCTTCTGCAACTGTCGTCGAATTAAAAATTTGCACCGACTTCCGGCACCATCACTTTTGTACGGCACTAGGTTTTTCGACATTTATTTTTAATCATCTATACACTTATAAGAAAGCCGTACATTAATAATTAGTCGAAATTCCCCCATTGTACCTGAGAAAGTCCATTCACTCACGTACTCACATGTACCGCTCAGAAATGACGGCATAGTGCTCAGAGCTATTTTTAGATATAGTAACAGCCTTCTAAGCGTAATTCACGTTGGGTCATTTCACAGGTATTTTTTGTTCATGGGCTTGTGGTCTAGTAGAGTATCATTACAGCGCCATACTAACTGTAGTTATGGAACAAATAGAAGACGAGATTTTATTCGAAATAAATAAACTAAATATAAATAATAAACAAAATAGCTTCTTTTAAGGCAGTGTATGCCGAATGCCTAACCGGTTTGTTTTTGTATAAATTGTTTTTAACGTTCCACAAACATTCGTGAACAACATATTCAGACACAAATTTGATAGTTGTATCTTCCGACCGTTTAGCCATCTTTAAAAATCAAAAAACACGCACGCGTTTCACGGCACTTATGCACTCTCTTAAAGATTTGACTAAATTACGTGTTTACACACAACGAGGGAAGATCTCGGGGGGTGCGCGGGCGCGGGAGGTTTCACTTAAAACAAAAATAAAAAGCGATTCTATTTTGATTCAACTTGAAAGTCAAGTAGAACCGTACTAAAGCAAGTAGCGTTTACTAAAGCAAGTAGCGTTTACATGTTTCAACTAAAGTACTATCCTAAAGCACTCTCCTAAACACTAAGATAATGTAAATCGGCCTTTAGTCTATATGTTTAGACTGCTGGTTAGTATAATATTGAAAATGTAACGTACCAATAAATTTTCCGAATCGAGATCCCAGTAATGCTCCAGCACTTGTCACAACCGCACACGTGTTATACAGCCGATTTCCTTGTAACGGAGATTTTGGGATTGAATAACCTAAATCTAAAAATGGTTCATCATTTGCTGTCACCGTTTTTACTGCAACATTTTTTAATGCGCACAAAATATCCTTGCGACTATTTCGTAACGGACCATCTCTCTCATATTTCACATCGTAGGTATTTTGATTTTCTAATCCCGATGTAAAAACTTTGCTGTCACCCATTAAGACACGGTGGAATTCTTTTAACACAAGCTCTCTAAATTCCCTTGACTGGTCCTCACATTCAGTTGTTGTCAAATCTGCACACTCGTACTTATCCGTATCGAACTCTAATATAGCCTTATGTAAGTTAGGAAAACGAGGCTTTCCATGACTTTTCACAATTATATTAACGGACGGTCGATCTGAAGACAGTTTTGTATTGGAAGACTGTGAAATATGGCCAGTCTTGAGCACAACCGATCTTCGCGATTTCAGAATGGAATCATAGAAAGATGATTTATTTATCTTAAATGATTCTAACTTTTCTGGAGAGGCATCTTGAAAGTGTAATCTTGAACTTTTTCGCGCAGCACCAAATTGTGAATCACTAAACAATTTCTGTCTTTCAATACTCATCCAATATTGAGACCATATTAAATATAAGTAACCACACATCCCAAAACACAAGAGGTTAATAAAAATCCACACAGACATCGCTGCAGCCTTCATTTTTACTAATTTACCTAATATATTGTTGAAAATGTGCACTACGTCCTAATTAACATAATGGCAATTGATCAATTCCTTTATTAACTACAATTAAAATAGCGATACATGGGTAACCGAGGGCGGAGTAAATCAGCTGACTAACGTGATTCTACGCATGCGCCAAACTCCAAGAAAAAAAAGGAAATATGCAAAAGCATTGACGCAGGCCTCTTAGAATTTGCGGCCCCTGAACTTACTACGTGTAGGTAATTTTAACATTTAAATACTCGACTATACCTAATTTATACTTATTGCACGCAATTTTCTTAAAGGCGTTAAAAGCGATAATAGAGCCGGCTTTAAATAGTCTACAGTAGGAGTACACAGTACATGACAGACGACAGTTTAAATAAGGAACTATTACGAAGAAATAAGGTTAAATTGTTGTATCGAAATCATTTATTTTCTCTCTTCTTTCAATAAACTAAATGTCAACAAACTAACTTAATATTTTTTATTGTCTCATACCATCAGATAGGTAGGTACTGCTTTTGGGTTTAGGTATTTTCAGAGTAGGAGCATACCTACTGTAACACTAAAAATATTTAGAACGGGCGAGTTAGAAACATTACTAATGAAAACTTTTTTGAATTAAAATTTCAGAACTCTTTGGTAACCTAATGTAGTATGTATATTACATTCATTTGTCATTTGTTTTTGTGAATAGGCGGCAAAGCTAAAACTCTTGTTACACGTGAAAATGAACCTAACGCGAGTACATTTTCGGTCAATGATTTATTATGATGATGACTTCCGTTGTGGGCTTACTCAACAACAAAGCCATGATAGGCTGCGGTTATCATTTCTTAATGAAGCCCCATCTCGTGCCACTATTAACAATTGGTTTAACGAGTAAGCGTGGACGTAGCAATCTCAATGATGATCCGCGTGAGGCGTCCCTCTAACAGCGACTACTGAAGATAACATCAGTGCTGTGCGACGCATGATAGAGGAAGGTAAGAGAGTGACCTATCAGCAGATACAGCCTAGGCATTGGTATGAGTGAAGTTCAAAAAATATTACACGAACATTTAGGCGTTAGGAAGCTTTGTACCAGAAGGATTCCCCATACTTTAACCGACGACCAGAAACACCTTCGCATGGACTGGTGTCGCCAAATGTTAGATAAGTTCAGCGGCGGTGACTCAAATGCTGTATTTGACATCGTCACAGGTGATGAAAGCTGGACATATTGCTACGCACCCAAAACTAAAGATAAAATTCGAGGTATTCGCTTGACAAGCCCTGAAGATGCGGTGAAAGCGTACGAAAATGCCATAGAAGAGACCCCTAAGGAAGAATGGGCCCACTGTTTTCCCAGTGGTTCCATCGAAAGCGACAATGTGTAGAGAGGAATGGAGATTACTTCGAAAAACAACAAAAGTATTGGCAACTTTCTACATTAAGCCGTTTTTCATTTTCTAAACATTTTCAGTGTTACCTAGGTATTCGGTAAACGATTATGTTAAGGACTTGGTGACTGTAGTTTCTGTGAATCCACGTGTCATCTCTGTTAATAAAAATATTGTCTAATAATAGAAGAAAAATATTTACAATAGTATATAAACACCTATGCTCACTGTACTCCATCCACCCGCCTGTGCATTTGGTGTTGCAGCCTTGCATGTACTGACCATATTTTACCACGTAAGAACAAAGTAACTTTAAGAAAATATATAAATTACCAAGTTATTTTTAATATTGAAACCAAAACTAAAATACAATACAAACTTATAAATGTAAATAAAAGGATGTTTAGTTAAAAGTATGACTATATATTTTTTCTACAAACACAATCAGTAATATGATCATTAACAAGACCACTAGCCTGCATGAAAGCATAACATATTGTAGAACCAACAAATTTAAAACCTCTCTGTTTTAATGATTTTGAAAGTTCTTTTGAAACCTCTGTTTCTGTCGGCACTTCCTTATCAGATGTCCAATTGTTAATTATTGGTTTATAATGGACAAATTTCCATATGAAATCTGAAAAGTTTTCTTCATTTGACTCCATATCTATATAACATTTTGCATTGTTGATGATAGCTTGAATTTTACCTTTATGCCTGACTATTCTTGTTTCACTTAAAAAAAATTGAACACAATTATCATCAAATTTTTCAATTTCATAGGGATCAAAGTTATGAAACAGTTGTCTATAACCTTCTCTTTTCTTTAAAATTGTTATCCATGATAATCCTGCTTGCTGTCCTTCTAAGCAAAGAAGTTCAAAAAGTTTTTGACTATGTAATTCAGGTACACCCCATTCATTGTCATGGTAACTAATATACAAAGGATCATTATTAACCCATCCACACCGTTTCATTTCACTTGTGTAAATAATTATGTAAATAATCTCTTCTATTTAGAAGAATACGATTATGACATGAATTGGAATATGAAGTATGAACCAAAGATACAATAATTCACTTGATTATAATTAATGACATTACACTATAACTACATAAAGTACAGTAGTAGCGTCTCGGTAAAGAAAAAAAAGGGCATGGGCGGTATTGATGGTGATTAGTGATTACTGATTTGTTTACCGGCTCCGGGCTCGATATTTTTTATTTAGATACTTGTTCTGTTCTGTTCTGTCAGTCAGTTACTGAAACTTATGTTATATCTGCCTGTGTTTAAGTTGTCATTTATGTACATTGACAAAAATTTTACGTTTGTTATTTATTCAGTGAAAATGCTTTTGCTACGAAATTGTTAGTTGTCGCGCCAAGAAATTTATCATTTTTTACTACAACTTTGACTTTTTTTTGTTTAATTGTTAACATATTTAGTTTTTAAAAAAAAAAATTAGTTTAAAATTACGACAAAATATATGAGATAAAATATATGTTTAACCAGCATTCCCGAGTAATTTTTAAATGAAATACAAATTTTAATTTAAAGTGTTAATAATATTGTAACAAGTAAAATACAGAAATAATCAAGTAACTTTGTTAAAACTATGTAGTAATCAGTAATGTAATATGTATGTAAGCAGAGTTGGTCAACCCGTACGTCAAGTATGTATTATGATTTTGACATACGGGAGTTATGACTTAAGGCGGCCACTGACGATACGTCCATTTAGTAGACTTCCTTTTGGATGCACTCCAAATGGAAATTTATCGAGATACGGTACCATTCACAATACTTCCATTTGGATGCATGGCGTCACTTCGAACTTTGCAATCGTACGGAACGGAAATAAATTATACTATGGATAACAATACTTTACTGGTGGCAGCAGTTGTGTGTATTTTATTAACACGTTGAACGCCATGGGGGTCACCGGTGACCTCATCATTCCTCTATCATAGCGCCATGGGGGTCACCGGTGACCTCAAGTTAAAGACATATTCAAACCGTTTTTTCTCGTCGTCTGCCATACCCACTGTTGATTTTAAAGTACTATGTGACCGGCACGGCGCCGTAGAACAATACTTCGCATTGGGACAAATGTACCTAGATAGTACATTGAAAAAATCGAAAGATTTTAAAAAAGAAGCAAAAATAAAACTTCGTTCCAAAAATGTTGGATATTTAACTCAATTCAGTCTTTATTTTTTAAACAAAACTTAGCAGAAAGTATGGTGTGTTGTGTTGTGTACCAATATTACTGAAAAATAAAATTTATCTTTAGTAAAACTAGGAAATTGCAAAGTGTAAAAAAGTTCGGAAAATCCACAAGTGCACGCCTTACAACAACCCAACCCTTAGAAATATTAATATTTAGCCTTAATTTTGTCAAATAATACAGTAAAACTTGATGAGAAAAGATGTCAGAAAGAAAAACAAGAACAAAACATGCATACAGGGTTCACAATTATGTCAACCTAAGCCCAAACCGTTTTACAGTCATTTTACGATGATTACGATTTTTTCTAAACCGCCCATTTTACGGTTCTCTGCAATGCCGAAGAATAGACACCTATTTGGTCACTCATATCTACAGACCCTTCGGATTTATTATGATCCAATATGATCTTCGGCTTCCGATTCTGTTTGCCTTTTTACTCTACCACAGCAAATTTGTCAAAAGCAAAAGCACGTCCCTCTTATCCTTCCATTTTAACACCGTTACTCCGTCTTCATTCTCCACAGCCATTATTTTACCTTTCTACAGTTCTGAATTCTAGAACAGCCTAACCCTCTTGTTTTTTCGCAAAGTGGCAATTAAATGGGTTTGTTTCTCCAATAACCTAGTTCTAAGCTTGTATACCAGTTGTCAGTTGCAAGTAAGTATGTATAACCTAACGTCTTTTTATTTTCGGTATTAGCATCTGTTCGCTATCTGGTTCTGAGTGGCAATCATTGTTTCTCAAAGGGTTTGTTGTAAAATAATATGCTAACGCGTTGATTTGTAAATTCTAATTCCTCCATAGCTAAGCCAATACCTAAGGATCTCGTACATTATTAACGCAACCTAAGTTAAGTTCGTTATGTAGCGAAAACAAATTTAGTAGGAAACGAACAGAAAGAGCAAAGCAGAGGCAATCGTCGCAAGCGCGAGCGCACTAGTACTGTCGAAGTGAATAGCGGGTGGCCGGCGGGGTGGGCGGCACGGCGCAGGGTAACGGAAAATGTCTTTTCTGTATTTGTGCGCCATGGGGTGCACCGGTGACCTCAGTTATATATTTGGCTGTAACTATGTAACCCATGGGCAGAATTTAATAAAACTAATTTTCTATACATATATTATCATAATAAACAAATTACAGCAAAAAAGTTTTTTTACGATTTTTGTTTTTTTCTATTGGCGTTTAACGTGTTAAAAAGACAAAAAAACCTAAGAGAAGGTGGATGAAGGATTGGTTGAAACAAAGAAATACTTTTACACATACCAATTTATATATATAACAAACCAAAAATATAAATATATGCCATAAACATAGATATGATTTATATTTTTCTATTACTTCCAACACAAAGTCACGCGCGGACAAAGACATAATAAAAAATATATATAACGCTTGACAAATACACAGCACATGCACCACCATCGACATCAAAACATAAACTGAAACAAGAACCTCAAAAAAATTGACGCCGCGGCGTCCGTGAATAGGGACAATTCGGACTGCTTCCATCTGTTTCTGACATTGACGGACGGCCGCGGATGACGTCCATTTGGCCTGGACGCATGGATTTCAATCCGTTTGGAAATCCAGAGCTGCCTGACGTCCATCCAAATGGAATACTTTTTTAACAATCATGGGACGATTTTGGACGACGACTACTCCATTCGGATTAATGGACGTATCGTCAGTGGCCGCCTTTATGGTCCGCGCTCGTCTCAAAGTCTCGTTTCAAAATCTCACCCTAAAACCCCGACATACACTTAGAAAATTTAGAAATGAAAACGATAAGCCGTAATTTGGGTGTTTATATTATATCATATCGAATTACAGATGTACAAAACTTTTTAAAATATGTTATTTTTCTTAATGCGTCAGTCGTATAAGCTTGGAGTATTTAGATTTATGTATCCTGTACAAATTAGCCACTTCGGCCCGCCATATATTCTAGCTAACTTTGATTGATGGTTGCATCGATGTGGTTTTATGTACCGACGAGTTTCAGACCCATTAATAAAATTCTTTATAAGGCGTTCGTTATTTCTACCCAAAGTGCCCTGTGAGAGTTGATGAAGAAGGGTGATATATTCGGGCTTAGATAGTTCCATTGTGATTCGATTCATCTGAAAATATTTTGGAGAATTTTAGAGATGCTTGACTTAGTAAAAAAAAACAATCAATGGCGCTACAACCTATTTAGGTCTGGGCCTCATTTCTGTATATATTTCATGATCTATTGTTAATTGAATAGACAAGTAGATCAGCCTTCTGACCACACAACGTCAATTTTTTTTTGCGTCTAAGGCATGTGCCGGTGTCCTCATGTTTTCCAGGCCGCACGCGTGACTGTTAAATTCGCAAATAGACAGAAAGACCATTGTTGCTTAGTCAGGGATCGAACCTACGACATCAAGAACGAGAGTCGCACGCTGAGGCCTGAATAATAGCCTCCGATTTTGATGAATCTCTTTGTGTGTGTTCAATAGGATTCTATAGATTTACAATTAGAAACTTTTTTGTATTTAAGTCAGTATACTCCGCTAGTACATAAATACATACGATTAATTTAAGCTGCCGATCAGTTAGGGTTGTTGTGATTGGTCCTAACAATAAAACGCTACTATTTTGCTGTAAAGTTTCAGGATCTACTATAATTAGTTCATTACTTCCATTACTTTTTATTTCCTCATTTAGTATAAGAAACATGTATTCAATCGGGCTTTTATCATTAATTTTCTGAGTGTCAAATTCTTTTTGGATCTGTTTCTCTGTCTTTTTACAGCATAGAGTTTTTAATTGGTTGACAAGTACATTAAAAAGTAACTCCCTTTTCTCGTCATCGAGACTATCGTCTTGAATTGAAAGCCGTTTTGAATTTAGAAGATCATTTAATTTCTTCAGTGCAAAATAGTTTGCGTCATTTTTTGCATCCAAGCTAATCTTTTTATTTTCAAGCCTAAAAAATGGCATTTGTTTCTGTTTTTTGTCTATAATGCTTTCGTCATTTTTATGTTCAGAAATTCCGTAAAAGCTCTTTTTATTTGAATCTCTTTCTTTTAAATTGAATGCTTGATTCTCTTTGATCAGGTTGAATCCAGCAGCTACTTTGGCAATATCGCTTAAATCATAATCGTTTTTAGATGGTTGATCGTTTAACATTTTAATTAAATCTTCATCTGACAATTTTGATAACAAATATGTTACATCATCTCCTGTAAATAGTGAAATATTATATTAATAAATGAGGTAATAGGAAATAAAATGCGTGATCGTGTTACAAGTTCCGTGAAGGCGCTTCTTTTTCTCGGGTTAGTTTGAATTGTGTCTTAATATATCAATTTAATTTGGATTTATATGGCTTCATGTAATTTTATGTAGACATTTAAAAGGTATAATGTAAGTAACTATATGGTTTGGGTGCGTGTTCGATAAAAAAATTATATATTACCATCTGAAAATATTAGTGTAGGTATATTTTAATATAAGGTGACTGACTACTCATACTATATTGCACCGACACATTTAAATAAGATTAATTGAAGCAGATGACCCTCTATGTTAAATGGTAATGCAAATAAAAGTTAAAGCGCGCAAAATAATATTATATGTTCCAAAAAAACATAATTGTGGGCATCATGAATGAATACATTGAAGTTTCCTATACCTAAACTTGCCAACTTACCTTCATTTTTTACAATGGAAGCTTTTGGTAAGTTATTTTCATCGGGTAAATAACTCTTAGATGATATAATATCAGCTATATGATTATCTGGACCTTCATCATCCATAAAATAAATGGTTTTATCTATGGTCGATATTGAAAAGACTCTGGCAACCTTAGAAGAAAGGGAACAATTATAAACAATTAAAAGTATTTTTTTGTGGGGCGTAAATTTATTTTTATAGTCTCAGTCTCTTCACTATACTTTAAGTTAAAAATTAAACGAACAGCTTGCGAAATATGTATCATATTTTAAAGCTGAAATTATAAAATGCTAATCTAATATTTTGACTCGGTTCACCGGTTTTGCCGAGCCAATAAAATATTTTTAAATATTTACCAATATAATAACTATCACAAAACTTAGTAAATCATGTAACTTCATTATATTATACTGTCGCAAGAAACTATAATAATTTTCAATGGGCAAATAATTTCACGCCACTTACACATTTCGCTCTACGACAATTAGAAAATGAAAAAATGTTATTTCCTACTTCTTTGTTTACAAAATATTTTATGAACAAAGCAGTCATAAATCTAAGTTTACACATGCTCATTATTAACCATGATTAATAAAGCAAATTTCAGCATAACTAGAGAGTAGAACTAGCCTTTTATAGGGCACATACCTAATACCTATACGATCCATTACGTTATTCACGTCCTATTATTTTTATTCATTGTCCGTGAACTGAAAAAAGTTATATTTGTCAGTGCATACCTATAGTTAATGATTTCTTTGTCTTCTATCTTTTAGCTTAAGGAATAAGCTATCTTTTAGCTTATTCCTTATTCATTGATTATGTTTGTTATCTCGTGTGTGTCTTTTATTTAGATTTGAATTCTTGTTGATTTAAGATGACGAGATTGTATAATTTACAAATTAATAAGTAATAACTACACTCTACATATGAATCATAATTTATTATTATACTTATACCAAAAAGTTGAAAAATCATTCTCTTTACTAATTTGCTTAATCTTAACGAAAATATATTGTATTTTACCATCGCCACAGTGTACAATACTTACGAATCCTATATTTCATGCGCTTGTCACACTGTTGCCATAATGATATTTAGATGTAACATTATCCCTTTGAATGTAATATAATATTATCCTTTTGTTACAAGACTCAAAATGTTACATTTAAGTCTTATTAAAATTAAATTCTTATATTTTCAGGAAACTAAAAATAATCGTAAAACGAAACACACTTTTTAGTAATATAGAAGCTTTGAGTATTAAGCCAGAAAGGAGTCGCCTTTACGAACTTCAAAGTACGAACCCGCTGGACATACGCGTTATATAAAACTGTTTCTCGACCCTTCCGCGGACCGCGCCATTCCGGTATGACGCTTGTTGGTGTAAAGAGCTCCGACAAAAATGACTGGATGCAGTGTATTCGGCTGTAAAAAAAGGTCTGACACATCGAGTGTACAAAAAGACAACGTGACATTTCATCTGTAATGTATTTTCTTAAGTAATATTATCGTATATTATAAGAATACGTGAAAATCAAATAAATATTCATTGCCGAGTCAATGTTGCCAGTTTATTGCAAAGTTCCGCACTACGACGTTTTTTGTGGCTTAATTTTTTTATTTGCATAATTTTTTTACTAACAGATGGTACTTACATAGCGATCATATTGTTCAATGACTTAAGTAAATATGCTTTACTATTGATTAGTTGTCCTGTTCGTGGATTCGCTCACAAGTACTTTGAAGGTTTACCCGACACTTCAAATTTTCTTATTATACTAATGTCTTTAATTAATGAAGAAAGGACGTGAAAAATTATAAAAATTTATCACATGAATTTATCCTAATAATGGTTATTTTCCTAAGTTGGTAGTTAGCCACACCAACGCCGGTTAACGTCATTTTAGAGAGGGAACACATACTATTTTTTTATCGATGAATTATTGAACGAATGAACAATATAATGTAATTATGGATACATTTTTTTAGTTTGAAATAAAACAGTTTTATTTTTATTATAGATTTCCAAAAGACCCTATCCGTCGACAACAATGGATAAAAGCTTGTGAAAATCACAGAACATGGCTACCCAAACGTACAAGTAAAGTTTGCTCCGATCATTTTGATACGTCATGTTTCTTGTTGCTGGCTAACAACAAAAGAAAATTAAAGGAATCAGCAACACCTACTTTGAATAATATTCCTATTAATAAATTTTATCGACATTCCTTATCGACATGGTGGTAGCTCTAATTATCTCGGGATTGTTGCGTATGTGTGCTGTACATGTAACGTGTAAAGATACGATTTCTTTAAATGTGTTCAGTAAATGCGTTGCGGTTACTCTTGTGTAAGCAAATTAGGTTTGTGTGCGTGTGTACAAACATTGTGCAATTTGTTTCTGTAGTAAAATTTTGTCTGTGTGAGTGCCTCGTCCCCCGCCGATGTTTTGGCAGAAAAATTAATTAGCATCGTTCGAGTGATGGCGTCTCCTTTCTGGCTTAATACTCAAAGTATAGGAGTTATTGAAATAAGAAAAGCTCTAAATTTTGAAATCACAGATTTATATCATGTGATGCCTAGATTATCAAACATAAAAAAGTATGTAGACGATGCACAGCTACAAAAGGAATGGAAAACTTTAAGACATGACTTACATAACAACAGGACAAATTTGACCCATTTGCGGGCAATAAAAATGCTGGAAAAGCATGGGGAACTTCGTTCATTTTTAAAATCATTATAAATAAAATTGATAATATTTCTTTAGTTTCTATTTATCTAGCTCCTCTTTTGTTATTTTCAATAGCGTTAGTAATTTACTCTCTTCACTTAGTCGAAATACGCGATAAGCATTTAATATGGTACAAAGAAATTATATATATCTTTGATTCATGGATTCCAAGTCACTGTGGGATTAAAGGAAACTAGAAAGCCGATGAGCTTGCCAAAGAAGCTAAAAAGGATGGAGACATAGTCCCATACATTAATTATTTTCATGATTTAGCTGCTCTTCCCAAAAACCATCTTTGGTAGCCATGGAACGATGTTTCGTTGAGATGCAGCAAGTTCAAAGGCAAACATTATGCTGAAATTTAACCCAGGATCCCCAGTGAACCATGGTTCTATGAGGTTAAAAGTTCTAAAATTGTCACTTCTATCATTTACAGAAAGCGTTTAGGACATGTTTGTACACCTAATCATTTAGCAAGGCTTCGTATTGTTGATAGTAATATTTGTGAGTGTGGAGAAGATATTGGTGACCACGACTATAATATTTTCTTTTTGTTCACAATATCCGCACCTCCTTTCTGAATTCCTTACAATCTTCACTTTCCGTTTCCGACTAAAATCTCCTGCCTTTTGCTTTATCCTTTATTGTATTATCTTCTTTCATTATCTATAATAATATTAAGATGTAATTTGTTTATGTAGATATTTTGTTTTTAACTATAGGTCTACCAGGATCTGATGGCAAAAAGGGAAAAAAGAAATTGACGCTAGCAATACTGGGGAAATTGGAGTAAAACGTTTTGATACTTTATTTTCCGTATAGCGGCTGATTCTGTGTGTGATACGTGCAAAATATATAAAAATTTATCCAATGATTATTTATGAAAATGTGGCGAATGTGGGGTTTGAAATTTAGATGAAAACTCCAATTACTCTGTTCATGAGTTTATTAATTAATTAAGAACTTGAAAATGGTTCCAAATACTGCACATCCATAAAAAAAAGTCTTCAACGCAGTATGTATAATAAACCTTTCCTCCTGCATCTCAATTAACCGATCTTGTTCTATGAACTGATTTTCAATTTTTATTACATGTTCACAAGATTTTCGCTATTCATCGATCCCTATTTGAGAGAAAGAAACAGTGTAAAACTCATTTATCTTGTTTCTGATCAATTCTAAATCAAAACTATCCAAGTTTATTTGTAGTATAAGAAACCCCTGAAATAAACCAAAGTTTAGTATAAGTACATAATATAATACACACGAAAAATCCATAAACCAAAGTATCAAGACGTGTCATTCATTCTAACCAGTCAACGCTTGCAGATGGCTCAATATCGATGATTGTGTATGTCAGAACATACAATACTTGATCAACAAGATGCAGACATCTTGTTGATCAAGTATTCTTTGATAAACATTGAAAACAATATGTCTTGCTTGCGATCGAAGAGGTTTCTTCGACATTTTCATCACTTTTTAAAGGAAATTTGAAGCCAAACCAAAAACAATTCCTCGAAATTTCAGTTGACAGATGAAATTTTTCTTTTATTGCCATATGAAAATCGCTAATTTTTTAATTTTTTTTTGCCATCAGATTCTGGTAGACCTATAGCTTATTCCTTTATTTCCTTTTGATGTCTTTGTTTATTTTTTCTTGCGTGTAGTTTCCCAACCTTTTACTTGAAACTGGCATAAAGTTAAAACTGTTGCCATAATATAAAAAATAAACAAATATGAAAATGTTACTTTTGACTACAGGATATTAGCAACACTGACTTGTCATCTGTCAAGTGTCCATACTATTTTGTAATTTGTAAATATTTGCGAACGAAATAACAATCAATAATAATTATTATACCTTACTCACTACTAGTCATTTATAATGAATATACCATTTCCAACTTTAATGCCTCGTTTGGTGGACACTAAATGGTTTAAAGCTGATAGCCCTTGTGATGAAGAAGCCGAACTCACCAGCCTAGAACAAGAACATCAATATAGCGTAAGATTCCTTACATACCTTAAAGAATCAGTTTATGTAAAATGCATCTATTCAAATGCAATATCTTTTTCAGTTAACTTCTGTTATACAAAAGTTTACTAAAAGGGCACCCATTGGCAAAACTGAGCCAGAGACAATGGAAGAGGAGGCTGAATCTGATGAAGGTATTTTATTCACTTAACCATTTAAAATAGTTTCATACTCATATAGATATCCAATAATCATTCAAATATCATTGGGATTAATAGTATAGATAAGTTACTGTTATTATTATACCACAAGCTTTTGTAAGGTACTAAATTATTATATATAATTTGCAGGCAATGAAGAATCAGAAGATACAGAGGAATCTCATGATGAAGATGAAGAATTAAGAGCTCCATATTCACCATCCCATAATAATAATGAGATAGGTGACTCTGTTGATGACCTCCAGCTTCCAGAGGAGTAATTTTAAGCTATAAATATCTAAGTATATTTTTAAGTTATTATTTTATCAAAGATTAGAATAAGTTGTTATGGGATGTTTCCTGCTAAAATAATAAAATTTCATTCACAATGTCTTGTATAATTTATTATCAAAAATTTGTTTATTTTTATATATTTTTTACTGATACATAAATCTTTCAATTTTAAAAGACCAAGCCACATAAATATTAAGAAACAGTTTTTTAAAAACAATAAAAGAAATAAATAAAGTCATTAAAAACTGTAAAATTAACCAATCAATCATATATTTTACTAAAAATATAAATAATACATATTAGGCAACAAAAAAAATTTAAAAACCATAATAGAATACCTTTTTAAACAATAATTACAAAAAGGCTAAGATCACAAACGCATGACTTTGTAAGACTACTACTACTAAGAAATTAAATTAAATAGTCATTCTACATGTGAAGGGGTACTAGAATTTGATTTAAAATGTAATACTGTTAAAATATGTAAAACTTCAGTGATAGATATGACTGCAGCTTCAGCAGCAGACTGACTTGAAAAAAAGTTAACAAAGACATATGACATGAAAATTAAATTTATTTTCTTTATGTTGCATTAGTAATGCTGTAATAAAGCCTCCATTAGATACATCTTTTAAATTTAGAAACAGCTGTTATTTCTGTGTTATAAGTTACCTAATTATATGTACCATACATTACATTATAAATTTTATTACATTAAGTACAAAAGTCCTTAGAACTTAGGAAAAAAATATGTATATAAACTGGCATGCAGCATGCCTGCAATGCATGCAAGCATGCAATTTAATACTGCAAAATTTAATTAATTATTCATAGGTTTGTAACATCAACAATAACACCAACTACTCTGGTTAAAAGTGGTGCTATCTTGTCCCTGTCAACTTCTCTCCATATATCTTTAAGACACCTCTCAATATAATCATGATCAAGAGATGGTTTACCTACAAAATAAGGTTGTATATTAATAAACATTTTAACTTAAAAAATTTATAAAACTTTCGCTCTAGAAGAAACAATTTCATAAGAAAAGGCTGTAGGATGTTCACCTCATGTTCAGTGATAACACTGCATATGTTTGCCACTGCAACTTTGGCTCCCATTAGACTGGCAGTCATTGTGGGAGGTGCTATTTGTTATAAAAAAAAAAAAATAATATATGTTTATTATGGAATATAAGATACATGTATCACTTATTCCACGTCATTAAATTTGAATTTGTAGGCATCCCTACTTATAGACCATAAGAGAAGGACAGTTCTAACTTATAGTCTTTTAAGTCAAGGGTTTTCTAAGATTTAGACTCAGCAGTAGTAAATATGATTTCTGTATACCAAAAAGGCAGTCGATATTAATTTAAAAGAACTTACTTATCAGTGATTTGCATTTCGCGACATCTAGTGTAAAGAAAATTGCACTTTTTTTTACTAATGGATTAAATTCATCACAATAATAATGAAATGCCATAGCAAGCTTAGCTGGTACCCTTTCAATGTTTTTCACCAGTAAGACACCAGTTTTATCTAAATTATCACGAAATTCATAAATAAGATCTACATCTGATTTGATAGTAATTACTTTACTGCTGTCTAATACAACATGTTGGACATCTTTTGTGTCATTCCCTGGAAAATTAAGTCAGAGTTAACACTTTTTTACTGAATTGGTCTTTGAATAATATTGTAAAGAAAAGTTAAACTTGGGCAGTTTAACTTATATACATGTTTGGAATGTGATTAAGGAATGGATGATTCCCTACAGGGCAGTATCTAGTAGATACATTTTTATATCTGTTTAATCATGTTTTTCAATGATAGCTTAAGTCCGCTAACCCGCTTTGTTTTACTATATTTTATTAACCACTGGAAAAAATAACTGCCAAAAATAAAAAAGGTAATAAAACTGTCACTTTATTGGTTTAAGTTTAAGTTTTTAAAAAGAAGTATACATACGTAGGTATCTGGAAGCTGCAGAAGAGATATTATCTATGAAATTATAAAACAGCTCAGAATCAAATGATTTGCTGTCATAAGTGAATATAAATGAGCCAGCATCCTCCTTTTGAAATATTGTATCTACTCCTAAAATAAATAAAATTATAACCATGATGAACACTTCACTAAAATATTACAACACAGCAAATAAACTTGACTATAATAATACAACACAAGTAATTGGTAATTACACAATCAAGAAATTACCAATTACTTACACTTTACTGCATTTGTTTGTACTTGGAATAATTGATCTAAGCATTGCAACTTTATAACAAATGTTGTAATTACCTGTGCGCACTTGCAACATTGAATCTGGTTTAACTTTATACTTCTGGGCCATGCTTTTTAAATCATCATAAAAATTTATTCTATCATAAATTTTGAAGCTAATATTCTTATCACTGTATTGCTCATAAACAATATAGCATATTCCACATAAGGCTATGATAATTGGTACTATATATTTGGAATTAAACCCACTCTTTCTTCTAGTTTGGTTTTCAGGAATATTTGTATCTGAACTTCTTGAATAGTTATGCCAGGAAGTATTAAGTGGAACATCCCTATTAGAATTTATGTACGGACAATTTTCATTTCTGTAATAGGAATGTATTTGAAAATCAGCAGGAGAGGATTTAGATAAAAGATCTCTGAAATAGAATTATTACCTTTTAACATCACTTCAAAAAGATTAATGACAACTGATACTTGAAATTAAATGTTGATGGTTGGCGAGTAAGCTTGTAAGCAAATTTGAAAGTTTCAAGCAGTATTAAAATTGCAATGTAGCAATGAAGTGATTGTGAGGTAACAATTATTTTAATAGCAGATCCATAAGAAAAACATGCAAACATTAGCGTCTTCAATTTTTAAGTTTACCATAATAGTGAGCACAACACCACAGACCAATTGTTTCCACTATTTTACCATATTAGTACAGTTATGTAAAAATGCTTACGATTGAAAAGAAAAGACAACTTCATGTAAGAATCACAATGGAGACTTCCCAGAAAGTATGACTCCCATGTGTCAAATAGATATTAGATTTGACTTATGTCTGTACATTATTGTCACACAGGAATCATAGTTAGTGCTCAAAAAATCTTACTATCTGACTAACTCTGAAATTAAGGCTTTGAAAAATCTAATTTACTTAAGTCAAACATATTTTGGACCTGCTATTTTCATGGAATATATTAAGCTTACTCAGAATCGGTATCATCACTTTTATCTGATAGTTCAGCATCAACTGATGACCTTCGAGGCAATTGCTTTCGGACTGAAATAGGGCTGGAACATCTAGCTGGTTTGCTGAAAGAAAAAGTAAAGTAAATTGTCAATATATATTAATCAGAATTTAAACTATTTATTAATAATTTGAACAAAGCTCTAAAGCCCTTGGTACTGTTCAACATAATTTCAAGTATTGGAAGGATCATAACATATACAAGGTATTTTAATATGTTAATTAAGTGAATATATGTGACTGCGATTTAAAGTAATATCTGGTACCTCAAAATGTTATCAACTTCATCCCAAGTTTCGTGTCTTCCGGATGTAAGTTCTGGTGTGTTCCTCATAATAGGATTATGATCATGGATTCCTCTTCTGGCTTTTGGAATTACAACTTTCAAGGACACCCTTTCCTGAAATATTTTCATAAAATTATACGAAACATAGTGAATAATTTTTGTTTTTCCAAGCGTGGTTAGATTGTTGTTACCAAAACTTATTATTTACATAACATTAGAATGTATATAAAGTATTTTGTGCTCACCCCTGCACATGGATGATCAAACATTAAAGCTATTTAATTAAGTGGGTGTTAATTACTTATAAAGAATATTGTTTAATTATTCCATAGGCCATAGCACTAATGGCTATGAGCAAGAGTTTAAAAATTATGTGATATTTCTTAATTCTTATTCTTGCAATTTGCTAATAAAATATCTTGAAATGTATGGTGATGCCAGCTCCTACAAATATTCCCCCTAGAATCAACTTCACAATTCACATAAAATAAAATCTTCTAAATATATACTAAAAAGGAAAACGCCTAAAATGTTCATTGTACTCGGTTTGTAAAGTAATTTATAAAATGAATTAAAAATACAAATACAGTAAAGTAATATAAAATAGCTGTCGTAGTTATGCGGGTGTATTATACAAATATTGATTAATGACCTAAAATATGTATGAATGATTATATTTTTTAACTTTAAAATTAAGTTACGAAAAAAATATTTACAAAGATCAGGATTCAGGAATCCACCCTTACGTGTTATCTAAGCACGCTAATCATCGGCCTATTTTTGAATTTAGCTTGGAGCTTATATTTGGTTTAGTTTGTTGGTTGGGTGCGAGGCTTACTATAAATATATAATCATGTGGTTTTTTTTAAATCTTGAATTAAGTACTCCCTATTCCTTAAAAATCCCCCTAAAAAAATTCATACCCATAAATCCCTTGGACGTCTTAATTCACCATAAATTTGGGAGAAAAACCCCCAAGACAGAACAAATCAAGTTCTAAATAGAGGTCATAGATAAACTAAGCACAGACTAAGAGTATAATATAATATATATAAATATATCTATATCTCATCTATGAGAATAATAATATTTCATATAGCCCGACCGTAGATAGAGTATAGAACTAGATGAGCTTCTAAAATAACAATAGAAACTAAAGAGAGAAGGCATTAACGTGAAATATTTAAGTGAGAGCGAAACAGAGTATCAGTTTTTCTGTCTCGTATCGGGTTTTATTTGTTTACCACCGAGCCCTTGGTGGTAAACAAGTTTTCACCGCTTACTGATAAATCTGTGAAACCCAAGTCAAACCCATATTTTAAGACTTTATCCTCATAAGAGGTTTATTTAAAGTGTCAGTCATTGTGAATTGTTGCATAATTGGCTATAAAAGCTATAGTGAACGTAAAGAACCAAACATAACCTTTCATCGGTAAGTAGCTTATTTTGTCACGACTCAGCTAACTTTGTTCAAGAATTATTCATTCCAATGTGTATTTTGGTCAATAATAAGCAATCTTCAATGAATTAAAACTGTAATTACGACATAATATGTCGATCATTCGCTATCTCACACGCTGTACGCTGATGCCTGGTCTATAACATAGTCCGTCTACGAGCTCGTCCAATGAAACAAAAATCGCTATACCAAATATCTATAGTCTCTTATATATATATAGACTTAAAAATACAACTTGAGGCGGGCAATATTTCCTAAAAGATTTTTCACAAGGTACAAAAAAACCATCAAGATTGATGGTGTCACTTATGGTTAACGTGACCAGACGTCCCGTTATGAATGGAACTGTCCCTTTTTCCAATTACGAATCCCGGTGTCCCCGAAATGAACTGTGGGACGCAAAATTGTCCCGTTTTCAGAAACCGCGCGAAAATTTGAGCAGCAGAATGTAAAAAAAAAACGTGCCAAAAGTTTTCTTATTTATTCTTATTTGAAATCGTTACCAAAGTGAAAGCAAATTCTGATAAATATAAAATATATTATTTTTGCTACCTACCTATATTTTGTAATTCGTTGCTTTTAAGCCAACTAACTTTTTTAAATAAATAACTTTAAAAAGTTTTTTTTAATAGACTACTTATTATTTTACCTAAATTAAACCAAAGTCCCGTTTTGAGTCAAATAATAAATGGTCACTTTACAGTTATGGTGCACAACCGTAATTATATAAGTATACAAATAATTTATGAATACATTTAAGAAATATCTCACAATATTCTATTTATTTAAGGATGAAAATATATAAAAAAGTAATATAAGATTCGTGAACATTCTGCGACTTTTCGATTTAAAAATGTATGCAGATTATTTTGTAATGATAATAAAATATGATAACAAATTTTTTGTTTAAGACATTCTTATTGATTGCAAAATTTTAGGTTTTAGTATTGGAGCTTTCTTTAGATTGTAGCTAATGAATATAAGATGATCGATAGCTTGGAAGTTGGAAGCACTGTGCACAATTTCAAATAGTTTTAATAAACATTAGATTTTGAGCGTCAGTTGTATTCAACTGCCGCTTGTAGAATTGGAAAGTTAATCTGCAATTTTTTTGGACCTTTCGTAGGACTTCGTATTTAATATTAAAATAATTATTTTTTATGCCTGTTATTTTATAACAGTTAGTCACATTAATGGACAATCACGATTTCAGTTATGTAGCTTTATTTGCATAATTCAAATTGACATCCTTTTACTCAAAATTTAAATAAAATTCCATTATCATAACTAATAAATCAACAGTAATTTGTATAAAATTTGAATAATAAATAACGACAAGCTAATTTTAAATCCATTTCCAGAACTTGTCATCACGTGTACTGCTTCGCGGAATATCGGCTTCGAGGGATATATTTCTAGAGGTTCTTTAACCTGCTCTTGGTTTTTAAGAATTTGGTCGTCAAGCCATGCTTTGAAAGTATAGATTGGTAGAACGTCAACAATGTGCTTGTTTATTGCGTATGATGTGGTCATTTCTTTAGTGCATTCATTTTGTCCTTTAGTTACCACTCCAATAAGTTCACTATCAAAAATTACAGGCCCTCCTAAATCTTTGAAACATGTTGGCACTTTGGTTTCAATGCAATCAATGAAACCCATTAATACATCGCCACTAGTTGACCTTTGTTCTACTCCTATAACCTGCAAGGTTTTTGGCTGTCCAACCTCAGTGTTTAACCCAAATCCTATAGCTTCCATTTCATTTAAATTCTTTCCATCTGTAACATTGCTCAGGCGAATTTTTGAAGCTATAGTATTATTGTGTTTTTCAGTAAATAGGATTCCAACATTTTTAGCGGCATCTGGCCCAGTATAGGTTGGGAAATTTTCAGTTTTTATCACGTGCAACTGTATAGTAGCTTCGTCCTTTTTATCAGAAGTTGTATTTACCAGAGCATAGCTCGCCAATTGAGCGCAGTGACCGGATGTGAGAATTATGCCATTCGCAACAATAGATCCTGCGCAAACATATTCATTCCTTTGAGACATAAGTGCTACGACAAATGGGAATTGTTTCGGGCTAGCCGTCTGGATTTCATGCATCAGAGTATTTTGTCTTCTCACACACATTGAGACGTTATTATTCGTACTCATATCCTGGTCTGCGATGTCCATTCCATTCATGGCAGAATCATCCAGAGGCTCATTGTAATCGGCGCTTTTTTTGTCCACTTGGCTTGCGCAAATTTGTAAAATATTAAACAACAAAAGAACACAAATTAAAAAATCCATTAAAATATTCTTGCCCATGGTGAATATTATTTTACTGCGAGAATTTTATGTTCTATTTTCATTAATAGAATTTTTATGACAAGTCTTGATAGAAAATTTTCAGCCAGTAAGTAGATACTTTCTGCTTAGTTATTAATTTTATGGGAACCTTCTTGAAAGATAAAAGGAATGTTTAACTAAAATTCTCATTTAAGCTCCAAATAGAAAAATTTCACACTCTAAAGTTTGATTAAAAAAACGTATATGCAATATGGCCGAACATTTCATGAAATGATTAATTTAGCTATACGGTCACGATACATACATACGTATTAGGTAATTGTCTTATGGCTCCTTCACATTTAGGTTTCTGATGGATTATCATTACTGGAATTTGAAAGATCCTTTATTTAAATCTTATCGAGAATAAAGAAATTACTACCTACTAAAATGAACTTGCAGAATTAAAAAGAGACTAAAGATACACACCCAATTAAAATACATGTAAGTAAAATGTTGACTATGATGGGAGGTGATGTGAATATAAAGCAAAGTATGTACATAATTGATACAGTCCGACTTTGTGTGTATCGCGGCGCAAACCACCGGGAAAATATGAAACCCTGGTAAAGTCGAAATGGTCAGGTGACCCCACAGGGATCTCGGAAACCAAGACCGAAGCATAAGTGGATTTTTTATATTTAGAGTGGTGTTACGTCAGATTTTTAGATTGGACGTTAAGTCAGAATAAAAAATACCATCGAATCACCTCGATGTCCGTCGTTCCACAACTGTGCATTTCTTAAGGCAGTTTTCATGCATTCCATGAGATTTCAAATCATACCGCGTAGTATATATTATGTAGACGAAACAGTTAATCTGGCACTCGTTAAGTAAACCACATATTAATATTTTATCTAATAATTGTATTGCATGTACTACGCAACGTTCAAAATGCCCTCGAGTTTGTACTACAGATGCGCGACCATTGCGCCGCGGTGATTGCTTTTGTCTCAAAAGCGGAGGAACCCGCACGGGTGAAATCATAAATTTTGCCCTGGCCCACTGCGCGCTCTTAAGAATCAAATTAATCTGTATTGTACAAAATTATAGTTTTGGACTTGGCCTCTAATTTTCATACAACAGATTTCTTGACGTTCAAAGGAATTCTGTGGACGAGGCTTGCTTGGCAGGAGTCCTCTTGAAAAGCCCTACTTAATATATTATAAAAAAATATATCCATAAAACCAATAATAAGCCTATTTGTTAATTATCTTTTGTGTTACCATTTATGCTTAACTACAAAACTGGCCCTTTAAACAAATATAAGGAAAGGTTTGCAATACAGCTTGTAGCCTAAAAGTTTACGAAATCAGCGAAAGAATATGTCAATGTTTAGAATTTTAGATACAAGTAATTTATTAAGTAATCTATCTGTATTTCTAGTATGTAAATCCACTGTGAAGTGTGAAGTGTGATCAAATACCACGATATATCGTAGTCTTGGAATCAAATGTCAATCTCTATTATACTCGATCTGTGTCGATCAGTGTCAACTGTCAAGTGTCAATCGTGATCCCATCTCTTTTGCAAACTATATTATAATTGCTTCGATATTTTTATTATTTGATGTCTTCTGTTTTAATACATTTTATATTTTAGACTTATTGAATTAGAAAGATGTCTAAAAAAAAAGGTAATAAAAAGAATTTAGACTTGGATGAAGATTTTGAGGACAAGAAATCTGTTGCCAACGACGCTATAACCTCAAAGACCAAAGGAAAGGGCAAAAAGAAAACGAAAGATGTCGTGGACAGTGATGCAGAAGGAGATGTGAACAAAGCACACATATCAGACGATGAGCAGGATGTTAAACCAGCTTCAAAGAAGTCTCAAAAGAAAGGTAGATGATAATGATTAGGTCATGTAAAGTTTTATAATTTTAATTAAAACTTTACTAAACTATTGCATAAACTATATAGTTGATTATAAAATACAAGATCTGATAGAGCAAGATGATACATCAAGTCTGGTACATTCTTAAGGACTATTTTATTATTAAGTGTTTATTTTTTATTTATTATGTATTCCTTGACATCTGTTAAAATATCATTATTCGTTAGTTATATAGTATACATTATAGATTCTATAGTTATTAGATTAAGCTAAGCTAAGTCCAAAATTGAAATCTGATTTTGACCTTTTGCTTTTAATTGCTGAATCTATGGTCTTATTGGGGTGTAATTTATTGGAATCTTCACTTAACTCACTGACTCTGAGTATTACTGAATATCTTTACCTTTTAAAATAAGAACTTAATAATATCCATTCACTTTATTTATCTGGAATATGATATTTTTACATATTCTTGTTTAAATTGGTATGCATTTTAATAAAATATTATACTGATGTTATTATTTATTTGTGTTTATATTCTTACTTAAATAGGTAAAAACAAAAAGAAAGGGGTTGATATGTCTGATGATGAGCAAGAGGATAAATCAATTATTAGCAATACCACAAATACATCTACAAAACCTGTAGCAAAGAATAAAAAGAAAAAAGGTAATATAAATGTATAAACATGTTAAGTATTTCAATTCATGCAAGAAATTTTAATTATTTTTTAAAGTAACATCTAGTGAGAGGATTGTGGAAGCTTGTATCATTGTGTACATATAGTACAATGAGATAATGGATCCTCCTTGTCAGTAAATATTTTGATCTAAGTTCCTATAGATTTCATATTATTTAAATGTCTTTTTATAAAAACATTTTGTTGTAGGTAAAGGTAAAAAAGGTGATGACTGGTCTGATGAAGGCAGTGATTTAGAGCTTAAACAAGCCTCTGAGGAAGAAGAAATAGCACAACCCATTATGAAAAAGAAAGGTATATATCTATACATATCACTTCTATTATTTTAGGTAGTAGTAACATAGTTTACTAAGTTCAGGAAATTATTAATTTCATAATATAGGTCATTCACTTGTAGTTCCATATGGCTGCATATTTAGATATTTTGATAATTCTGGAGTATAGTAATTATTAGTAATATTGGTAATAATCTTTATAAAGTGAAGAGTTTGTCCTTTTTAATTTGTTCTGTGTTTGCTAAGCTCAGGTGGCCATGACCAATATCTTTCCCTCAAATAATGCTTGAAGAGCAATATAATTTATTTTGTTTTAGCAAAAAATAAAAAGAAAGCAATAGCAGAATCTGATGAATCGGACAATGAAGATACAAAATCTGTTATTAGTAATGTGTCAAGTAATGCACCTGCACCAAAATCTAAAAATGGTAAATATTTTTCTGTCATATTTCTGGAATAGCTATATTTCTGCCTCTGTTAATCATTATTTTTAATATTTCAAATTTAATGATGTGGAATAAGTGATACATGTATCTTATGTTCTATAATATTTATTTTTATTTTTATTAAACATGTTCTGTGAGGTAGAATTTTCTATTGTTGATTGATTATTTGAATTGTTGTTAAAAGTTTAGTACCACACCTTTAAATTATTACACCTTAACTTCATAAAAAAAAACTACCAGTCATTAATAATATTGACTGAACATTCTTCTAGAAAAAAATAAAAAGAATACTCCTGCCGAAAATGAATCAGAGAATGAAGAATCAGTTAGCAGTAGCAACAATGTATTACCACCGAAATCAAAAAGTAAAGGTTAGTTAAAAGAACGGTCTCCATGAAATGTTAGAAATTATTTCCCAATTACTAATCATCCGTCTTTATGTAGATGTTTGTGGTAGTCAAACTGACTTCCAGTAACTGTCTCCTAAAGGATGTCCCTATCTCAAAAACGGCTCACCTTGATATTAATTTAAGTTTCGGAGAAAATTGTAGACAATCTTACAATTTATATAGATAGATAATTTCACACATTCTTGGAAACCTAAGTTGGTCATAATTTGTAAATATCCAATTCTAACATTTTCACATACAAACTGATCCAACGTATAACCTTCTTTAAATGATAGGATGTGGACTAATACTTCTTATCTTCATTAAGTAGCCAGGTACTGATAAAAATTAAATTAGTACATTTAGAAATACATTAATGCTACGTCAAATAAACGTTTTTCTTATATATCTGCAAAATTGTAGTTATTTTATAAGTTACCATTTGTCCATTAGGTAAGAAAAAAGAGGATTGGCCGGATGAAGAAGAAAGTGATAAAGAATTAAAAATTGAATCGGAAGATGAGGAAGAATTGAAGCCTGTAGTTAAAAGTAAATGTAAGTATCTAAATTGAATCTATCATATACAATAATCTGGACAATAGCTATAGAAAATTTGTTGTAATATATTTGAACATATTTTTAAGATTAGGCATCAACTGTTCATAATTGTCTGAGCTTGAATCATTTATACATGTTATAGAAAAGTAACAATAAATTTTACCCAATCATAAACATAGTAAAATATTCCTAGAGGCTCATACTATGAGTGTCAACAAACATATTATATGAGCCTGTGAGACTAGATTGATAAGGTCCCTACCTTATCAACCTTACCTTCTACCCTTAGAATGTAATTATTTTCTGTAGAAGTAAATAATTAAAAAACTCATACTCAATTTGCTACGATAAGTGGACACACTAAGAAAAAGATACCTTACGAAATAGTGAATATTGATTATAATAGAACGTTTAAGTAATTATATATTGTTTTACAGTAAAAAGTAGGAAGAAAAATAATATGGATAATTTAGAAGAGGAACTTAAAAAGTTTGAAATTAAGGATCCCGAACCAGATGAGGATGTTAGTGAAGAAAAGGTTAGACAAATTTTATTAAACCTATATCTGTACCTTTGTAACAACTAAAAAGCAATTAAAGTCTGTTTTTTATTAATATGCAAAAAAATCAAATCTAAAGCAAAGGCAAATTGACCATTCTTATAAAACATTGCAATTTATTGGCTTTTAAATTATGATGCTCACTTAATAATTACTTATTATAATTAGGAAGAGAAACCAAAAGATAAATTAAAGCCAGAAGAGAAGAAAATGAGCCATAAAGAGAAGAAGAAATTGAAGAAACAACAAGAGTATGAGAAACAAGTGGAAATGTTAACAAAGAAGGGTGGCCAGGGTCACAGTGACTTGGATGCAAACTTCACAGTTAGTCAAGCACAAAAATCTGCTGGTATGTTTTTTTATTATTATTCGAAAAATATAAATTAACTAAAGGTTTATGTAATTTATGTATTTGTTGAAATATTTTTAACGATAACTTTTGTAAATAGCCAGTGGTGCTACAACCCTTGGTATTGGTATCCAATTTCTGTATTAGTTACTTGATCATTCTTCTTAATAAACCAGTAGGTGATCAGCCTTCTATTATCATATTATCAGATGGCGCTGTGTTGAAAGTACCAACGTTTCACATAAGCTACAATGTAATGGCATAACCACCAAAAAAGCATGGTGGTGCCCATGGCTGGTGTTCTCCTAGCGTTTCCCTTGAATAGTTTACTACTATGTAATATAACAAACACCTTAGCCACAGCAACGCTTGGCCGGTCGACTAGTATACCTATACATTTCTGCTCTATACATTGCGGGCTTCGGTACTGCACTATACAATAGTGGCTAAATATCTCGTAAACACAATTTTCAGGTCAAATGGCAGCATTAGAAAACGCAGTGGACATTAAAGTAGAGAACTTCTCAATCAGTGCGAAAGGAAAAGATTTATTTGTGAATGCAAATCTGTTGATTGCAAATGGTCGGAGATATGGTCTTGTTGGGCCCAATGGTCACGGGAAGACCACATTATTGAGACATTTGGCACAACGTGCATTTCCACTTCCGCCCCATATTGATATATTGCTTTGTGAACAGGAAGTTACTGCCAGTGATATGAGTGCGGTCGATACTTTATTGGAATCTGATGTTAAAAGAAAGGGTAAGAAATTTTATTTTTTGTATTATAAGTTGTATATTAAAATGCACAAACATTCTAAGTATTGTACACAACAATTATACCCTTTATTGAAGTACGGAAAATATGTAAGACTAATTGTTTTAATACAATTATTTCACAATCGTTGTTTGTAATTCTTGCTAGAAAGATATTAGAGTGACTCATGGCCATTTGTAATACCTTTTCAGAATTCGTATCAAATGCGCCAAAACTTGTAATACAGCGTCACTTTTCGGTAGAGTATTTTTTTTCACAGTGGGGTCCGAAGTAAACAAAAAGTTATGATTTGAGAAATTTTTATATCGTTTAACTTAATATTATCTTCAAAACACTCAATAAACAACTATAAATAGTATGTCAAACGCAAAGACATATCAGTACTAATCTAGTGGATATTATGAAAATGATACAGGATGTAGATATTTTCGCATTTTAATAAGAATTAGTAAAAAAAGTCAATTTTCTTATAAAAACGCTAAATAAGTTATAACTCTGAAGGGAATGACCTAATCTATCTCCTATTTGCGTTTGATCCACGACTTTTTGACCACCCTGTATATTTCAAACTACACTGAAGCACGTACGAAGGTCGTTAGTGTTCGTAACTATACAAATTGTATGGCAAACCTTAGCTTTCGAGCTTCCAACATGAAATTCTCGAAACTTTTCGAATATCTATCTACGAAACGTAAAGTCCGTGCTAAAGTATCGTAATTTTTGAAGTCTTACGTATACGTATTGATACCGAGAATATTCAGCCATTTTGTAATTAATATACACAATTTTCAGAGCTTCTGGACGAGTGTAAGGAGTTAGAAGCGCTAATAGAAAAAGGCGATCTGTCTAAACAGGAAAAGCTAAATGAGGTATGTTTATGTCTAAACTGTTTATAATCTAATATATAAAATTCTCGTGTCGCGGTGTTTGTAGTTAAACTCCTCCGAAACGGCTTGACCGTTTCTCATGAAATTTTGTGTGCATATTGGGTATGTCTGAGAATTGGACAACATCAATTTTTCATTCCCCTAAATTTTAAGGGTAGTCCACCACTATATTATTATTTTTTAATTTTTAGATAATTTTTTTATGATATTTAATACATTAAAAAATACATACAACCCCTAATTTTCACCCCTCTACGATCAACCCCTATTTTTCTATTATAAATAATATACTTGGCAAAACGACGTTTGCCGGATTAGCTAGTATTATCTATAGAAATAATAGTAATAATAATAATCATTGGCGCTACAACCAAGTTTTCGGTCTGAGCCTCAGTTTTCTGTATCTGTTTAGTGATCATTTGTCAATGTAATTGGCAAGTAGGTCCTCTTGTGCCTGACACGCGCTGAATTTTTGTGTCTAAGCCGGTTTCCTCTCGATGATTTCCTTCCTGAACGATGAACCTTCGACCTCAGGGATGAGAGTAGCACGCTGAAGCCACTAGGCCAACACTGCTGCTTTGCTATATTAATTATCTATTATTTGGGCCTAAGACTGGCCGGTTACCTCAATGTTTACTTTTACAAAGTAATACGTACAAAATCTATTAGTGCACAGTCGCTATTTAAACGTATGCCCTTGTGGTTGAAAGTCGTAGTCAACTGCCGCTACGTACATTCCTTATTTTTTTTTATCACAAGCTTTAATTATTTTGTCGCTCTGACACCGACTTATATAAAAATGTTTGATGGTTTTATAATTCGAACTCACATTTTATAAAGCTGTTTTGTAACGTCTTCGGTATCTCATTAACAATGTGTGTGTTGACGTGTGTTGTATATTATCTTATAAAATGTATTTTAACTGTTAAGCAATTTAAGGACACCACTCTAATTATAACTTGTATTTCTTTTTAATTGTTTTATATTTGTAAGATGTCTGTTAGGTTTCTTCTTTTAAATTAATAAATAACAAACTAATTGAACTTTCATACGTTTCGTGAGGTATATTACGCTGCAAATTTATAAGCGTACATTTGCAGCCACAGATATATGTCATGCTCGTTAACGGGTGCTGCTTATGGTGACTGGTCGTACTTGAATTCGTGTATGCGGTGATGTTAGTTATTTGTGTTTGCGTGTTGTACCCACGAGAATGTAAGTGCGTGCTAATATTTCACCATGCCTCCTGCTGATAGAGGACAAATCTTTGTTTTTAATTTATGTTATTATTATTAAGTACTTAAAATGTCACATGGGACATGGTGTAATGGTTGCAGCTCCTTACAAACATTTTGTAAAACAAAAAAAATTGCGATTAAAAAGAGTGGCGGAGAGTTTATTGCCAGTTCTTCTCTCCCGTTCTACGCCCTTGATTGGAGAACTGGCAGTAAATGTAAAATTAGAAGAATGAATATGTATTTCTTTACTGACAAGTCATAAGTGTACATTATGTTACCTATGTGATTATATGATTTTTTACTTTTACTTTACTTTATACAGAATCCCGTAAAATGAAAATCCTTGATTTTTCTGAAGTCCTCACCTTGGCTAGTACTTTAGTTTTCCAATTAATTTCAGGTATATGCAGAATTAAAAGCGATAGGTGCTGACTCCGCTGAACCACGCGCACGTAGGATTCTAGCTGGTCTAGGATTTAGTAAGGAGATGCAAAATAGGGCGACGAAAAACTTCTCTGGAGGATGGCGAATGAGGGTCTCATTAGCTAGGTATGTTGTAGGACATGCGCTACGGTTTTAATCGCGTTAGCCACTTGTCTCACCGGCAACGATTAACGAGTAACGAGAGCTAGAACTAAAAACGAGTAAGCGAGACGCGGGGAGCGAGTGCGTAGTTCCGATATTTGTGTAGCTCGGCTATAAGCGAGTGTACGAGTGAGGCGGGCGATTACTCGCATCACTCGCATCATACAATTCATCATCATCGTCGTCTGAACTAGATAACAATGATAATTCAAATGATTTTTCGATATTCATATTAAATAAAAAAACGTGTACTTTCAGATACGAGAGTTTTAAAAGAGTACCGAGAGTTTTTTACGCCGGCTTTTTCTCTCGGCCTTCTTTGCCGATGAGTAGGGATGCCTACAAATTCAAATTTAATGACGTGGAATAAGTGATACATGTATCTTATGTTCCATAATAAACATATTTTATTTTTTATTTTACGCACTGTAGAGAAATAACCACTGGTTGCTCTCTCGGCGTGAGTTCTAATACTCGCCAAGCAAGTGTTATCTTTCATACCTATTGTCGCTCAGCGACAAACTAGTGAAGCGAGTGCTCGCCGGCCGTGTGAACAGTCAGCGATCAACTGTTTGTATATGCATCTCTTGTTTACACAGAAAGTATATCTATTGTACGTTTCTTGAGCGAGAAAATAGCCTATAGTTATAGTTAGTCGTTTTCTCGTCGTTGGTGGGACAACTGCCTTAATTCTGTCGTTATGTATAAGTGGACATCACAATTTAAATAATACATTAACAAATATAAATGCGAATTTATTTTGAGTGCTTTACTTTGTGAATAGCGAGAGATGCCATCTCAATTTGATATTATGTTTTTTTTTTAATTTATTGCTTTGTTGATTTTTTTTCTTTATTGATTAAAATATCGAAAAGTTGCCATATTAACGCCATCCATTGTCACGAAGATGTCTTACATACTTGATTTTTCTTGTGATAAGTGCCACATTAAAACCACGCGAATAATTTATACAGTTTAAGTACAACTAATTCAGTTGAAATTTAAACATCCAATAACTCGTTAAAATTGTTGAAAAAACAAATCATATTTCTTTTTCAGAGCTTTATATATCGAACCATCGCTGCTACTACTCGATGAACCTACAAATCATTTAGATCTCAATGCTGTTATTTGGTTAGACAAGTAAGTTTTGAATTTTTTATCTTCCAATTATGCGATATTTATTATAAAACTAACCCGCGATTTTCTATGCTGATAAACCATATTTATTAGCACTGAAAAAAAATTGTCAATTCCCATTAATGAATTTTTTCCATTTCTGGCAAATATTATATCAAATTTTTTCATACTTATACTATATCTCAATCTTAGCCAAGGAGTTTTCATTCATATATTTTACGAAGACTTTTCTTACGTTATTATAATACTTTGTCAAGCTCGTAGGAGATAAACATACTAAGACTATTGCAGAAAGAAAGATCTATAGAAAATATTAATAGAAATTAATTTCTAGTTACCTCCAAGGATGGAAGAAAACATTACTAGTTGTATCCCACGACCAGTCTTTCTTAGACAACGTGTGTAACGAAATTATTCACTTAGACCAACAAAAGTTGTTCTATTACAAGGGCAATTACTCGATGTTCAAGAAGATGTACGCCCAAAAGCGGAAAGAAATGATAAAAGAGTATGAGAAACAGGAGAAGAGGTTAAAGGATTTGAAGTCGCATGGACAGTCGAAGAAAGCAGCGGTATGTTCATATATATCTTTTATTTCAGAGATTATATATAGTATTAATATCGTTTCTGTATTGGTTAAACGACTATTTATTTAACTATTCGTTTGAATTCTCGTGAATTTGGAATGCTGTCTTAAGGCATTGTAAAGTGTGCCTTTATATGCTAGCAAAATTTTAATAGTAATTATATGTTTCCGCGAGAGTGTTGACTTTATGACAGTATGTTTTACCCTTGGTCTTGGTTCTTGTTAAGAGATACATACATACACGGACGAAGTGATTTTAAGTTTGTATGAAATATCCTTATATGCTAGATATAAACTATGTAATTTTACAGGAAAAGAAACAAAAAGAAGCCCTTACACGTAAACAAGAGAAGAACCGTAGCAAATCACAGCGGGAAGAGAACGAAGATAACGCGGCGCCTGTCACTCTCTTACAGCGGCCCAAAGAGTACATTGTCAAGTTTAACTTCCCAGATCCACCGCCATTGCAGCCTCCGATCCTTGGATTACATAGTACGTATTTCGTTCGTTCAGACGTTCAATCACTCTTTTATGTACAAAATAATCTTATTTATAATCTGTATTTTGAAATCCGATCATTTTCTTTTATAGAATTTTCGCAATACTACAAATGGTTTTTTATCGAATATAAATTGTGATTAATGGGATTTTTAGGTTAATTAAACATCATATAAAAATTTATATAATTTATGTGGAAACGTCTTATTTTTTTAAATTGGTCACGTCGAAAACTCTGAGTTATTTTTGGAGTTATAACTCCTACTCACTCTTTACTAAAAGTTTAAAAACATTTTGGACAGTTTGATCTTTATAAAAATGGTTAAATAAACACAAATGAAGAAATTATTTAAAGGATAATGCAGATAATTGAAAAACCAATATTTCTAACTAACAAACTAAATAAATTAATAAAATCACTGTTTAGATAAAATGTATAGCACATACAAATCAAATCTACCTAATGAAATCTGTGTACTTTTTAATATTATCCCAGTTTTAATTTGTAATTGCCAAATGCCTAAATTACAAAATAAAAACTGCTGTCCGATGGGGACGTGCAATTGGTATAATAATTAAGTTCTCATGAAAATAAAATGGTCATTTTGTCGATGAGAATAAAATTCCTTATATTCGTTAAAATTCCTAAGATACTAAACAATCAGCTAGATAATCCCAACTTGTTATCAAAATTTCAATTCCGTGTACCCAATAGACATCCCAGACATCCCATCATTCCATTTATCCCTCCTTTCCGGAGAACGCGTTTTGGCCGAAATTCACCGATGTCCAGATTGAGCATTCTATAAAACGAGCTGGATCTGGACATTCATAGTTGCTCACCTCAGACTTTGAGAGCGATTTTCGTTTAGTGTTTGTTTAAACATTTTTTTTATTGTTTAGATTAATTAATTTTATTACTTCTTGTACCTATGCTGTTTGCCAGTAAGTGTTTAACACATTGAAAACAGTTTTTTATTTTTCTTCTGTCAATGTATTAATGTGCCAAGCGTTGGAAAGCTTTTATAAATAAATAAATAAACTTAAAATTCTGTGTTGCAGACACTTGAAGCTGAGTTAAGCCCATTTTGGTTAATGTGTTAATTTTAAGCAAATATTTTTTTTTTTAGATGTGAACTTCAATTTCCCTGGACAAAAGCCGCTATTCATAGAGGTCGACTTTGGTATCGATCTGAATTCCCGTATCGCGATCGTAGGACCAAATGGAGTCGGCAAATCCACCTTCCTCAAACTGCTCGTTGGTGAATTGAGTCCTATTCAAGGCGAGCTTTTGAGAAATCATAGACTGGTTAGTATATCCATTTTTCTTAAAAAACTAAAAAAACACTGTTTTCTTATTATTTTAAAATTGTTCCATATAAAACAATTTGTGTTGATGGTAGAGCGAGTCTGTCAAACTAAGTCTAATCTTCCAATCAATTCAATCTTTCAATATGCTTTATATTTATTTAGGCATCATTTCTGAAATTGTTTTTAAATATATTTTTTATTTTAATTGTTAAAGTTTTTGTTTCTGCTGCTAGTGACAGCAACAAATGTAAAAAATGGGCCCAACTCAGCTTAAGCTTTAAGTTGGGCCGATTTTTTATTAAATTGATTGTGTTTGTATTTCTTTTTTATATATATGTGTGTGTGCTTTATTAATTAATATTATTAGTCAAATAAACGTTTTTTTTCTATTCTGGCAACACACACGTTCTTTATTTTGGTGTCTAAGACATGAGTTCTAAAATTAGACTAAGGTATATAATTGAAACTTTAAAATAAAATAAAATATGTTTATTATGGAACATAAGATACATGTATCACTTATTCCACGTCATTAAATTTGAATTTGTAGGCATCCCTACTCATCGGCAAAGAAGACAGAGGGTGTAGGCCGAGAGAAAAAGCCGGCGTAAAAAACTCTCGGTACTCTTTATCGCTTCAAAGAGTCCAATTATTATTATTTTAATTACCTTTATTATATGTAAAATCGTCTTCATGTGTCAGAGTCTTGACTTTATATTTTTATGCAGAGAATCGGTCGTTTTGACCAACACAGTGGAGAACATTTAACCGCTGAGGAATCGCCAGTGGAATATCTGCAGCGGCTTTTCGGTCTGCAGTATGAGAAGGCTCGTAAAGCCCTCGGAACTTTTGGGCTTGCTAGTCATGCGCATACGATCAAAATGAAGGATCTGAGTGGAGGGCAAAAGGCCAGGGTTGCCTTGGCTGAACTTACATTGATGGCACCTGATGTTATTATTCTGGTAAGAATAACTAATTTAATCAAATTAATTATTAATTTGTAGTATATACGACACAGAAGTATTTAAATACATAAAAATTTAGCCTAATTAAAGCAAATAAAAATCAAATAAAATTGTAAGATATATGAATATAATTTCCTTGGAAATTAATTTTATTCCTAACTAGTACACCATGGACTATAAAATATAAAAATACTGTAGTATAAAAAAAATTGTATTTAAGAACTACTTGTTTCCATGCTCATGCTCCTTATAAAAAATCTACCTAACTAAAGAACTCTTTCCTCCTCCTCTTTCCTTTTCCAATTGCTATGATAAAAAGAGATAAGTACTCTATTAGTTTTCTTCTGGTTGTTGATTATAGTTTTATTGAATATTTTAGGATGAGCCGACAAATAACTTGGATATAGAAAGTATAGACGCGCTGGCAGAAGCCATCAACGCATACAAGGGCGGAGTCGTTATCGTATCTCACGACGAACGACTCATTCGTGAGACGGAGTGCGCCCTCTATGTTATCGAAGACCAGACTATTAATGAGGTTAGTATGCAAAACCATATAACATATATTTTGAATTCACGTGAATTGCGTTTTTATTGCGTTAAGCTGTATTTTATAACGTATAAATTTTTATTTGTATAAGGAAAACTTAAAAACAGAAATGCATTTAATGTCTATGGTCAGGTTTTTTGTTGGTAGTTCCCAACAAAAATATATGAACTATTATTCATCTATGTAGCCCAATCAGTGTGATAAAGTTTAAATCGCTATCGTACCTGTATGAAAATTGTATTTACAATGTTTCCTAATATTGAAACATATACAGGGTGGTCAAAAAGTCGTGGATAAAACGCAAATAGGGGATAGATGAGGTCATCAGCTGCAAACAATTGTTCTAAGCTCAACCCCTGCAGAGTTATAATTTATTTTGCGTTTTTATAAAAAAATTTACTTTTTTTACTAATTCTTATTAAAATGCGAAAATATCTACATCCTGTATCTTTTTCATAATATCCACTAGATTGGTACTGATGAGTTCTTGCGTTAGACATACTATTTATAGATGTTTATTGAGTGTATTGAAGATGTAAGTTAGTTATACGATATAAATTTTTTTCAAATCATAACTTTTTGTTTACTTCGGACCACACTGTGAAAAAAAATTACCTTACCGAAAAGTGACCCTGTACCACAAGTTTTTGGCGCATTTAATAGGGATTCTGAAAAGGAAACACACATGGAAATGAGTCGCTCTTGCGTTTGATCCACGACTTTTTGGCCACCCTGTATATATATTTAATGGAGGAACACCTGAATATGATTTTTAGTTTCTGAGAATGTGGCCCAACATACACTTAGGATTTATCACTTCCTTAGTTGCCTAAATCATGCTGCAATATCTAATTCGAATATCTCATGATTACCTGATTTTTGAAGTCGGGTAAAAAGTTCGCTGGGTTATTATTTATTATTTTTTTGTTTAGGTCGATGGTGACTTCGACGCCTACCGTAAGGAGCTTCTCGAAAGTCTCGGCGAAACTATTAACTCTCCTTCCATCATCGCCAACGCTGCTGTTCTCCAATAAGACATTGGTGCTGATTATATCTAAGCACTACAAATTTAAATATAACTTCAACGGATTAAAACGCGTAATTATTACATCCAATCCATCAAAATGCATGTAAATAATGTTTAAAACGCGAGAAAAAAGTTTTATTTAGATATTGGTGCTGTATAATTAAAAAAAAAACGTGCTTGTAATGAAATATAATATCCACATAATTCTGGTGTGACTAAAAGATTTTTAATAGTAAATAAAAAAAAAATATCAATCAATGTAATTAAAATAAACACGATTTAAATTGTATTTCTTCATAAATTTTTATTTTTAACAAAAAATGAATTTCGGGATAGCTCTAATAAACGTCTCATAGTGGCGTGTCTGCCCAATTCACCATTTCAAAAAAATTAATAAAATAATGCAAGATTATAAGCAATTTATTTCTCGCAGTGTTTGTCTTATATTGTACAGTTTGTATATTTATTTTAATTTATATTAATGTTTGCAAACTGTACATAAACGTCATGTAAGATTTATCTTCCAATATTTATATTAATAAATTTTGTTACAAAATATGTGTCTTATTTCTAACATTTGAATTAGTGTTAGTTTATCTGGGAGGTGAGAATATAAATGAAAGATGCAAGACGGAACGTTGCATTCGATTGTGATTGGTCAAATGGATGTGATTATCGCGTGTCAACGCGTATTTTACCAGAGATTCTTTTCGAAATTTCGAATTTTGGTTGTCCCTTGGTCTTACGATGTGGAGTTGGACGCGAAGAGACAGCCCAAAAGGTCGGTTTTCTCCTTCGTGGCATAGGTCAGCGAGTCATTTTCCTTGTGCAGGGGTGGAATGGAGGGCTGACAGTAATTTCCTTAGACAACTTTGGCGAGAAACTAGAAGAGCTAGCAAATCCAGCAATGAACTCAGACTGTTCAGCAATCTCTAGTTTTAAGTTAAGTTCGCTAGTATTCGCATCACGAGATGTCGTCGCTTCCGCCAACGCGTCAAAGAATATTCGTTGACGCGAGGCCGCCTTCCAAGAACGGTTAAACTAGGGTAGTTACTTGCCACCACGGCACCGCAGAAAATGGATTAAGGAGTTACATGCCCTGCAGAACAAATTCAGCGATAGAGTCGGCAACGGAATCTGGAGCATCCGACAAAAAGCATATCCCGCATCCCGATCCAATCTGCTGACAAGATACTTACGGCGTTTCGTCTCTCACTTTTTATATTCCTTTAAGCAAGTTCTAAATGATTCATTACCGATTGAGAGTTTAGGCTAACTTTAAACGGCTTGGCTATTTTCAAAGCTTAGGTCGATGGGTTTCATCAATGAATGTTTAATGTGCGTAATAAGTTACACATACAATACAGGACACTCGTACACATCTTGAGGAAAACGCGTAAGAACCAAAAATGTACGGTGTATTGTGCATTAAAAGCTGATCACGTACCTACTTGTGTGAAGAAACATTACTAAGGAAATAGAAGGGTGAAGCCAATAAACAAGGCCATTTTAATTTAGACTAGATCGTTTATTGATTTCATTTATTGATTTCACGCGTCACATTTTTCCGTTACGCGCCATCTTTTGAAGTGAAACTTCTTTATCGACGTATGGGAGAAATTTTGTAGCAGCTTACGGGCCATGTTGCTTTTTGAAGTCAAACTTCTTTATCGGCGTTGGAAAAAAATTTACACACATTTGTCACATTTTTCGGTTAAGGTGATATCAGACGGTTCACTCGAGTGAATGCTTCATTTTTTTTCATTCTATGTTCACACGGCTTAGACGAAATGATACAGAAATGAACATTCATTGTTCTTTCTTTTAAATATGTCATCGAATGAAGTCGTACGTCTTGGAATTAGTTTAATTTGTGATCATTTAATCAAAGAGTTGACAAAAAAGAAGCAAAGAAAACGTCGACGGTGGTGGGTGCGACCATGGATTGAAAGAAGAAATTTATTAGGAGCTTCCAATACATTGTTGAGAGAACTAGCCGTTGAAGATCCTGATTCATATTGTAATCATCATCGAATGGATGAAAGTAAATTTGAAGAACTTCTACTTCTTGTTGCTCCGTTAGTAACGAAAGAAAACACTTTAATGAGAGATAGCATACCTACCCGGATGAAACATCAAATTGTACTGAGATACCTGGCTACAGGTGATAGTTTTGGAAGTTTAGAGTTTTTGTACAGAGTACCTCGAAATACAATATACTATTTTTTTCAAGAAGTATGTGAAGCCAGTTGGACAGCCCTTGGAAAGGTTATTAAGGTCAGTTATATCTATTTAATAAAATATTAAGTTATTTTCTTGAAACATTTTAATTTAGACAATCAACATTTACACAATACTTTGTATAGCTTGTGAGAGTATGTTTTCTTGCTCTTGGGTGGATGTTTGGACAACTACTCCGGTGTTGTATTTTGGTATAGAGGCGACTGGTTATGGACTAGTAAATGGAGATGGAGTGCTGGAGTCCGAGTAAATTACTTCAGGAAATGATTGTGATATCTGTGTTAACCGTTCCTGAGTCATCACAGATTGAAGTTTTTCCTGGCATATCAAAGCCCTGTTCAAGGGCATTTTCTTGAGTTGTACTGCCAAACTTTTGCAAAACAAATCAAACTCATCTTCAGTTTGGACTTTGGCTTGCTCGCTTATAGTTTTTAATTCTTTAATTGCTCTATCAATCGGTATATCAATCTTCCTTTTCTTGTTTGTTGGCTTTCGAGAATATGAAGGAGTCATCAGTTCACTATTTCCATTCCTACTAATCTCAGAATTTGGCGTCTTCTGTTTCTCACTGCCAGCTTGAGTCTGCTCAGATTCAGCAGAGTCTTCATTTTGAGTCTGTGGTGCATCCTGTAATTAAAATGTTGACACTTTTATTATTACAGGTTCCTGGAAGTCAACATGAATGGAATAACATAATGGAAGACTACTATAGATTATGGAACTTTCCAAACTGTTGTGGTGCAATGGATGGAAAATTGGTGAATATAAGATGCCCAGGAAGTTCAGGCTCTGAATATTTCGACTACAAAAAGAATTTTAGTATTCATCTATTTGCAGTAGTAGATGCGAATTATAATTTTATTTATATAGATGTTGGGATAAACGAAAGGACAAATGATGCATCCGTCTTTAATAAAACAACACTGAATGAAGCTTTGTTGTCGAATCTTCTAAATTTCCCAAAGGAAGGCGTAATCGTCGCAGATGATGCCTTTCCTTTGCGGACGGATGTTTTGAAACCATATAATACTAGAGGAGAGTTTGGCGATAAACAAAAAATATTTAACTATCGGCTGTCAAGAGCTCGACGAGTGGTTGAAAACTCTTTTGGAATATTAGTATCAAAATTTCGAATCTATGAAAAGGCGATTCCATTGTCAGTGCAAAAAGTTGAACAACTTGTTAAAACGACGTGTGCATTACATAATTGGCTCAGAAAAACTACAGTGGACTACGTGCAACAACGATCACTGGAAACTGAGGATTGGGTCACAGGGTCCATTGTACCTGGAGAATGGCGAGAAGTACCATCTTTAGCATTAAGCGATTTACCACCAACCAATGCAAGAAATCATAGTGAAAATGCCCGCCGCGTGCGTGACGTATATGCAGAAAAGTTTGTCACTTCATGCACTGTACCATGGCAATGGAACATGATAAGAAGAATATGATGTAATAATACTGAATAAACCTATACAATTCATATACGTTGTTTTTGTTTGAGTATAAGTATTAAGTAGGTACCTACCTAGCTTCTGTTCACGTAGTGGTCGCTTATCGAACAGACAGACAGAGTTACTAGGATATGGATTAATATTATGGATATGGATTAGTATGGATTGATAAAAGATTCTACTTACGAGACTTGATGTACTCTGCCGTGGGACGCATACACTGCTTAAAAATTCTGCATGTTTAAACCAGTACAGGGTCGGTACATAGACATCGTCAGAAGAGCAACCGCTTTGAGTAGACTGCTTTATTTTGGTTAATTCTGTTGTATACCGGGTCCTTATCGTTTTTATTTTCTTTTTAATATCTTTTTCAGTAATCTCTAAGTTTAAATCACTGATTAGAAATTTTATAGAGTTTGCCCGCATTGTTCGGTCTTTGTATTCAACAATTTTGTGGTTCCAAAGGCATTGATAATTTTTAAAGTTCTCCAAAAAAAGTAATGTATTTTGATCGTTCCACTTGAACACCATTTTGCCGCATGAAAACAATATAATAACGCACAGAAAAAAAAAGTTATAACTTCGTCGACAACGTGATGTCCGTCGGCTACAGGACTCGAAACAAAATGGCCGAATCCGAATGAACGTTCTCTCAGTGTTCAGACCGTTCATTTCTCGTTCATTCGGAGTGGGAATGAAAGATACCGGATGCCAATATTGAACACTGTTGGATCGGTTCACTTATGAATTCATTCGGCACTCGTGTTTTATTTTTTGTTCAGACATTTCATTTCGAGTGAAATGTACCGAATGAAAGGTGAAAATGAACAAAAACTGAACCGGCTGATATCACTTTTACGCGCCATCTTTTTCTTGTCCGTACCACGGTTGATCCGAAGAGATTCGAAGCCATTAAGGTGATATCAGACGGTTCATTCGAATGATTGTTCACTCGAGTGAATGCTTCATTTTTTTTCATTCTATGTTCACACGGCTTAGACGAAATGATACAGAAATGAACATTCATTGTTCTTTCTTTTAAATATGTCATCGAATGAAGTCGTTACGTCTTGGAATTAGTTTAATTTGTGATCATTTAATCAAAGAGATGACAAAAAAGAAGCAAAGAAAACGTCGACGGTGGTGGGTGCGACCATGGATTGAAAGAAGAAATTTATTTAAAAAAAAAAGTAATGTATTTTGATCGTTCCACTTGAACACCATTTTGCCGCATGAAAACAATATAATAACACACAGAAAAAAAAAGTTATAACTTCGTCGACAACGTGATGACCGTCGGCTACAGGACTCGAAACAAAATGGCCGAATCCGAATGAACGTTCTCTCAGTGTTCAGACCGTTCATTTCTCGTTCATTCGGAGTGGGAATGAAAGATACCGGATGCCAATATCCAACACTGTTGGATCGGTTCACTAATGAATTCATTCGGCACTCGTGTTTCATTTTTTGTTCAGACATTTCATTTCGAGTGAAATGTACCGAATGAAAGGTGAAAATGAACAAAAAATGAACCGTCTGATATCACCTTTAGTAACAAAAATATATAATAACGATAACAATGATAGTAATACTAATAATTCTATTACAATTAATGAAATTCTGTAATAATCTTACTAGTTGGTACTACATAGTAGTACAGTAATAAGTTAAAATGAAATAATTGTATTTGTATTCATGTCTATGAAAATAAAAGCCTTTTGTTAAACTTTATCTAATTTAACTTTATTTAACCAATTTCTGTAAAGTTGCATATATGTAGTAGATCATTTTTCGAAAAATAAGGTCATAAAGAAGTTTCACTACTTACGTGTGTACACGTACACGCACATATTTTTTTTTAATTGACACGAGATTAGATAAAATATTATTAGCTAATTAGGTAAGTACGTCTATGAGTATCTTACTTATGTAGTATATAATAGCAAGTACCTACCTCTAAGCTTTTTTACTGAATTCTATTATAAGATTGTTTTACTATCACTTTCAGTTCTCATAAAACATCTATATTGATATTTCTTATATTAAGGTGCAGAGGGACAAATTTTAATTTTACATTTATTTATTTCTCAGAATACATATACATAAGTACTATAGTTGGTTAATATTACATTTGAAAACCATTGTGTTTTTAGTAATGTAATAACACCAGCTTAAATTTTTTAATAAAACCTATTTTTTATTTAGAAGAAATGTCATCGAAATCTTTTAATACACGACGTAATTATTAGAAACAACGATCGAACAAAGAGACAACCTTACGTAGAATTATAGAAAATACATAGGTACTCTTGTAGCTGATCAAACACGTTAATTAATCTCACAAGTATTTATTTCCTATGAATAGTATAATTTTATACGTAATATAATCCTTTTATAGTGTAAATTTAAATTTATATGTAAACGGTAAATTAATAGTATAAATTGAAAATAAAACCGCGGGTTCATAGCCCAATGTTTAGCAAAACAAGCGAAAAAAGCGCTATTAATCGAATGACGTTACACAAAGTGCGTAATAAAGGAATAAATAAAAAACTAATTTTAAGAGGAATGTTTTGCAAAGACGAGTCAACATTTCTCGTTAAAGCTCGCCGAGTTTTTTCCTCAATTTGTCTGCAGCCTTTCGCCCCTCCATTATAAACTTCTCGGCTTCATTAGAGGATTTAAAACGCAAATTTCCTTTTCGATTGTAACTTTTTTCTTTCTTGAAAGGAAGCTTCTTCCAAGGAAATTAGTATCCTTCCCTTTGAGGGGTGAAAACGTGTTTTGAAGAATTTACTCACTTTTATACTCAATCTGCTGGAATGAAGCTGTTAGATGCATTCCTAAACGACCCTTAATTTATATTATTATTGTTAAAACATGATGCGAAACTTCAGTATTACAAATAGAACATACAACAAAAAATCCTCATTAGGATGCATATTAATTTCAATACATACATATTTTGCCGGTAAAAATACTTAAAATGTAAAACTTTGGTCGTGTATAGTAGGACCTATGGATCTCGGATCATGGATTTTCATAATTAAAAGCAATTTTTTTTTAATTTAATACAAAGGGGCACTATGTTATTTATTATAGTCAAAAGTTGAATTGCACAAGTAAATATTTGACGTTTTTCAAATACTATTTGCACTACGTTTTCGCGGGAGTTTATTTTTCAATTTATATTTTAATGACGTCCTAACAAAAATTAATAGAGATATATTACCGTACTTTAGATAAAAGGAAGAAGTAATTCAATAGTCAATACCCTATTTATATTACACACACTACAAAATGCCCAAAAGTGCCTCACTAATCAAGTAATAAAACCATCAAAGATTTACATAACTCAAACCCTACCAGATTGTCATGTTTTCGCATGAGACCACTAAACGTATTACACTAATGTACTGAATTATCTTAACAAGACAATAAGACGAAGAGCCAATTATAACCCCCCATCCACCCTTGTCAAAATGATCACAACCGCAAGTTCTTATAATATACGTTATTACTTTGACAAGGTTGCATGTTAACAATGTAGGTACGATTGTTCTCCCCCGACATGATTTTATTTGTGCAGTTATTACAGTCTCGTCGAAAGATATTTAAATTTCATTAGGTTTGTTTTACACTTAATTTGTGAGGGGTGCATTGTATCTTTGGGGTGGAGCCCTATTGCTTTGAGCTCTCCAATTTATTATCCCCATTGGTGATTTGAATTTTGGAGATGTTATCGACGATTTGGTGTGAACTAGTATAATGTATCAAAGGATAATTTACAATTAAAATCGAGTTACAATTTGTCTAACAGCGTACATTATAATTTCAAACGAATAAATTGTAATTTATACTTATGTGTCTTTGCTAAATTTGGGATAGTGCAATACATACATATTTGTGTATGACTACTAATTTGTCTTCTGTACCTTGTTTGTCGCTTGGATTCGGACGCTAGAACCTGGAGCTAGGCTGCATTGAGTTGACAACGCGTCATACTTTTTGTTAATAATTTAATTCGAAGTTTAAACGTTTTAATAATGAAACTCTAAATGCGGCCCACTTCTCCGGCGAAACAAATACAAAAATACGAAATAATACATTTAATCGTCTCGAATTATTATAATAATTATTAGACGTTATTAATTATTAGGAAATGGTTTCGCGTTAGCGCCCTCTATGTAAGTGGAACGCTTCGCAGACGCAGACTCCATTAGCAGTGTTCGCCGGACTGTCACAATCATTTTTCTTTCCCGCTGCCGCTAATTCTCGGCCGCGCTTCAGTGAGCATGTACTGCGACTGAGTCACTTTTATCCAGCCATAATTTGTTACACGTCACCATACAATTGTAGTAAAAGAGAGCATTTCACTTAAACATAACTAAGATTATTAAGTATTAAGTCGTAACATTAAATAATACCCACTATTAAATAATATTTAAAATTTATTAATTGACTTTGAATTCAATTTATTTTTCTAGAAACTGTTATAGGGTGTTAAGCTGGCTGACGTGTTTTAATGTAATAAATGTATGCAATTATTATTAGTATGTAAACATAATTTTTTTACTCCAATAACTAAATTTTTGCTGTATATCCGAGTGGGGAATGACATAATTAATTTAATGACATATACCTGGGTTCAAATAAAGCAATCTCTTCAGCTTTATGTTATTGGAATATTATACACTTGTCAAGGAAAAGTTCACATGAAAAATATTGACATTTTTTCATGTCAAAACATATCCAAGTGGGGAATAACATAAGTATTAAATAAGCCTAGGTTCAAATATAGATCACGTATCAATAAAACAAACTCTTCAGCTTTCAATTATTATTTGACTATGATACTTAATAAAAATTAACTACGGCAAAGTATCAAAATGAGTTCAACCGAGGTCGAATGAGAGTTGATATCGACTTTTATTACTGTGGAGGGGTTGGTCATTAGCGAGATAAAGCGACTGCCACCTGATAAAGTGCGTTTTGTTGCTCACTTACTTATTTCTCTCTGTTTCTAATTCACCCGATATTGTTTTATGCTTTCTTCTATTACTTTTAGAATAAATACTAAAATTATATGTGTATGGTTGTAGTTTCTGAGCGAACCTACTTGATATTGCGTCAAAAAAAAATGCGTGCGTAAAAAGTACACATGTCAGAAGTGAAACTTCTTTGGCAAACTAATTTTTAACTATTGTCCATATTTATAAAAATCTAAAACTTTAGATTTCCGAGACTTAGAGGGATGGCAAAAGGAAGATATTATGTTAGGAATTTAATGAATTTAATTTTCATTAAAATATAAAAAGTGTCGAAAATTAATACAAATAATATATTTTTTTCTAATAATATTTCTTCGATAGTAAAAACACGTGGCATTTTAATTTACAATTCGTCATTTGAGATTTCAATAAATTATTTTGCATAACATATAAATACCTACTAATATATCATAAAATTCTTTTTACGAAATTTTAAATTTAAAAATAGAATTTCTATAAGGTAATTCATCCTTCTCACTCTCTTTTTAATCGGTCTCAATCGCTCTCTCCCGCCAAAAAACGCTGCACATCTTCGTGACGTACCGTAAAAATGTTAAACTAAACTATAATAATTATTAAGCTGTACATAATTCAATAAACTGATGAAGCTGATTTATTCGGAGGGCATGATTCGATTTCATGTAAAATTTTCAGTTTCAGGTTAACATAAGAAACAGAAATGTGTCCTACTTCTCACTGGGGTCATATTAAAACAAACCCAAATGAGCCACAATCAACAAATTGATTTTAGACGATTTAACAATTTCTTGCAGATAATAACAATTAACGCATTATTTACATCGCAAACAATATGACAAAACAGGAAAGAATACAACAAAAAATCAAAGAAAAAGCTAACAACAGTTTCTTCCAGACACGTAGAACTGAATAAAATCAAAAATGCAGTTCACTCTACATTCCACGTTTACCTACGGAATAATTAAAGTTCAATATGAACGAATAAAATTCCTAATATAGTATAATAGTTGATACAATTATTAACACTTTAGCCGAGCGGCGGAATGATTGATGAGTTTACCCGTTCACAATGACTAATAGTGTGCCATGAACATATGATATTCGTTACGGGAACGTAAACTGATATTGAACCTGAATTCTCCATTCTCTCGTGTTAATACTTAATTTTCTAATTAATTGTCGTCTAACAATGGTTGAATAAACCCGTGTTGTATAATAAACATACAACCGAAATATTTTACAAAGTATCATCAAAAAGGTTTGACATAAGTTTGACAAATCTCTACGCTCTATGACCGATTTGCATAGATTATATTAATTTCTAGTCTGTAGTAAAAATTTACCAATTTGTATTTGACGAACGAGATTCTTTTATCTTCTACTAGCTGACCTGGCTAACTTCGTTCCGCCCTACAACCTTATAATATCTTTGTTACTTTAATTTAACTTATTTTAGGATTTCATTAATGTTAAGTATTACATTAATACAACTTTTTTGCAAATACAGAAATGTTTTATTGCTTGCCATTGCGAAAGAAGAATGACAGTTTTACACCTTAGGCATCTTCTCTCTAGCGTCAATATACGATACTGCATGTTAAGCACTTTCTGATATCCAACATCTTTTGTTCAGGATCAAAGCATGGTTATGCATCTCCTCATTCACCTCAAGATCGGAATTTCTTGAACTGACACGAATTCGACGTAAAATGATGCGTAGTTTTGTCAACAGATGGCACCGTATGGTTTTTGCATTCGTAAAATTAATTAATTAATTTATTGTTATTCGATAACTTATCCGATATTTTATTGCTTATTCTGCTATTCGGGACGGAAACAAATCCAACAAATCAAAAACCATGGCAATCGGTCCAGCCGTTCTCGAGTTATAAGTGTTGTAACAAACACGACTTTCTTTTATATATATATATATAGATATAGATAGATATAGATATAGATATAGATATAGATATAGATATAGATATAGATATAGATATAGATATAGATATAGATATAGATATAGATATAGATATAGATATAGATATAGATATAGATATAGATATAGATATAGATATAATATAGATATAGATATAGATATAGATATAGATATAGATATAGATATAGATATAGATATAGATATAGATATAGAAGATATAAAATGTACACTTTTCTATTTGATATGTCGTGTCGAATATAGTGAACCCGCTAGAAACCTATACGTTATAAATGCGATTAGACAAACATTTCCTGATGCCACTTTTTCCAAGTTTGCGAATAAATCAGTTTGGTGTGTCGCAGTTTTCTCGTCTTGCCAAATTTATGTACCCATCGGCCCTTTCCAATGGAGATGGAGATCGCTATTTACATATAAATACCTCGATTATTTGAATTATTCAATCGAGAGGGGGAGGAGCTGACAAATCACTTCCTCAGGAGATGGCAGCCGCTAGGCGCTACAGTGTGCTTCGACTACACATTTTATTTTCGACATTTTTATACATTTCTAAATACTCGACTTACCTACTAATGTAAACAATGTATTACTTATTATACAAAATAAATATGATACGGCTAACTAGTAAGGTTTTTCGTTAAATCTAAAGAGCTTGAAAATAGCTTTAAACTCGCCAAAGAAGTGTAGGATAGATATATTTCTGCATTCGTTAATAAATTTGTAAGGCAAGTAGATGTTTATTGTTTAGCCTCTTGTAACCGGGGTGTAACGCTCGACTTCAGCCTTGAGAATCCAGCGTAAAAAATATTTAAAAAAGTCACTTGTAACATTATTCTAGTACAAGCAATAATAATTCTGTGGCACTACAACTCTATATCTCATGCTATAGAGCTGATATTTAGAGCTGGCCTCAGACTACATCCGTTTTATTAATAATTTTTATTTGATAGACAAGTAGGTGATCAGCCTGACACTTGTACTGAATTTATAGATTTGAGACATGCCATGCCGCTTTTCTTACGATGTTTTTCTTCAGCCTAAAAGCAAGTGTTAGACGCGCATATGGACCGAAAGTCCTTTGGTTCACAGCCGGGGATCGAACCTACGACTTAAGGGAAGAGAGTCGCACGCTGAAGCCACTAGGCCAACACTTGTACGTTACAAGCAATAATATAATAAAATATCCAGAAACCACACCTAAATCCAAATCAAGTACCCATTATTTTATTACTCGTATTATGTAGAAATGTGCGCAGTTTTCCCGTAGTTTTATGTGCTCTCACGTGCCATTTAGCTCGGGAAATAGAAGTTTTTGTATGGAAATCGGATGCACTAAAGCTCTGAACCTCTGGCGAAATCTCTGCCTATTGTTACTGTTTTATGGCCTCATAAAACTTTATCATTTGTTATACTTACCGATTGTCTGCCAGGTATAAGCGATATTACGCTTGCTTAATATACCCGCTATATATACCGCACTTCAACTATGATTTTACACATCATGAATCATTTATATATTTTACAAAATATAAAATCCATACAACCATTGTATTTTTTTAAAATAACCAATATAAAAGCCATTGTAGCATGACGTGCTTTATATATATTATCGTAATTAAATAAAAAATAGAGCTTTGCTTGTACGATGCTTGCTTTTAAAATCAGAGTCAACTAGATAATGTTATTGATTCAATCACAAAAGTATTTTAGTACCTAGTATTGTTTGATTAACTTTATTGATTACAATTGAGATTGATTCTAATAGTTAATAAAATGTATAAAAAACATTTGAATGACATATGTAGCAGGATGTGAAACTTGTTTTCTTCTATATTCAATGACTTACTCTATTTTTTGCTGATTATTGTAGAAAATAATAAACATAGGCAAATGGGCAGGAGGCTCACCTGATGTTAAGTGATACCGCCGCCCATGGACACTCTCAATGCTTGCGAGTGCGTTGCCGGTCTTTTAAGAATTGGTACGCTCTTTTCTTGAAGGACCCTAAGTCGAATTGGTTCGGAAATACGTCAGTGGGCAGCTGGTTCCACAAAGTGGTGGTGCGCGGCAAGAACTGCCTTGAAAAACGCTCATAATTTAAAATTATGTAGACAAAATCACAAACAGCGTTTTAAATATAGAACAGCTGATAGTTGTAACAAAGCTTTCTAAAATTCAGCATTACACGATCGCTGATAACGATCGCCAACTGGTGTGTTCCACACCACGGCTTCTGTTACCATTTCGCTAATCGTGTTATTGTCTCGTGTTAGAGCATACTTAGTGGCCGAGTGCAGTTTAACATCAGATAAGGCTATTTGATATGCTAATAGTGGTAGCGAATGTACGCGTAATGAGCGTGCGACGGCTTAACAAGTTTTACTTTGAGCTGTGATAAGCTAAACACTACACTGTTTGAATTTAGAATCCACTTTATAGTTAATTTTAAAATATCAGGGGTATGAATCTTGAGCGATGACGTTTAAACTTAGGTTTTGCATTATAGATTTGCAAACATAGATTTATATGCACCATTAACACTTGCTCTTGGCAACAACAAAACCTTTTGGGAAAGCATACCTTCGAACCAAAAATTAATCATTAATGCCAGGTTCAAAACACGGGTTATATCTCTGAAAAAAAAAAGAGGTGAACCTGTTGAGCCCTTCATTTGGTCGGTTTTATATAAAACATAACGACAAATATGATATTTAGGGGAATGCAAAATTAATAATTGCTAGATATGCTTATTATACATTTATTAGTAATTTGTATCGAATTATAGTAAAAAAATTATCTGTTCATGAAGCGGAATGTATGTGTGTAATAAAAATAAAATTTTAAAATTCACTTGTTTATTACATAATTATTATAGTACAATTATGTATTTTTAATAAGCTATTTAAAATCACGATGAATTCATCGAAATACATATATAAATACAATATCCTAGCATAGGTTACTAAGGGATTAAGATGTTATCAAACTTGACGCGCACGCGGCCGTTCGTTTGATCATCAGTTAACCGCTAATGCGACTTAATGCAGCCATTGTTCTCTCACAATTCACTTGTACTCGAATTTCCGTTAGCAAAATGTTACAATCGATCTTTGCGGGAATTATCTGTTGGATTTTGCATTGACTGTAGGTAATCGCGCTACAATTGTTTTCCATGTTTTCTATGTCATACATTTTTGATATAGTATCCAGCTTTTGCATCTTGAGTGCATGCGCCAAGATCGGGCGGTGAAAGTACCTTACCTGAGCCGGTCTAGTCGACCAGGGAGACCAGGGGACCCCTAGGAGACCAGGGGACCCCTAGGAGACCAGGGAGACCAGGGGACCCCTAGGAGACCAGGGGACCCCTAGGAGACCAGGGAGACCAGGGGACCCCTAGGAGACCAGGGAGACCAGGGGACCCCTAGGAGACCAGGGAGACCAGGGGACCCCTAGGAGACCAGGGAGATGAGAGGGCAACCGAGGCTACAGCACTGCGGCCCTCACAATAGAGACTTTAATAATAAAATAATCTATACTTGGCTTCATATCATTTGGAAAATAATTTGGAGCAGGGACCGCTGGATCGACAGAGTGAACCAGCTGAAAAGCAGCAGTTGGGAAGAGGTGGAACAGGACACTGGAAGTTTCTAGTTTCGGAGGCTAAAACACTTTTTGGGTCTCGGATCCAGCGGAGTGTAAATTTTCTCCGTTTTGTTCTTTTACATGAATAGGTTTAAATTAAACTACAGATTAATATACAACATACCTATGGTACTTACATAATTTACCACAATGATACAGAAAATTACGGATTTCATTTGCAATAACATCTAAAATCTAATGTATAATAAATTCAAAAAATTTTATAACTGAAATCCTTTGACAATACAAAATTGAAACAAACGTTTGAACTATGACTATCGATTGTGAATCCATCTTTTCCACCCTCTCTAGTAAATCGCATTTACAACGATTCAACATCGCTAACATGTTAAAACAGAACTAATGGACATTCGCTTCAGTCTCAGCCCGCAGGAGACGAATAATACAAGTAAAATGCTCCCATCTCTACGCTTCATTAAATTTATTGCCCGGAGGCGCTCCGGCTCAAGCCACGCCGGCGAAAACACGACATTATTGCCACTGACTTAAATTAAATAAACACAAACTATTAGGGGTAATTCGAAGTGCAGTCTTTTGTTCTTGAATTTATACGCTAAGGCTTTTAAATGTAAAATCTCCTATGTGATTTATTTATACCACTATAACAAATTTATATATACCGGACTGAAACGCAAAAATAGATTTTTGTTTATTTCCGTAATATTTTTAACGATTGTTGCTGCCGAGTTTGCTAATTTATATAATTTATTTTCTTGATTATTGCACTCGATTTAGTATATACAAATAGTACATACAAACGTCATTTGCGTTGCTTTGAATAATAGAATTTCTATTTCCAACTACGATCTTATAAGACTACCTAGCCGTTCTATATTCCTGAGGGTATTAATATAAAAGGCGCTTCTGAGCGTTCCTTTAAAAAAATGCCAGTGGGTTGTTTAATAAATTGTCATTCGACAATTAACCATTATATTATGACAATTTACCATTAGTAGTATATTAAAAAAATATATTTAGAAATTAAATCACTTGCGGTGGTATATTTTAAGTCAGGGCTAATGCATAAAATGTAAATCCCTAGGCTTTAGATTTAAACTATAGATGAACAGTAATGGAGATATTAGAGAGCGTAAATAATTCCGACACGGTTTTTTTGTTCGCGACACAATAGGATTATTCTCCATTGATCACTGCTTATTACATAAGTAGTGAGGGTGCGTAACATGAAAACTAAATTTGGTTTATCGGCTATTATGGAAAGTAGGTGTTAATGTTGAGTTAGTTATTTATGGTGAGATCGTGACTTTTCCGTTTTGAATAAATTTTTATGGTTTCGTTTGTTACGTCTATTGTAATACAAATGTTGCACGCGGTTTTATTGTTAGATAAAGTAAAGATACGTCTTGCACAAGAAAATCCTTAGCAATAGTAGCAATACATATTTACTATAACATAAAAAATATATCAATTTGATAAAGCACCACAATTTAAGTTGATTTGAGAACTATACTGTCCTGCATGGTCACGATTAATACTTACTTAACTTATGTATGAAATTCAAAAATACCGAAACACGGTCAAATTCTTATTAAAAGTGTTTTTATCTTCCTAAGCAACGCATTAAAAATTAATAAAAACTTTTGTATCCCATATGAAACCTTTTTTAATAAAATCCAACAACCACAGACCACTAGAGTCACAAAGACAAAAAATATATCAAACAAACAAAAGCGATGGGCGGCAACTGGCAAGTAGGAGTTATCTGGCCGTAACCTCTTAGGCCGCGATCAACAATGCCCTCAACGAATACTAAAGTACCTCAACTACTTGTTTACTTAACTCTGAGCGACAAAAGGCCGGAACTATTGTTTGTTGGGAAAGCTTTATTTCGCGACCCCTCGCGCGTGGTGACAATAGGTTACCCAACTTAAAAATATATTATCTTACTTGACGTTGGCATTCTATGGATTTCTTGTATTACCAACGCTTTAATAATGATAAACGACAGATAAAACTGAGTTATTTAAGCAAAATCACTGACCAATATTTGAAATAACATATATGCACCAAAAGTGTTCTTATACGTTTTTAAGCCGGCACATGTTAAGCATAATACAATTATTTAAATTTCATCAGTTTCTGTGTAATAATATGATTTGTTTAAATGTTGGTGGGATGATGTACATTTAATTATAAAGAAAACAAAAGAGGTTATCGATAAAACCTGGTTGACAGATATAGTTTATATATGATAGTAATATAAAAAGTATTTCAAGTACTCCCAATTAAATTAATTGTATCCTTTAACAACACGCAAATATATTCAATGTAATGTCCATATATTGTTAACTCTACGAGTTAGAGAGGGCGGTAGAGAGTTGAAAATTATCCTTTTCACGAACGACCTTAAGTATAATAGAGAAAGCACTTAAGCCATTTTCTCCGCCTTTAAGTGGCGTAAGCGCTTCTGTATTTGCAGCTTGTTTCGTGAGCTAGAAAATCAACCATTATAGTAGTGGCTAGGTTGAGTCGGGCCGCACTGCGTTCTGAAGGGGCAAGGGGCGGCGTTCGGGGATTTTCAAGCTAATGTGGCCATTGGGCGGCGCTAACAGCAATTAGGCTACATGCGAGCAAATGGATTGTGCATTACCGACGACATAGATTGATTTATTGGCTCCACGGCGCGAGTGGTTTCGATCACACAATTTAAACCAGCTGCGATATAGCTATTACGAAAATGGACATCGATTATTGAACGCATTCACCGTTCAATCTAATGCCAATTACCTCGCAATCATAGCGGTCACAAACGTGCAAAATTATTTATGTCCATTCGTACTCAACCCTTCATGAAAAAGTCATTAGCCGCATAATTTTAGAATGATACCTACATTTTAGGTATGTATGGAAATACGAGTTTCGCTTTGATCGCTAGCGATCACGCGATTTGTTTATTCACAATTCAGATTGGCATGTTTAGTGATGTCGAAAGCAAAGTATTGGCTGGCTCATATTAAATTCAAATCCCTCAATAATGTCATAACGTTATCTTTTTCCTTCACGTAAAACATCACATCTGTTAGTGGCCGGGCGTCTATGTACCGGTCTATGAATAATAAATGTCCCGATAGCCGATTGGGGAAATTGAATTTTATAGTTCGTAACACATTCGAGGACAGATGTCACAAAATGCCGGCGGCGGAGCCGTTTGTAATCCAAATGTCAAATAGAAATCAAAATTGGGTCGATTGTGTCGTTAATAATTTAATAATGACTGATGGCACTCACGCATTAAATGTAGGGAAGGTGCTATCATTGTGATTAACAGAGTTACTTCTATTTGGGCGGACAATTATCGGTCCATTACCATGAGTACACAATGCTTCTCCATTAAATTATTGAATGTCATTCAAATGTCACCAATCGTGTGATAACATGCTTTTCCATACACGCGATACCATTATTAAATTAGGTTTGCTTAAAACTAAGTTTACTTAGTGAAGTGGTAAAACGTATTTAATATTGATTCATTCAAAGCAAATAGCTTTCTAATTTATGAAATACCCTCAATACCGTTAGTAAGTAAATATAAGAACATAATCAGGACATTATATATTCAAGTGTTTCAACACTAACCGCGTTTTATGTTACTATTTATTAATTCAATTTCCAGATAATATTAATTCCCCTTTGCAAAGATAACGATCCGTTTACATCATTAAATTTTATTAGCTACAATACAATAGAAAAGCATTGGAAGAGCACAGACTTTTCCGGCAATGGCGACCCTCGCCAATTTCCATTTCCTTTCGCCACGAATTAGGCAGGCTATTACGTCGGCTTTCAGACGTATGACGAATCGCAAAGCCGGACGCATAACACTATAAGTAGATGTTTTGTGAATCTATTTTATGCACGATAAATTATTGGAGTAATAGTAAATAATAATTACTTTGTTGAATGCGACTGATAGTTCTGGTTACGACAAAAAATATTGTCATTTAACAAGAAACTAATTTTATTAAGAAAACACAATTAATATTAAGTTATTAAGACACACTGACAGGTACAAATAATACCAAATGTGTAATAAAAAACTGTAGGTGTCACTTGTTTATTATTTTTAATTTCTTCGTATGTACCAACTTAGTATGAAGCTTATTTAGCTGGCAAATTTTAGTGAAGTTGCACGAAAGATGTTTTGGTTGGTTTTTGGTTACAAAATTGGAGTATTAATTTAAATAGTTCGTAAACTAGTAAAAAATCGTTTTGAATAAAACAAAATGAGACTCGTTTTATTAAATATTCTCTCCCATTATGGTCTAATCAGTATCTCTTAGTATAGGAATTCCATCAAGTTTTGTAATTTGTTGAAGACGATTGGATGCCTGAGTGCGCCACGTTTCCACGTCCGGTTGGTTGTCACATATCGGGTTTCCGATGAACATCACGTCTCTTAGAGATGGGCATTCCTTGATAAATAGTATCTTTTGTAAGTATATAAAACAATAAAGATTAAATTTTTTTCATAGGACAAAGGGGGATAAAGGAGAAGTGGTCACCTGATGTTAAGTGATAGTCGCTGCTGTCAGAGGGCTCGCGAGTGCGTTGCAGGTCTTTTTTTTCTCTAACAAAGAATTGGTATGCTACTTCCTTGAAAGAGCCTAAGTCGAATTCAGTGGGGAGCTGGTTCCACATAGTGGTGGTGCGCGATAAACTGCCTTAAATAACGCTCAGTTGTGGAACGACGGATGCCGAGGTAATACGGGTGGAAATACGTATTTTGCCTCGACGTCTGATGATGTAACTCTGCTGCAGGTATTAATCCGAACAACTCCTCTAGAAATAATGAGGAACATTGAATTGAAGTATTTGCAAATGTTTAGACAACCTTGCTTAATTACGCAGTAAGTTATATTTGAGTTTAAAGACCCAATAATGTCTGGGACAGAGGCATTTGTTTGTCTATGTTAATGTAAATTTGTGAGTAGGTATTCAGAACAAATTTTATCCCTGTTGAATATTTTTCAAGTTGCACAAATGCAATAATATTTATCCTAACTAAAAACAAAGAGTAAAGTTCATTACTAAATTTTACCCATTTGCCTTTCTTCGTTACAACGTAAACATAATTTCACGGGAAGAGACGAAAGAGTACAGCAGTTTAATGACAAAAAGTTTAAAGTATAAATAAACTAAATAGCAAAAATACCTGTAATCTATTAAATTCAGCCCACTCCTTCACCACGTTATTGGACATATACAGCACTCTCAAAACCTTCATAACTCCGATACCTTTAAGCTTATCTATCTGGTTATAACTTATCCATAATTCTTCAAGAGTTTCGGAAACAGTTTCCTGAAAATATTATGTTACTTTCAATGAAAAAGTACCTAAATTCAGCCTTGATATTTGATATATATAGTGATATAAATGTCACCGTAAAATTGTATACACCGTTAGATTGTAATCTATCTCGCGAGATTGTGAACTGTCAAAAGATTGTAATTTGACGGTTTCACTTCGATAAATTACAATCTACCGAATAATAATACGTTAAATTGTAAGCAGTACGTTGAGGTTCACAATCTTTCGATCTATCTAACGCTGTTTACAATTTTACGGTGACATAAACATACTTAGTTATCCCCGTAATTTATAAACTTCGAAGTTATTATCCCTCTGGCTCATCCGGTCTTTTAGGCCCAGGACGGAAAATCATGGCTTCATAGGATTTTAAAAAAAAACCTATTTAACTTAAAAACGCATTATTAAATTAACGCTACGCTGTAGCCGTACTTTAATCTTATTTTTAAACGTAAGCGGTCTTATTACAAAACCACCAAAACCACACGTAAAGTTACCACCATTCTTTTTATAATATCGTAACCATGGTAACACACAATAATCCACATTTTATAAGGGCGAATACGTCTCAATTAGTTATATAAAATGTAAAGTCTTGTTTATTTATTATATATTCATTAAGTACAAATTATTTTAATAATAATATTTTTACTTAGAACAAACTTACGATTCCCGCCAAGGATTTAATATAGTTCCTGCCCAAGGATAGAATCTTTAAGCTTCTCATTCCAGCGATCCCGACTATTTTATCGATCATGTTGGATGAGAGACTTAACTTTCTGTAACAGACAGGAAGTTTCTACTATTTACGATAGGTTGTTGCTATTAGTACCTTTTTGTCGCATTAAATATATGTCTTGGGTTACTAAGAACTTGCTTGCATTTTTTTTTAATGTAATAGGAGGCAAACGGGCAGGAGGCTCACCTGATGTTAAGTGATACGTATACTGACGATAAGTGGTATGGTATTTTGTATTTTGAAAATAATAAACATGTAGGTAGTTCCTAGAAGGTATTTAATATAAGATATTTCTGGTTATACGGCAACTTAAGTTGTTGGTGATGTGTATAAGCTTTGGTAAATATATAATTAGAAATGGTCTTAAGATTAATTAAGTGCAAGTATTTTAATGGCTGCGTCTATTCATCCGTCAACCGTATGAATAAATATAATTTATTTTTCCAGTAACCGTATCAATTAAATATTTTAATTCGTCCGGAAATTAATAATTAATTAAAAATAGTGGTAACGATTTAGAATTACGTCTTTACTCGTACTTTGTTTTTTTTTTAATTATAATTAATTAATTCTAACCTAACCTAACCGAACATTAATAATAGATTTTTTGGACAGCTTCGGCGCTACGAGAAATGCAGCCCCTCTACCCTTGCGTACCAAAGCTCAGGCATTATGCAAGCCGTAGCGGCTAAGGCTGGTCGCCGAAGGCTACCAAAAATCCGAAGCTGCGGAGGAGAGCTGCTCTTCCTCCGCGCCTCCGATTTATTATATACACTCTAGGGTTAGGGCAGACAAGACTACGTGGATAGTGGGGTACTCTGATTCGGTTTTGGGTACTTTTTGGATATTAAAGTAAACACTTTATTCTAGTAAGAATTAAATAATACAGAAAGTTGCAAACAATGAAATACTGATTAGGAAATACAAACGAGTAGGTATCGATAATTTAAAAAAATTCGGAACCTTATAATCAACACGAATTTAGGTTAATTTCAATGTTGATTATTCTATAACTTTTAAATTAAAAAATGAGGAAATAATCGATAAATAATAAAAATAATATATATATACATATATCCGGAAGTATAATCATATATTATTCATCCGTATATCCGTATGCGTATTTTAATTTAGTATATACTAATAGGTATTTTTCTTATAAAGGCAACCAGACCAACAAAAAGGCATCAATGAAGTCGGTTAAAAATAGTATCAATTTACTATAGCTTAATCATATAACCGATGCCCGACATCAATCTTGTGTAATAAAGAAAACAGTAATATGTTACATATAACTGTTTACTAGTAACTATTTTAATAGACTGAACCAAACCATCCCATAACTTTAAAGAAGTCCCAAAAATTAGATCAAGTACATACTCGCAAGCTACAAGGGTTGATAGAGCACCATCCATTTTCTCAATAGGTGGCCATTGGAACTGCAACTCTATCACTTTCGCTTCAGTCGCATTTTCACCAGTTTTCTTCTCCCATCGAGCAATGGCTTCCTTACACGTTGTAGGCTTTACCGCCATTATTTGCAATAGTTAAATTTCAGAAAATTTATGACAGTTATTTTACAATGGACATGACAGTTTGCTCATTTCTTTTTAATAATGAACCATACGAGTGAGTGTGAAGGAGCAAAAAACTGTTAAAATAAAATAAATTGTAACCTCTTTCGTACCTTTTTTCTTTAGTTAGTTTAGTAATGGTATTTACTTTTTAATATGTATGCGCCCGGCTTAAGGCTGTGTGTGCTGTCACTCTTATGGAAACTCTCTGAGAAACCACGTGCACGAAATATTTTTTACGATATTATAAATTATCTCTTTATTGCTTATCATTTTATTTTTCCGCCTGAATTCCTCCAATTCCTCCTACTGCACAGCAAAAACATCCCACTTCAAGTAAAACCGAAGAAAAATAATTAGGTATATTTTAGAAGTATCTATAGTAGTACCGCAAAAGTATTATACAATAATGTTACCATCTTTAGATATTCAAGTTATAAACAGTGCAATAACAAAGATATTTAAACGAAATATTTGCTTTGAGAAGTATTATAATTCCGGTCACGTCGGAGGGTCGTCCTGGTTGGCCGGCGGTAATCACGTCGCGCCCTCACGCCTCCCGTGGGTCGACAGACCCCTATGTTGATATAATACATGAATTTCAAGTGCACGGATTACACGACTTCTTTGATTTTTATGTATACAACGATTTGCGTGATACTTCATATTTTGTACACTAAAAAAGTGCATCAGTCATGCAGTGCATGTAATCTGCACCCAACATTTGCACCAATGTTCGCTCTTATACTTGTCTTTACCTTTATAGGGTTGAAGCGACACTATTATTAATATTATTAGTACTTAACTATTTGTAAAGATTAATTTAATGGCGTAAAAGAATATTGTATTTAGTAAGTAAGTTAGTAATAAGCTGTAAATCTTTCATAATAAATAGAATAAAAAAAAATACATTATTATTATTCTATTTTTTTAAAGTGGTGGATAGTAAGGCATCGCGGAGAAATCGGAAGATCTTAGTACCAAAAATGTACGACATGTGAAATACACAAAATGAACAAACAAAAAAACAGACTGATCACGTACTTGCGTAAAAAATTAGATACTGGATTTTTTTCGGGAATCGAACGCGAAATCATAAAATCGCATCTGTGTGTAAGCTACTATAGGCCAGCCAATATAAATTAGTGTCAAATACTTTTTTCACCCAAATACAAAACCAATCACAAATTATGCCCTAAGCTATTAACAAAATGGATCATGAATAATATTTATTAGTATAAGGTTGTATGCAAAGAGTTATACAACGCAATTCCCTTTGCACAATTGATAGGATTATGATTTCGATACAAATATTTATTGCATCTCTGAATGGACTCTAGTCATCTTGTGCTTTTTGTCGACACACGCACGCACGTGTTCTCGTTGAAGTTTGTATAGCACACGTGTCGAAGCTTATTACCACTAATCCTTCACTAATCGACTGAAAATTATGTAGTAAATCCCTGAGAAACTCTTACACTTTTAGGATACATCTCCGTGTTTTAGAGCCATATTCTAATTCGTATCCCAAGTCATAATCTCGTCTTGAGCGCTGCGAAATTTGTCGAATTTCATAGAGAAAAATGGTTTAACAGTTCTTGAAACTAGATTTAAGTTTTATTGACTTTCTAGAATATGGTCAAAGTTTAATGAAAATACTTGTAAAATAAAAAGATTTGATAATGTCCTAAAAATTTTAGCTAGCATAACTACTTTTCGCTTTCATTTGATACTCCACTTGGGTATATTTAACAAAATTCGTTCATTCATCTTTAATTTTGTCTCCCGATACCCCTTAATGGCTATAAATATTTTGATAAAACATGTTTGTGATCATCGTCGGAAAACGTATTTTCTAAAAAACCGCATCTAAATCAATACATCCGCTTAAGAGCTACAGTGGGACAAAATGACACACATAGTGTTCGTATCATTCGTAAAATGTATCACCCCTTTTTTCCATCAGGAGCTAAAAATATCAAGAAACGTTTAAAACGTATCGTGTTGTATTCATAATAAAAAATAAACATAAATTCGGGATCTATTTAAAAAAAGTGTTCAGTTATAATTGAAATTTTTCGTGTTATCAAATAATTATTAGTCTTCCACGAATTGTGTGTCAGGTGCAAGTATCCAATTTCTGTTATTGTACCTAACGTCTATCTGACAGTTGAAAGTGACAAATCGTAAAGTATGTATTTTGTAAACAAGTTGTCCACGGCATGTATGTAACCTCAAATTCTTAAAAATATTATTGTAGAAAGATGGAAGACTTACAATTAAATATATCTACAACAAAAAAGGTAAATATTAATTTACTGAAATATTGATCTATACAGCTTTGAATAAATTTAATTAAAATGTATTTTATTTAGAAAAATAGCTCATCTGGCCGTCCTTCTCCAAAAACATCGTCAGACTACAAGTTTTTGGCTAAGCCAAACTATTCGGGAAAGATAATAGCCAGAAAAAGGCCTCAAAATGGAATTCCAAGGAAGTTTACTGAGAAATATTCAGAAGAACCTAAAAATAAAATAGCTAAACTATCAGATAATAATGTGACAAAGCCTCATGATCTACAGTCAAAACTACGTGATTTAAGTGAGAATAAAGGAAAATTTCATGGTAGAAATTACCAAGATGTAACAGATGACCTTGTTTTAAAACAAAAACAGAGAAGTGGTGCTTGGATATCATCATTATTCAAGAATAATCCTGATGTTCCCCGAATGGGACAAAGAGCTGTGAAGCCTGTAGTGGAAAAAGTATTTGCTGGAAGAACATTTCAAGATTTAAATTTGCATCCCCATATAGTTTCTAATATGAAACAAAATATGAATTTAACGGAGCTAATGACAGTGCAGCAAAAGGCGATTCCTGTGATTTTGGAGGGCCGGGATGTGTTGATTAGGTATATTAGTAGTTTAGTTCTAAATGTATCTATTTTTTAATGAAAATTATTCCAGTAAAACTTAAGTGTAGTTGCAAATGTTGGTGGATTTACATGCATAATTTCACAACAGGAGTGTATAAGTTAAATTTTCAGTTTATTCAATTTGCAGTGATATACTACAGTAGACAATGATTAGTTAAATACTTTAATAAGCCTTTAGTGCTACTATATATATGAAGTTCAAATAAAAATTGTTATCTGTTTTGTTAAATTTAAAAAGAAATTTGAAACGCTTTCTGAATAAAAAAAATATTAACAAACCTTTTCAAAGGTATTAATTTCCTAGCTAATACCATGATTACTCTGATATATCATAAAAACCACAACAAATTATTTGTACTGTACAACAGATCTCAAACAGGCTCAGGAAAAACCTTAGCTTATGCTTTGCCAATAATTGAAGGTTTGCAAGCTATAAGACCTAAAATTAATAGACATGATGGTATAAGAGTTGTGGTTGTTGTGCCCACTCGAGAACTAGCTGTGCAGACATATGAACTATTTGAAAAACTTCTTAAGGTTTGTGTTTTTTGTCTATTTGTCTATTTAAAATTACTTACTTATGTATGTTACTTATTTTTTTCATGTTTTTCTGTGTATTTTTGAAGTTATACATACTTCTTTAGGCGCGTTATGAAAAATGGATGAGGGTGTAATTTTACGATGCGCGCGCACCGTGACACAAAATTAACAGAATGAACTTGCCCACAGAAGATGCTACGGCATTGGACATAATTTAAAAACAACATTCGAATAATAATAGAATTTATGTTACACTTAATGTAAGAGAATAATAATAAATATTTATCTATTTAATTTTTCAAATGTAAACTGAACTTTATTGACTATAATGACTCCTTTTCCAGTCTTTGATTATTTAATTGTAATTAATTATTTGCATGCAATCAAAAACTATTTTTAACAATGCCAAAGAAGTATAACTTCTTACGCGCGTACATCAGTACACGCACCCTTTTTTTAATTTCAATATATGTATGAAAATAAAAGTAAAATTATTTGGAATAAACAATACATTAGACAAAATGTCTACATCCATATTTATAAAAAAACTTTTTTGTTTGTTCATTTTCATGTTTTATATAATTTTAGTCATTCATATGGATAGTACCTGGGTTATTGAGTGGAGGTCAAAAAAGGAAGGCAGAAAAGGCAAGATTAAGGAAAGGGTTGACAATACTTGTTGGAACTCCCGGTAGAATCAATGACCATCTCAGGCACACACATTCATTAAATTTTGCTAAACTTGGGTAAGAATTTTTTGCACTAAGAGTTTGTATTGTCTATGTATTTAGGTACATTATTTAGATACTTAGCTTTTTAATCTAATCCAATTAAAGTAAATGTAATTTTTTATATGTATGACAAACTAATTAGTAATTACCAGTGGCATAGCTAGGTGAACAAGGGCCCCGTTGCCTAGAGAAGGACTCTTTAGTCAACTCCGTCAGCGAATGAAAACTTAACTTAAAGGAATTGTCAAATTGATCTCACGACTGTCAAGTCAAGCCCGTGTTCTTATCGGTGATCCAATTGCTACGGGCGTGCGCAACTAAACTACCAAATAACGATAACTAACAGCACATACTTATCGAATTCACTATACTGAACTGTATGTATGTATATATATAATACGCGAATGTGTACATAAAGTCTAAAATCAAGAGTTCTATGATTGGTGTACATTTCAAATCATTTAAAAGCTTCTTGGGAGCAGGCTCAACATTTTTTAGCTTCAGCAACTGGCAGACCCTTTCTTTTCAAAGCTTAGGTAATAGGGCCCCTTTGCTTCGGAGCACTGCACCACCTGTCTCTACGATAAGTACCCCACTGGTAACCTAAGTTTATATAAGTACTATCCGATAAACGTTGTTTTGCCATGTATATTATTTCTAAGAAACATTGTTTTAGTTCAATAAAAATAACTGTCTGCTACAATAAAAATAGGGGTTGATCGTAGAGGAGTGAACATTAAGGGTTGTATGTATTTTTGTATGTTGTATCATAAAAAAATAAAAACAAAAAAGTTTTTTGCGGTGGACACCCCTTATCACTTAAGAGTTTGAAAGATAGTACGATAAGCCGATTCTCAGACTTACTGAATATGCATAAAAAATTCATAAGAATCGTTCGATCCGTTTCGGAGGAGTATGGGAACGAACATTGTGACACGAGAATTTTATATAATTATTAGAAGATGCATAAGTTTACTAAATAATATATATTATTTAAAAAATATATTTTCTTTGAAAACTAGTGCTATGCCTGAAGCTGTGTATTATATTCAATGTGTTATGTTCATTATTTGGGTTTCTTAAGGTGTTTAATATTGGATGAAGCTGACCGACTATTAGACATGGGTTATGAGAAAGATGTAGCTGCAATTGTGAAAGCTATTGAAGACCATAAAAAGGCAGCCACATACGATCCTATGGCTTTAGTTAAACAGACAATAAACAAAGCACCTGAAAAAGAGGAGACACTGATTGAAGATCCAAATAAAGAAGAAATGGGTGATAAACACCCATTAACAGATGTGTTTTTGTCTACTGAAAGACAGACAATATTGCTGTCCGCTACTTTAACGAAGGTAAAATAAATAATAAAAAACTACAATAATTACAAATTAAAACTTACTAGTTAATTTTGTGTTTTTTTAATAGGCTGTAGAAAACTTAGCTGGAATCACAATGAAAGAACCTGTCTTCGTAGACACATCAGATGGTAAAGCAGTTGTAGCTGATTCACTAAAACCTAATAAGAAAGATGAAGTTAAAAATCTAGAAATCATGGCACAACCTGAAGCAGTAAGTCCGGAAATTAAGTTAACTAAACAAAAATCTGACGAAGTCTCAAGTAATGCTAAAGGAAAATACAACACTGGTAAGCAATCATAATATTATAACCTTTATATAATTTTTAACCCCATTAAAAGTATGTTTTTTTTGTTATAAATAATGAACATAACATGAGACTAATAATAAATGCAAATGTCAGAATTTTTAACATGATTTCTGTATAAACTCATTTCTAGCATAAACGGATAAATTACCCAAAATTTTCATGTAGGATTATATGACGACAAAACCCATATTGTAACTTATATTTTTTATTATTTGTATCTCAATAAAAGTGTATTTAATTTTATTACGCTTTTAAAATAGTTACAAAAATGATTGGTATATATTGTTATTGGTTTAATACTATGTCCTAAACGCAAATTATATTATTTATGTAACTCGAAGTTTTGAGTACTATAAAATTGTTTTTGTAGGCATCAAAGCATTCAGTGGTGCAAATCATCCAGATATATTTGGTACCGAGACAACAGAAAATAAACATAAACCGAAAGATGACAAAAATGATAGTGATTCTGACTCAGATTATGAATACTTTAAAGTACAAAAAGAATTAGGTGGAGACAAGAAGAATGAAACAAAAAAAGTTGACGAAAAGGAAGGGCAAGAGGAAGAACAAGAGGAACAGCCAAATATGTTTGAAAATGCTTTAAAAACAGCAATAGTTGAAGATGAACTAGTCCTACCATCCACAGTTAATCAGACATTTATATTGATACCTATGAAATTGAGATTAGTTTCACTTTGCTCTCTAATCGTTGAACATTGCGTTTTAAACAAAAAAGGAGGGAAAATGATCGTGTTTATGGCAACATTAGAAATGGTAGATTATCATTCCGAATTGATTGAAACTGTTTTGAGTGGAAAGGATGGCAAAAAAAGGAAGCAACAGAATGGGAAAAGTGATGAAAAGGCTAAAAAGAAGAAAGGTGACGATGAAGATAAGGACGAGGTAGATATTTTAAATATTATTTCATGTTTTACTAATGAAAAACACACATTTTTAAATGATCTTCCCATGTTTGTAGTTACTAGTGTGATAAACTTGTCTGACCCAAGATTCCTAAGTATTCCTTTTGTACATTCAAGCTTACCCTGTAACGTGTGATCCTCTAGTGACAGGTCCGATTGCAATCTTAAGCTTTCGTACTACGTAATTCCTCGCTTGCGTCAAACGCTCTATAATAAATATAGAACAATACATCGAAATTGGAAAAATGTCGGTTGTTCTATGCCATTGAAATCTGGACTTTGTTTGTGTGTGTTAGCCTAAAAGTACCAATTGAAGCCGAGACGTCATTAATAATGGGACGAAGTAGTCAGGTTTATAAAACATCTGTAATAAATTTTACAATTTTAGCATTTTGTTTGCATTACGCATTGCATTTTTAATAAATTAGTCTTGCCATTGTAAATGACAGTGCTACTATTATATTTATAATTTACTAGGCCCGACTTGTTTTGTACACTTTGTGGCATTGGTAGTTAACTAAAACAATGATTAAATATGACCGATAGAGCTTGAGGGACTTAATAAAGGAGATCGGCAGACCTCCCCTAATAGATGAATGTGCCCATATAATAAGTGTAGTTCACTGGTTTAATACAAATAATCTTAAGCTAAACGAAAAGAAGACAAAATGTGTTAAATTTGTAACTACAAATGTAAAAAGTAGTCATTCTCAAATAATAATTAAAGATGAGGAAATAGACTTTGTTGATAGTGCGGTGTTCTTGGGAATTACTTTAGATAGTAAACTCCGGGGCCGACACATTTTAATTTATGTTATTATTATTAATTACTTAAAATGTCACATGGGACATGGTGTAATGGTTGCAGCTCCATACAAACATTTTGTAAAACAAAAAAATGGCGATTAAAAAGAGAGGCGGAGAGTTTATTGCCAGTTTTTCTCTCCCGTTCTACGCCCTTGATTTGAGAACTGGCAGTAAATGTAAAATTAGAAGCATTAATATGTATTTCTTTACTGACAAGTCATAAGTGTACATTATGTTACCTATGTGATTAAATGATTTTTTACTTTACTAATAGATTTAACTAATAATTAGTTTACAATCTATTATAACTATGTCAGACTAATTATTGAATAAACAACAAAAAACGTTTCTGTCTCACACATGTTCATGCACTTCACGTTTTGTTACCAAAGGAATCATCAGACGAGTACGAAATAGATTATCAAGCACCTGCCGAGGGTGGCCTTGTTCCAATGGAAGTCGATGTGTTCAGCCTACACGGCTCCATGCCTCATGAGCAGCGAATGGAAGTATTCAAACAATTCCGTACTGCAAGAAGAGGTGTGTTATTCTGCACGGTAAGTAATTTTGTGAGCTTTTTTCCGTTGTATCTATATTACTAAAATAGTGTCTGTTATAAATTGTATTATTTTCATTACAATAGTGATATGACTGGTAAGTGACGGCGTAATAATTATTGTATGATGGTAATGTGTACGTTATAGTATGACAAACCATTATAGATTTTTGACGTGACAACGTCTTATAATTCGATGGAGCCGGCTGCACGCACGAAAAAATATGACGCATGCGGCGTTACCTCGCTTTGAGGCGTTCCATTTAAGGCTTGAAGTGCAAGCGAGAGCGCGGAACGAGCGATAAAGAGGCACAATCGGCCTCCGCGTTCGGCAGCGTTCGACATCTTTATTGTATATAAAGTATATATCGTATAACATCGATTATATTGTAATCGATCAATTCAATTGTGATTTCCATTTACCTCCTCAATATCCATACAAAATATCTATCAAACAAATAAAATTTAAATTTTCTTTTGAAATATGCAACCATTCCATCAGTACTTTCTTATGACGTTGCACGTTTGACTATCGTCAGTAAACCGACTTTACAGACAAGCGATTTTTTACATACAACAATTGAACATAAACGAAGTGCGTGTAGTTGAGGATACTTTTTCCATTTAGATTGTATTTCATTTTTATTTAAAAACTCTAGTTTAATCCGGTTTAAATATGGTTTAGCGGAGATGCTACTACAATTGTATATTAATTTCATTTGAATTTTAAATTAAATAGGTTTCTTAAGGAAAACTAAGTCTTTCACGGTTCAAGGGGTTTTTAAAACAAAAACCATTTTAAACATTTATTAACCTTATATTATTCTGTTTGTATAAACACGAACTCATTTAAGCGTTACTGTTTTAGTTATGTTGGTCGTAACCATCATGCAATTGAAATCTTGGAACCTCTTTTCGTTTTTAAACTCACATAACACTTTAAATTCATGGGATTACGTTCCTTCGATTATAAAAAAGTATGTATATAATTTACGGCTACAATCAGTACGATGTCGTTATACCCTTAATCGCGCTACGAGGGTTTCCGACCCCTGAGCAAATATACAACATCTCAGTCACTGAAGCCTTTATGCGGTCGGGTACTGGTTTGAATGGTCCTGGATTCTCCCTTGAGATTGGAGGACAGTTAACCTTTCCTCCTTTATAGTATTTTAGTCCCTGCAATAAAGCACTGGAATACGCTCACCAATTCCATTTTAATTCCATCTTTGTAATCCTTAAAAGATCTCCTATTTAAGTATCTATTTGCTAGCCCTATTGCCTTGTCTTTGTTGTAGTTGTACTATCAAGTGAAACAAAGGTTCAGGCGTCTGTCTATTCGTACCTAGTATTGCTGGAAAGTTTAGACGTGAATCACGTTTTCTGCGCGACGCCATTGCGTTATTGCTCAACTCACATTTTAAACGTTAATGTTTACTAGAAAAAGTTATTACTAGAAATAATACTTTCAAATATTAAATTAATATATAAACCAAACACGGGATATAACTTCCATGTCAACATCAAACTGTAAAAACTTAACATTATAATCTATCTTCCGTTAATGTTAACTGTCAAAAATTATGATCGGCACGGCTCATTATATTTGACAAGATTTGAAAAAACTTCAATACTTCGAACTAGATTTCTTATTCATTAGTGACTATGGAACCTAAACAATTATATATTATTAAATTCTGTTAATATATTATTCTGTTAAATAGTATTATTATATACTCACCAGTCCCTATTACGTACCTCACTTACATGTTAACAAGTTTTTCGTACCTTAAATGTCTTTCAGACATTTACAAACACGTCATCGTCGATTCGATTAATCTGTGACATTTTGTGTCACGTGGCTGACAAATAAAAAATCAATATTTTTAATATTGGGTAAAATAAATGATAAATGATTAAAGCCATGCTGTATACAGATTATTCTCAATAATACAATTTATTTTTAATACTGCTATAGGCATTTAAATTCAGATAGGTGTTAGGACCCAGCACAGATTACTAAATTATCTATAAAAATCAAATAGCCTTCTCAGAAAACATTGCCATCGCACTACTGATTCCAGTATTGACCACGAATCAGATGAGTTCTAAAATTTTGACGTCAACATCAGATAAATATTATTATAATTGCATAATTAAAGTGATATAAAAAGAATAACATCGTATTCCTAAAATTAATTGCTTTTGTATTAACGAGACCATTAAATATTTTAATAGTTTAATTTAAGTTTAGCAAAAAGTCTTGCTAAAAATAAAGAGGTTTAGTACGTGTGAATATGTACTGGCATTAATTATCAATTTGAATGCGAATTTATAATAAACCAGACTTTATACGCTATTAAAAATAAGTAGTTTAAGAAACTTCTACTTTAATTAACATTATATTTTATTTTAATTAATTTAACCCATTAGGGGTTGTGTTTAAAACACAATTTTGCTTCTCAATTTTTTTTTTAATTATACCTCTTGCTTAAATTTGTTTGTCATATATATGTCAACGTAAAATTGTAAACACCGTTAGATTGTAATCTATCTCGCGAGATTGTAAACTGTCGAAAGACTGTGAACCTCAACGAACTGCTTACAATTTAACGTATTATTATTCGGTAGATTGTAATCTATCGAAGTGAAACCGTCAAATTGTGAAACGGATCGCACCTCGTGCGCTGATTGGTTGAACGGAATATGCCCCGCGCCACCATATTTGTTTGTTAATTCGTTTGTTGTCGAATGTAACTTGATTGTGTTGATGAATGTAAATTGATGTCGTGTTAATAGTAACTCACAGCTTTAGAATTAGTTATATGAAATTGTTGGGAAGTTAAATTATTCTGTGATTGACCAAAGAAGTTTTAATAATAACTAAGTTAGTGTTGGAAATGAAATGAAAGAAAATTTCATTACTTTTTCAAGATAATTTTAAAATTTTCGGAATCCTACACTAATTGAAACGTGAAATATATTTATATTTTGTCATATATAAATATGACAAAATGGGAACCATGTTATGTTATTACGTCTTCATAAAAACTGACAATTTATATTTGACATGACACTTGACTACTTATGTCATTTGTCATTTCTAGCAATTATTTCACATATAACAGGTATCTAAGTTTTAAGGCTTGTGGTGAATCTCTACGACTATTAGTAAAGATAAAAATGACTCGGCGGTCTGAATAAATTTATAAATTTTTTCGTTATAATGATTCTTAAATATTTTGTTTAGGACGTAGCAGCACGAGGCATCGACGTGCCCCGAGTGGACTTGGTGCTACAATATTGCGCCCCAGCATCGGCTACAGATTATGTACACAGGTAAGAATACCTACTTTTTATAAAAAAGTAAATTGATCAGTTTTAAAGTACTCAGAAAAAAAGAACCCAAATAAATTACTTTTGTTTAATAAGTTAGTTCCTGTCACTCGCGTGTTACTTTGCTAATTAGTAATAGTGGCAAAACTTATATTTTGTGGGTGCGTCTAACTTACCGCTAAATAAAATAGCTTGTCGAAGGGAATTTTATATTACCATTTGTATAGTTTTATTCAATACATTTTTACTGTTGAACACCGACGCTCAACGCCGACTACGATTCATTAAATGTAAATAAACAAACATATATATATATAACTAGCTGGCCTGGCGAACATCGTACCGCCTAACAGTCGATTCTTTATTTTTTTTTAAATACTTATTCTGCTATTCGGGACACCGGTCTAGCTAGTAAGATAAAAAAGAAAGTTGATAATACAGCAAATACATTATGTCAAAAAATAAAAATTTACCTTCCCGGAACCCCTCCACTAACACTTGAACTTTATGATATGGTATTAAAGTTCAAATTGCATTTAAATATTATTATGAATATTTTGTATGGGAATATAGAAAAGTGTTGTTTTTAGACTTTTTCACTCATTTTTTTTTAATTTTTTTTCCGTAAGAACCATCCTCGTACTTCAAGGAATATTATAAAAAAAGAATCAGACAAATCGGTCAAGCAGTTTTCATGTTATGTCGTGACAACGGAAAACGGGTTTCATTTTTATATATATAGATAAAATAGGAAAAATAATAAAAATATATTGGTTTCTTTAAAATACTATTTTAACTAGTATTACATTATTATTAATAAACACCTAGATTCAAGTTGTAAAGTTGTTTTTTAAATTGTATTATATTTATTTTTAATCAGGGTGGGTCGTACGGGACGCGCGGCTCAAGTGGGGGCTGCGATTATGTTCCTGCTTCCAAGCGAAGCGGAATTTGTCAGACATTTAGAACAGAAGAGAATAAGGTCAGTCACATGTGTGAAACGTGCCCTTATAGTATAGTATGGTATTTTTTACATAGTTGAGTTACAATATACAATACATTGGTTTTTTTAACTGTAGTAGTAATCGTAAGATATGTAAATAAAAAATTGTGCGTGTACTAGTGTACACACGTCAGAAGTGAAACTTCTTTATGACCTTATTTTTCGAAAAAATATGCAACTTTACAGAAATTGGTTAAATAAAGTTAAATTAGATAAAGTTTAACAAAAGGCTTTTATTATCATAGACATGAATACAAATACAATTATTTCATTTTACCTTATTACTACTAAGATTATTACAGAATTTCATTAACTGTACTACAATTATTACTATCATTGTTATCGTTATTATATATTTTTGTTATTAATGGCTTCGAATCTCTTCGGATCAACCGTGGTGAAGAAAAAGATGGCGCGTAACCGAAAAACGTGACGATTTGCTACAAAATTTCTCCAATACGTCGATAAAAAATTCATTCTAACGCCGATAAAGAAGTTTGACTTCAAAAAGCAACATGGCGCGTAACGGAAAAATGTTACACTAAATTTTTTTCCAATCCCGATAAAGAAGTTTCACTTCAAAAATTAAAATCTGTTTATATAATTTATTTTCACACGAAAACTTGAGCAACTTTAATATTTTCGAAGATTACGTCAAACGGACGAGTCAAAAGTGTTGGAATCTCTTCGCTCTGTGGCACCAACCGCGCATACCGTGCAACGGGCGGCGATAGCTGTTCAAGCTAAATTGGAAAACACAGCTCATTCCTCGAAAGATTGGTTAGCGAGGGCTAGTAGAGGTAAGTAATGAGTAAAAGTTTCGCACTTGCACTTTGCTGTTAATAGACAATTCTTTAAGTTCCCTAAATCATCAATAATCCTTATAGGATATATTTATTATGTTATTTACATAATTTATATTTATTCGTGTTAAAGTTTTATTTAAATATACTTGCGCAAACTAAAGGGTAATAATTATTTATTACTTGAAACAAGTTTGCGCCGGTTTCACTCGTTTGGATTTCGTGTAGGTAAGATTTTGCGACGTCTAACAGTAATCAGTATATTATTGTAAATATATATATATATATATATAATAGCTGACCGGGCAAACGTCGTTTTGTCATGTATATCATTCTACATTTATAATTAAAAAAATAGAGGTTGATCGTAGAGGGGTGAAAGTTAGGGGTTGTATGTATTTTTTAATGCTGTATCATAAAAAAAAACAGAAAAAAATATCTAAAAATAAAAAAAATATTTAGGGGTGGACTACCCTTAACGTTTAGGGGGATGAAAAATAGATGTTGTCCGATTCTCAGACATACCCAATTTGCACACAAAATTTCATGAGAATCGGTCCAGCATTTTCGGAGGAGTTTAACCACAAACACCATAATAAATACACTTAAACCTTTATTAGGAATCCTACTGTCTATTGGGTTTTACAAAAGAAAGATTGGTGTTTATCACGTACCTACAGATAAACGCGTTGAACATTTAATCGTATTGGTAATTATGTACATATATCCAAATAATCTAAGTTATTCATTTTAATATAGCCTATACATCCTGGGTTCGATTCTACTCCGGGTACCCACGTGAAGTTCGACCCTATCTTGATGCGCGGCAACTTCATTTGGGTCACGCTGCCAAATCTTTCGCATTAAGAGAAGCCCCGGGTGCGCTCGCGAAGAGGGCCAGATCTGACCTAAATTTGAAGAAAGAACGACCAATGAACCGGCTTTCTGTGAAAGAAGAGGAAGAGAAGAAAAGACCTGGGTAAGATTAGTTCCACGAATAGCAAGTGTAAATTTGGAATTATATAAACACATTATTTGTTTTTTTGGATTTTTTATGTTTTGTTTTTGGAATCTTCTGTGTTAATTTCTCATTAGATTCATAATGACAGTTCTGAAAAAATTGAAAAAATCTTTTTGTTGCTTTAAAATTTAGTGAAACCATAGTTTTGGTTTGGAAGGCACGTGAACCTGATCACTCATACAAAATAGTGATTAAATTCTTCCTAGATAGTTGTATACAGGTTTTGTGCTGGCACAATACCACCTGGGTCCTGGGTGCGATTCTGCTAAAAAGTTTTTGTAGTTATCACAGGTAGTTTTTGTTTTATAAAATTGTAATGATGCAGTGTCTAATGTTCCATTCTCAAACAAACATATTGGGATATATTATTTATTACTAAATTTTCTAGGTTGCCCAAAATGAAACCTGGAGCTTTCGGAAGTAAAATTATCTACAAACAGAATTCCATGCACACGGCTAGTGAGTTCGACAGTGGTCTTCCTCCACTGGATAATTACACTAAGAAGAAAAAGAAATAACGTTATTTTTAGTTGTTATATTTTATTGTAAATAAATTATGCGTAAAAAATGGTTTAGTTACTATTCTACTTTATACATAAAAGTAGATACAATCTACGGTTATAAAATTGTTTGAGTTATAATTTATATCATCGTTTAGTAGCTCAAAAATAGTTATTTTATATGATATTTTCACTAATGGGAAAATATATTTTTGTGAAGGTAACTATCATATCATTGTGAAAAAGCGTGGGTTGCTCGATAGACGAAAAATATGGCACAGAGCGCCCCACGCTTTTACACAATGATACCAGTATTTTTTGTTCATTACCATTTTCAGCCTAAATTAGGAATTATTTTTCACTTTTTAGTTGGATGTGCTTTAAAAGCGTGTTTTTAAGTTTTTTAACTATATTTATTTTCCACTTCTTAGTCCTAGCAGCAGTGTTGTCTCAATTTAACCGTATTACTTTGTGCACTTAAAAAAAATCATTGTTTTTTCCAGATAAACCTATGAAATTATTTATTGTCGCTGATTCTTTATAAGTGTACAAAGTTTGAATTAAATCTGTCCGTTTAAAGTGGGTCAAAATCGAGTCCGAAGGAGTCGGTTACATACATACATACATACAGTGAAGCTAATATAAAGCGTGTAAAAATGTGACGAGCTATGACGCCCAATGCAGGCACATATTACGATAGTGATAATAGATTTATTATGTTAAAATATAGAATACAAAACGTGAGATGAATTCCAATAATTGCATATAATAAAGTAACGAAAAGTTCTTATATCGTTATAATTTAATAACTATACATCGGTAAATACTGCATTAAATTAAATATACATAATATTATTAAACATAATGTTTGAATCCCACGAATTCTGTACCGTTTTTTTAATTGTTCGGCAATGCATCTACAGACCCCCGCGGGTAGCTTATTAAAGTGATGCACGGAGTGTGGGGGTCCGCCTATGAGGTGCAATGGATCCCTACCCACTAAACAGTAATTGCGTTGCTGTCTCTTAGGCCTTCTTTTGCTTTCGGGTCGGGATCTGGATTACACTCCCGAACGTCTCGTTAGCCTTGGGACCATACTAGTTGTTACCACCAAGGTCGGAACTATTCTCTACTAAACGTTGTGTCAAGTAAATTTTCTTTAAACCGAATTATTTAAATTAATTTTTAGCAGATGAAAAACGCGAATTTATTTCAAACCTCGACTCCTATATATTCCTAAAGCTAACAATTCGAATGAAAACAACACAAGGTGTACACGATTTGAAACATTCAACATTATGTAAGTACTGCATCAAAATAATTGATGGTATCATTAAACCACTAAAAATTACTTTAATATGTCCATTTGGAAGATGGATCTTGTCCAAAAATTCTAATCGAGCCGAGATAATGGAAGCCACGGCTACCGTTTCTCTGATTCACGAGTCTCGAATGAAAAATGACTTTAAACCATTAATGCCCCGTCCGGCCTTTTGATATTTAAATTTTTTTCAAGCGGCCATCATTATGAGGGCATGATTTGCGAATTTCGCCCCAGTTTTTAACATTTTTTGTCGCTCTCATTTACGATGTTTTTATTGCATAATGACAAATTAAAAGACTATTGTTAGGCTGTTTCATGCTCTAATCTCCTCCTTTATTGGGGCCTCAATGTCTCAATCATGACGATGACAAATTTGGAGTGAAGTAACGTAAAGTGTATTATTTTCACATTTTACAATGAACAATTCCTGAATAAAAGGATGTTTAAAATTATAGTATAAACATCTCTATTTAAATATGATAAAAATGATATAAATTCCTAGGCTAACTTTTAGGTAGGAGTAACTCCAACATTTCTACGGCGCAGCTCTAAGCCAGACTTATGTAGGTACGTCAAAAACTTATAGGATATTGACATACAGTCAGTAGAAGATCAGTTCGCGCTAAGTCTCGTTTCTGAATCTCACCCCAAAAGCCTGTGCATAAGCAGAAGTGTACAAATTGGCTGGTTCATATTAAATTATTTTATCGAATACAAGTCTATTTACCGCTTTATTGGGAACTTCTTTAGGTATTGTTATTTAGTTATTTTATTTATGCTCTCAAATATCAGACATGTTAAAATGGAAACAATCAAATTCGATTATGAAAATATGTTATAAAAATAAAATATACGTGTGAAAATAACATGAGAACTTAAGAAGGCGAAGAGCTAACCACATCAATGGCAACTTCCTCGCAGTCGGGTATCACGTAATATCGCACACAACTCCCGAGGGAGTTTTATGTCGAAAAAGTCGCATAGGTCCGCCAAGCATCCGCGAATAAACAATGTAAATACATAAAAAGCAATTAGAAATACAATAATAGATATGTAGTATACTTTTAAATGAAGCAATACGGGCGTGTTAAATATAATAATTATTTAACACGCCCAAATAGAAATCCAAGTTCTTTTTAGGATGTAAAGTTCGATTGTGATCTGTAACGTGCGCTCGTCTCGGCTTTTGTTTTACATTTTTACCCAATACCTAGGTATGTGCGCTGTAGCATGGTGCGAGTGGTAGTTGCTTAATTTTTCTTTCAATTTCATTTTAGTAGTTTTTTGTAGACAAGAACTTTCTGGATGGGTTAAATTTAAGTTACTACAGTTATTAATGATTTCATATACCAATAAATCGCGGCAACTTTCAAGAGCGAACCGAAACGTTACTTAAACTCTCACCCGTACTACAGCGCTGCTATAAAGGTCTTCCTTAAGTAAATGATCTCTAGTGTTTAAGCAAACCAGTACTTTTAAAACTTACAAGTAGCACGCGAATCACATTTTTACTAGAAAAATGCAATTACAGTCGTAAGAAAAATGTGCAAAGTAATTGAGTTTCTGCAAAAGCAAATCGAGAACGTTAAAGGCTGATTCACGCTACACCGTGTCTCGACCGGGCCGTGCCCCGGCCGGGGCACGGCCGGGGCACGGCCCAACATTAATGATATACTTTTGTATGAAGTAATTCATGCCTGACCGTGGCTCGGCCGTGCCCCGGCCGGGGCACGGCGTTGTAATGTCGGTGGGTATTGTTTCCCGGCTCCGGCACGGTCCGGCCCCGGCACGTCGTAACATGAACGTAGGCGCCCGGGCACCCGCAGAGCAGTCAACGTCAAATCTTAGTGAGGTTAAATTTTTTTTTGTTTTTTTTTTTGACAAAAACAGATATAGTCGTCCAAACACGTACGTGCGTACACCCAAACAGCCCGGTGTAACATGAACCACTGTCCCGGCCGGCGCACGGTGGCCGTGTCCCGGCCGGGGCCCGGCCCGGTCGCGACACGGTGTACCGTGAATCATCCTTAATGGTTATAATGTAAAGTTATTATAGAATAGTTCATAAAGTTGTTTTGCTCGCTTGTCTTAATGTGTAGTTTTTATACAGCGCTGATGTATTTGTGTAGCATGGCTTGGCAAAGCATAGCGTTTGTGTCAAGTTGTAAACTTTTTGCTATTATATTCGTTGTTTTTAGAGAATTCTTTATCATTTAAATTAAAAGTAAATAATGAGAAACTCTTTGCTAATAACAAGTAACAAAATGTACACTTGTGAACGTCTCTCAAATCAAGGGCGTAGAATGGAAGAGAAGAACTGGCAATGAACTCTCCGCCACTCTTTTTAATCGCCAAGTAATTTGTTTTACACAATGTTTGTAAGGAGCTGAAATCATTACACCATGTTCCACATGACATCTTAAGTAATTAATAATAATTATATAAATTAAAAACAAAGATTTTTCCTCTATCAGCAGGAGGCATGGTGAAATAGGAGCACGCACTTACATTCCGGGAACAACACGCAAATACGTAGTCGAAATGAATCATAAGTCGCTTGAATACTATCAATGGCAGCCCTATATGTGCCAGTTATTGTCTAATTCTGTAATAAAACTATTGATGTCATTCTGAAATAACTTGAAAAAATAGTAAGAATAATGTAGACAACGGACAGTAAAAAATAGCCGGGGGCGGGGGGGCTACTAGGACAATTTTAAAAGCGTCGGGCCTCATTCTCCAGTTTAAGGTTGTCAGTTCCTATATTTATAAATGATATCACAGTTTCTAGCTAAGCACTTACTGTCTCTTTCCGTCGTTCTCTGAAAACAATATAACTAAAAGAGACAAATGCATATTTAATTAAAGCCGAGTAATTTCACTTATTTAATTGATATGAAGGCGCTATCCTACGTCTTAATAATACTTACATAAGCTTCAAATAGTTTATATTGTATAGTTTTGAAATGACATAAAAGCTATTCAAGAAACTTTATTTAATAACCGTAACTTATAGTTCCTCCAGGTTTATAATATCTACGTTTTTGTATGCGAATCAATCAATATAAGAAAAAGTAAATTTAATTAAATTGCGTATACCGCAAATAATTTATAAATACACCATCTACACTATTCACTACTACCACTACATTCAGTGGTCTTTTAGAAAGCTTGTCAATAAAACCCTATTTTTTATTTCGCTCTCAAATAAGTAAATATATAAACAGATTATGAAATGAGTAGTTTTATTATTGTAAAAAACTAATAGGTAGTGTCTTTTCTATTTGTGTATAAATAAGCTGATTGATTTTTTCCTTTAATCCATCATCTGTTAGGTAATTTCGCTTCTGTTTCGGCTCTATATGTATTTTTTTTGTTACTGTGTTTTTTAATGACTGTTTGTACTAAAGTAAAAACAAAAAATACTTTTCTATTTTATTCTACGCTCTCATATTTTTAAAATACCGAGGATATTGAAATTACTAAAAATATATTACACGTTAATACCATAGCCCACAAAATATTATCTATAAATCTGTTACCATCAAACAAGTAATTTCGCTAAACAACATCGCTACTGCGCGGCACCTCTTTGATTGTACGATGAATTGAATCAGATTAAATAAATTGAAGCCAGATAGTAGCTGCTTTCACGCCGACGAATTCTATAAGAATTGATAGAGAATCAATTCGGTAGTGCAATCGATTCAACCTTGGTGGGTGTTCACTTCAGATGTACCACGATCACGTTTCTCTACCACCAACGACAAGTATCTGTGAGGACATAATTTGATTAGTCTTTGGTTATTTAAAATTTAATATTAACAACAAATTAGAAGTTGTAATACTAAGAATGCGAAACACCGAAAATCATATATAAAATGATTACTTTTTAAATATCAGGTCCCGCGAGGACGCTAAAATTTATTGAGAATTAGGCATTCTATTGATTTAATTTAATAACATGTTGTAAGCGAAGTGATATTTTCCAAGCCTGAATAAGTTCGCCATAACATCGTTCGACGTACATTTCGCACGACTATAGCGCTGTACCCTCAGATGTGATGAATAAATTAATAAAAACAGTTGGTCTATGCGTTGAGCGGCTAGTCAAAGACGCTTCGTCACGACCTACCGAATTATAAGCACAATGCGCCGTTGATACCGAATATTCCATATAAATATTGAGCTAATCGCCCTTTCAATGAAGCGGGCCGCTTTTTATAAATAATTGATAGCGGAGAGGCGAGTCATGCGCCGTATTGTAATAGACGAACATATTTTTTGCTGCAACTCAACTCATTAACCGTCCACATGACGGCAGGGCGGGAAACTGGCCCGTAACTAATTTTCGATGGGTTCAAGATACACTTCGAATAGTGGAACTAATCTTTGTTTGTGTATTATTAATATGTTTTTCACATGGCACATTGGCGATTAACGTTAAAATTACAAATGGTTCGAGCATTTGTGTAAAGTCTTGACCCAATGTTAAGTAGCAAGACTTATATTGTATAAGAATTGGTCATTTATTCGATGAAATAGTACTCCGCTACAAACGTGGCGATCACATGCTTATCGCGTAAAAGCAGAACTACTTATGCAGTAATTGCTTGTGTAAGGGCTTGTTGATCTAGTAGGGTAGGAAATTAAACACTCCTATGATGATTTCTTCACTATAATTCACACAGATTTTACGTAAACTGTATAACTTCAAACTTGAACAAAGGAAATTGCCCGTGCGCATGTGTTACAACCTCTTATCATCTATTCCCCACTTGTTCGGGCAGTTGTTCGAGTCAATTCGTAAACCATCGAACGAGTCAAATGAGTAACTATTGCACATTGTAGCAAGATTCTTAAAATGTATGTTTCATAAAAATGTTTGGAATTTATTTAAATAAATATTAAAAGCTAACACTTGCGTCAAAAACAACTTAGTACTGCAAAAAGTACTTACTATAATACCTAATATTAATAACAATATGTTTAATAATACTGAAAAATTGTTTATGGATTAAATTTTAACTATAAGCTTTGGTATAAGAATTTAAAAAAATACTTTGAAATACTTACATAATAACCGAACAAAACTGTCTTAACTATCGCTGCCATTTCTAGATGTTTAAGTTAGCTAATAGATTTCATCTAAAATTGATCTCTGTCTTACTCACAGTTTCGCAGCTATCTATCCAAAATTTAGCAAATTATCATTTATTTTTTGACGACTCATTGGTCTAGTGGTTAGTACCCCTAACTGCGAATCCATGGGTCCCGGGTTCGATCCCCGGCTGAGACGAACATCGATGTGATGAGCATTTGGTGTTGTGCTTAGGTCTTGGGTGTTAAAATATGTATTTATATGTATATCTATCTATAATATGTATGTATATCCGTTGCCTAGTATCCATAACACAAGCTTCACCAGCTTAGCATGGGACTAGGTCAATTGGTGTGAATTGTCTTTAAAAAAAAAAAAATGATATCTGTATAAAGTTGGTAAGAATACTGTCACCAAGTATAAAGCACGTTGTCTTTGTTAAAGGATGTAAAATCAGTTTTTATTGTTATTTTTGTGTGTTCCTAGGTGTAAGCTTTCAATGTAATGCCCACTGGCAAACCTTTAAATAAATAAATAATAATATCTCGGAGAGAATAGTGACTTTCATTAGAAGCAATATCAGTTCCGTTTATCCCACTTATCTAATTAAACATTCTCACAGTTTTCATAAAACAATAAGTTTTAATTTTTTAAAGTAGCAGAGTGATTCGCTTACAGGCGGTTAGGTTAACAGTATAACAACTGCGTGAGAAATCGGCTAAATATCATCGTATGACCAAACGTTTCATTGTTTATGGATATTGTTTTTATTTTCACAGAAATACATTTTTATTATATCTGATACTTTTTGATTAACGCATATCGGAGAAAAATCAGAGAAAAATAGATAGGTACTTAATTGCGAAACAAATAGTTTCGCAATAAAAACAACCTAAGCTTCATTTCATTTGACAATTCCACTTTGAAAAGCAATCTACCATATCTATTTTTCGTAATTTATTTTATTACTAATATCTATTTTACGCTATAGTTTTAAATTTTTCTTTTCCAAAATCAGACCGTTTAAACTACAACTCTCTGTCTCTTTTCATCACAGCGAAAACACAATTTGAAAGAAAGAGTACTTTGAAGAGTGCAGTTGGGCTGGTTTAGTTTTTTATAATAATAACAATTTAATTGTTTATACCATAAAAATCGAAAGTGAGTGAAGTACAATTTAATTTTAGCCCAATTCATGGGGCTACTATACGGCACTGTCATTGTTCTGGTTTTTGCAAGATCTCGCTATGATTATGTTTATTGTTTCAAAGCGGGAAGCTTAACATTATTAATAATTGAGTGAACATTATCTTAATGTACATCTAAACATACGTAACCATTTTCGAGAATTGATTAACAACAGGAAAATTATTTTCCTTTAGGTAATACGAATATTGCGTGTTAAACGCTATTTACATATCGTTCTTACAATGTTAACAGTAATTAGCATACCTATTAAACATGTGTTGTAAGGTCCCCATCAGCACATATTAGCGCATGTGAAAATCTAAAATGCTTTCTCTTGCGATAGACCTCTCTCCCACTGCCGATAGACCCCATTTCAATATTAAGTTTTGGTAGCGATTAGAACCCTAACTCTGTAATTTCCAGTAACGATACTAACGCTTTCCATGCTGCCCACTGAAGTATTTCCGAACCAACTCGACACAGGGTCCTTCAAGAAAAGAACGTACCTTCTTGCGTGCTCTTGTGAGCCTTCTGGCAGTGTGAGTCCATGGGCGGCGGGATCACATAAAATCAGGTAAGCCTCCTGTAGCATAAAAAAATAATCTACGGTTTTTGAGAGAACTTCATCGAAATTGGTGCAAAATCTCAATATTTTGCACTCAATTTCGACTCTATAAAAACAAATGTTTAATAAAATTGTAGTAATATTATTTATAACGGCTGTCATACATAAATTTTTTTTAATTATGTTCATACCTGTTCGCTTTTAATATATCTATAATTTAAGCAAAATGTTTTAATTAAGAATTACGTCGTGTAAGGGAATACTTCTTTTTCAGTGTATTAGTGGAGAGCTAAACAAAGTATATTATATTTTTATCAACAAGGTATATAGACCAGTGCCGATAATTTTTGAAACCTAAAAAAATAATAGTAGGATGAAACCTATTGGAAAAGGAGGAGAATATTATAAAAATTAAAGGAAAAATAATTTACGGGCGATCTGAGGTCGGGAAGGGGGAGGGGGGGTTAGTTTTAAGGGTAAAAAACGGTTTATCTCGATTTCGATTTGTTTTATTTCTAATATAAGATACCCGCATTTTTGGCTTAGTAGCAGTGCACCAATTAATTGTCTGTTGGTACGGTAAAGAAACCGTCCTTTGACCTAAATATTTACGATATATGGCACAGAAGACACCTGCTTGTTTATAAAATTAAAGAAATATCAAAAAATAAGAAGCCATCTGAAGGCAAGAGCCGAATAGGTTACATTTGTATATTTTAACTATTTATTTTGAAAATTTGTTTTTCAAAATCGTAAAGCATTGAGTATCACAGAGAAACACATCTAAACTTATATTAAACAGAGTATTATAATTACTTTCTAGGCATTGGTGACTCCGTTCACTTGGAAAGAGGAAAACGTAATTTCTAGGATGTACACGGCGTGAATTGACATTGTTGTATAGAATGAAATTATAATGAATAAATGCAAATATAAAACAGTTTATTTTTTGTATAAATAATGTCACCAACAAAGCCTTGGCCCGTTTTGTCAGGACGTTGTTTTTCATTAAATTTAATTCCCTTATAACACAATATAACATTATGAGTATGTGATTGTTTTTAACTACTATTACCATAGGTTGCATGGTTGCATTGCAATTGCACTATTACCTATGATTTAACATAGGTAATAGTGCAATTGTTTGTAATTAATCTTATGCAAAAAAAACTGTATATAAAATGTATTTTTTATGGCAAATAAAGAATTTACTTTTTTATTAAATGTTGTTAAAGTATAAAAAAAAGATTCATCTCCCATAGCAACGATACAAATATGAAGTAATAAATATTAATCGCAAGATTCCTTATAATTACAATAGACGGGTACCTAATGATGTGGAAACCAGATGATGCGCTCGCGTGAAAAACCTTTAAGTTTGAGCGCTCACTTTGTAAAACAGTGGCTAATAGCTAGAAACAACCGTTTTACAAGAAGTAATCATAGTATATAATAAAAACATCAGCCATTAACGGCTACGACTGAATTATTATTCATGAGTTAACGGAGATCTACTAAATTACAAACATTTACTAAATTAATTATTATTTACGTCAGTTAACTAGGGTTTCTTATAGGTATATCACTGTATAACTGATTGTATGAACATTGTTTCTAGGAGGCGGTACTGTAAACTAACCATCGCCTTTTGGTGATAATGGAGCAGTAGCCGAGTGGCACCCTTCTCCAAAAGACAGCTAAACTTTACTGTTAACATGTCTAAATTATTTTATCTTACTTCTGTCGTAGAGACACAGGACCCGGGACATTCGATGCGGTTTTTTTTCTAATTCTAATGGCAGTAAAAAGTTACTTTAGGTATTTTGTCTACTTACAGCAAATATGCTTTCCTACGTCGATATGTGGAATAAACATTGTTTATTCATTACATTAGTTTCTTTTTGGCTAATTGTGTTTAGGCTGTGAGGAAAAAAAGGGTTTAATTAAGAGAGTTATAGTACTGATTTAGTAAATAAGAGGGTAAAAAGAACAGTGAACGATACTTACTATTAAACTCTAGCAGAAAATTCGTATATCGACAAGTGTGGCTTCAAAAATCAACAATATTAACCAAATCCAAATCAATATAGGACCATAATGCAACAGTCCAAATAAATAAGAAAGTAGAAGTTTATTTCAAACCCGCAACAAAAATTATATTAAGTATTCAAGTGTAGTTTTAAGTTTATATTATGTATGTTTGGGTTGTCTGAAAGAAACTGTATTTAGCATTTATATCCTTTGTCTTCACATATTTTATTTCTTTCATGTTTTGTGTTATTGTGTAAATAAAGTGTCATTTTGTTACTTGCTACGTTGAAAATGATGATACCCTTTTAAACTGACTAGAGAGAATTGTTTGCACAGGTAAGTTAAGATTATACAAAATATCTTGTTTGTTAAATTAAATTATATCTTAAAAAGAGAACAGGGAGAAAACCTTAAAGGTGCGCTTACACGAGGGCAATAATTGCTCGGCGACACGAATGGACCGATCTGGAGCAATTAATGGAGCAATTTCAATAAATTTAATAAATTTCAATAAATTATTTCGGCGATATTGCTTCTAATCGCTCCAGATATTTCATATCGCTCAATGTCGCAGATACGAATTGACGAATATCCAATGGACTCGGAAATTCCTAGCAATTTTTGTATATATCTCATTCGCACTTGTTTGTTTTGCGGCTTGCCGTCTTGCTTCCGCGGGGAGAGCGAGAGGTCTAAATAATAATAATTTGTAATTACTTTATTCAAAAGTAATTCAAAGTCTGTTCGTGACATTCTAGTAAAGTTTTTGAATAATATATCATCTAATTCTTTACACAATGAAAATTGCGGCCAAAAACGATCGCACCCAGATACGCCTATTCCTTTTCTTTCTTTTTTGTTTTTGATTAATAATAAAAAAAGCGCCGCAGCAAGAACAATGTCGTCCATAGCGAGCGAATACTGAAATGCTCGTGTAGCCTAGTTGATGAAGTTGCGCCATATCGCTCAATATTGTATTGCGCAGTATTGATGCTTGTTGCCGTTGCCGTACGTTGACGTACGACGTTGATGACGTAGGACGTTGACGAGTATTGACTGGAATTGAGCAATTTTAGTTGCCCGTGTAATCGCACCTTTATAGATGAAATTGATTGAGCTTTACCACACATCAACTATGTGGCAATAGATGGCGTCAGTTATACTTCGACTACGACTCCAACTGCAATGTGACGAAAACTTCATACAGAACAGGAAAAAAATTCTAATATTGTTAAATTATAAATTCAAAGTTTTACGTATAAAAGATTAACGAATGTTAGATACGTAACGACTTTGTACTTATAAATCTAAAGGAGTAATTTTTTTTTTATATTGCACTGTAATTGTGGAGTTTATGATGCGTAAGAACGCAATTGAATGGCTAATTTATTAACAGCTGCTAGCCAGAAATATGAATATGCATTGTTCATTATAGGAATCTTAAACGAATGTCGATAGCCAGGTCTCTATTTTACTATAACTATCGACACGGCCTGGTTTTGTTTGGGTAGATACATATATGTAAAAGGTGTATATAAAGTGTAGTTTCTTAAATTATCTCTAATAATATATTAATAATTATAAATAAGTTAACGCAACTGCGTAAATTTATTTGACGTTAAATTTTAGGACAACAGAAATTATAAAACATGTATAGCAATTATGTATTTCATTTTTGTGCTTGTGTTCGAGGATATAAGACAAGAAAAGAGTAGGACTTATATTATGTAACACTTGTAATCATAGTTTGTGATACAGACCTGTTGCTAATTAACTTTATGTTGTTGACTACATTTGTTGTTGATAAACCGTTTTCTCACTTCATGCACTGTAACGTAACCAACGTTAATATTATTACTTTAAAATAAAAAGTATTTTTATTGCCGCACAAGTTATTGCTAGATTATTATACAAATCACGTTTTTTTTAATAAACCACAATATTTCTGTGAAAGTGTGTTTACGCTGATGATAGCGCTTTATTTAAAACCGTGTAATGAGACTGATTTAGTTTCTATGAATATGGATTTATTTAATCGATTGCAAAAAAGATTATCAGTTCGATTTGTAGGTTATTTAAGTATGATGTTATTTTTAGGCTTCGAAGCACATGTGCTGAAATTCGTGTTTGTACGGTTGTCAAAGTTTGACAAAGGCAAATGTTTATAATAAAACAATTTTTTGCCGGATTGAAGTTATGTATTTACAATTATTTATTTATTTATGCTTTATTACCTTATTCACAAACATACACATAACAAAAGTACAAAAAACATGTTACAAAAAGTTATAAGGCAACGGGCGGCCTTATCGCTAACAAGCGATTTCTTCCAGGCAACCCTAATGTGGAATAATGAAAAAGAAACACCGACAGAGGGTAGAGAGTACAAGAATTGCAAAAATTATTAACAAAAAAAAAACTCAAAATAACCCGTTACTATATCTAAAAAAAGGAAATTCTAAAGGAAATTAACAATAATAATAAATAAAAGTATGTATAGACAAAAATTTAAATACAATCAAAAGGTTATCAGAGTCAACAATAATTAATATATATAAGCAGAGGCAGCTAATTACGAGGCAGAAAGAAAATGATCAAGAAGAAGCTTTTATTTTACGCTTTTAGCACGCGAAACGTCGGTTAAATTTAAAATTATGAAAAATATTTGTAAATACATAACTTCAATCTGGTAAAAAATTGTTTTATTGTAAATGTGTGAAAGTTATGTCAATAAAAGACAATACTAAAGGTAAAAAGTATTCAGAGACGGTTTAATTTTTATGAATTGCTTTTTGATATTGATTGAATTGCCTATGAATACTATGGCTGTTTATTTTTAATGAGCTAAGTCTAGGAACGATACCCTATATACTTTATGATCTAGTGCAGGCGGTGCTTAGTTTGGGCTTGATTTTTTTCGTCACAGCCATTGTTTCGTGTAAGCAAAGGCGGACCGCTTACTACAAAGTACCACTGTATAAAAATCTATAAAAGACGCTTTCTTAACTATTCAGTGCCTGGGAAAACCAAATACAATAACTAACGGATATTAATACCATATTATTATCGAAACATTATAAATAATTCACTTTTTATATTAATGACCATTTTAACATATCACATGTCTCGAGACATCGAGGTGAGGTAGCCGGCAGCCACATTCTCAACTTACCGTCAACGATACATTAACCAATAGTTTAACTCCACAATATCGATTTACAATCACTCATTTAAGGTAGCTTCACTATAATTTTAATCAGTTAAATAAGTCATATTTGTGTTTGCATTAAATAAAATCAAATCTTGTTCTGGAATGATTAGAAAATATGTAAATAATGATTGCATTTTTTATCGTACGTCTTTATATATCTAAGTATTTTATTACAACACACGTATATTTTTTATTGTAGTGGTATATATACGTTAAGGGTTAGTACAAATCGTAAAAAATAGATTACACCGTACACCGTATTTATTAAAGAAAGCGGAGAAATTAAAGACCAAATAAAAAAATTTGATAAAGATTTTACACATTGATAACTTTTTTAAATATTAAAAATTGCGTTTCGTTTCGCCCATAAATTTTTAAAATTATAAAAGAGTAATTAAACGTGATTAAATTGTACTAAAACCCGACTTCCTTACTTTGCATAATAATTAGGACATCATAAAAGTGCAGTAGTTATAAAATTAAAGTCGTTCTAGATATGTTTAATAAGGGCTATTCCAATTATATAATTATTATTACTCAGCTGTAAAATATTATATATCAAACTAGCAGCCCCCGCGACCGCTTTGCCTTATTGTGATTTTTTTTACTTAGCCTAGTTTTTTTTTCCGAAATATTATTAAATATTTCCTTTTTTTTTACATTTATCCAATATTTACCTCCATAAAACTTCTTCAGAGTTCAAGAAAAAAATTACTCGAATTGGGCCAGCCGTCTACGAGTTTCGCGCTTAGCAACATATTTTGCGAAGTATTTTTATTCATATATGTAGATATAATATTATAATTATCCAAAATATTATAATCCGTATTTTAATATTCTTTGTATTAATTATACTTATTTATTATTGACTATAACATTTTTAAAATGTTGAATTATTATAGTGAGAAATTGAAAGTAAAAATAACCGTTTTCGAAATAATTCGTTTAATATAGGACGCTGATACTGTGCTATTTAGTTCTTTAGTCTATGAATGACTAAAAAATACTACTACTAAAAATAATAATTATACTACTTAAAAATATAGTCAATTATAAGCAATATTATACCTACCTCAATTAACTAAATACCATTGCAGTAAACGCACAGTTTTACCCCAGTATTTTATGAGAATCGAACCGAATTAACTGTCTTCTTACCACTGGACAGCAACAAGTGGCACTTGAACAGTGTTTAGTCGAGATTACGTCCGTTTACGCAGCGATCCGAGACAAACCGCACACTCACACCAGTATACAAGTCCTCGGCATACATAATATTAATTGCAAAATTAACACGATACGCGAAAGTATTGGAAAATTGTGTTACGCCCTAATAATTTTCCAAGACTTTAAACGGTGTATATTCAAAGTGAAAAAATATCTCTTTTCGACAAATGCTCTAACTAGTAAGGTAAAAGTAAATTGTTTGTATACTAACATTGTAATAATTTCATAGGCAATATTTATATAAAGTCATGAGTCAACTATATTATACATGGGTTAAAAAGGCTAAATTTATTTCCAATATATTTAAACTTTATTATTATTTTCTTAAACGGTTACGTTCCGTGATTATTTATATAAAATGTTAAAACCCTTAAAACCTTCGGAATGCAATAATAGTAAGCACAAATAATAATAACATATTGTAAATAAATATTCCAATACAAAAAAAACTATTAGACCTGTTTTTTGGTCCATTTGAATGGCCGTATGCTTTTTAGATTGATTTGCAGATTGATGATACGTTTCCCCAATCCCAATATGTAATTGTACATATTGGGACCGTAAGCTAGAGAGGCATTGATCTGATAGCTTCATTATTATGCTTAGGGAATTCAGGACGCTTGTATTTTCTGCTTTCAGTGATTATGTTTTGCAACCAGATACCAGACTAGTACTAAAGGGAGCTTTTGTTATTCTTTCATATTTGAACTTTTTGTTGTTTAAGCTCCAGAAAGATTCTTTATGAGCTAGTATTTTTTTGTTTTCGACACTTAAATAAGACAAGAGGAGTAAGTATCTACTATGCTACAATAGACAAAAGGGAAATCCTTGGTTTTCAAATTTGAAACCTTAAGCCTATATACGCGCGACCTTAGCCGCAAAACCATAGTATAAATAAATATATATAATATATATATTAATTTAAAAAAAGCGATCCGTTCAGAGTACGGTTATAACCGTTCAATGCACACTATGAGTACAGAAAAAGATGGAACATCTACTATGTATTCTAGAATCATAAACAATTTGCATAATTGCACTGCACGCTACAACACTTTGAAAAGAAAAACTAATCAGATAATAGGATTTATGTTGAAAACTAACATTCATTAATTATAACAACAATAAATTAATAAAAGGTGATTGATTTTTATAGTTTTTTGTCTGTGGTGAACGTCCAATGTTTATCAATGTTAAACGAGGTATGTGAACATGTCTGTGCGCGGGAGCCGTGCCTACTGATTCTGGTGATGTGTATGAAAGGTGACGGCCATTTTGCGGTTAGAATGCTATTCACCTTAGCGTTTTTTTTATTTTGTTATTCCATCTTCAGCTGTATCTGAGATAGAAATTTACAACAACTTTCTATATATTTTCTCCGCATCTCGTTACCCAGGTTGGTTTGGTCCTGGAGAAAAAACCTGATCTCATAGATAAAGAGAATGACAGGTTCAGAAATAAATCAGCTACCTCTAGTGCAGTTACAGGACTTCAAATATGACCAAACCCTTTAAACTTAAAACTACAATGCAATAATTGAAACAAATATTTAAGCGTTGGCCCCGTGGCACCAAAACCAGTTAAGTTTTGTCATAAAATAAGTCTAGTGAGTATAAAAATATTACTTTTTTCTATGTTAGCCAACAAAGAAGAAATCTATTTTGATATAGAATTTGATTTGATTAGCATACAACGATTATAGCGGTCATAAAATTTTAGGTGCCATATAGTAGTAGGTAGGATTTGTCTTTAGCCTCAAAAAATCATTTATCAGCTCGCGATTACCTCTTTATCAGCTCAAAATGTCTGAGAACAGGAAAAAGTCGCTGGGGATTTTTTTTTCCAAAGGAATTCGGATTTATTACGATTAGCTTCAAACACTGCTCAGAATCATCAATTCGTTGTAGTTTTTGATCGATTGTGAGCTCGCGCGGCACCCATTTCGAACAGAGCTTTCGCAAATCCTTATATTCATCTAGGTTATGTCCAACACGTTCCTTGATATCTTTAGGGTCTCAGCTATCTTAAGCTACTTCACTTTTCGATTATCCAAAATTATATTGTGGACTCATTTGATGTTTTCGTCGGTAACAGTCTCTTTGGGGCGTCCACTTGCGTGCATCGTCTCCGGTGCTCATTTCGCTCGCTTAATCTTATCTAACTACTTCTCAACGGTTGATTTTCCTGGTGCAGAGTCCGAATTATGTTTATCAAGCCAAGCCTTGGCTTCAATAGTATTTTTTTGCGCCAAAAAGCAATGCTTTATTAACACACGAAATTCCTTTTTAAACAAACAAACAAAAGTTCTTCACTTAAAATATCTCACAGACTACGACAGTACGACAGTAGTCAAATTTATAAGGTCTTTTGAAGGTGAGGGCAAATAAAAAATCATATTAATACTAGTAGCGCTATATAGCTATGTGTCAGCCTACGAGCTTTTCAGCCTAGCGATTATATGTATATGCAATCCGTTAGAGTTGAATTAATTTATTTAATTCGAACGAGCACTTCATTCATATTCTTGAAAAACACAGCGCTCGATGGCGGCGTATTTCGAAATCAAACAAATGTGAAATAAAGATAATAGTTTTTAAAGATATTATTAAAAACAGCTATAGAGTTTTTAAAAATTGCTGGATTTTGATTTCCATTCGATTGGATTTGTCGATCTAAGTTTAATCAATAATGGAGTCGAATAGCATAAACAATTTGATACTTACTCCTAGATTCATATTTAATTTTCTAATGTTACGAAATATTAATAATACATGTGTTTCTCAGATTTTATATTGTGGGCAAGTAGCTGATCTGTTCCATCGAAGCTTCAAAATTTGTGGGCTCCAATATTATTTTAAATTTATTACGCACTTAGAAAAAAGATTTGAACGCATTGTGCGGCATCTGAGTTGAGTGATGCACGATCACCTACGGTGAACACGTCTCATAATAAAATTAAGAACTTACCTCATAACACGTGACGTAATTGTTTGCTAAACAGACAATATTCATTATAATTTACATCATTGAGAGCATAGATTTTCTCACAATTAGATCACTAAAGACATAGTTGGAGTAACTCGAGCCGCTGAGAGCTGCGCGCGCGCAGCGGACCGACGCAGACGCCTTCCTACTTCTCAATTTACAAAATCGTAACCGTATTGCATAATAATGAGTTTTACTTTTTGCCGTGATATTCATAGAAACATTGTTAGCAGTCGTTTCTTACACGATGATAATATTATACAAAATTTCAATTATTCAATACTGCGTTGTATTTACTTTACATATATAAATTAAAGATTCGGAACGCTAACATTAACTTTTACTGAAAATTATTGTCAAATATAACTGCTTTTTGTTTTTTATATATAATATTCAGTAATAGTAGCCCATAGACACCCATTTTTAGTGAGTGCGTTGCCGGCCTTTGAGGGAGGAGTATACTCGAATTTTGCACATTTTGGCGCTAAATACCTGGCACTCAAAAACACGACAATTGTCAGTTTTTGTTTTTTAATATTATTCGCCTGGCTAAGGACTTTCGACGAAACCGTCTTACGTATATTTTGGTCTATATATAGGAAATCTAGTGGGACTAAATGTTTAGCAAAATGATCGACTGTCGTGTCAGTTTTAACTTTGATACACAACAACCAATTGGCAACACTGACGTAGTATCAATATAATTCTGCCAATGGACTTTGTATCCGGCTAATAAATAAAAAAAATAAAAAAAAAACAATATAATAATTGCCATTCAAACATTTTTGCGCGTAATTTTATCGTACTATACCTATTTTATAGATAAACTTTTCTTTTAAATCTTCAAACACACTTTCACTGCTAAGAGTTGTCAAAACATTAATCGCGAGTACGAGTTTTAAAGCCAATAAAACGAACGCTTATTTACATGATTTGTAAACATAAAAGGATGTATTTACATTTTGATTTTGCGAGAGCTACGGGGACCGACGCTACCCTAAAATTTTAAAACAGCTATTTGCATATGCTTTTAGTACATAAACGACACTTCAGAGCACTTCTGTGTAGTGGGAGGTTGGGTGGATCTATTAAAACAGCTTTGAAGACTGTGTTTACCGTATTTACGAATTTCATTCTTAAAGGGTACATAAACATTTAATTTTAACTGACGATCCTTTAAAAGTTTAACGTGTTTTTTTTAATTATTATATTATCTGATATATAATTATGTATGTATTATGATATTGTGTTATAGTCTTTCAGTTTTCTCTCTATAATATTATTGATTATTTATGCAGCACCTAATTATGTAAAAACTTTCTTATTTTAAAACGTTTTATAGTTAATTTAACTTATTCATAAATTTTATTATATCTCTATAGTTTTCGTTGCTTCAACTAGATGGCGCCACAAGCAATAGTAAACGAGTAGCATGTATAATTTTACTAAGATTACATTGTCCGACATTTAACCTTAATTTTAAATGCAATTTGTTGTAATTTAAATTATTTTTAATTCAGTGATGAGGAAGACTGTATTGTACTGAATATTTGCGAAAAAAATAATGTATAGGTATCTATCTTTGCAATTTACAGGTAGGTATAGCTGTAGATTGATTTACACTTTACTGATTTATCGAGTTATTATCTCTTTACTCAAAGTAAAAGGATGATTTGCATACATTTACAAGGCTTTTTGTGGGGGGTCGAAGTGGTAATCAGTGTAATGCCAATCATGCAAATAGCGAAATCCGTCTGAAAGCTCTGGCTTGTTTCAGGAGTTAAAATGGAGATCCACTTAGCGCGCTACGCAACTCACATACGCAATTGATGTTTCATAGATTAATGTAAACAACATCAGATGTGACATATAATTTAAGTAGGTGGAGGGCACTTTAGTTAATTGATACGCTTCTATTATTAAAATGATTGGGACGATATTTGTTCTAGGAATTTGCCAAAAGGAGTTTTTTGAAAAATCTGCTAGTTTATGCACTCATTCAAAAATATATAATTTTTTTAATAAAAATTAAGGAGTGCTGTAACTAATTATTTCACAAATAACATTACTAATGAAGTTTTTGTCGAAACATTTGTGAATGCATCCATTCGATCAACGCATCCAAGTAACAATAAATAGTCTTATCACAATGTCTATTATACGTTTATGCAGAAAGTATAAGTATGAAACTAGTGAATATTTTAACTCCCCGCTCCAGTTAGCCCAACTATGAAAGAAACATTATTAATTTCAATTAATACATGTGCACATCTATATATTTTTAATACCGCAGCATCTCTATATTTTAATCTATGCCACCACCGCGAACGAATACAACATTACCCCACTCCTAACGAATTTAAACGCTGGCATAAACTGAGCTGTATGCTGCTAATTGAGGATTTGTAACACGAACTCAGTTTTGCTTTGAAGAAACCTATTAGCGATGAAGAAACATATGAAATAAATATTCATGTATTGAGCCCTTGAATACGTAAGTTATACATGTTAAAATCAAATTTATAGGCTTTCAGTAAAGTACTTTTGTGCATTTCTTTCAAAATTCAAAATTCAAAAATCATTTATTCACGTAGGTAACACAATGTACACTTGTGATTCGTCATTAAAGAAATAAATATTAATGCTTCTAATTTTACATTTACTGCCAGTTCTCAAATCAAGGGCGTAGAACGGAAGAGAAGAACTGGCAATAAACTCTCCGCCACTCTTTTTAATCGCCATGTTTTTTTTTTTTTTACACAACGTTTGTAAGGAGCTGCAACCATTGTATATTGAAGTCCACCATAAGCTTTATTCACTAAAATGAGGTTTTATATCCAAGTCTGAAGTGCTTTGAGAGAGTATGTAACTTGACCTACACAAATATTTAATCATGCAGTTGCAATATATAAATAATCTAAACGTGGTTAATATTAAAAAAAACTATTTGTATAATGCATACACGTTATTCATACCAAGTTTGAATTTTGTAGTAGTTTCCAAGTCCGTTAATAATCTGTAATCTTAATATTATTGTGACGACAAGAATGTGCCGCAACCAGAAATAAATATGTATTATTATACATTTTGCCACTTCGGTAATTTTAATATACATATGTACATTGTACATACAAATGTAATCACAAGAAAATAACGTAGATATTACCAGATATTATTTTTATACTAATTTACATAATGTTTGAAGACCCATAGTGCATAATTGGATGACATTACAAATGTAAATGTACGATTATTTATTTTAAAAGCAGCGTTTCCATTAAAGGGTGTACTAAAAGCAATAAGGCAGCCATTTTGCCATTTTGATTTCGTATTCAAAACACGGAAAAGGAGACGAGCTGGTGTAGGTGACTGTTTTAAATATTAAAATTAGATTATTGTATCGTAACACTGAATAAATTTATGCAATCTGTGCATTTAAATCTTTGAATTTTATCTACAATTTATGTGTTTGAATTATAAAATATATTATGGAAGATCAGACAAGTATAAGAAAAAGTAGATTTAAATAAATAATAGTTTAAAATAACTAAAAAACACGCTTTTAAAGCACATCAAACTAAAAAGTGAAAAATAATTCCTCATTTAGGCTGAAAATGGTAATGAACAAAAAATACTGGTATTATTGCGTGGGTTGCTCGATAGACGAAAAATATGGCAACGAGCCTTAAAAATTTTTTTTTTCGGATTATTGCATTGTCATCGATCTTTGACAGGTGCGCAAAGTTTGAATTAAATCTATCCGTTAAAAGTGGGTCAAAACCGAGTCCGAAGGAGTCGGTTACATACATACATACAGGTGAAGCTAATATAAAGCGTGTAAAAAGTAGTGAACTTTACTTACTTATTATGTATTATTGTATTACTATCATAAAATTATAAATTAAGTTCAGCTAATCGGTAACACGACATTCATTGACGTAGGAAGTTCGCCGGGGCAGCTACTGTGATATAAAATTGAAAATCTCAACTGTAAAATTATGGTTAAATGAGTTTAATACAGTCTTCTAAAACATTATTTATGTGAATATACGTGTTACATATGTAATATATACGAGTAAACCTTAAAAGTTTCTTCGAAGAATTTATTAATCCTATATAGAAATACTTAAATAATACATGCGTATGTTAATCATAAATATTTTGTTTTTTATTGATCGACGCAATTTATATTTACAAAAAGTAACGGTAAAAACCTGTAAAAAGCAACCATGATTTGCTTGAATAGTTTAGTTATTACTTATCTGATGTGAGTTTTCCTCCTAAAAATACTGAGAATTTCATTTTAGGCGCATTATTCTGACACGTTGTATAAAATTGTCAGTATTTTAGTATTTTAATAAAAATACTTCACTGAATTAACACTTGCATTTTATATCATAATTTTGCAGTTATTTATTATGAATTTCAACCAAAAAACCTTCCCGATGCTTCGAGCTTTATCTAATTAAGCTTTATAAAACTACACATATTACCTTCTCACGTCAAAAAGTATATATTATATATATAATATATTAGTATCAGTACAGAGTTATGCATTTATAACTCGTATTATATGGATAAGACACCAATTGTGTAGGTAAATGCCTCTCCCTCGTGGGTGTGTCAGTCAAGCACCTCTAGGCAGAAGTTAAACGGCGCTAAACGTTTGGGCGGCCCGCCCTACGTAGCTACTTCCCTCAAATGACTTATAAAATGATTCTTATACCATTATATTAAGGGCTTTGTTTTTATACTTATTTGTATATTAAAAGGGTGGTTTAAGAGGGTTCATCAAATATTGTAAATAACGTTAGTAAATGTTTGGAATAAATATTCAATAAAAGATTAAAACGAAATTAAAATTGCTTATATCATCCGCATTTTGTCGCTGTGAAGCAAAAATTGTCGAGCTAAGTCCTCAATTTCCTTTTAAATCCATACAAATTTTAAATTTAAATATATTTAACTCTCGTAAACCGTTTATAAAACACATTAATATTTAGTAGATTTAAAATCGAATCGAAAGTAAACCCGTTTAAACGTGATAAATATTAATGATTTCAGTAATACATTAATTAGAATGACTACATAGTGTTACATTGGTCCTGGCACGTATGCATTGAAATAGACTAGCTACTTTGTTATTAATAAGGTAGTGTACCAATGATCGACCAAGTATCGTAATGACCAATACATTTTTTCGCAACAATTATAGTTCAATGTACCGTGAATTGCTATTTATGCGTACTAATTAATAATAATTTTAAATTTGCATCCAATGACCGTTGGTAAAATTAATGGCTACTTGAATTAACTAATTAGAAATCGCGCAGTTTTTAACCAGAAAATAACACTACATGACCATTTAAACAAAATTTATTCTACAGCAGTATGAAAACATATAAAAAAGTGTATAAAGTTTTGGTGTCCCTTGTAATGAGAGATGCACTCGGCAATTGCACTATTTCCGAACCAATTCGACTTAGGGTCCTTCAAGAAAAGAGCGTGCCAATTCTCAAAAGGCCGGCACCGCGCTTGCGAGCCTTCTGGCAGTGCGAGTGCCCATGGGCGGCGGTATAACTTAACATCAAGTGTGCCTCCTGCCCGTCTGCCTCTTGTAACATAAAAAAACGGCATCACCAAGTGGCAATAATGCATTTTTATTTTTTCCAGGATTTCTTCCTTGCTGAAATCTCATGCTCCAATTTGAAAAACGTATTTTAAGGCCCAAATGGCATAAAGAAAGAAAAATTGTTTAGTGCACATCCGTGATTTAAACGCCCGAAAGTCTAACCTATGGCCTGTAAATGTCTTTGTTTACGATGCGTAATTAAAAAGATCTAAGCGGCAGATTATCAGATACGAATTTGTCTATGTAAAGTTGTCTTACAATGGAAGTATTGCGTTTATTACGGGCTTACGATTGCTTTAATTACAAGTATCGTCTAGATAGTGTTTATATTACAATATGTATATAAGCACCATTATGAGCAGCGTTGGCTAAGCGTCGCACTTTTCCCTTGGGAGAAGATTAATAACTTCTCGATAACTCGTTACAGGGACGCACTTACGATATAAAAATGTAATAAATAATACCAAAATTAAATACCTATTCATTATAATTTACAGGATTTTCCATGATATTTCCAAAATAAAATTAAATGCGCTTTTGTTGTTTATAAATAATTAATAATAAACAGTGGCGCTACAACCTCTTTAGGTCTGAGCCTCAGATTTCTGAATCTGTTTCATGATATTTTTTTTAATCTAATAGGCAAGTAGGTGATCAGCCTCCTGTACCTGACACACGCCGTCGACTTTTTGGGTCTAAGGCAGGCTAAGCCGGTTTCCTTTCGATGTTTTCTTACACCGTTCGAGCGAAGGTTAAATACGCACATAGAAAGAAAGTCCATTGGTGCACAGCCGCGGATCGAACCGACGACCTCAGAGATGAGAGTCGCACACTGAAGCCACTAGGCCAACACTGTTGTTTTGTTGTTTATAGAAAAATTTATACTCGGGTTAAATAGCTATAACATTAACTAACGCTACATTACGTTCATTTTAATATATTGTTAGTTAAGGATGTCTTCCCTTGAAAGATGGGACGGGCTTTGGTATGGGATGCTTCTTGTGTGGACATGTTTCCCCGTCTCACCTCCCTCGCACAAGCAAAAAAGCTGGCGGAAAATAATAAACGGCTCAAATAAAAGAGTCTTTCCTCCAATTTTTGTTGTTTGGAGTAGAGACTCTTGGGCCGTGGAGTTCACGTGCACCGGCGCTAATTAAAGATTTAGGTTGGCGCCTGGTAGATATTACCGGTGACCCCGGAGCTGGTGGTTTTCTCACTCAACGAATAAGTATCGCAGCGAAGAAGCTGCTGAGCCTGCCAGCGTTAAAGGTACACTGCCACAGGGACCAAATTTTTTAAATTTGTTTTAATTTTATTTTTATTAATTTTTACTTAATAAGTTAAAATATTGTAAATACTGTATTTGATTGTTATGGTTAAGTTTTATTTAAATAAATATTCTGTACTTAGAAGTGTAAATGAATTTCTATTTATAGCTGTAAACTAATATCAAATTTTGCAGCTTTTTGGTATACTATATCTTCTGGTGGTAAGAAATATGAATTAACATATTTTCAAACAAACATACTCCGTATTTTTTTTTTCATGATAAAATGCAATTCCTGCTCTGTATTTCACCCTGCAGTGCTTTAAGCTGAGAAGATATCACTTTTTTACATAGTCAGGGGTAGAGCGCTTTTTGTATTTATTACCTTACCATCAAATACTTTACCGAATAACATTATCATAGTTATATAAACATTAGAGCGCAATAATCTAAAAAAAATAGTCTCAAATATAATATAATAATTTGTTAAAAAAATAAGAGCGATCTGTCAGCGTTCATTTTAATATATTGTCATTATTGATTTGTTCAAAATAAGGTAGCAATATGATGTAATGAAGTGGGTATTTGCCTTTTCTTGTTTGTATGAATGTTACTGTAATAACAATGCATATTGTAACACTGTACTGAAATAGCGACATAGAATGACAGTTAAATGAGACTATAATATGAAATGTTGTTTCATTCAAATAAGATTGTTTTTCAAAGATTCATTCAAATAAATCATGTTCATATATAGCAATTATCTGCTTTCCTTGATATTGTATCCTTTTCACCTTAAAATGAAACAACCAGAAATTACAATTCCAATATAAAATACATTATAATTCCTATTAAAATTCTAATAAGAAGCTACAAAATTGTGTTAAAATATTTCTCGTGTACCAAAAGTGTAACGCGTCTGAAGCGGTTTTTTTATTCGCCTAGTTAATAAGCGCCTACTGGCTCGTGAAATATTACAAATTGCGTCTCCACCCTCGTCCTCTGACAACCCTCCCACTTTTTGACATAACTTTTTAAGTATAGTGCTTTTCATGAAAGAAGTCCCGCGGTGATTTTTGGAACTAAATTTGACAGGTCGGCAATGTTGTCATTCGTCGATGTTATCAAGTTCGTTTGTTGTGGTAGATTTTTGTGAATTTTTAACTAGCTTAGTGCATTTTAAAGATTGATTACAATGCCAAAAGTTGTAAAAAATTCGGCTCGAGAAATGATAATTAAGGTGAAAGAGTTATGTGAAGCGGCACATAAAAATCAAGGTGTTTTAATATCACTAAACAATGTTCGGAAGAGAGTTGCCGCCATAACAGGTACTTTTTAGAGTTGCCATTTAATATTTTTTTGCTGTATTGGTGGGACTTTTATGATATAAATTCGTTTTTACGACAAAATTGAATAAATACATAACGTGATGAAACTGGGTAACTGAAATTAAAACATATACTACATATTACATAAGCATTATAAACTTAAAGTTACTATTATTTTTAATTGTTCATAATTTAATTGCAGGTGTGTCAGAGAAAACTGTAACAAGAATTACATAATGTTTAATGTTTAAAGAACTTTATTTCTCATTACAAAAATTATTTTTTATTTACATGCGAAATTTAATATTAAGTATATACGAACGAGATACACGTCGCCATCAGCTAGCCCAATTTTAACATACGAAGGTATAACAGCGGCGTGTACTTCGAAAAAAATTGTAACCCAACAATTATGCAATAAAACTCTGAATAAAAAATTGTATTGCTTTTCTTTACCCTATTTTCTCATCTTTTCCCTTTAAGTAGGTAGAACACCGCTAATATAAGTAAATAAAAATATACTTTTTACATAACAGAAATATTGTTTCATCGAAGTATGCAGAAAATTATATTATTTGATAAATTAATCTGCTAAATGTAAATAAAATAGGTAAATTTTTTACTCATAAATGGCAACATTACGTCATGCGATTGCAGCGCCGCGTCTGGGGGACTTCTTTCATGAAAAGGACTATATATCCAGGCTATACCTACTATTGTTTAGTTGGTTATGTTTACAGTGTGAACTAAAGTCAAATTAAAGTCAGTTGTCACTTTAACTGTCAACTGTCAAGTAATTAATTGTAGTTTTTAAATTAAATATGTTTTGATCATAAAAGATAATTCAAGAACCTTGATAGTGAATTTATTTTATCACGTACATATGATTAGAAGAAGAAGATATTATAACGCCAATTTGGGTGACTAATATGTCATGCCACATAAATCTAAATTGTCATGTTGTTTGTATCATATAGTATTCGCAATTCTAGGACTCTAGACAATTACAGGACCCGTTTTCGCCAATCCAATTTGTATGAAAATTGTCACGTGACCAGTATTCTCATGTATTTAAATAGTATCATCATCTACGAATGGTGGTTAACGTCTCGAGGCCCTAATAATTTTGACTCATTGTTTGATGTACCTATTTCAGAACATGTAATTACCCTGTTCATTGCAATAATAACCATAAAAAATAATCCAGAATGATTATTACGTTCTCATCATTGTGTAGACGTAACGTATCATTTAAAAAGTTATGTTAATTGAAGAACTAACTTGCATTATACACGGTTCCCTGAATTCTTGGTTATCACTAAATCTCTTACGATAGTCCAATCAATTTAAAGGATAACTTTATAAAAGCATCTGAACCTTAGAAATTGGGAAAGTGAATTAAGCGCCCCACAAACTGGTTATATCAATCATAAACTTATTCGATTAATTACGTTTTGCGGAGTTAATAGCGACATCTAATATAAACTAGTGAGGGGGCGAGAAAGTCGATTGTAATTATTGAATGCAGAGAATATTTATAGAATTTATATTTATTGAATTACCTCTCTTATTAGTACCATAAACTTGGTTTATTACATTTCATTCGAACTTGCACTGAAAATACGTTTGCGAGTTATGGGATAGTACCTTATTACTTGCCTTAGTAAAGAACTTAACCATAAGTATTTTATCATACAACAATTAGTTTATTATTTCATTTAATCTATTTTTAATTTTTATACTTTCCATTTTAAAGTTTTTCTGTCTAGGATTTGCTTTTTATTTTAATTTCCTGATTGTTTGTAGCAGTAAGCAACGTAGTGTTTAATAAAACAGTAGCCAATTGTCACTTGTACGTGTCAACTGTCAAATTCGATGTGACAATTACATCGATAATGGGATTACATCACTGCTGGCTGTTTCGGCGGTGTCATTAAGCAGGCTGCGTTAATGATTAATGTGGCGCCGCATACGTCCCTTCGTATCCAAACTGACACTTAATCGAGCTACCCCTTTTGATGGAGCTCTCAGGACTTTTATTTGCGACAAGAGAATCGTTTGATATAAAGAAGCTCTGTTCAAATAATAGATATATAATGTAGATGATTCATTCATATTATTTATCACTAAATAAGCAATATTAAACAGACTTTTTTATGTCTATGGGACAGAAGTCAATTATGAGTATTGAAAATCTCATATATATCCGCTCGTATAAAACTAAACATTATCGGAACCTTGTTGCACATCTTTAATATGCATGTTAATTAAATTTGCACATTTATTCCAAAGTATATTCCTATCACATTACCATTAATTAATCATGACATTTTATTTCTTTTATTCCAATCTTGGAGGCAATTACGAGCTCACCTCAAAGAGGTTACAGGACGAATTAAAAGCAGGCGAAGCAAGGTAGCAGGCAATTAGTCGCCGAGAATGATGGATGACTCTCAGCAAAACGAATGAGACCCAACTCATTATACGCTGATATGTATGAAGCTGTACTTAGATAGCCTCGATTGACGTTACTGATTAGGTTTCTTTAACCAAAGCTAAAAGGATCGTAAATTTAATGCTCATATTTGAATGTTATTTTAATGGATTTATCAAAATTTGTATTATTTGATACAATATAATTTATTTAACGCTGTGCGGCTTAGAACACGCATAAAAGCCTTAAGGCCGTCCTAATTATTTAAGCATTCATTGTACTTATTTTGTAATACAACGTCTATTTGACACTAACAAATATATAAATAAAATAATAAATAAATAAGACGTGAAAATGTTATATTAGCTAAACAAGATAATGCCGTCACCAGGAATGCCTGCCCTGCGATTCTGTAACTCACTTTTCGAACTCACACAGCGGTTTTCGCATCGGCGGTCTCTCTCAAATCAGTCGTGAAGCAGTCATTTTATGATTTGGCATTCTGAAAAGGTGGGAGCTTGTACTTTATTGTTTATCAGAATGCCAAATCATAAAATGACTGCTTCACGACTGATTTGAGAGAGACCGCCGATGCGAAAACCGCTGTGTGAGTTCGTGAAGTGAGTTACAGAATCGCAGGGCTGAGTTTTAAGGGATCCGGTTGTTTCCAAAAGACACATTTGCTGATGCTTACTTGGATTTGGCAATTTTCATTTAAAGATAATAATAATAGCGTTTATTCAGATACATTTACATTTAAACACATTTACATTTTAATCCTGTTCTAGTGTATCTATGTGTGTTTTTAAGATACAACATAAGTAATTTATAAATCAAATTTAGTACTTACTCGTGTTATAATGATAGCAAAGGTAGACGTTTCTTAAAAACTCTTGCACGGTAGGACACGGTAGTTTTTGTGGTAATCTTTGCGGCAGATACAAGGGCGACAGTATATCGAATCTGTCATGGTATTAGAGTAAGACAGAGGCATTAGAGGTGATTACTCGGACGCAGGTGTCCAGTTAGACACGCTACTGACAGTAGGTGGTTAGGCAGCTGATTACGGAAATGCGGCTTTTGATCGGTGCGACATTTCCCGTTTTTCCTTTACCGTTAGCCCTTTCTAATAAGAAATGGCGATGTGCGGCAAATTTGTGAATTATACGATTACAAGGCACACCACGTGCCACCACGTACTTTAAGTATCACAAAACCTAGGTACTAAAGTATCGGATGGTGTTCTCTGGTGACCGTCAGAGAGGCAAGACGCTTTGTGTTATTTGTCCAGCAGTGAGGAAGCCATAGGAGGAGTAAGCACATGTAGCAAAATGTTATAGTAAATAACCAGTCAGCCAGTAGTAAATATCCTGATTAAAATAAAATTAAAACAGTGGCACTACAACCATCTATTTTAGCTCTGGGCCTCAGATTTCTGTAGCTGTTTCATGATCATTTGTAAATCTAATAGGCAATTAGGTGATCAGCCTCATGTGCCTGGACGCACGCCGTAGACTTTTTGGGTCTAAGGCAAGCCGGTTTCCTCACGATGTTTTCCTTCACCGTTCGAGCAAATATTAAATGCGCACATAGAAAGTCCATTAGTGCATAGCCGAGGATCGAACCTACGACCTCAGGGATGAGAGTCGCACGCTGAAGCCACTAGGTCAACGCTGCTCTGATTAGTTAGAAATATAGCATATTTATAAACATTTTAAGAACCGCTTGTAAAATTCTAATTATTTTAAAAACGTAATTTTTATAGTAAAAATATATTATAGCTTTGTAATACATATTAACTAAATTAAATTATTCCTTTAGGATATTTGTGTTCAATTAATTATATTATTTTATTCTCAAGAATAAAAGAAAGAGACTTGTGTATTCTTAACTAAGAATGAAATATTCAAGTTATAGACATAATCCACTAACAGTTAGATAATTAGTTTTAATTCGATCTTCTAATAAAATATGATCACTTATACAAAATAATCACTTATTTCATTAAACCCTGCGGGCCATTTTTAATCAATAAAATAATATACATATTACAGCAGTTTTTGTTACTACAAATTACAGAGGGAGCCACTGTCGTTTAAATGCGTGTACGCATATCACTGCAGTAATGACGCATGAAGATCTTACATGTCACGGACTACGGACGTTACGGGGATTAAAAACTTAATTTACTATTTTAATAAAAAAGTGTGTGTTTGTCAGCTACGACGCACGATTGGAGTTTACTCCTTACGAACGATAAAATGGCGATAATGTTCTGTGGCTGTCGACCATATTTTCATACTAAAGGTGGTAAGAATATATGTTTTTTATAATATAAATGTTTGTAGTAGTAATAAAACGTACCTACATCATCTATGCCCAAATAGGATTTTCTTTCTGTGACCAAAGTTACCTTTATAGTAAGAGAAGAATAAGAATGAACAATCTTTTTAGTTTTAATTTCACTGACCATTACTATTGACAAAACTCATGGCACGCTAGACAATCTAGTTTTATTTTTTACACCTGTCAACACTGACAATGTTGTAACGTGGCTATCAAAACGTGAATTCAAAATAGAAAAGTCTGTGTAATGTATTCCATCTCATTCTTTTACACGATCAATCCTACAGATATATATGTTTGTCTCTTTCTACATAACGCCTCAACTTTTCGTGTTACACATGATTTTACTCCTCATAAAATTTCCGTACCGGGCCTTATAACTCAAATCGTTTCTTAAGGAGTAAACTCCAAAAACCGTCCCATATTGCTTATTACTGTATCTATTAAGTACTATGAGCCCGCGATGCTTTCGTAGAATTCAGAGCTTATTATCAGTAAATTCGGTTGTTCGGCTCACAGCGATATAAGAAATATGTCATGGTCGATTGAGGAAGTTACGGGTAGCTAATAATAATATTGGAGTGGCAGCCAAAAATCAATAAATAACACTGAATTATTACTAAGTAAGCGGTGAAATAATAAGAAAAGTCTCTAGTCCGAACGGATGGTTACCGCCGACCCGAATGGGTCTCTGTTTCTTTTAATATATTTACTACTTACTTCTACGTTTGTATATGAATACGACTATCAAATGCGCTCTTTTCGTACATTCAATTCGGATATAGAAAGCAGACCATACGCCACCGCCATCGTTTTATGATATAACGCGAATACCAATACATAATTTAATATAAATTGGTATATATCCATGGTTATTCTTTTACTTTAAATACCATACAAATTACAATTTAGATACACTTATTACACGACGCACATAATGGGAGATAGGATCATTTGTCATGTGTACACCTATTTGTGTCACTTTCACCAAATTTGTGGTAATTTATACTGACTTTTTGATTGCTACATGCAATTAGAATATATTATTTTTTGTAATGAAGTTTTATATATTATATTTTATGTTATGCACGGCAAAGTATATTATAAATATTGCATTTCCAGTATAGTATAAGTTCTTTAACGTATTAAACGCACATAATTGTATTATAATATAAAATGCTGACGGCAACCAAAACTGGAACGACGGTTGACTGAAACATCGAGTCAGTTTATTTAATATTCAGAACAAATAATTGTATTGTGGTGAATATAACTGCGGTAAATTGTAAATTCTTTATCTGCATCACCTGAAAAAGTGATTTATCTTCTTCCTTCTTTCTATCCGGTGCACTCTTGAGCGGTCGTGATCGCTAGGAAGTAGTTGTAGGGGCAGATGTGATGCGCTTCACGACGATTTGCCATCGTTGCCTATTAGTGGTCATCCTGCTGCACTGATTGAGAGAGTCTCCTACGGCAGACTTGATTTGGTCAGTCCAACGCGTAGGTGACCCTCCGCGCGGTCTAGTGCCTTCCACCTTCCCCTGGACGACAAGGCGTTCTATGGACTGATCACCACGCCGAGATACGTGACCGAAGAAAGTAAGGATGTGAGATTGTACTGTTGATTTATCTATACTAATATTATAAAGAGATATTTACTTTTGTATATTTGTAACGATCTCAAGAACGACTGGACCGTTTTTAAAAATTCTCTCGCGTTATCTTTGTGTAACGAGGCTAAATTAATTTCCAAAATATAGCCATTTATCCACTCGTAATGTCACAACCTACTTGCAAAAAAGTGTTTCTTCCAAAACGTTGAAACTGTAGGTACGTTATCCGATGTCTCTTTACAAACAATTACAAAATATTACATTAAATTCTTTAAGGATGCCCGCGTAATTAACGAGGTGTGGGCTTCGCCGATAAGTTACAGGCATAACTTAGAAAAAGATAACGTTGAACCGGTAAGTGCTTACGATATGCATCAGACTCTAAGCGATTTGAATTTAATCCGTACCAAACGCGATGTGAAGTGAGATGATAAAAGAGAAAAATCGTCTTGATTTAACATAATTCACACGTGTTATCTCCTCGAGAGTGCTGCGCGCGGTTCTGCCTCGCCGATACAAAGAATTATTTGCGGTAATGCGATAATTCAGTTCAATCTATGTCGTGAGTTGCGCTTTGTTTTATCCTAGGCTTCTGTGCGCCTTTATTTAGAAAATTGATGAGAAATGGTTTCCATTACGTTAGCCATAAAAGGTTTCTAGAGGAAATGAACGCAAATTTGTTTTCGTGATTGAAGCGAATAGAAAATTTATATTACCTATCTTCCATTAGGCTGACCCCCTGAGAGAATTCTGACCTTTGAGGGGTTTTGATAAGTGCAATCTTCAAACGAATATTGTCATTCGTATACAGTTTTTGTGAATACTTAGGTACATACCTCCGCATTTCCAGTATAATCGAATAAGTCGAAATTCTCTAGTTAAAGATTTGTAATTATTAGATAGGTAATTCTGACTAATTAGTGGAAAAACGAATCGAACGTATTTGTTAATCAATATTTTAATACTTTACTTTATATCACGTCATAAATAGTTGCGTTACTGACTAAAGTCATGACCAAACCGAAAGTTGCACTGCGAATTTGCACTTAAAGCGAATTAAATATTAAATTTTGACCACTAGTCTAGTGTGGGAAAGTTGTCTAGTTATTTCAGTAGGAAGTAACTAGGAATACCAAGGTAGCATAAGTGGTTAGCTGGCTATATCGATAAACTGTGCAATCAAGCAGGCAATTTGAGGGCGATTGTCCGTGGCGGGACGCAAATTGGACGGGAGCTATTCTCCACTGACCTTATACCATTTAGACCTTGCAAATCAACTTCCTCATGATCTACAGCAATTTAAATTCATATTTGGCTAAGCATTCATCTCATAATTGAATGAGTATAGCTTATATTTGAAAGTTTGAAAACCTGAACGATGGAAATACATTACCTTCATTCACAAGAATGAAAATTATGTTGGTATCCTGCTTTTTAATGAAATGCATTAAAATCAGGTCAGCTGTTAAGAGACGGTTAAATTTCGATTTCGGGTTTAATATTTGATGTTAAAACTGCAGAACTGTTGTTTATTTTTGGATTCCGTTCATTTGACGTTCATCAGATGTTAAACTGACCCGTGGAGAATTATTATGCTAGAAGGTTCGAGAGTACGTTGCCGGTTTTTTAAGAATTGGAACGCTCTGTTTAATAGGAAACTCAGGCACATTTGTATCTGGAAGACGTACATAGATAGATACTTACTCTATGAGTTATGTGAACAAGAAGGTGTTACACCAATTCCTTGTGCCATCGTCTCTTCTACTTCTCTCGGCTACTCCTAACTATTCAATATAACCTTTCTGAAAGTTATCCTTGATACCTTTAAAAGGAATTGACATCATTACTTCTGCATGTCAAATGTCAAACCACGCGCGCAATGTGGTCAAAGTGCTGCTCAAGTATAATTTATGACGTAACACCATGACCTAATCAATAATTACGATAGATGCATAACGAATTAGTTCCTGCCTAACTCAATGGTGTCTATACAATACGGGGTCATCCCACAATACAGATCGACACCAATTCATCGATAGTTAAAAAAATATCGATTTCCGTAAATAAGTGTAGAACATTTATAATAATGATGAATAGGTTGGTCGATTGCGCATCGAATCGGACAGCCGATGCGATCACTGATCGGTAATTGAAAAGGAATCCAATAAATAACATAAACTAGAGTGCTGTAATTTTTCCTTTCACACGTAAATCATGTCTTTTTGTTATCTTAAGAAGAAACCTTGCGGTTACTTCTGATCCAAAGTATGTATTATTACGGTGAGTTCTAAGGTATTTCAATTGTTTTTTGAAATCTAGCAACCCCCAATGATCATAACCAGCCATGTTTATAACGTCTTCACTCTTCACTCTGTGCATACCAAATTAAACCAGTATTTAATGCGTCAAGAATCGACCCCAGAACCTCCGTTAAAAGCCAATTGACGAGTTTTACCTACTCACTACATGTAAGAATTAATTAAAATTCATTACCCTATTAAATGGTATCTTTAAAAAATGCATTGAAAAACCTCGCAATATTTTAAAAATAATAAACTCACGTAAAGAAAACCAACTGTCATTGCAAAGGGCCGAGACAGATGTTGCAAATAAAGGGCGCGGGCGCACTCAGACAAAAGACCACAATTTAATGCGTTTTCAATTCATCCACACTAATTGCGTAATTATAGACTTGCAAAAACTTAAAACATATTTTTTATATTCGCCTTTGCATTTAAGGAATTCAGGAATGCATATTTCGCATTTCGATGACATTCAATCGTTATGAAGATTAAATGCCTTCTTCAATATTTGATGAAATAACCTTTCCAACATTATCATGGACGCCTGCGGTAATCTGGTTCCCATTTCTCATACTAAAAGTTGACTTATAAAAATGATTGAAAATATCAAAGTATTATACTTATCAATGTATATAATATCAATGTAATAACGTCGTTATTATAAGTTATAGAGTAGGTTCCTAGCTATCCAGCGGTAATATTGAGCGATTGTACTCGTACTTAATTTCGTTTAAGTTCTTTCAACATTGCATTATTTTATAATGTTGCAAACACCTGTACAAAAATCAAAACTATCGCTATTGGAAAATATTATCTACATCTTGTTACAAGCTTAATTAATCTTACTCTCCATAGATCTCTTCATACTCATAATAAACAAAAATTAACAAAAACAGATCAATAAGAACAGAGTTGGCCTCGTCGCTTCAATGTACGACTTTTGTTAGGGAGGTCTTAGGTTCGATCCCCGGCTGTAAACCAATGAACTTTATGTCTATGTGCACATTTAACTCTCGTTCGCACGGTGAATGAAAATATCGTGAGGAAAAAACGACTAAAAACGACGGCGTGTGTCAGGCCCAGAAGGTCAAAACAAAATGATAACGTAACCGATAAACAAATCTGGGGCCCAGACCTAAAACGTTGTTTGTTTATTAGGATTTTTGAGAAAATGTCTTGAAATAAAATTGATTTAATTAGTTTATAAATAAAGGTGAGTTTGAGTAAAAATTATATGTAATACGGAATACCTGCTTACATTTACACTATAAAAATATTACAAAAGTGTTGTTTTGTTTGCTTGAACGCATTAGCCTAAAAGAACTTCTAGTTTCAATAATTTTTGTGTTCATCGAAGAAGTCTAATATCTACAACAATTAATATGGATGAAACCAAACCACTACGATAACAAAAAACTAATTATTATAAACGAATTTATTCAAATGAGAAACTATAATTAACAATCACTATTTTAATATGATAGTGATGTGTGTAATGCTATCACAGGTGATCTGTCACCTGACTATTGCGACCACTTCCTCCGGACACAATTAGTGACGCAGGCATAGACAATAACACCCAAATTCCATAGCTCAACAGTTTAGTTTCCCGCCAATCTTAATATATATAAATTACGTGTCACGTTGTTTGTCCGCTATGGACTCCTAAACTACCGAACCGATTTCAATCAAATTTGCACACCGTGTGTAGTTACTTAGCTTACATCTCAATTTATACCCGCAATATTATTTTATTGCAAAATATTTGTTTATTATTTGATAGTCACAAATCTAACAGATGGCGCTGTGTTGAAAGTACCAACGTTTGAAATAAGCTACAATTTAACGGCATAACCACCAAAAAAGCATGGTGGTCCCCATGACTGGTGTTCTACTACCGTTTCCCTTGAATAGTTTGCTACTATGAAATATAAAAAAAACCTTAGCCACAGCAACGCTTGGCCGGTCTGCTAGTTATATATATAAGAATTTATATTTCCAAAAAGACTAAGAGTCACGTATATATTGTATCACGAAACTTTGTACTAAATTTTGTCCATTCAGCGTTCAAAATAAAGACAAAAGTATGTATAATTTCTTATTTATATTTTTATACCAGTCACCCCGACCATGCGTATATATACAAATAATTTTAATAAATAACCTGCTACAGCTGAAAGCCAGAACATGGCGGGAAGTAGCACAGGACAGGGATCGCTGGAAGTTTCTCGAAGGCCTTGAAAGAAATTTACTTTTCTACAGTCGTGATCCGCTAACGTCTAACGAATTTGTATGGGAATGCCCACGTGACTGCTCGTGCTAATATGCCAACGAAGTGAATAAGTAAGTGTAATAAATAAACAAGTTTTAATTAAATTTAATGAATTCTTTCTAAAAATAACAAAGTTTCACAACCAAAACCTTTACCGCTATTAGCAGAACTTTGTATTTAATTTTGACTTCTCGTGAATAACAACTTTATCGCTTTATATTAAAGTGCATTTTATATTAACGTTTACTGTTCTTTCACGGTCTTTGTGGTCATAATATAGCGGTCTCTGAGTTACGTGTTCTGTTATATGCTAGATAGCTGTAATTTATATAATAAAAAATACGAGTTATAAAATTGACAGATCTGTCATAGTAATTATGGTTAAGACAATGGAAATAAATGAAATGACAAAAGATGTTTACCAACGGACTTGTCAAAATGCGACAACAGAACGCGAGAAATCCGTAAGCGGAAACTAGTTACGTAATAAAATGTTTAGCACATTTAAAAAATTAAGTCTACACGTTAAATAATCCCCTTATCTGTATGATCTACATATATATAAAGGAATAATAAACTTCTGTATGTACACATTTTTTAAAGGCAAAATTGTACACATAAGCACTTATATTGCGTTAAAATGGATAATGCATTCACGGTATACGTTGTCGGATTTCGTGCTCTTCATCCGACCCAAGGAGAGGATCCACGACCTGTCTAACCATTGGTTGGTCGGCCCAAAGGCGCCAGTGGCTAAGATCGAGAGATTCAGGGTATGATGTCATCTAAAGCGGGCCATAGACGGACCGCATGTTGCAGTCAAGACCGACTGCAACATGCGGTCGCACGGCGATCTGCAGTTTCCATACAAAATTCATATTCGCAATACACGGACCGCTCGAGCAGTTCCTGAGGAAACCGCATGTTGCAGTCGGTCTTGACTGCAACATGCGGTCCGTCTATGGCCCGCTATACTGTTTGTATCCGATTGTAGGTGTCACTGCAGTATCAATGAAACATTTAATTGTGACTGGTCGTAATGTCGCGTGTTTCACAGTGCAGATTAATTTTAATCCAGCCATAATTGTTAAACCTTTTATCGATTTATTATTAAGACACATCCTTAGAATTTAACAATGTAACGTACCCAGAAATCTGCCCGTGTTCAATCTGAGGTCATACTTGATATCGCAAGAAGGAATTGTAAGATTATTTTTTTTCTACACCTCGCAGCCAAAGAACGATCATTTGCTAGTATATCTACGAAATAGACAAAATCTATTACAGTTATTTAAAATTCAAACTCATTATTCATATTAACATATTACTAACCGGCTATGTTAATTAGGTATTAGGGGGAGCATTTGTTCATAGCAGAGATTAATTAATAATTATCAATTATAACGTTAACTTTACTAATTCTAAAACGGTCTTACATCGTAGTGTAACCACACATTTTCAAAGTGGTTAGAGAATTTGTTTAACTTTATGTAGTTATATATTTTTTAAATAGTCTTGAATGATATTCTATACACTGTTCTATAGAGTAGGTAACATAATCATAGACCATTTTAATTACTCAGTACTGGTGCAGAAAAAACAAATTTAAAATCTTGAATGTGCTAAAAAACTACAGTCAGTCCACTTCCTTTGCCATTTACTATGAGTAATAAGCTTACAATTAAGCATAACTTATGGAATAAAAAAATGAAATGTTTAGTGGTTAGGCACCTGGCCACGGTCCGTTAGAGGGGGAGCGGGTTCACGATAACATCGCGATTATGCGCAACAAAACGCCCGATACTACGGCCTCATTACGCTTGCTTTTTACAAAGTTACTTTTATCAAACGAAATGTATTAATAAAGCACGCACGCTGTAAACAACTTTCTTTGAATGAGACAAATTTAAACTTAGAAGGGAAGAAGAGAATGATTTGAAAATTCAGTGAAATCCCGATTTTAGTAATTCAGCCTATATTACACAGTTGGAAACAGTATGAAAAAAGGGGTTTAAAATGTAACTATTGTATTGCTTTTGGAAATTGAAGTAATGGTTGATAGCTGTTTTGGTCTAATGCGTCGGTCGCCCAAGTTTGTGATGTAGTAGTATTGTCCAGTCTTACAGAACTGTATTTAAGCAATAGAAATAGTTATTTAAAATATACTTTATACTTAATTAAAAAATTTTTTCGTAGTAATCGGATTTGCGTAGTTGAAAAAAAAACAATCGATTGAAAACGTTTCTCACGAACGCTGCCTTAACGATGGAAGTTATGATTGAGTTCTAGAGAAAAGTTATAGAGCTTGATAATGCATACAAAAGAAAATCACCAACAGCATATGTCTATTTGTTTATCTATTCGAGATTTTAAAACATATTTATAATAATTTCGTCGTAATCGTAATAAGTTTACGAGTCATCCGGGGTGGGGAGGGGGTCTTGTTAGTTAATAGGAAATTGGGGGAGGTTAGGGATTAGTGCCAGGAATAGTATAAATATATGAAGAGTTTTCATTATCCACAGAAAATTTGTTATTTGTATGTTCTATGTTTGAGAGTTTTATTTCCCGCTGACGTTAACAATAGGTACGGATATCAAAACGGTTTTTTTTAAAGCAAACATTAGCAATTGCGTAAATTGGTATCATTCAAAACAAATTAATGTTGAACAATAGCAGTAAACTAATTTAATTTCGAAACGTTCCATTTCCATTATTTTATAAAAATTACAGATTAAAATTCGAAAAGAGCGATGACAAACGAGTGACATTAGAGAACAATGAACGCCGTATTTCCCGCGCATTATCCAATTTGCTTGTCAAAAATGTTGCTCACGATCATAAACACAATTTGAAAATCATCGTAATTGCCCTACTGAATTCTAAAAACCTTATTTATTAACAATACTAACTTTAATACATAAGTGTTAGGTAATCGAGTATTTCTATGACTGTTTGATGAGATTAGTCAAAGAAAGTTTTCACAGCGATAAGTAGGTATAACATGTAAATTTTATAAATTTATATAGGATATTCGTAACCATCTAATAGGCCCATGGAGTTGATTGTAAAACACTCTGCACTTTATTGCCTTTTAAATTAATTTGCATATATATGTAAATTAGATTAATTATATATGAAAACGGCCTTTTTTATAACTTTAGCTTAGATTTAAATACTTTTTGTTAAGTTTAGTTTAGAGAATTTAGAGGCTAACAATGGCTTTATAAATGCAAATCTAAGCCCAAATTATATTACATTTTTTAACTGCAATGATAATTCCAGTTATGCTTATAGAAATAACCAAATAACCTTAAAGTTTAAGCCAGCTTTCACAATTATAGCTTACATTGTAGCATAAAAAGTAATTGAATGCCCGTAGGTAAATTCAGTGGCAATTACGAATCAATCGATTTAAAAGAATTAATTATAAAAAAGTGCATACAAAGCGTGCAGTGTTATCGCGACAGTGTTTAAATGAAACGAATAATTACTGACCGCGATACAATCTTGAACGACCGGGCATTTTGTGCCGGACATAACGACTACTGCTGTAACGCTTTACTGCACTTTATCCGACTGAAGAATGCATGGTAATGTTTTGTTAGATATTCTCTCCTTCACAAAATCAGTCTATTAACTAAAGCACTGATCGATCTTATTTCCCAGCGTTAACACATATTATACGAGATAATGTAGAAATTAATTTTACTGTCCGTATATATCCGAAAATTTGTTCCTATCACTTAAAATCAGGCAGCCTACGGCCCGTTTGCCTATTACTTAAAAAAACAAGAGTTTTCTCTGTTCTGGTCTGTTTTATTTGGTTCTTGCACCTTTGTCGAAGTTGTAGAAGATGACTCGCGTGAGAGCGGTAACTTCAGAATTTCCCGAGAAGATTTAAAAATGATTGGGAAGTTGGAAACTGGATGGAACGCGCTATTGCTTCCTGTTATGCACTACACACCAATATCAATCCTTGAAATATTTGAAGTCAACAAATAAAAAATATCACGAACTGTATCTGTAATTTGTACGATACTTTTTACTATTTTGATTGAATCATAATTGTACAGATGTTTCATTAATATGTGCATTATTTTCTGTCTGATTGCACACATTTTTTTAAGTAAATATTTAATTGATTTAATCAATATTAATTATTTCTGTGCATCATTGCGGATCTTCTTTAATATGTATGATGTGTTACACAGTAGAAGTTTCATGAACTAATACTTTTTGCATGCAAATTGAACTTTTATAGATTTATTTGTAGGCTCGATTTTCTTAGGAGGTACATTTATTTTTATTGTTACGTCAGTAACGTGGTAAGTTTTCTAAATTACCGTTTTACAGAGAGAGAATAAGTAATAAGTGTCAACTCAAAGTTGTGTCCAACCCTCATTTTGATGATTCTTTGAGATTTTCCTCTTAGTTTGACGCATGCGTAGATGACATCCGATAAAAGAAGTCTTGCCCAATTAAAATTAATATTTCTTGCACTTACGCAATTTCATACTTTAAATTATGAACGTTTATAATACACCTTGTACACAACAATGTATGAGCAGCGCAGCTATACGTAATTAGCATGTTAAATTCGTTTACGGTTGCAACTAAACGGAACGGCTGATACCGCCTAGTTCGTGTTAAACTAAATAGCTTTGCTATTCAATGTGTGCTGTTTAATTGCCTGTACGATATTCTGCGATTGGTAGCTCTATGAAAAGTGGTTACTCAATTATAATTAGCAGCAGTTCTTGATCAAGTAAGTCATATAATGTCACTGTCGTTTCGTTCAGGATCGTATGACTCTTGTCTCCTGATGAGGTTTTTCCCTGGCTGATACGACCTTCAATTGTTTAAAAAAAGAGCATACTCGACTCTCAAGGGCTGGCAACTGACCCACTAAAATGGGTGTAGATGGGCTGCGATGACTTGGGCGTAGGTTTAGGCGAAGCGTCTTGTTTAGGCCTAGCCTATAATAAAAAATTGGCTATTTAAAATTTACGTCTGATACTTAAACAAATCTCCTCTTATTATGTTAATCTATATCAATTAATTTATTAAATATAACAATACAAAATCAAAATCTTTTTAATTCGACAAATTTAGTGGATATTGACAATAAGTCAACTAAAAAAGAATACAAAGCATTCAGAACCAAAGACATTCTCGGCATTGAACAACAACTTCATAATCAAAATGGCCTCCGCAGGCAGTTCACTTAAAACGCAACAAATAAAAATAACTCTATAATAAAACCACTGAGAATCAGCATGGCGATAACTAATTCCGCAATTAAACTTGATAGCAACAAAATAAATACTATAAAAATAGTTTAAAATAATTAACTGTCCAGTAATTATGAATAGCCGGTGTCGAGGACGGAAGGCGATAGTTATCTACATCCACAAAGGGTGTTTATAATTTATACAAACGCTAAAATGTAATAACAATCGTATAGCCTTCATTTAATATTTAAAATTTTTGTGCACATTTTTAATCTGTGGATTGGCGGAAACGTAGTTGGCGCCATAAGTTTTATAGTCATAGGAAGAGAGCATGGATATGTTGATAAATTTGCATTTAATAAGTATAGTGAAAAGAAATAGAAGCTATTTATTAAATAAAAATAAATCAGTGGCGCTACAACCTCTTTAGGTCTTGGCCTCAGATTCTGAATCTGTTTCATGATAATTTTTAAATCTAATAGCCAATAGGCAAGTGGATAGGTGATCAGCCTCCAGTGCCTGACACACGCCGTTGACTTTTTGGGTCTAAGACATGTCGGTTTCCTCACGATGTTTTCCTTCACCATTCGAACAATGTTAAATGCGCACATAGAAAGAAAGTCCATTGTTGCACAGCCGGGGGTCGAACCTACGACCTCAGGTATGAGAGTCGCACCCTGAAGCCACTAGGCCAACACTGCTCTTCAGAAGATATATCGCAGAGTGAGTGTCTATGGACGGATTGTCAATTATATCAATTAAGCCTTTTGCCTGTTTGCTTACTGTTTTATAAAATACTACTTGTACCTTACTTAAGTGCTATTACGTACGACAATCGCGCTTTTACCACTTTAATATATAATAGTATTTGTAAACAACAGAATAAAACAGATTCGACCTCTATGTAACACCAAAACCGAAATCAAACATCAACAACAATTATACGTTAAAATTAGCACTCCCTTATATAGAGAACCTGAATGACGTCATCCAATGTAAAGCCCAATTTGAACGTTTCAATATCTACTACGCTAAACTAAACTACAATATTCTTTGACCAGCACATAGACAATACATATCACAGATAGACGTAATTTTATAGAAAACCTATATTAAATGCTTAACCTGACTCATTCTTCTTCACTCACTCTCATTCTAATTACAATGTAGTAATCGAAAATATCCACAGTAACGTTTACATAAAACTGCGGAATCAATGGAGTTAGGCGTGAGAAATTGTTATAACAATGGTAATTCACTCAATTAACGGACAAAAACTGAAGTAGAACAAGATGATTTAATTGTCGTCTGATTACAATAACTGTTGCTGTTTTATTTGATTGGAATATGATTATGGAACAGTAGACTGGGAACAATGAGACTACACTGTATAGTCTGTATAATTACATGCTATTTTGTAGCGTTATATCTTTTTTTAATGAAATTAAGAGTGATATACTTCATTCTTTTTAATAAGGTAATTTATGTAGTAGATGGACTTATTAATCTTGGTATTTATGATGTAGATATTCTTCTAAATTGTAACACTTTATACATAAGTTCCACTCTTCTCAATCCTGTGGCACTGCGACCCAAAATGTTTCTTTGTTTCCAAAACGAGAATCTTTCAACACTCTCTGTTCACTTCCTGTCAGTTTCGGGCTTTCAGATGCAGGTACTTCTCTACTGCATATTAGTTAACTTATATAATATCAATTTCGAAGTTTGTATTAGGAATTCCTTGTTATATGAGTTAGAAATGTTATTAAATTCTATTATTCTAATTTCGTAGCGAACTCAAAGGCCAAACATCAATTAGTCAAGCGCGATATTTAGTTAATAAATTTCTTTTAGTTTTTGTTGAAGCAAGCCGTGACATGCAATAGTTTGTTAAGGCGATTCCAGAAAACGGTCGTTTTGCGATAAAATCATGGGGGGAGGGGGGTTGTTAATTGCTCCGTTTTGTGAACACGGCACTAGCGTGCTCGCACAGTAATCAGTGCGGACTGATTGCTTTTTAAATAGGTTTTATGCTAAAAATGGAGGAAATCATGGAAAGCCCTTCAAGTTCGTGCGATACGATTGTTAACTGATGACCTCTGGTCCGTGACGAATTTACATTAAGTCAAAATACACAACATTTTTAGGGTAAAAAGATGTATTCTACAAATGATAGTTAAATGATGATCTAGCCCCGCTCAGACGTAAAATAATATCCGTAGAGCCCGTTTCAACACGAAATGACACAGCAGACAAGATATTTTTATGCTTTATAGTTATAACATATTTAAAATATTCATGAAAATATACATACATCTAGCGATGCTACAACCTTACGATTATGCGCCCCATATTCGTGCATGTATTTTCATAATATTTTTTTCCCTATTTCGAGTGGGACTAAGACTTACAAATTTTCTTACTATGTTTTGTTTTATCGTATAAATTGCGTTCTTAAAAAATCTATTAGTCCTATCTAGAAGTCCAAAACCAAAACTTCAAGCTTGAGAATCACTTAAGGCTTGCCAATATGTTAACACTGATTAATAAAAGATTATATGAAATTTTGAACAAAAAATAATTGAATCCACTTAATTATAACTTTCTAGTTATAACCTACTTCACGGCAATGATTACTTGTTTTTGTTACTTCTTTACATTGTTGTCAATACTAGCTTGGAAGTTGGACGCAACAGTAATTTAAATTAATGATTAGGTAAAAACGATATAGGTTGCTTAATCTATTCTATAACTATTTCGTAACTACAAGGAAGGTGCACTGCCACAGAGACCAAACTTTTTAAATTTGTTTCAATTTTCTTTTTAATAATTTTTATTATTACTTTGTAGGTAGTAGTTTCTTAAACTTTTAATATGATTTTATTTACTTTTCTTAGTTTTTAATTAATTCCTTTCAGATTATTATATGTAGTTACTATTATTATAAGTTTGAATATATTTAATATAGAGATTATAGTAATAGTTATTATGTAGGTTAAATTATAATAATATTTGTTATTATGTTGTCTATATTATTATAACTAACAAAAATATAATTTACCCCTTTATTATATACGTGGGTAACACTGAAAATAGTATATTGCATTCATTTGTCATGTGTTTTTGTGAATTGGCGGCAAATGTAAATCTCTTGTTACACGTGAAAATGAACTCGAGATAATTTTCGGTCAATGATTTATTATGACTTTCGTTGTGGGCCTACTCAACAACGATGCAACTGCGATTAGCATTTCTCAATCTCATGCCACTATTTACAATTGGTTTAACGAGTATAAGCGCGGTCGCGTCTCAATTATCCGCGCGACTACTGAAGATAACATCAGTGCTGTGCGACGCATGGTAAAGGAAGATAAGAGAGTGAGCTATCAGCAGATACGGACAAGTCTAGGCATTGGTATGAGGCAAGTTTAAAAAAAATTACACGAACATTTAGGCGTCAGGAAGCTTTGTAGCAGATGAATTCCGCATACTTTAACCGACGACCAGAAACACATTCGCATGAACTGGTGTAGCCATGTTAGATAATTTCAACGGCGGTGACTCAAATGCCGTATTTAACATCGTCACAGGTGATGAAAGCTGGATATATTGCTACGAATCCGAAACCAAAAAACAATCAACTCAGTGGGTGTTTGATTTCGAGGATCGGCCAACTAAGGTAAAGAAAGGAAGAAGTCATGGAAAAAAGTTGATTACCTCATTTTTTGGTCGGAAAGGTTATTTCGCGACAGTTATGCTAGAAGATGGAAGGACAGTTACTGCAGACTGGTATGTCAATCGCTGTTTGCCTGTTGTCTTGGAAAAAATTTGACAGCAGCGCCCTCGAAGCAGGATCCTCCTTCACCACGACAATGCTACAGCACTTCTGCACTCCGCAAAACGGACTGTTGATTATTTGACTATGGCAGGTGTCGAGATAATGAGTCATTAACAACATTCTACACTAAGCCGTTTTTCATTTTCTAAACATTCTCAGTGTTACCTATATCTTAATATAGAAATAGTGACAACAGAACGAATAATTGTACATACCGTTTGCATGAAATAAAAGGCTTTTTAGTTTATTTATGCTGTTGCGATATAACTCTAATTGCTTGAATTATGTTTTAATTATAATAAATTATTTATTAATTCTGATAGGTGTTAAATGTAAATAATGTAAGCTCATGCATATACTCATTATTCCAAACTGGATTGGACACGCGTTTCATTAAATCATTATGAACAAGGGTCTATCTGTATCGACTAGCTTTAATAAAACTTTGTTTTCAATTCGTTCTGAGGTTTGCTTATATAATAAATAAAGCACTAGATCCACAGGTCCACATAAGGCAGGATCTTTCTTTTTGTAGGAACGCGTAGTAACAAACCAAAAAATAGTGTTATTCTCTTTCTGCGATAGTCATAATATTTTATTTCATTATAGTAGAAATTGATCGGAAAACTTTAATTTTGAATAGAAAATAATCAGTTATTGCTTACTAAACGATTTCTTCAGGCAAGTAAGGAAAAATATAAAAATACTATGAGATGATTAACTCATCTGAATTTAAAGGGACGATAGTGTAATAATATACGTGAAACACGTGATTTTTTGAGTTTTGTAAACCTTTTAAATAATAAATTACAAATTTGTAATAACACCAACTGAGGTAAATATTACTTAATGTATTACTTCAACAGTCTTCTGATGATTTTTTATCATTTAAACGATTTCACAGAACGTGTAAGAAAGTAGAAACATGGCGTGACTAAGCGGAGTTATACCGTCATTGCTACCGTTTGGTATTTGTAACAACTGCTAACTGCCTAAATGGATTGTAAGCATACATTAATCTATTTACGGTATCAATCGTATTACATTTGTTTTCCTTTTGCACTTTTATTGATTACAAACCTAAGTTATGCGTCTTATTTGGAAACATTCAAGTGGAATTCGCCCGGGGAGGAACAGATAGGTGGAGCAAGAATGTACTAAACTGGTACCCAAAGTACAATTAACGAAAATAGGAAGACAATTTAAATGGTGGACCAAATTAAGGAAACAGGAGGTGGTACATGGCAGAGAGTGGTACAGTGCAGACAGGAATGGCGAGATTTAGAGGTCTTAATCAAAACTCATTCTTTTAAGGTAACTGTGTATGGCACACAGTAGAATAAATGTGTTTCAGTGTAAAAGTATCTGTACTAAAAGGCTATTATTATTAAGTGTAAAAGTTTAAAACATTTAAATTACGTTTCGAGTGGTTTTGACAATAGACAGCGAACACGAAAAGCAAGGCAATAATGTTTAGATTTGTCATAGTCTAATGATAAATAATAATCCAGTAGCACTACATCCCAATACATCCCTTGGCCTCAGATTCCCTTCCTTTTATAATTTTTATTACAAACAGGTGATAATCATATCTGACACACGTCATCGATTTTTGGATTTGAAACATTCCCGTTTCCTCACGATGTTTTCCTTCACCGTACTAGCGAGTGTGAAATGCGCAATACTCGTATAGTTATTTATATGTTGGTATATTTAACATTGTGGATAAATTGGATAAGGTTGATATTTATAATAAGTGCTAAATCCTGATCTTTGATTTATTACTATTTCACGTAGATACACAAAGTGTACTAAGCTGCGAATCTTTAGAATTAGTACTTCGTGTAGAGACTCTTGGGCCGTGCGGTAGAAGTGCACATGCTATAATTAAATATTTAAGATGAAACCTGGTACATATTACCGTAGACCGCAGCGCTGATGCTTTTCTATCGCAATGCAACGAGGAAATGCTGCCAGGAACTTATGGACCCATCCGGTCGCCAATCTCCAAAAAAGTACATGGTTTCTTTCCATTTTTGTCATCGTTTCTTGAAGTAGGATAAATGGAAAAAATATATGGTGGAGTAGAGTTGTTTATGTATCCATTTTGAAAGATCTATACACGATTTAAATAACTTTGCTCGAAAGAAAAAAAATCCAAACATAGCCATTTTTTGACACTTTGAATTCATTTTATGACGAAAATGTATATAGAACATGATTTTGAAAATTACACGATATATTTTATCGCAAGCCAAGTTATCCATTTCAGAAAAACAAATTGATAAAATTACATTAATTTAATGTTTTACATAACTAATTGTTATTACGGGCCGGCGCGCCTTAGTGCTCCACGCTCTCCACTGCGCACCGCAGTCCACCCCGAGACACTGCAATTCGTGCTGGGATAGGGCCTTAAAGGTATACTGCCACAAGGACAGTTTTTGTTAGTTTCTATTTATTATTTTCTCTTGATATTTAGGATAAGCCCTTGGAATAAGCATTGTCGGTCTTAAATAAAAACTGAAATAAAAATTAAAACCACGAGTTAATTGACAACATTTTAATTACAAAACACCACATCTATGTATTGACATAAAATGTCACATCTGGGATTGCTTAAGTACATTGCCACAATAATACGTCTTTTCTATCTCTAAATACAACATAGTTAAAGAAAAATTTAAAGTTTTGTCGTGTTATGTGTATTTCATACCAACAATACATTATAATACTATACACAAGTTATTTTATTAGTGTAATTTACATTTAATTTTATTTGTAACTGATTTTAATAAACCAAAAGGACCCGAAAACTGTATCATTTACACCATTTATACTGAGTACCTTAACATCAGTTAATCATACATATTTTAATTCAACATCTAAGTTTGAGTACCGAAAGCAGAAAATAAGTATAAATTAAGAAATAAATAGAAAATTTCGTTTAGAACTTTTCAATATTAAAATTAAGCATAATCTATAGCTAAACATCGATGAATATACAACTAACCTATAAAACTGAGCTTATAATATCACAAAATTTAACGTCCTGCGTCAGAATGTCAAACACTTATGCACACGGATCAGTACCGTCACTTGAGAGTTTTCTATCACTTTTATACGTGAATTGTTTCATCGTCGTCTTCATCATCGGATCGTCTTTCGGACGGCACGGGAGATCTAGGAGGGGGCAAAGGGCTCCCCGGATCGACGTCGGGCGAAGGAGTACGTCTGGCTTGGGCGTAGTAACCCAAAGCTCCAAGGCCTGGTCCTCCCAGGGAGCCAAGGTGGGCTGAAGGGCCAGGGAGCCCTAGACCGAGAGGGGGAACGCCAGCTAACGGCGTACCGGGATATAACCTATGGACAAAAATTCAATTTAGTTTGATATTTTAACATTGAATACAAAATGCTAAATTTGTAAACTTAAGACAACATTTAAATACTGATATACTTTTATACTCTCAGTAGAAACTCCGCGAAAGAAAATTTTCATCTTCGCGACAATATATTCTAAACACAGACAAACTGCTTTTTTAATAAAAAAAAGTTATTCTAAGTTTAATCTAGAACCTACTTTTTGAAAAATAAAACCAACGTCATGAAGTCTAGTATAGGTGCTTTTCCTTGGATACGGAGTAGAGAACTTCAAGTGTAAACTTACCTATAGGGTAAAGGTTTCTGCAGCGTATTCGCTGATGCAGAAGCCGCAGCTGCTGCAGTAGCAGCCGCCTGTCTGTAATACATATCAGCGGTGGGAGCCGGCTGGGCGGGATAAGCTGGGACGCCCGCCCAATAACCACCGTATAGTCGCTGGAAGGCTGCATAGTTCCCGGCTTCTGCTAGAAGTTCCAACCCAACCGCCGTTTGTCGTTTCCATTTTGTCCTATAAAAAAAGGTTAAATATAAATATAAATCTGGACTGTAACCTCTTTAGCAATATTTTGTCACGCTTTTTATTTTTCAAATTGACGTTAGACTGATAAAGACAAAATATTTAGTACCTTTTAGAGGCTTATATCATTAATCAGAGTTAGATTATTAACTAACTAATTGTTAACCTAGTTATATAAGAATTTCTATTTTTTTTTTTTCAATATATTTTACTATCAGACAAACTCTTAAACTACGAAGTAATATATATATATTTAAAAACAAATGAGCTTAAAAGCGAGCAGTAAGTTGGAAGAGCATTATAAAAAAACCAGGGTTAAAAAGATCCCGCACATTAGCCAAGCTGACAAAAATATTAGTCAAACCAACCATTATGGCATGGATCATTTAATATTTGGATAACTTAGTACAAATAAGGATTCACACATTGTAAACTCAAATGGAGTTTAAAATTATTATTACCCTTATATCTATAGATCATAACCCTTCGAATGACCCTCGTGATCAAATTTGTCACAGGCCACTCTAGAATACAAAAGAGATGACGCTAATAAAAAATAAATAAATAAAATTTGACAAAACGTCTTAAGCACTCACATAGTCGCTGATGCGGTAACTATTTAATTTGATATATGATGAAGGGGTAGATTCGTATAAATTTGTTTTTTTAAATCTTATGTGTTTGCTTCATTTATCACGTTTTATTGCCGAAACCAAATGAAGCGTTTAACCCAATGAATCGTGGATTTGCGAATTATCTTATTTTATCTTTCAAGTTTCCGGTCGAAACTTTTATCGTTCACTGAAAGTCGTGAATTGTAATAATAAATTGCTTTTGAATTTACATAATGATATTCAGATTGTACTGTATCTTATCCGAAACAAAAAAAAAGTAGAAAAAATTACGATTTAATGCCCAATCTCATTTATAAATTTTCCGAATTATTTTGTTCCAAAAATATACTTTTTTTTTTTTCAAGACAATTCACATCAATTGACCTAGTCCCATGCTAAGCTGGTGAAGCTTGTGTTGTGGATACTAGGCAACGGATATACATACATATTATAGATAGATATACATATAAATACATATTTAAACACCCAAGACCTAAGCACAACACCAAATGCTCATCACATCGATGTTCGTCTCAGCCGGGGATCGAACCCGGGACCCATGGATTCGCAGTCAGGGGTACTAACCACTAGTCCAATGAGTCGTCAATTTATTTATATGGTCGTAAAACAAAACTGCATAACTATGGCGGACTGTGGGCAAAAAAAATGTCAGCTATATTCACTATTTTCATACTTTAGTATGCCAAATTCATTGGGACTTCGCATATTTTTTCTATCGTCTAATAGGGTTGTACAAAATCCACTTTGACATAATTTATTTCATCAATACACCATAAAAGCAATTTGGAGTGCGGCTCCCCTGCGTAGCGAAATTAAATTCCGTCCTGCAGTTGTCTATTAGTTCCGAAGTGGTTTGTCATTGTTATCAAGTGAGCTTTTTATTATTGTGTAGGGATGAGCTTATAATATCGGGGAAGCCATTTTTCGAGGGTTGCGGTCGCAAGACGCTTCACTGAATCCCGTTAATTAATTTCTCTAAATGCATCATTTAATTTTATTAAATGTAAAAGGGCTTCAGATGTTCCCTACGTTTTTATATATTAATCAAAATTTTACGACGGCTGCGTATACTAATTTTAATTTGTAATCGAGGCGTCTAATGAATGACAAGATTAATTTATTAACTGACAATAAAACGAGTTTATTATTTAGTGTGTTGAAAATTTATTCAAAAAAAACAAGGACTGTTTGATTTCATTACGATTTAATTCCGATGATAAAATAATTTATCCGGTATAGCGGTAATAATCTTTTACAATCCGAAGACTTATGTTAGTAGGTACTAGTCGTAAAATACCTACTTCACAAAACAATCCCTTCATCTATTTAAATTATACCTAGTAAAAAGTATACGTCTGTAAAGTAGGATTTTTTTTATAGAATGATTTAATTTATTATTAAATCATTCTAATTTTTAAAATTTAAACCGTACTATCATGAAAAACAACTGTTATCAATAAACAGAATAAAACGAGACACTTAATCATTTGATACACGAATATATTTTATTTCAACGTTATTAAGTTTATAATAATTATCAGTAGCTGACATTTGATAGAAAGCCTCTCAGACCCCATTAATCATATATTGTGACGGGTTATTCCGAAAGCGAACACTCAAGAGCACTTATTTAATTGTCAAGTGTTGAATAAGAGGCAATCTGCTCAATGACACTCTTTTATTTCGCCGCGGGTTACAAAGCTTCGAGCTTTCGACCGTCTCAAGACATCTTGAGACGCTACTTGTCTCTTTCCAACTCTAGATACGAGATATGAAAGGTAGATCACCCGTCTCTGTCTCCCAGCCCCAGCGGAGACTACGCTCCGCCCCGTGGTTTAGTGATTTGATGCTGCGTGAACTGATTCAATTGTTGTCTGCCGAACTCATCCTAAAACACGCCTTAAGCGGTTGCCTTAAAGACTAAAGTCGTCCGGTAAAACGGTCGCTTACGACCTCCTACAGGGAGTTTTTATCTCGATTTGAGTATTTTGACGACGTGATGCGAATTCGGCTTGTACCAAACAAACATGAACACTCATCGAACTGAAACGTTTGCGATACACTTAAGCCCCTTTGTACGCGAGCCCAATTTGAGCGTAGTCGAACGTTATTTATACGCTGCTTAGAAAGTTTTAGTGAGCGAGTGTTCTTTTGGGAATTGCCTTAGACATTGCGGCTTTGTATTGATCGAAGATTATATTACAGACTGGAATATCGCCTTGATAAAAATTGTCTAAGACTGTATACCTACGTAGCTATTTGGTACGCTAGTCAAAAATTGTAGAAATGACGTTATTCATCTACCTACTTGTAATATCTCTTTTAAACATTTTCTTAGTACACAAATTAAGTAATTAAACAATGGTATAACCTATGTCGTTCGCGCATCCGAGCCTGCATGATTCAGAACGACACTTTGTATTTATTTCTCATGAGCTAACTATCAATTCAACATTCTCAAAGATAATCAGAGACCAAATATGTAACTGGTAAATTATAGAGAGAATCAAAATTCGACCAAATCCAAAATGGCAATGATGATTAGTTACAAAATGATAAGCCTAGTGACCTCGGCGTCCTTGTCTCTGTTGGGTGTAATTTGGAAGTTCCCTATAAACGATTAGACTGTTTCTCGGTAGCTACCACCGATATTATGTCATTAGGTGCGAGTCACACGGTTTCAGAATAAAACATAAGGTGCTGGAAGCCCGTTTCCAAGGTATACCTGAGCTTTTATATATATATATATAGTCCTTACGTCTTAGGGTGAGATATAGAAACAGGAGTTAGCATTTTTGATGTAATAGTAAGACAAAATAGGTATTAAATATGATTATTATGAATATTATAATGTATCAAAAGCCAGTAGATTTTATCGCAAACATTTAACCTTTGCGCTCAGAAATTAATTGTATTATATATTTAATTTTAGACAAAGATTAAAATATCTTGTTATAAAACGTTTTTCAATGGATATTTTTAGGCGTTGTTATGGATACACAACCTTTCAATCAGAAAACAAACATTTATTAGCAAAAAATACTGAATTGCAAAGATTATAAATGATTAAACGAAACAATTAACATATGTTCCTGATTGATTCGCTCAGGTAATAAAATTTCTTATGCTTGTGCATAAGCACTAATTTTCTTTATTACAATAATCGTCAGTAAATGACATGTCCTTGTATAGCTCTGACAAAAAATATAATTGTCTCCATAATTGTAGTTTACTTAAAAGATTCTTGGACTAGGCGTTTCTCGTGACATTAATGTTATTCTTTCGAATTGTTTTAATATTTATGAACTTACGATACACCGTAACAAAAAACCGACACCCTGAAGTTAGCTTTTTTATGCTACTTTTAGTGTCGTTTTTGAAGGTATACTTCTTTAGGCGCGTTATGAAAAATTTATGAGAGTGAAATTTTACGATGCGCGCGCACCGTGACACAAAATTAACAGAATGAAGTTGCCCACGGAAGATGCTACGGCATTGGACATAATTTAAAAACAACATTCGAATAATAATAGAATTTATGTTACACTTAATGTAAGAGAATAATAATAAATATTTATTTATTTAATTAATTTCTCAAATGTAAACTGAACTTTATTGACTATAATGACTCCTTTTCCAGTCTTTGATTATTTAATTGATTATTTAAATAATGGCAAAGAAGTATAACTTCTGACGCGCGTACATAAGTAGGTACCTACACGCACCCTTTTTTTACAAACGTAGAAAAAGGCGAAAGATAAAATGTTTGAAAAGATTTTTATCTTGTTACGCCAAAGAAGTATAACTTTTATCGCGTGTACATAAGTACACACACGTTTTTTTTATAAATAAATCGATGTAACTGCATCATTTCACTGTTCTATGTCTTGAAATAATAAAAATACAGCGGCACATCGGTTGCATTCGTTTATTTGATCATGTTTATTTCATAGACAAGTCCGAGTGTTAGATGCGCACATAGACAGAAAGTCCATTGGTACGGCCGACTTAACTTACAACCTCAGTGACGAAAGCCTCACTCTGTAGCAACTAGTCCGACACTGTTGTCTTATCGATAATATTGTAAAATAGTAGTCTAATCCTTTATTAGTAAACCAATAAATTAATTAATATTTTTGTCTACTTGATGAAAATATTAGTATATATATAAATAACATTTGTGATTTCTCTTAATCTCTATAGGATTTCTTTTTTGCACTAAGTGCTTCAATGTTAAACTATTTTGTGTATCTAATGTGGCTAAGCTAAGTTTAAGCAAGATTTCGGATTTCGGAATTATGTTTATATTACAAAATATACATATATATGCATTGATTTGACGAGACAAATAAAAACTGTTAAATATAAGTAGATTCGAGGCAAGAGGCAAATATGGCTTTGTGCTTATACGTACCTACCTATAAGATCAAAACGCGCATTCGCAATAGAATTATACTAAAAATTAAACGTAAATGTAAAAAGTTAAGTGCATTGTCCAAAATAAACACTATAGTTAGGTATAATTACCGTTTTAACTTTTAGTTTAATGCAAAAAGCTAATATTGCAGTGTAATGGTAAAAAATTACATATAAACCTTTTAAAAACCCACAATCGACAATCTTTGTCTGTAGTGTTTTATTCGTTTGTTTATAAGTTTGAATAAAACGAGTCACAAGAATTAGTACAAACGATTCTCCAATAAAGATTTTTTAAATATTGTCTTTGATTTACATTAGTAATACGCACTTCATACATATTATTTGTACAACTTAAAGTTACTTAAAGCTTGTATTAGAGTAACGTTTTTTTTTTAATTGTCTCTTCACTGAGACATAATTGAATATTGATCTACAATAACTTAAGACTAATAAGTAATTTAAGTCTAACCTAATTGAATTATAAGGATATTTTTATTCAAATTGTCCAGTCAGTCTCTATTAAGGGGAAGACACTCTGTTCTTGTATGCAATTTTTTCACTAACTTGTTTAGCACTAACACTATGGTTTTCAATGGGTTTTGTCCTTTGCAATCTTCTCAGTAAGTCCGTGGCGTCAAAAAGATGAATAGCCTCGAGTAACGGTAAATATTTGTAAAAATTATTAACAAAATTTTTGGTACTAACTATGCACAAAATACGTACACGTATTTTAATTATATATAATAAGGAGTAAGCGAACGTCAACTCCATATTATGTCCAAACACCTCTTTTCAAAGGACCTCACACCTCAACCAATAAATATTATTAGTTAAATGGTTTTGTTAGAAAATAATATTCTTCCTATATATGGTGTAATCCATTTTCGTTAAACTTTAAATTAAAATTTGTCAATAATAGCTATCTTTAAAAAAAACGCAATTTCTTGAAAATATTCTATAACCTAACATAGGGATAATATACGATTCCTAATGGTGAAATATTTCTGAGGTTATTCAATGCAGATAAACAATCAAATCTTTTCTCTTGTTAATTATATTATAATTATTTTGTATTATATGGTTTTAGAACAGCAGTTATATATGGTAAATATAAAATGCTAATGAATTTTATGACAGTAATAAATTCAATAACGCTGCATTTTAATTGCCAATAATGATTGAGTATAAGAAACTGAATAGCAAAAAGAACTATTATTATGTAATAAATTATTGTAATTCTGTACAATTAATGACCCTTGAATGAAATGCTTTAAACGATGGAATAAAATACTTTATATTTTTTGATACAATAAGTACAGATAAAGCTCGAAGAAATAATATGTTCCTTATGAAAATAGACTTAAGGTAATAACAATTTTTGATGACGATTGAGAATCATGCCACCGTCATGCTACGTCTAAAACATTTAATTGTACTGTTAATGGGCTTTGTAGAAATCTACGTATAGTTTAAATCAAAAACTCGACTTAGCTCCTTCAAGAAAAGAGCGTAAAAATCTTAAAAGGCCGGCAACGCACTTGCAAGCCTTCTGGCAATGTGAGCGTCCACACCAGGTGAGCCTCCTACCCGTGTGCCTCCTATTAAATAAAAAAAATACTGCTGGTACTTTAAATAAAGAAATCGGATACAAGATGTCTTATAAATACTGAGAAAGTTACATTTTTTTATATCCGCTGAATGGCGAATACAAAAAAAACAATACTGCTTGATAAACATCAGCATAGAGAAATAAAGCAGTATTAAGCAAAATCTAAGAGGAAATGATTATAAAATTGAAACTAAAAAACTTACGTAGGTAAAATTATAAAAACGCTTTTTCATTTCCCTAACCTTTTCATATAAAATTCAGTGGCAGTGTATATTTTAAAACAATTAAGTAAACAAAATGTATTGTTAAAAGTATCAATTTAGCTGGTAATAATGCCTGGCGCCGGCTCGGCCGTGACTTGCAAACTCTTTGGTCAAGAGCCGACGATTCACACATCCAGAATCTTTTATCATAATCCTAACCTTGGATTACATTCATTTTATTTATCTTCAACCTCAAGTCACATAAAGAATATAATCTGTACGTACTTATATGATCGATTACTTGAGAACTGTGGTAATAAATCTTTAGGTTATAATGGTAGTAGAATTTGTTTAGATAAACGCCCCAATCTAAATGAAAAGTAGATAAAACTGTTTCTGTTGAAGAGTCCTTTAAATAAATAAATTCTACTACCGAAGCAGGACAAAAAGGCCAACTATAACACAAAACGAAATATTTTTGTAAAATTATTTCATAGACATCGAAAATAGACAAGCTCGTTCTCGCAAAAAATCGTAAATATTGAATACAAAAATTTGTTTCTACAGGGCGTAACAGCAACATCGAAAGGAAAATTGAAGGTTTCTTGTTATTAGGCATAAAAAAAGAAGAAAAGCTAAAAATATATTGATGCAAAATTTACATTAATTTTTTACTATAAAAATCTCACAGACTTTAACAACGCAGTTGATATGTATTTCTGTATATTAGTAACTTTAAAAAATTATTCTCTGTTCTCTACTTTCTATTTACATAACTTACATATTTATAAAAAGCTCAGATTGGTCGGCACAAGATGACCGCACACAAAAGCTATACATCCTTCAATTAACTCCGATTTCACACCCTTTCACGAACCGAAAAATTGTAGACCAAACATTAGTTTAACCAAAATTATAGAAAATCAACAAAAACCCAGGCAAAAAACGGCAGAAAAACTTAGACTGGGCGGATGACAGCGGCGCCTTTGCCACAGTTTACTTCCTATACAGTGTTCGAATTTTACAGTAAGACATGAGAGGCAGAAGTATCAAACCTTTGATAATTTTATCATAACTATTAATTTTTTTAACAACCGTAGTTGACTTTCTTTAAAAAGATTTTTTTGTGTTTTTCATGCCAGTACCGGACACGTAAGCACAACCAAATAATATCGTTACCATGGCAACAATCACGATACTCGGTCAAAAATCAATGATGTTTTTTTAATTGTTGTACTTGTATTTCATTTAACTAACCTATAAAATAATAAAGTCCTAAACTTAGTAAGTTTTACGGAGTAATCTCTGAAACTGCTAATATAGAAAATTATTACACATTTTTTATTATTGATATGGCCAAATATTGTATTCGGCTTACGCAACACACATTTAATTAAAACTTCTAAGATTAAAACTCAAATCCATTACATTATTTACATAACCTCGACATTGGTGAACGAGGAAAGTAAACAATATAATAGATACGCGTTTATATCCGTTAAATAATGGCAAAAATTTCATATTTTCTGATAATATTTGTATTTTTTTACAAGCAAAAAAAGTAAACAACAGCTTTTAAATGCCTATTAACATTATGTGTTCATGAACCGCTATTCCAGTCGGAAGAAAGGAAGTTTTCAAGAACACACCTCTTGATTTTAATCTAATTACAAATACAATTACAATCAACTACACAGTAACAGATTCAAGGTAATCCCACAAAAGCTGATAAAAAAATACTTAAAAAACAATATCGAGGTATTAATTTGTATACTTTTAAACATAGTGGAAGTCGGTTTTTAAGTCATTATAGTTTTTGTAGTAACGTTTAAATGTGCCGCGGTCGGTGGCAGTTAAAACCCTAATTATTACCGTTTGTTTTTTAAATCACCGCTCCTGGTATATTCATGTAAAAAATAGTATTATGTTTAATAAGGAATTAATTTAGTTTAGATTATATATAGAACCTTCTTTAGGTTTCCATAGCAACCTTTTTAAAATAGGTTAGAAATATCGTTTTATTGTATTAGTATCTATTTTTATTTATTTATTAACACTTCGTTGCATATACATTAATATAGTACAATTGACATTATTAAATAAAAAGGAGAGCAACTGGCGGCCTTATCGCTTTCGAGCGATCTCTTCCAGGCAACCACTGTGAGAAAAAAAAAATTAAATTACATAAGAAAGGCAAGAAGTGCAAAAATACATGTATTACATTTAGTTGTTTAGAAAAAGAAACTTATCAGGAACAAAAAACAAACTAAACTAATAAAGAATACATGAAAAAAAATAATAATAATAAAAAGTGCACATGAATCATTTTCAATTTCCTAAATTAAGATCAGTCTCACGACAGTTGGTAGGTACCTATTATTAAAGTTAGGGATACGATGTGGACAGGTAATGTTTGTAAAGAAGAGATTTAATGGAAGATAGAGAAGGAGCTAAGCGAATAGGGACTGGAAGTGAGTTCCATAGCTTAGTAATTTTATTTTTACATTTTTAGTAATTATTATTAAAATTATTGTCACAAACTAAATCAAATACAAATAACATTTAGCGACAATTTTATCTGTATTGCAATTAGTCATATTTGGCAGCTAACAATAATATTTATGTATCTATATATAGTTATGTGTGTATACTGACGGAAGCCTTATATGGTAATAAAGTTATTATCCGTGTGAATTTAAGCGGATAATTATTACATTACTATTGATTAAATTCATTTTTTGATACACTTTACCGCGCGACTGCATAGCTGACTCAGCATTGATCTGCGCGACCCGGCGGTCTCACGAGAAGCGTATTAATATTGTAATCAAACACGTAGATACAAAGAACCAAGTATAACACTCCGAGATTTTCGATTATAAAGCTCTCAAAATCTTTAAAAGAACCTAGTTTTAAAACTTCATATTTTTAAATCGTTAAACCGTACATTTCATTTATTGAGATAAAGGCTGTTTTTAATATCTGATGTCAAACTTTTAGGTCTGGGCCTCAAATTCTTCAATCTGTTCCGATCAGTTTTAATAGGCGAGTAGGTGATCAAGCTGTGCCTGACACACCGTCGACTTTTTAGGGTCTAAGGCATGCCGCGGCCGGTGTTCTCACGATGTTTTCCTTTAGAAAGAAAGTCTTTTGGCCGGGGGCGAAGCTACGACTTGCGATGATAGTGGTATGCTGAAGCCGCTACGCCAACACTGCTCTGTTTTTATAATAATTATTAACAATTTATACTGTCAGATGCCACTGAAGAATTATTCTAAGAATCAAGAACTCATTTCCTATGAGACTCTCAGTACAGTAGAATAAAAGTTCTCACTTTTATTTTTTACACGGTTTCAATGCTTGTCCGAGGAGTTATTAGAAGATATTTCGACAAGTACACAAACTGCCAGCAGTGAACCCGCAACTGACAAAGCGACTACTAAGCTAAAAGCTTAAATAGAACCAATCTTAAAACAATGATAGGGACAATTACGGGTCATTGTCTCCTAAATAAACATCTGTCTAATAAACATCTAATAAACATCTTTTTGTCCTTGTTCTGACAGACAGCCCCTTGTGCAGGCTGTTTCAGCGCAGAGGAATCAGTCACCCACGTAAACCTGGAATGGGAGACTGTGGCTAATCAACGTACAGAAATCCTCGGAACAGTGAGGTCGCTCCGTGAAGCCTATGAAGTGCCCAGGAGACTTCTGTGCTTCTGGAAGGAGCTGGGCTGGCTAAATTAGCCAGGACTTAACCCAAAACGGACCAATTAAGTGTCTAAGTGCGGAAACTGAGTCCACCAACCCTAACCCTAAGTACACAAACGTTTCCCTTACTAAGTATTACAAGATTTTGCCAGCATGTACGAAAATAAAACATATCCCAAAAATATTGTTTTATGAAGAGTAGATAAACGTTTTATAAATGATCATCACTTATGTCACATTTTCTCTTTTGTTTCCCTAAGATTCAGCGTCAAAAACGCGAAGTAGTCCATTTATTCTGAATTATTTAATGTGTAAACCACACTTTTATATACGTATTAAAGTATAGGAACTTGCATTCGCAACGATCAGGCAAAAATACAGAATCAAAATAAAATGTCAGTTTGACACTTCAATGTTCTTTTCACCATTTTCTAATATTATTGTTACTAATTAGGTTTGTACCCACTTAAAACATTTCGGAATTAAGAACTACTTTGAGTGTTTTAAATATGTTTAGATTAATTGAAATTTAACCTCCTATTATTATCATTTGTTTAAGTATTTTTTTCTATAATAATCAATAAAATTAAATAATTAAATAATAAATATAAATCAAGTATTAGCATTATTATTATTTAATTAAATTTTAAAACATTGCAACTCAACATTTCATTCATTCTTAGAATTATGTTTGCACACCTTGTCTGGTTTAAATGTACGCCATATATGTTTTCGTTAAACATTTATTCTGAACAAATAGAATATAGGTGACAAATAGTGGGTAATAAAATACATACCGTCTATTCTGATACCAGGTCTTGACCTGCGTATCCGTGAGGCCAAGTTTCGCTGCCAGTTCCATTCTGTCCTGCACGCTAAGGTACTTCTGTCTCTCGAAAGACTTTTCCAAAGTTTGTAATTGGTGATCTGTAAAGGCCGTCCGCGCTTTCCGTTGCTTCTTCGCCAACGCAGAGGCATCCCCACAACTTTTACTTGATACGTCATCTGAGTCGTCTTTTACACCTGAAAGGATACATTTATGAATGCACCATCGATAATAGAAATATAACTAGCTATAGCTATATAAGAGTTTATATTGTATACGCAATTTCGTTCACGACATGCGTCGAATATCTTATTTGTTTAAAACAATGTAGAGATTAACTGCTATGAAGATAAGTTCAGTACCTCTAAGCAGGAAAACTATTGAATAATACAATACAATGTATGAAGGTATTTATTCTGTTTCCAGAAAAAGAGTGTTTACCTGCTCATTATAAAGTAACGGGTAGAAACGGGAGCGTTTTTATCCTATAGACAAGTACATTAAATTTAATTAACTATACGATTGCGTACATAGTATGCTGAACACAGCATATAATTAACAAATTATTCTATGGATTGTAATTATGAAGTTGGAATACGTTCGATTTGCGATTTCCAAAGTAAAATAATAATATCCTATGACCTACGTTATTTCCCCTGAAGTTTCTCTTTTGATATTTTCATCCTAAGAGAATATTATAGTTTTATTTAAACGATCAGCAAAATGCTTCTATAGACATAAATATTTAAAGACATATTCAATTACCACAGCCTCAGACTGCAGCAAAGCATTGACAGCTATGTACGCGCGCGTTTGTGACAACTCGTACATATTTTGACAGATGACGTTGGTGGAGACACAGATTAAGAAATCTTTTTTTCAAAATGGGTATGTATTCTACAGGCTATAAGTTTAACGTATTATTGAAAATTGCGTCTGCATTTAATACAGAGTAAAGGAAACAAAACACGCGTAATTAATACCCCAGATAAGTACTTAGTAAATCGGAGTTGCGAGACAAGCTAAGGAAGTGCGCAGACCACAAGAAGCCTTACGCTAAACTTACTTAGGTTACAAAGCTTCGGCTTACACGTTTAACCATACTTAAGAAGTCTCATTTCTCTACCTTTGTTATGCGATTTGCGATTTAAACGGGTAACGTATGGTTAATGGCTACTTTGTTAGTGTAGACAGTCCTCCGCTTAGCCCTTGTATGAAAGCTTTGAAAAATGTATTGCTATATTATTCATTTAAACTCACTACCAATAATTAAAACAAACTTTCATATTATTATTATATTATTTTCATAAACAGTTTTTGCTCTTTTAGTTTATTTCAGCTGTCATTGGTAAATGAACACCAATTTTCTAGCATTATTTATAACTAATTAGTTTAAACCTGATGTTAAGTTTGAAACTGGAAATAACTTTTAGATATTACTTAGTTAATTAGAATAATTATTTAGGACAAAACCGAATTGAACTTCGAACTTTAATGAGTATAATCTATGAGAATTCGTAGAATGTGCAATGTCCCAAATAGGTTTCAAGTTAAAGGCGTGTCTGATAAGGGTAATGACGTTTGTTCTCGTAGCCACATTATTGCCCACTAATGATAATAATTTTCACGGTCGAGCAACTCGGCAGTTGGAGCTTATTATAATAAATTAACGGCAGGACCCTAATGGCTCGTAATTACTGGGGGTCGTTGAAAAATCGCTAATAGACAAGGTGTTGTCAAGGCTGAATCAGACGAACATTAAACCTATTCCAACAACGTGAATATCTATATCTGTGGTATTTTTTCTTTGAAGTACTCGCGAATATAGACGACCAAAGTACGTAGAAGCCAAACAAATTAATTATTTAGAAAATCAAAACTAATTTCTAAATCGAAACGCCAATTAGAAGGCATTGGGGTGTGTATTTGTGTGTGTCACTGACAGTTTGAAAGTATCAAAATTTTTTATACAAATATGAATTCACATTCATAGTATCATAAAATACACATTTCGCTTAAATTCATATTTCCGTGCATAAGAACGATTCATTTCCAGTATAGAATGTCGTTTTTATTCAATAATTTCTTCTCATTTAAAAAGGTTACTCTTAAATCAAGTCGTTAATATTCTATCCACGAGACAACTTGAAGTAATTAAGTAATTAGTCGGTGTAAATAAAATGTATAATACACGTTAATATGCAGTAGGTAGTGCCTGGGTGGCAAACCGCAACCTCTACACTTCGCTGCCCTAATACCCCACGCCTGTGCGCATAATCCTTTGTTGCTTTTACGATTTACGACAAGTGACATTCTTTTTTTTAAATATTTTAAAGATTTATTACGTGTAGTTTGTAGATGTAAAAATTATGTTTGATGTTAAGAGTGTTGATTCAACCCCGAAGTCCTGAGTTCGGAGCCCGTTTGACACCAACAGAATTTTCTTGTTAATCGTAATTAACGCTTAAAAGAACGAACGCAAATTAAGACGGCTGAAAATTACTTGCCTAAAGAAAATTGATCACTGGAATATGTCTATCCTAAGCCCCTTTGTTGATAACGCAACTTCGTAACTTCGCGTAAAAATGCTGTTTTGTGACACTACCACTATGTAACACTAAGCTCTAATTGCAATTTTTTAAACTAAAATCGTTCTCATCTCCAGATAGTCACCCTTATTATTTATTTTATCATTTGGAAGGGAAGGCTAAATTACCCTATAAGAAGCTTAGTGTGCTCAGCAAGGCGAGGCGGTACGCACTTCACTCCGGGCCACACTTTTCGAACTCTTACAGCGGTTTTCAAAGCGGCGGTCGCGCTCAAATCAGTCGTAAAGCAGTCATTTTACGATTTGGCATTCTGATAAGGAGGGAGCTTGTAGTTTATTGTTTATCAGAATGCCAAATCGTTCGAAAAGTCAGTTACAGAATCGCAAGGCTGTATATAAACTGTAATAACCAATACTTTGCACATAAAATGTATAATTCATTTATAGTTCAAGCAAAGCCGGGACGGTAAAGCCACCGTACAAAGCTAACAATAATTAAATTAGCATTTATTACCGATTCAAGGGAAGGCTTAATATGTTTATAATCGAATACGACCTCATTTGTATGTCTGTCCGTCCCACGGATTTAATAGATAAGCTAAGCCATTAAGTGAATATTATCGCTTGATTGCTTTTAAGAATTTAATTGATCAATAAACACTTAAGTAATAGAATTAATCTGTGCTATTAGGGTTAGATTTGTTAAGGGCCTTATTGAGGTGTTAACGTATTAAAGAAGGGATCTTTTTCGTTATAACCTTCGGTAAGCTAGCACTGCTGGCATGGCGTGCGCTTGTAAACCCTCAGGTTCCAAGTTAAGTTCCGTGCAACAGCACAGCCATTGCTATGGCTTTTTATTTCTATATGCGCAATTTGCAGGTAAATATCCAGAGGAAGCCGCGTCTTACACCCAAAATTCAATGACATGTGTCGTGTACAGAAAATTAATCCTAATAAAACGTACGTTCTTGTCAAAAAACATGATGTCTTTTCGAAGCAGAAATCTGAGGTATTGTTAACATTTTAATAAATTATGGCAAACATTTTTAAAAAATCGGTCAAGCCGTTCCGGAGGAAGTTGGTTACACATTATAGAAGAGAGAATTTTAAAATTAAACAAATGTATAGCGTTTGTTATAGATTCTATTATCACGGGTGGAATGTAAGTGACAGTAACGTTAAATTGTTAATACCAAGGATATAGAAGTTGTGTAAGGGATCACACAGTCAATGTTACAGGGACTTATAAGGTCTAGGAGTGGCGTATACTTTATATTATATTAAAAAGAGTGGCGGAAAGTTTCTTGCCCGCTCTACGCCCTTGACTTGCGAACTGGTAGTAAATGTAAATTTACAATTAATTAAGCTTTTTTTTGAAGTTCATTAGACGTGTACTTGTTTACTTATATATGAATAAAGATATTTCGAGTTTGAGTTTCAGTTTACCCGAACTAAACCCCTATGCCTGAATCGCATTTTTTCTTACTAGATTTCCGGCACTGTGCTGTTCTTACTTGACAATACATGTCGTATAGTAGTAACGAAGTACCTACTAAAATTATCGATTTGGATTGTTTTCATACAGAATTTGTAAATTAAGTAAAAAACAAAAAGCTTGCTAGTCTAGTCTATTCTAGCCACCATGGGCGGCTATGGCTCTTCACTAAATAAAATGATCTTCGTAATATTTTTTATTAAAATTTGAAAGTAATTAATTCATATTTATCCATAATTTCTTAATTGGTTTATGTGAGGTATGAACGACTTTCACGTTACCTTTTAGATCTAATTACAATAATTGTAATTAGTAGTCTGACCTTGGCATATTAATGCGCTTATGCTATGACCACACTGACGTATACAAAAATAATTAAAGTCATATTTTCCCTTCTGTCAAAAGCCAACATGAGCGGTTGGCACTTCTAAGTTAAAGCAGAAACATGAAAATATTTAATTAAATATTGAAATAGCTAATGCTACTATATATTATTTCTTTTCTTTTTCATGTGTCCTTTTTTATTGTTACTTTCATTGTCTACAACTGTTTTAATTGCTTAGATTTGTTCAATTGATTTTGTCTAAGTAATTGTATATACCTATTATATAGATTTGCATTACTTGCGCTCTTCCTATTAATTTTTTTCTGAAACGAAGTGTGAATAAATAAATTAAATGCACGTATGTTTAACACAGAAGTCTTAAATTTAATTTGTAAAAAGAGTTATTTCCTCATGTTGACGTTATTAACAACCCGAAGGCATCCTACAATGATAAACAAAACAAAATTTCAAATAAATAGTCACAGACTCACACACAGACAAATCAGTAACTAGATTATATTTTGTTTTCGTTCGTGACATTTGTATTTCCTTATATAATAGTTTGTAAATATATATAAATATTAACGTGATAACGTATCTTATACGCAAATATAAGATAAGAGCCTCGTTTGTCGTGGGTTAAAAATAATTTCGAGCAGTAATCATTCAGTGTAGACGCAGCCTAACAATAATTTTACTTATAAGATTATTCATTACTAATTAACTATGTAATGAGATAACGCGTGGGCTTAGATTACTTTTTAAATGATAATATAAACTTACATAATGTACCGTTTGAAACGTGTTAGCATTTTTTTCTTGAGTGTCGGCCATTTTGATTATTCGTATTTATTTAAACAAATATTATTTCAATACAATAAATATATACGAGTCGAATAAACTTCCTTTTTGGATTTTTTAAGTTGGTTAAAATGGTTATACACATATTAAAAAATAATAAATCCGTCGAACGTTAAACCTTTTAAAACCGTAGGAACCTTAAAATGTACTACTAATACTACTTTCAAGTGTTCAATATTTTTGACGTATTTTTATTATTTTACCGTTTCCTGAATGAACGACGCTGAGGTCACACACTATTGGTAACAACAATATCAAATTATCACAGTAGGTATATGGTTAAATGTATAAAGCCATTGTATTAATACTTATGTATATAATTGGACGTGCGCTATAGATAAAAAGTCTTAATTTATTTGGTTTCTTATTAACATGCATAGATCTAATTTGTTGAGAACGGAAGCAGGACAAATATAATCGTTTATTTTTAGTGCAAACAATTGCATAATGTAAACACAAACTTAGGCAATGTTACAACATAATTATTTGTTTGGAAGAAGAATTACGTAGTATTCTATTACTCACGAGCTTGTCTATAGGAAAATTATTTAAAAAAGTATTTTTGTCACAACTTAAAAGATAACAAATAAAAATGCTTTGTAAACGCAGTTGATTTTTTTTTCGAATTTCGAATGATTACAGATACACGATTTCAGTTGTAGGAAGTTATGATATTTATTCCTTATAATTTGAATTTTTAAAAATAGAATAGATAATGTTCGATTCTTAATGCTCAAGATTCTAAAAATAAATATTCGAACACATACGAATATTCATGTTTTAAGAAGTGGAAAAGTGACGCACAATTTAATGACGTCTCAACACGTTTTGGCGCAAAATTGACAACATGGCGTCTTTCTCATGGATAAATTAACAGTTTTCATGTAACTTGGGAATATTCAAGTTAATCTCAAAGCACTATTTTCAGCACAATAGCAAATAATTAATTTCAAAATGGTTAGTGTTTTTTGATGTTAAATTATGCGATTACGTCTTAGAGCGATTCTAAATTGAAGTAATTAACTATAATTGTGCTTAACGAGAGTTAACAAAAACGGAGTTTATTTAATTGAATGCTAAAACATTAATTCGTATTCATAAATTTAACTTTACAGCTATACAATTTGGTATAATTGTTTCATTCCGTTTAAGTTTCTACGAAATACCTAACTATTACATATTTTGTCATTGTTAAAATTTATTATCAATTTACCCTGTATCGTAAATTACAACGTAACGGATTCCAATATCAAAGTTCTCTTTCCGTTTCAAGTAATTGAGTTAGATACCTCAGCGCTATATTGTAAATGATATCAAAGTTGGGTTTCGTCCTTAGATGACATCATTTGGGTATTTTGTTAGGGAGTGATGATACCACTCAATATTATTAGTGTTAGTTGACCACAGTAGATTAGAAGTTTGTCCGGTCTGAATCCCATCTTTTGACAAGCAACATCTACGAAGTATGATTTTAATCACGCACGCACTATATCGATATACTATTAAAAGTGTTGTAAGATGACAAATATGAAATTCTTATCTGATCATTTCTGCTGGGATAATCAGTCCTTTGTGATTTCTTTGCTACGTTTGGTTACGCTCTATTATTATTATATTCGTTTACGAATTCATTTAACCCAGAGAAACGGAAACTTGCTTATGAAGAGAAAATTCAGATTTTTATATACCTAGGTTAAACCTGCTTGCTCGAAGACGTGTTCAAATCTCCGCTGAGCGCAATATATGTTTTTTTGTGAGCAACTCCTGTAGTGAAGGAAAATCCCGGGTCCCACAGATGGACGATGTGTCCTTTTTGTGGTGCCTCAGACTAGAAGTTGGCCGTCAGTCGCTTATAGTGCCTTGCCCTGTGTTAGATGCAGATAGCCATGATTTATACCAACACGCCCATAGAAAATTTAAAAGATATATTTGTATGTCCCATTGATGGCAATGACTTTACGGTATTTTTATTTGAAACAGTGTGCCAATATATGTTCATTGAAGTGGGCACAGACATAAATAGGCCATTACACGCTCGCTATAAAGGGAAATCTTTGAAATCGCCTTGACATATGGAGGGAAAAGATATGAAAGGAAAATGCTAAACATTTGTATCGGAAAAGTGAAGTTATCCATATCGACTGTTAAGATTAGTTTTGTGTGTCACAATTATTCTTTTTAAGTTATTATTTTATAATTTCTATGACCTACACACCTCAACTCCAATAAAGTGCTTGGAGTGCGTTTTACATTCCATCACAACACTACAGAACACTACTAATAGACTAAAATAAATTATAATCATTATTTAAAAAATATCTGACTTTCTTCTTGAGGGTCTTAAGACGGCTGTAAGTACGCCGTGCAGATTTTAATAAACCATATACAAATAATTACTATATTATTATATTTTATTCCGTTAAAAAAGATATATTTACGCATTGTTAATATAATATATCTGCCTGTAAATGGTCTTCGTATCTCTAGTCTGGTAATTACGAGTAGTTCATTAAACGCGTCGTCATCAGTTGTATTCCCGAGAAAATAAATATTAAACAGCAGTTCGGCCGGACAATTTGTCACTGAAATAAACGTTAAATAATATTTGTTGTGATAATAACTTTAAATTTAATTAACAACACAAAACACTTTTACGTTTTGGGATCTCAAGCCAAATTAAATTTGTCCCCACACCCGCTTAACAAAGTAATACAAATAAAAAAGCTTCTAAGACGTATACATTAAAACGAAATCGATTTCACAGCTCACAACGCCTGTCAAATGCGACGCAAAGCCGGGATTGAAGCTATAGCACGGTAGAACTGGGCCTATTATAAATCGTAATCTATTTATTGTCATACAAAAACTTTTGATTTTATCTACTTGACGAAAGAATCGTCACCTCGGCTTATTATGCCAAAAGATGCCTGTTAGAATATCAATCTTATCCAGTTGTAATAAGATTGAGTTTTGAGCGGTCAATGTTCTAAGCAGCTTAGCAATGTGCGCTTGAGGTTACGTTTGACGTTTCAAGTAACGACCCACTGGCTTCGAAAGTACAGACGATGACAAAATTGTTTAATTTATTTGTGCCTGATTGTTAGTAAAAAGAATTAATTAAAATATTCAGTCAGTCAATATTACTGTAGTTATTTTTGTTCACGAACAAAGCTTATTTTAATCTCGCATAATTTATTCGAATTTATTTTAAAAACAATTTAAGAATAGAACAACGCACCTTGTTTGTCTTTATGCATATAGACAATAACCATAAATAATAATTTATAACTCAATTGCATTACATTGTAACTTAGTAATTGATTTTACTATGACCACGACCCCGCAATTAAACACCGGACTAATTACTTAGATAAATTGCCAGTAGAGTTTATATGAGTACTAATTGCTATAAATGCTGTATTTTTCACATTCTTTGTAAATGGGATTTTTAATAACAATGCAAGAATTGTATTTACAGTTTCTTAATTGTGAACGGATGTTGATGGTAATTGGGGGGCATTAGATAACTTGGCTGGACTCTAGACTAAAGAGTATTAAAGTGATTCTAAAACTAATATTTTATTGCCATATTTATGTTCTTCGTTTACTTGTAACATTCAATTACTGTAGTAAAAATATTTAATACTTAGATATTTATGACTTATGAATCATTATACCGCTTTTGTAATTGACGATATTTTTTAATTTTACGGCAGTTTCTGTCGCTTAACATCAGATGAGCCTCCTGCCTCTACATTTTCTATTACACTAACTATACATTCGTAAAGAATATTTTAAGAATTTTATATTAAATGTTAAATTATTTTACAATGAAATACTGTAGACGTAAAGCGTATTATACTCAAATTACAAAAGCTAAGCCGTGATGCTAATAACTTTAATCCGTAAATTAAAATATACTTAAAAACTTTGCGCGTGATTGTACAATACGTAACATCATCGCAGCGTATGATTTCGAGCTATTTTAAAATTTAAAGCGCTTGACATTTGACAAAAAGCTGATTATGACGTCAGTTTCCCCGAGTCCTTTCATCCAGGATTAATTCTGTATTTTTAAGGGTTTATCTTAGAGTTGAACGGGTTGTTTATCGCGCCCATTATACGTTTTATTATTTAATTTATTTAACGCTCGGCTTATCGACTTGTCTATTAAATCGACGATAGATTAATGCGATTCAAATTTATACATGAATCTTTGAGTTTTGATAAGTTGAAATATCTGAAAGCTACGGACATAAGATAAATCTGAATTGGCATGAATTGTTTTATCCTAGTTAGATACAGATTATATTCTACTTTTTATTGTGAATGAGTTCTTTCACATTTGCAAGTATCTCTTGTTTGGAAGTCTTTCTTAAAGCCTATAATTTGGTATTGCCCAAAACTACTTATAATCTGTCAAGTATAAAAGTATTTTCTTTACAATGAAATATAGACTATAGAAAGACACTTTATTTGAATAGATACACTAATACTGAATAAACTCCTATTATGTCTAAACATTATTAATTAAAATACTTGTATCTCCTTCATATTAATTACATTGAATTGTGTTAACATTTGTTTAAATTTTCATAGATTACTAAACACACGTCACACAAAATTATGTTTAGTTGACAGGATCTGTGGCCGGATTCATTTCGGATCGGATTTCTTTAAATTCCACCTGACGGATGACCTTACTGAGGTCACTAATATAACTTTAAATTATATAGATATTTGAGTCATCTACCTTATACCTACATATAACGAACAGTTTCGATGCTTTTAAGTGGTAAAATTATTTAAATGGTTTATAAAAGAGGGGATTTGGTGCCAGTATTGGTCATAATTATTATTTACGGAGTTCGAAATTAATATATTCGAAACAAAGCATAAAAGTTGGGGCGGCCGCAGAGCAGGCGGAACATATTAAACGGCTCAAACGTAAGAGTCTTTCCTTCAACTTATATTTTGTTCCCTTTGGAGTAGAGACTCTTGGGCCGTGGGGATCAAGTGCACAGGCGCTAATTAAAGATTTAAGTTGGCACCTGGTAGATAGAACCGGAGACCCCTCAGCTGGTGCTTTCGCTCAACGAATAAGTATCGCAATACAGCGAGAAAATGCTGCCAGCGTTAGAGGTACATTGCCACAGGGACCAAACTTTTTTAAATTGGTTTTAATTTTCTATTTATTAATTTTTAATTTTAATAATTACATATTTTGAATTTTATTATACTATGTAAGTTAAAAAATTTAAATGCTTATTATTAAGTTTTTATTACGATAATATTAAATTAAAATAATATATTCGAACAATACCTAGTAAAAAACGATACAATTTATTAAAATAAAATTTTTACGAAATTATGTTCTAAAAGTGCTAATCAAAATAATGCAGTGCTAATTAATACAGTTATAATTAGGAAAAATGATAAAATAATCATTTTATATTATTTAATTTCACAATATTTCCTACACTTTATTAGATATGATCATCTTTAATCTACATTCTGCATATAAGAGTTAATATAAAAAGTTAAAAGTGTTTCAAAAATGGATTTCAAGTTTTTTTTATAAAATTTACCGTAATTTTAGCCTATGGAGTATTATTATCAAGTTCATAGCAGATCGATAGATAGATATCCTATAATATAGCCTAATCACAATGACCCCAGAATAATAAACAAGTTTTTAAGTGTGCACGTAAGGCTTAGAATACCAGGCAGTCCTGGTAAAAACCCGTGAATTCTATAGGTACCTATATACATATAGCGAGATACAAGAAAAACATATAATAACTAAGTGAAAATACTTCAGCGGCTTTCTTGCATACATTGATTAAAAGAAATTATTATTGCAAAATTTCAATTGCATAATTTATATGCTCAATTATTAGTAGATATTATATTTGTCCTCTATTAAATCTTCATCATACTTTGATCGGAAGACTCGGCCATTTAGATATTATAGCTATTCAAATAACAATGTTGCAGTGTAATATTATTTACTCGCAGTATTTAAATTTTTATTAAGAAACAAATGTAGCCATTCCATTCATTGAATGAAATTATTATTAACCTATATAGATATCATTGAATTAAATTGTTGCATTTGCAATGTAGAGGTTACTTAGTACGTTCGTAGTACCAACAATTATAATTATTTTAAGTTAAATTAACTATGTAAAAAATACCTTTTCTAATTTTTAATTCTTGTTACAAGGTAAATGGGATCTATTGATGAAATATTAGTGGTTTTAGAGTAGCATGTGTTTACTCACTACTAGCTTCCATGAAAATCAAACCTAAATTCTACGGGTTTTTAATAATGTACGTTAAGCCACGGAGATTAAATACTAGTATTTAATTGAAATAGCTTATTATAGCTACGATTATTTTATATTGCTATTGTTTAAACAAATACAAATATAGGATCGCTGAAAATATAGCTAAACTACAATGTAAAGCCTTAAAAAACTAAGCCTTCTTGACTAAACATAGTTATGTTATTGTGAGAAAGTACAAAAAAGAAAACAAAGTCACATAAATTGTTTTCAAGTATTCCTTTGTAAAGTTTAAACAAGTAGCTATGCTTGCATTAAATAAATTATAACGAGGCTGTGATAATTTGTGTCTGTAATATGATAACTCGATAGATCTATTGTTCAATGGTTTCTCAGTAAGATATAAACTTGCGTGACTGTTCTCAGTATTGTCGAGATGTCAAAGCATGACCCGATGTTGTATAACAATTATGAGATTGTATCAAACTGTTACAATTATTTTAATTAAACGTACGTAATACGTTACGTGAATGGGTACGTCGCGTTGATGTCTTTTTCTTGAAGATTTCAAGACAATTTTTAATTCCTTTAATTATGTGATTTCTTTCTACCTGACAAAAAGAAATAACTTAATTCTTCTTTAGACAAAGCCATAGGTTTTGTTTTTAATGTGACACGAAAGTGATAAATACTTAAGAATTTGCTGGACTATGTTTATAAATAAGTTAAGGAAATTAATTATATTTATATAAATTGTATATCGCATAGGCGCCTGGTTGTAGAAATAAAAGAGCTAAAATTATTATATATTAAAAGTATAATTTTTAATTATTTTAGCTCATTTTTTTAGTACTGTCGATAGTACCTAGGTAAATAATATTTACGTAATCTCAAACTTAATAAATCATTAGTATGGGCTTATCTGTGCTTGTATCAAAATATTGTTTTGTTACCCTTTTTATATTACGGTAACGTAAATATTTTATTATAAGTTTTCACACTATTAATATTTATGTAATTTTTATACTTATACCTTACTAGGTCTTGGAGTAGGTACTACAATACAGCTTTGGATTAAATAATATATGTGGACAAATGAGCATATATAATATCTAATACTCTTTAACTTGGTTTCCAAAGAAAAGTTATTTAATTTTTAACTATAAATAAAATTACCACTATGACGTTCTTATAAGAATAAGAAAATTTCGTATATTTACGAAGCTATACATCCTTTTTTAATGATCACTAGTATTATATTAATTGTCTCTTATCGTGCTCCATTGTTTTAATCTATGCTTATTTTATGATTTTTATAAGATATTCATTTAATATTCCTCCTTTATACAAGTTACGTCTTTAACGCAATTTTTTTGCAACCCATGACAAACTGATGTATGTTTATTTCACTATGTAAGTGCCTAGTCAGTCTTAAGTTTAAATTTCTGACTTAAAAATCGTGCTTGTACAATAACATTTATCAATAGGATTCATGAGCAACAATACATGCTATACAAAGATTTGAACGTAATATGGAGGTTTAGACAGCCCATTTAATCGTTCGGGTTGATAGACGCATGCTAACCTGGTGAATCCGTTGCTGATCGATCCGAGTCCGAGTCCCGATGTGCGCTAAGGTCCCTTGGAGCCGCATCCAGGATATCAGTGATCATGAAGCGAGTCCTGGGCGCGCGCGAATCGCGCTCGTCTCGTTGCACCGTCATCGCCACGGCGCCGCCGGCAGGGCTCGCGCCGCCCGCCCTTACCGCATCCAGCGCAGGCGCAAACACCGCCCGCTCTTCACCATACCATTTCACTACTACAATTGTCTATAACACTTAAAATCCGAGTTGAATGTTATAGCACTTAGCACGCACTTGTCGTAAAGTCCGCAACGTGACATAGGCGACACGAGCAGCCAGCGCGGAGTGTGGCGAGTGACTGAGTGTGTCGATGTGGGCGCTAGCCAGGGGGCGGCGTCGGCCAATGGGTGCTTTGCCCCCCTCCCGTCCCGGCCCCTCCCGCCCCAAGGGGCGTGCCGCTGCCATGTTGGGCCGCGGGGCACTAATGCTCTTTTTGCTTGGAGAAAGCTCGGATTTAAGCTTTTATACGTGGATAAAACGCTTTTATAGGAAATAAAGTGTTCGCGGGATATCGCGCTTTACGATGGCTTGGAGATAGTATACGTTTGTAATTGGTTGCCAAATTGTGGCGTTATAAGTTCACATGTTTGTTGCATGGTGTTTTTGATGTAGGTATTATTTATATTTTTGCTATAGGTAGGTAGGTGTTTCACCAATGTGAAGATTTTTCGTTTATAAATCAAATTACCTTTTGGTTATTTGATGCGAAAAATTTATTAAATTTTACAAGACCTATGTACACCTGTGTACCTTCTTTCTATCCATAGACATAATGTTGTTGGTATATATTTTTCTGCTACTGATGATGATGAGTATCGGTGTGAAATAGAGCGAAAGCCTTTTCATAAATCAAAGGTGACGTCTTGCAATTCGCAATGAGCCAGAAATGTAGTTTTTTTAGATATAAGAAAAAAGTATTACACAGGCTGTGTTTACTTGAGTTTTTTTAATTTACTTACAATTATTTTAGTAACTACTATGTGTAAAAAAATGCGTAGCCTTTTAGTAGTAGTTTACTGTTTTATTTCTAAAACGAAAAAATGCGTATGACCGTTAGCTCTTACGATTTAAAAACAATGTAACATTGACATCTGAACATCTTCCGTAATGATTACAGACATATACAATTACTTAATTACATTGCTTTTATAATTAACAGATTTTTCACAATTTTTTTCAAGAAAAGCGTAAAGCGTGTCATGCCATGATAGAATTACATTCTCACATCAAAACACCTCTATTATATCAAGTTTAATAAAAGTTTTAATGTTGCATGCGCATGCGCAGTGCAGCTCGTAAATACCTCTAATGACTGTTGGAAAAAATTGCATTAACTGATGCAATTATAGTGTTCACAGTACGCTGACTTCTTACTCGTTGACAATACTCATCTGTACTGATTCTACTGATTCAGGTATCGCTCGTAATGATTTTAAATTGAAGATCAGCCAATAGATTTTCACTTCAACTTTTAGGATATTTAGGAAATGGAGGGGAGAAAAAGGGTGAACAGATGCAGTTACCCACCTACATGCTGGTACAGCGAGCTGCAAAACTTCTGGACTTGATACAGTTTCCGAAGACCGAATACCTCGCGGCAGCCATGACTTTGAATGAACTAGTAACCACGAGGTTTTCAATTTTAGTATTTGCAATTGTTATCGTTCTTCCTTAATTTTTGTCAAATACATCATTTGTTTTGCCATCTTATCCCCTGTAGTCATAAAACGCCCATGGTCACTTATAGTTCCGGGAGGCGTTGAATTGCTGGCCTTTAAAAAATTGATGCGGTTTCTTCTAAGTTTTGCTGGTTTGGAAACACTTGAAGGGCAGCTGTTCAGGAGCATGTTAATACACATTTTTGGAATGATGGACCTTGAGCGTTAGAGGATCATGAGCATTTGAATCATTATATTTAGTTAGGCGAGCAGGTACTCTTTCGTGACATCGTCAACTCTAAGACATATGGTTTCCTCTACGAAGTTTTCCTCGACAGACACGTTCTAATTGAAATTTAGATTATTTAATTAGAATTTAGAAAGATAGACCACCTCGTGGTAACCCGACATAAAACTGGTAGTGTGCACCTCAAAGTTATTCTGACAACTCACGCGCCTCACCTGTATGGTCACGGATGACTTGCCAGCGCCATCTATGAACATTAAACGGGTATAACTAGATTCATTAAGTAAAATATCGTTGTGATTTATAACCTCAAGAATGTAATGAATTTTGCTCTTATTACTCTATTGTAATTTTGCAAATTAATAAACGTGACAACCTTACTTCAGGGTTATACTGGAAGGTACTTAATGCAAACTATAACATGAATTTACTCGTTAATGACATATTAATTACTTAGGTCATAAGTATGTATATTAGGCCGTTATGTATGGACAGGTGTATTTTTGATATTTCACAAAATAGTTCATATGAAATAAATCTTATATGTAAAATTCTCGTGTCACAATGTTAGTTACCATGCTCCTCCGAAACGGCTTGACCGATTATTATCAAATTTTATATGCTTATTCAGTAGATCTGAGAATTGGCTACTATATATCTTTCGACCCCCTAAATGATAAAGGGTGTCCACCCCAAAAAATTGTTTTTATTCTTTAGATTTTTTTTTGTTTTTATTTTTTTATGATACAGCAAATAAAAATACATAGAACCCCAAATTTTCACCCCTCTACGATCAACCCCTATTTTTTATTATTGTAGATAGCTATTCGTATTGAACTAAAAAAATACTAGTACAACTAGAAATTATATATTGGCAAAACAACGTTTTCCGGGTCAATTAGTCTTTATATAAATTTGATTTCAATTGAATACTGTCTTAGTTTAAGACGCTATTAATTCATTTAAAAATCTCCCCTCACATTACGTGTATTCTCATAGAGATAAATGCAAAATGGCTGCCTCTCACCAGTGAGTCGTGACCAGCACAAAGTAGCGATTCATAAATGCCCTCAGAGCCAATGAATTCTCAACAAGTTAGCTCTTACTACTTAGTAAGTCATGCTATCCGACTTAAGAGAAAGATGTTGTGTTATAATGGAGTCAAATGTTTTCACAATAATATTCTTGTTCATAACAAATATCCTTTAATAAACTTGAACTAGTAGCATATAGGGTATATATATTTTATTATACACATTCTGTGTAAGAAAAGACGCGTTCGTAAATTTAATTAAAATTATTTTTTAATTAAATTTATGAAACTACTATTAACTGCAGACTAGCGTCAATACAAAAACCAACGCAGTCTCTTTATTTATACTATCAATTACCCATCAGTTTTTGATTCCATACGAGGATATTCTTTTAAACGTGAACCATTCAATAGAATTGATCCAAATAATTTCCCAGCTACCAAAGGTTATTACCCCCGAATGCTATGAGCACATATAACTTAACTAGAAAAAGCAAGATTAATATAATAAAAATTATCGTTTCTTTATACATGCAATGTACGTGTAATCGTTTGAAATGTTTATTTCACGGCTGCGTGCGCTTATAATCGTATGCTGTCTATTCAATACAAAATTAATTACAGACGATACTCTATACTTAAGAAGCTTATTGAAAATGTTGAGTGTTTCACCGTTTTTGCAATTCTTGATTATATCTACTTAATATAATACGAGTTATAGTAATTTTACGCTTCAATTGGTGAAACTTATGATTGGTTTAACATTAATGGACAGATACATATTCCTTGGGCACCTAATCTTATTATTAAATTCCTTTGCTTTACGTATTTATAAGAATTTTCTGTCAAAAATTGTCTACCAATTTCATGCATTAACATCCAAGATGCTTACCATTTGGTATGTTTTTGTTTTTCATCTAAATTTTTATATTTTAAATGAACTTTCTTTTTATTATAAAAACTTAGTATACGTAAGTAATTATAAGGATTAATTTGTGTCTTCCCAAAAGTTTCAATCTGGATATACCCTTCGCCTCATCCATATCACTTGAATGAAGCCCATCATAAGTGTAAATTCTATGATGTATTCTATTTTTTATGTGTTAAGAGCATGTTAATGTACCTACCTTTGCCTAAATCAGTAGTTTGGATAAGGAACTAGTCGATTTCCCAATCCAAGAATTCAATTCAACGGTAGAAGTTGCTTTCATCTGCTATCTTCACTACGTTACAGTCAAGGACAATGTCTTTGGTAGAGTCTATCTCCGCAATTTCCTCTGCGGTTTTAGTAATTCGTATATCATTGGAGTGACTTAGTAAATTTATATGCAATAATAAGCGTGATTCATTTTTTCAATCACTTTTTTATAAATGACCAGCCCCAAGACACGTCGATTCCGCCGAATCCCTCGCAATGATTTCTTTACCGCACCATCAAGTAAGCCTTGCTATCTTACTATATTTAGGAGTATGGTGAACACCATAAGACTGAATCTAAGTGCCAAATAACCACGTGGCAAGTGAAGCCCCAGTATTATTATTATGAATTTACAAGGGCCGTTCATAACTTGTTTCAAAAAGGTTTGGAACTATTTCCATGTCTTGTTTTTTAAGGGTATATGATATTATGTTAATAGTTTTATTTTTGTATTAGTTATAAGTTTTCTATTACATAAGTATTTAGTTCTATAAAAGTAGAAAAAAAACTATAATTGGAAAACACTTTTTAAACGGATTTGAAGTTGTGTTATTATAAATCCGTAAAAAAGTGTTTTTCTATGTCTAAAAGTTATGTCAATAAAAGACAATAAAAATATAATTATTATTCGTGTTAATAATTACTGTTAGTGAAAAGCAGGGTTTGATCGTATTGTTTAGAGTAGGTATAGATCTAGGCAACCAACTTGCCTGTCAATATCAAATAGACAATGATATACGCCACTATATTGTTACGGGAATTTAATTTTCACTCTCTTGGCCAGACGTAAGCAACAAATATGATAATTAAATGGCTCTGTGGTCACACACTGGCAAACTGGAACATTTATCGTCCGTTTCCGTTCGATATCGCGCTTTTTGCTATCAATTTTCACGGAACTGTTGTTAATTATAACGAGCGGTTACTTTGATGTTTGTGAATTAATGTTGCGACAATTTATAAAGAACTAGGGGCAGTGTCAATTGATAACGAACGAATCTGTATTTTTCCATAAGTCTGAATTTTAGTTAACTAGATTAGTTATCAGTACTTATTTTAATAATTATAAATGTGAGTTGTGATATGCTGACCCAATGTTGACGTTATTTCATGTGAAGGTTAGAAACGAACATTCAATTGTTTTTATTGATAGTGAGTAATAGGAGCTATAAATATTAAATACAGATGATGGTTTCAACGTAAGTATACCCAGTATGCAATATGCGTAAAAATTATCTAACAAAAAAACATAACATACCAATTATGAAACTTATTATTCGTATCATAATAATAATATCATTAAGTAAACTTCTTAAAAACATGAAAATTAAAAATAATTCAATCATACACACATTCCCTTTTTCTCTAAAAAGAAATTAAATTCACAAAGTAAATTCAATTGAGTAAGCGCGCCTTTTGTATGGCTTTCCAAAAATGTTATGATTGTCTGTAGCGCCTTAACGCATGCGCGGTAAAATTCTCTCTTCTGTGATATTACGTACAATTCTTATGTTTTAACACTGGCCACCAGGAAAATATATATTTTACTGGTGTAATAAACCAGTAAAATATATATTTTATTTACTATTACAGGCAAATTTTGTAAATTCCAAATCAATTATATATTATTTCGCCAGAAGAAGCGCGCCATTTTCATAGCTTTACAAAAAACTTTGTGATTATCTGTAGCAGCTACTGTAGGCGCAAGCGCGATGATATATTGGAATTTGGCGCGAAGATTCAACGTTCATCTATACGCAATGTACGGTTCCAGGGTCATCGGGGTGCTTTAAATAATAGAAGATTTTTGTTTTACGCTATATTAAACACTCGCGTATAACAATAGAATATGAGCGAAATAATGAAATGTTAATTTCTATGTAATGAATGAATGCAATGTAACAGTCAAAGAGAGTGCCTACGTCTGTCTATACTCTCGGGGCGTAACTCCCATGATTTAGTTAATTGCTATGAAACGAATGACTGCAAAGTAACAGTTGAAGAGAGTGCCTTCGCCTGGCTATACTCTCGGGGCGTAACTCCCATGATTTAGTTAATTGCTATGAAAGGAATTATTGCAAAGTAACAGTTGAAGAGAGTTCCTTCGTCTGGCTATACTCTCGGGGCTTAACTCCCACGATTTAGGAAATCGCCATGCTTATAAACCTAAGAAAGCCTGAGTACACGCAATTACGTACATATATCTTTTCTAAAATATGTTGAAATTATATCTCTGTTCTTGAAGAAAATAAACTCATACCTATATGAATAATTATGATAATAGGGATTATTTATATTTCATCAAAAGATGCGATTCATAAAAGATTTAAGGGATGACAAAACCAGGCTATTTCGTCTCAAAAACGGTTTAATCAATACTATGAGAAAAAATAATTGAACTTTAAAGTAAGCAAGATATGTTTTATTATTATTACCTATTTTGTGTCCATTTTAGACTAGTTTATATATTAAGGAACTAATCAGTTAACAACACCCACAAATATACCATTGCCAATTGAAATTAGATTAATATAAACCAAACTTTTCCTCAAACTTGTGTTTTGAATAATTCAAGTTTGAAGTTGTATTACAAATGCTAACATAATAATATTTTATCATATGATACAAACATAATACAATTATAAAAATAAATTACCAACTTTTAAGATATATCGCTGAATTACTATAAGTTTAAGTTATATTTACTATGAATATAAAGCAATATTATTATTTAATAACAATATATTATGTATTATTATTATTAATGCTGCATTATATTCTTTAATGTATATTGGTATGTACACTTATGAATGTCAATATAATTCAACTTTAATACTAATCAATTATTTAAAGTGTAATTTATTTAAGTTTTCTATTTATCTATTTTAATTATTATTATTATGAAGATTTAAATTGTTAATTTACCATTATTAAAAACACAGCTTGTGGTTCATTTTGAAATCAATAAATATGTATAAGAAAAAAAAATAATGATAAGAATATTAAAGTAGATAAATATACTGTTATAATAAACACTTTATTTACATCACAATACCGGTAAAAACATAAGTCGAAAACAGAGGTAAAACGTCATACATTGCTTTTAATGTATGTTGTATAGATAATTGATAAAAAGTGTTATATTAACCTTTTGTATTGTAAAGTAGTATTTGTAATTCTGAAACATTTTGCGTAATTACGTATATTTAATTTCTCATTGAAAATCTTGACGCCTGTTAATCAGCAACATGTATTATACTATCGCAAAACAAATCTAATGATTCTATTATGAGTATACTAAGCCACGGATATGGTAGGTTTACCCCAAACTCATTATTTGTCTTTTACAACACATTTTTACTTATTTAACACTACTTCCTCCTTAAACTCCTTTGTGTCTTAGCATATGAAATAAAAATAGTATACAAGAGTGGCTTTCCCTTAATAAAGACTGTAAGTAGTATTGGACACTTTCTTACGTTAAATATCCTTTTAAGTAAATTAGGTTAGTTTTAAATTGCTTATTAGTCTTAAGTTAGACTACATCGTAATGTTAAATTATGTCTTTGTGCAGAGACAATTTATATAAAAAACCCATGAGATTGATTTAATCCCTTCTTAAAAACCTTATCCTAAAATATCAGTTGCTTGTCCTTTGACTTTATGAACGTCACTTAGACCATCAAACTCAAACTCAAACTCAAAATATCTTTATTCAAGTGGGTAACCAAGTACACTTTTTAATCGCCAAGTATTGTCATACAAATTGTTTGAACTGGAGCAATTCAATCCCAAGGATTAGGATCATTTAAGTAGTCCTCAAATTTATAAAAAGCTTTGTTGATTAATTTTCGTTTAACAAGGGCTTTGAATTTATTTAGTGATAATTCTCTAATTTCGCTTGGGAGTTTGTTGTAAAAACGAATACAATTTCCATATAAGGAGTGGTTTATATTTTTATACAACAAGGCTTCAAGAATATATTGACCAGATAGTGTCATAATATTTAATTCCTTAACATCATTCATTATTCCATAACATCGTTGTAGACCTACATAAGTCAATACAAAAAACCTTAGCATATGAACAAACAACTCTAGTTTCTTCTGCAAATTGCAATTGTGCGTTAAGTGTTCATAATTTTTCAATTATCCACTACACGTTACCGAGTTACGTTATTGAAATGAGGTTTCAAGTAAATTAAATAATTATTACACGTCACCACGTAGATTATAATTAATCAATCCCATTGAAAACATAATAACAAATACGATATGCTCTATATCATGACTTAATTCTGTAAGTTCCTGGCTTTTTATTCGCTAATGTCCTTAATACTTGTATACCATAAACCTTAAAACAAAATGTCACTTTTGTGATAGGCCACTAGCTTAAACGTGAGACTCATCCCAGAGGTCGTAACTTCGATCCCCGTCTGTCCACCAATGGACTTTCTATCTATGTGCGTATTCACTCACTCGTACGGTAGGTACATGTCAGTCAAGTCAACGGTTAGTGTCAAGCACAGAAGGCTGATTGCCCTACTTGCCTATTAGAAAAAAACAAATGATCACAAAACAGATATACAAAATCTGCGGCTCAGTAAAGGAAAGGTTGTAGTGCCACTGGTTTTTTGTTCGTTGGAGCTCCTCGGCTCAATGCAGGCTTTCTGCATTAAAGACAGGTGGCCCATAAGCACTTAAACCTCTAAAATATGACGGAGACATAGAGGCATTGATGACAGGACTGGTGACCTATTATATAAATTATAAACTAACCTTTAAGCATTTGAATTCCAAATGAACGAATGAATTTTCATGAACAAACAAAAGTCTAAATACATTAAATTGTCTTGGTATTTTTCACGTATGAACGGCAAAAACATAATCATACCTACAATCTCTAAATTTACTCCCAATTCTCGAATCAAGGCCGGAGAATGGATGACCAGAACTGGCAAGAAACTCTCAGCTACTCCCGAAAGCTACATAAATTTATCTCATCATTAACTGAGCCTGATGATGTAGTATATAATGAATATTGTATTTCAATTAACAGCAAAGCCGCGGGCAGTAACTAGTTAACAACGTTCAATGTACTTTATACAATTACCATAATTACTCACTATCAGCAAGAACGATTAGTTGTGTTTTTCTAAGTGTGCGTATGCGCAGTTACCTGTTTAATTACATAGTATCTCTTTCCTACATTTTGTTACGGTAAAACTGCTTGCGCAATTCTACTATAACTATTTCTGACATAAAGCCCTACGTACTACGAGGAATCACGTCGATAATTTAACGAGAATTTGAGATTGGCAGTCAATAAATTAAGCAGTGATATAAAATCATGATAATTAAACGCATTTTTATTGGTCAAGCTTTGTTCGTCTTAAAATGTAATAAGTACCTATAATACTAAGTGATCCAATGACATAGAACCCTGAAGATTTATTATATCGCGTATGATTCCACAGACTTTATCTTTTCCGCAACAATCTCAATTTATTCCATCGAATTATGAATGTATTCACATCACTTTATATTGTTTAAATTCTACAGGCAACTCATTCATTTCTCTAAATGTACAGCGCGCTCTCCCTCTCCCTTCTTCTACGACATTATTTTCTCAAAAAAAGAGACTATAACATACCAAACTACGCTACAACCGTTTCACTAAAACAACACTAGGCAGAGCGAGTTCGTTCTACCAACGAAGTGAGATCATGGCGGAACTGAGGCCCCCGAAGAATGACATTCATAAATGATGCGCCTCAACCATAGAAACACAGCGTTACCTCTCACCGAACAACAACAGGCTCTGACAGATTCCATATACCATACTATAAATCTATATTTAAGCATATTTGTGCTTTAAGCGTTTTAATAAGGGACAGATAAATCAACAAGTTTACAAATGATTAAGTATTTCATGGGCATTTTAAAAAGTAAAATCTTTACAAAAATTTGGGAACGAGGCAATCGTAATACCTCAAGCGCGAAAATATAATGGCGGTAAGCAATGTGCATACTGGGATAATTGTTCATTTAATCAAGTTACAGTGTTTTCGAGATCTTTTATCACCGCACATAAACCTAACAAGATAAATTTTATTTGATGGGCTGAGTTTTTACTATTCTTATATTTTTTTATTTATAACGCTTTTAACTCTAAACGCGCATTAACATAATTTTACAGTTATTTAACTTAAATTTAAAACTATAAATCTGTCCGATGTTACACGTGTTGTACACATATTTCAAGAACAAAATCTTATGGTGGCTGTACACACTCGGCGAGACACCCCGAGACAGGCCGAGTGCGAGAGTGTACAGTAGAGCTCTCGTCTCGTCTCGCTTCCTCGCAGTTGGTCTCGCCTCTCTCGGTCGCCTGTCGGTTTTTTGCGCACGAGTCAAAGGGTCTCGCGAGTAAAACGAGAGCGACCTGTACACACTCGTTCAATCATTAAATTTTGGATAATATTAAAACTTTATGATCCTAATTACCAATTTCTGTTGCGGTGTATAGTGACCATCTTCTTCTTCGCCATGGCTTCGTATTTTTTTTAATGGTTAACGTGAAGAAAATTATAATAACTCATTGCACAAAGACAAACAGCAGCAGCGGTTGCCACGTCCATTATTAACGGTGTTTTAAATACAATTAACGTAACGAGTGTGTACAGGCTGCGCTCTTCTCTCGGTCCTCTCGGTCGAGACTCCCGGCGAGAAGCTCTCGCCAAGTGTGTACAGCCACCATTACATTTCTTAGTATCAATTATCATTATCCTGTAACATGTAAATTACTTGCGTAAATCTTAAAAACGGACCGTCACATTTATGTACTTATGTGATAACCCTTCGGATGTTAGAATTCCTGCTTTGCTACAATTAATTTTTACTTGAGTTTTACAATTAACTTGCTCGTAAATAAGAGTATCACCATTTACTACATTCGATTCTCGGCGAATCAATGTAGACGGTAGACGAGAAACCTTGCAAAAACACTTTTTTCCCTAAACTATTAATAAAAAAGCAAAATTGTTTCTATGTGGTTTCGGAAAAACAAGCACAGGTAAGGTTAGCCGAGCGGTCTTCATAATGACAGTGAAAGGCATTTAAACTGATAAAAGACAATTAAATAAATATTTGAAGCGTAATTTGAATTAAGGACGGCTACTGTATTTTGTGTGCAGTGTGCAAATCTCCCAATTATAACTGTACAGTAATTACTTAACTTTCTACAATTAAGGACATTCCAAAATCAAAAATATTTGAAAGTTCTGCATTCTTTTTATCGAAAAATGTCAAAGACAACAGAAAAAATACGTCTTTAAATGCTGAAATTGAATTTCGATTTCATTTACGCGCACGCAAGTTAATCAGTAGTATTAAGAGTACGTCAATATACGCCTTAAATATTTATGTGGAAAGCAGTAGGTACATGTACATGCTGAGTGCTGTGAAACTAAAGCAATCTCATGGTAGAACAGCTGTATAGATACATAATGCAACTGTAATAACATTTCTTAGTTTACTGAACTAACAAATCAATTATATTATGTTATAGAATTTTTTATCAGCCTTGCGATTCTGTAACACACTTTTCGAATTTGGCATTCTGATAAACAATAAACTATAAGCTCTCTGCTTATCAGAATGCCAAATCATAAAATGACAGCTTTGAGCCAGTCCCCGCTGTGAAAACCGCTGTATGAGTTCGAAAAGTGAGTTACAGAATCGCAATGCAGTATTGATTTTTTATAAACAATCAGCAAAACTTCAACTTAAAATAATTCGTAATAAATCAGATATATTTTATATGTACTCCATATATAAATAGCGGCAAATTTACTAGAATGGTTCCCTTTTTACATTTCTTCTATATAGTACGGACTTAACCGGTAAATTATACACCAGTCATGTTACACTATTAGTAAAAGACTACGAAAATATATTCTGTATAATTAGACAGTCATTAAAACAATGCGAGCAATTATACCTGACATAAAACAACAAAAGTTAGACAAGTGGAAATTAATTAATTGGATTTTGGAATTACGAAAATGCTTATAAAAAATCAAATAGTCACAAAACCATAAAATTGGTGTTTAGAGGCACCAGAACCGGAAACAGCGTAGACATGTAGAAACGCAACAAAATAATGAACGAAAGTCATTATAACCGAGATTGGAGATAACAAAAATGCGCTTTAACGTTAATTAAACCTACTGTCGTAATGTATGGTAGCAGTGTTTAGCGGATATCATGAGTATCGTGTCGCACTGAACAAGCCAATACCGTCTTGGGTCCTAATGTATCAAAATTGTTATAAAAATAAATTATATTAAAAATACAAAAAGCCGTTAATTGCCTACTGTAATGAATTACAAAGATTAACTAATATGATTTATGCAAAAAATGAATTTGCGGTCTAAAATGGATACCGGAATATGTTATTGTAGACTTCGTTGCTTCTGTTAGATATGCTCAATGCTTTCAGTACATATATATTATATATTTAACGTTATCAACACTCGCATAAAATTAATGTCTCAAAGGGGCATTAATGTTTGTATTTAAGACTCTGTTAAACTGTGAAAAACTAAATTTAGTTAATTCCTAAATAATATTAATAAATTTAATTCTCGTAAGAATATACAGCGACGTAGGTAACTAAACGTAGATAGAACTTCCAAATCTATTTAACATTTAAAACAAAATAATCTTTTATCGGATAACAATTTTTAATACTTTGCTTAACATTATACAAATGTCCTATTTTACATATTACTGCTTTATTAGCTGAGGGGAAAATTAAATGACCGTGATAAACGCAATTTAATCCTTACTGACTCCCAAAGTAAGTCCTGGCTTCTGGAACTAGAAAACGCCTTTACCGATAGCGCGGTACAGAGCAATTTAATCTGTTTAAAATGTGTAAATGAGCGAACGAATAGGTTTCGTGTATAAAAGCCCTAACTCAATTTTCACGCAACGTTGATCATGATTATATTCCACCATCAGTGGCAATTAACTACATCGCGAGAATAAGGTATTTTTGCAATAACACTATCTTTATAAATTCACATCATCATAACTTAAACTTACTGTTTAATTCTAACATTAATAAAATTTTCACGCCCTCTTCCTACTGTAAATTACAAGGCGAAGAAAAAACATGTTTATAAATCGCATAAGTTCGCTCCAAATCGTACTGTGAGCAAAAAAGAAAGCTGAGCCGTACTGAAAGCTTAGGAGAATGGCACATTGTCTTATATTGAATAATCGTCTAATAACTTTGTAAACAAAACACTCTTGCCATATTAAAACAAATGACTATCGTAATTATCCTCGACCGTGCTCGCAGTTAAGCGAACTGAACGTTCGCAAAATGATATTATTTTTTAACTTCAAAATCATTTTTAAAAAAAATTTCTAGATTTATTAATTTAATGTAATTGTATACAACGTTCCTTTTACTGCTAGTGCGGTAGGTACAATTTTTTTATTGATACCCAAAAATTACAGAGCAATGACAATTCATTATGTTTTTATAGAAAATACCATGGAGAGTTCTCCCAGAGACAATTAGGGAATAGAAACGTTCAATTACAAGACGATTATCTTTGAAATCCAGAGCTGTTTCCTCATTGGCTACGCGCTGTGACATGACGACAAAGGTCCCACTAACAGGCCACAGTATAAAGGCATGTTGTGTGTTATTCAAGAAGTTTTGTTATAAGTACTCAACCACAGAATAGATAAACAAAAATTAGTTACTAAGTCTAGTTAATTAGAGTTAGTCGAAATTAGGTAAAAATACTTTTTAATGATCTAAATCCACTAAGTGCCTTAAATGCGCTCGTAGACAAATGAAATTAAATTTAAAATTATTACATTCAATAAAATTAGAGTTATTTTTAAATTATTAAAAATTCAATTTTTAAATTATGAAAATGTAGATTATTTTTGTTTAGTTTTTTCATATATCTATTCGTTTACAGCATAGCCAAACAATAATTATAATATAGACTAACTTACTACAACCTTAAACAACATTAAAATATCTCTCCACATGAAAAAAAGCTTTATTGAGAACTATAGCGAGCACATAAGCTATATTTTTAAAGATATATAAAACGAGCCATCTTAGTTCGACATAATAATAATTGTGAACAGATGACAAAAACGACCTCATTCTCTACGACAATTCAACTACATTTATAATGCTATTGATAAGAAACCATTATATTAATAATGTTAATTCCGCATCAAAAATACATTAAACGAGCAAAAAAAGTTACAGGTAACATAGAAACAAAAATGGCCGAACGATGTCTGTATATCAATGATCCATAATAAAAAAAATATATAATAATAGCTAATATAAAATTAGACCGAAAAATACCCGATTGCTAGCAGCTTATTTCTCAATTGCAGCTTGCTTTACGGAATAACTATTATAAATTAGTAAATTAATTGAGTAGAATTATGTTTCTGATCTTTTGAATATCGTTTTGTGTAAGAACTGTTTTTCTCAAAACAAGAATATCTCTAGGGTGATTGTCATATGCAATTGAAAAATTTAGTTCAAGTAAATAATTTTCTTTCGTTTATTACCAACGTCATATTATTAAGTTCATGCAAAAATATCATCAAAATCACAAAGTTCCGCGAGTGATGCCGCGTGTAGCTTACATAATGGGAATTATTTTAACATTACACTAAGCAACGATAAACATCCAATTTTAATGTAAATTTACATTGCCCATTGTTAAAATTTACGAAATTGTTTTTGTCTATTTCCGCATTTATGTAAACTAAATGTAATCAAAAATAATTAACTCGACATTTTGCTCATCTTGATAATTTTAATTGTTAAACTCACGTTTGATTTTAACTACCTGTGGTTTCTAATTAAAGCAATTATTGTAATTAACGGAATGAAAATACATAACCAAATACTTGAGCGAACTTATATGTAAGTACTTTATCTATATTGCCATCGTGGATGCGTTCAATTCGTTAGGTTTTTAAATGAATTTGTTGCGACTCCTGCCAGGTCGGCAGTTACAGAAAGCTGATGGCCATTTCTGTCATCCATCCATCGTCCATTAACAATGTCTCTTTTACCTACTATTTACATACTAACGCTAAAAACTTATTACTAATACAATTTCGTATTTATAAATTAACTTCCGCAGTCTTGCATTACTTCAGAATTCTTTTGATTTTTATAATGTTTTCTTTAATTAGGGTTGACTGGAAGAGATCGCTTAGTAGCGATAACACCGTCCGTTGCAACATGATTTAAAGTTTATTGTTCATATTATTATTTAATAGTGTACAAAAAGTGTAAATAAATGAACTAAAAAAATAATATATAGTAAGTAAATTAATCGAATTAATATTAAAATGAATTAAAGTTTAATAGAAATATATTTTGGGGAGGTAGGTTCTTATATTACGCATAGGTATACAAATTACGATCATAGTATTACAGAAACAATAAACTCTTGGACCTGTATTAGGCGCAAAATTATTTGAAAATAGAATGTCGATAGCTATAGATACTATAAAGAGCACAGACTACAGACCGCGAGGGAGGCAAGTCAAGCAGGGATAAACATGGAATCAGACTACTTATTACGGAGCGCGTTAGTATGCATGGACTGGGATCCCTGGGCCCTTCATCCCGCATTATGGCTGTACATAAACGATGCCGCAATTTACAAGTATCTAGTAAACCTTGCACCGCCATTATTTAGATTGGCTTGTTTTCGAATCAACTACTTTGTTGTAAAATCGCATATTAATGAGCAAACAAACCTTGTTTATGTGATTTTAAAGAGTACATTTCTGTAGTACATGTATATTTTTGTAACTATTTTTCTTACGAACAAGCCACGACTAAGATCTAGGTGTTTTAATAAAGTTTGCTTCGCTTTAAACGTCTGTATTTGATGAGAAAATATCAGACCGTTCTCAGCAATTGTTTCATAATTTTTTACAGCCAGAACCGAATAAAATGCCCAATTTAAGCAATAAAAAGTAATAAATAGGATGACATTCAGCCGTTTCTGAGACATTTTCTCAAATTAGCCTATTATTAGTTGCCGATAGGATGCTTTTAATATTGAATTAGGGGACCCTGTGGTTATTTTGACCCTAATCGTATCTTGAGTTAACGCACAGAGCTGTAATGGCTTCAATAATGCCCAAATGACACAAAATATTGTCAAATTATAGACCCTGGAGTATGAGCAACCACTTATGAGCTCTGTCGTTTTTCAAAGTAGCGATAGCAACGAAAGGGGTGAACCGTTTTTAAATTAAATTTCATATGGTAAATATTTATAACTCGCAAGAAAAGGCTTGGATACAAATAAGAGACTTATTTCCACCCGTATCTGTCTTGTAAATAGGCATAAAAGTAGGTACCAATATGAATTCATATAAGGCCGGCAATGCAACCGCGAGTCTTCTCTCATTTGAGTGTAGCGGCGGTATCATTTTACTCCTCCACCACCTGTCACCTATTTTATAATAATAAAATAATTTAAAAAATAGTTATATACGTCGTGATATAGACATTATTTTCGGAGTGTTTCATTCATACATATTTTATTTAAATTATTCTGTACTAAAGATTATAAAGCGTTTCTTAAATTACTATGAAATTGTCAACAAATTAAGAAATAATAAAAATAAATGTAAACGTTCAGCTTGGGATTGTATATGTTCAATGCATCAAAAAATTTATTTGCAATCGCCCGTTCCTCAGACATTTCAAAAAAGGCTGTGTCATATTATTTTAGTGGATGACGCCGAACTAACAGCTGCAACTGCTTGATTGTAGTATTTATATTCGATACGAATCGATTTCATTCGATTTATTCGATTTAGATCCAAAGCCTAATAGGAGTGATGTATTTCGGGCCGTCGGTGATTAGTTCCTACGTGATGCGCTTACACATAAATCGTTTGATTCGCATTATACCATTCGTATTATTAAATGCCTGTGAGAACTTCTTATTATGCGAACGTGATGGAATGTAGAAATAAGTTTAGTTTAATTCTCTCCGTTTGTTTTCGGACAATACAATTTTCATTAAAGTTCAATAAGTTCAGAAATAACGGTTTGTTTATAATATATAATAAAAAACTATGATGTTGGAGATGAATTCAAACAAAGAACATTTTTAATGCAATTTAGTAATAAGTTATGTTTAATTCTCTCCGTTTGTTTTCGGACAATACAATTTTCATTAAAGTATAATATGTTCAGAAATATGTAAGGGGTAAATAGCGGTTTGTTTAAAATATTTAATAAAAACTATGATGTATTCAAACAGAGTATTTACTTAATTCAATTTAGGAATAAGTTTAGTTTAATTCTCTCCGTTTGTTTTTCGACTATACAATTTTCATTAAAGTATAATATGTTCAGAAATTATGTAATGGGTAAATAAGGGTTTGTTTAAAATATTTAATAAAAACTATGATGTATTCAAACAGAGTATTTACTTAATGCAATGTAGGAATAAGTTTAGTTCAATTCTCTCCGTTTGTTTTCGGACAATACAATTTTCAATAAAGTTCCAAATAATTATTGTTTGTTTATTATATTTACGAAATTACTATGATGTAGTAGATATATTCAAACAATGTAGAGATCTATTGATAAGTAAATAGATTTAAGGCGGTTCTTAACACAATCGTACATTAAAATGTAGGTATATAATAGATTTATTTATAATTTACACAACAGTCGACCTTTCGGTTTTCCTCAATTATATACCTTTTTACATACCTAAAACATACTAATAATAGTAGTACATAGGCATAGTAGGCTTTTTCTACTGAAACATAAGTAAAATTCCTAGCGTAAATTATTATCTACAAGCCTAAATAAAAGTTCATTTTAGATTATTTGGAACCAGTAACTCACCCAATGGAGTGTGGACATTTTTTGTTGTGTCATTGAACATTTAAGGCAAACAGTCCGATGTTAATCCGAAAACAATTTTGTTTTGCCGGAAAACCCAGTTTCAGAACCGTAACCTAAAATAGTTCAGAGTTCTCCATGAACACGATATTTCTTGTTTATTATTTAGTCTTTGCATTTGTTCGCGATTACCACAGAATAGATACCTAAATAAGTCATTTGGTTGAATCTTGTACTAGGTACGGAAAATATGTATTTATACCTAGCATTGTTGATGTGCAATTTATATTAATCACCTTTATATATACGGTATCAAAATTAAAAAGAGACGTTTTGTACCAAAATTAACAGTGTCCGTATCTAGTTTTATTAAAATTCCATGAGCAAATCAAACTTATTACCGCGATCACAGTTTCATTTTATGACCATTTTACGGCTTTCCGAATACATTTTATCTAATTAAAATCATTCAGTGATTTATGTTTTGTTTTAGAGACTTTTAAAACGTTGGCAACCTTTTAATTTTATTGTCTGTTTATTGCCACGAAAACCTGACTTAATTATTATAGCGTAAAATGAAGTGGGTATATTTGCTGTTAACCTTATCGCAGTTTTAGAGGTTTTTCATATTATATACTCATATGTTAGAATATCTATTAATTGTCTTTGAAATATATAGAAAGTACCTACTAATCAAAAGTTATTTTATCAGCCGCGAAAACGGAGGTTATTCATAAGTTTTGTTGAATTTTATATTTGAGTATGATGATGTGTTTAGAGCAATGTTGGCCTAGTGTTTTCACCGTTTGACCCTCGTCCCTGAGATCGTAGGTTCGATCTCCTGCTGTGCACCAATGGACGCATTCTATGTGCGCATTTAACATTTGCTCGAGCGGTGATAACAACATGAGGAAACCGGCTTGCCAACCCGGCATGAGTCAGACACAGGAGGGTGATCACCTACATGCCTATTTCATTGACAAATGATCATAAAACAGATACAGAAACCTAAAGCCCAGACCTAAATAGATTGTAGCCACTGATTTATTTATTTTTATTTATGACCATGTAGTTAGTCATGCAAGCACAAATTCGTGTATACACAAACTTTTCGTAAACTAAAAGACATAGATTTTATCCTTTTTGTACTACATCTTCCAAGTTAAGACAGTCTAAGGTAGTTCTTGAGAGGATCTATAATATATTATAACGTTATTAACGTATTAATGGTCGACCTACTGAGATTCTTCTTCTTCTCAGGACGCGGTTTAATCTACTATATAAAAATAAGTCGGGTTTTCCTTCCTGACGCTATAACTCCAGAACGCACGAACCGACTTCCACGGTTTTGCATTCGTTGGAAAGGTCTCGGGCTCCGTGAGGTTTATAGCAAAGAAAATTCAGGAAAAATTTCATCAGAAAAGCGGGATCACCAAACGAAATGTTACATAAAACGAAGCCATCTGGTGGCGAAACGGAGTTCGCCGAGTTTGCTAGTGATCTATTATTCTATATAAAAAAACTATTTTTTTACATGATATTAGAATTAACTATTTACTACGTAAACTGGTTTGTTTAATAACGCTTTACACCTTGCGGTGTCTACATATAATTGTTATATCGTGAATACCTCATAACACCGTCACTAGGTACATTTCCTTATCATTTCTATTGTGTACCCTTAGAATAAATAAAAGAAATATTTGCCCTTGCATTAGTATAAAAATATTCAGTTGACCTCCAAATACTGCATACCAGTGTCATAATGTGAAATCGCGCACAAACAAAACCCTACTGACTGATCGTCAGCTAAAAACAAAAAAATATTTAAACTCTGATATCCTAAACCAATATATTTTTGGTCCCCATATTGGCGTGGAACTAGAACAAAACTATTTTTCAGAGGTTTCGTGCCGCCTCTTAGTGGAAGTTAACGCTCATTGTAGTGCTGTGCTTTACCAAAGACAAGTTGACTCTAACAACATTCAGAGTCGAGACTTGGAATGACGTACGTCAAATAGAATAATATAGGTTTATTCATTTACAGTATAGATTCCAAACACCAATTGTAATAGACTAACTTACAAACTACGTTAAACTTCTAACAAAATTTGTTTCTTAAAAATAAAGCAACCTACATTGATCTTTTAGTCATCCCAAACCTGTCACCTCAGTTCTGTACCAGAACTGTAACGGTTAAGCAGTGAGATGATAACCGGAATCGTTAATTGCTGGCGGAGGAGCTCGTGAGCTCCACGCAAACAGCAGAGCATGCCTTATAATGCCGGAATATAAGAATATTTCATATCTAAGCAATTCCAGAAGCTGCCCATGCAGACTGTTCTACCCCTCAAAACATTAAGTGCAAAGTAAGCGCTGCCTAAACTCAAAACATCTAAGGGAATGACATCTTAGATTTAACATTTTTAATGTTCTACTACGAGTAGGTATTGTTGCCCTTTTAAATGCCCTTGCAATAGGCTAAGTAACGTGTACGTAAAATTGTGTTTGTGTATATAATTTTAATATAACCTTACTATTTATTTGAGGACAATATAGAAACTACCACAATTAATATCTGATTAAATAAATGAATTATTATAAAAGATGTTACATTGCTTACGTAAACCATTTTTACCAATTACTAAACTTATGCATAGTTTAAAACGATATAAAATCTAAAAGCCGGAATCACTTAAGCGCCGGAAATGGCCACAACTTATCGCCAAATAAATCAAAATTGCACTTTTTTCAACGGCCATAGACAAAGGTGCCGACACAATTACCAAAAATGACTTGGCACCATAATTTGGCTAATCGTAACTAATTCCTCAAACGACCAATTACTTACACAAACTCCCACAAAATTTGCGGAAACGATCCCAAAATGTCCATTCATAAAAATTTTACGAGAGCAACCTCATTATATACTATTTATAATGACATCTGACTGCTTTCCTAATATCTAGCAAATAGATCGCGTTGAACGTTTACTAAACACTAACTAAACTATGAATTCTCATCTCAATAAATTAATAATTTAAGATTATAATTATTATAAGTATGTTCAAGTATGGATGACGTTGTTAACCATTTCGCTTCCCATTAAGTGAACGCCAAAATGTCATGAACAAGAATTGTTAAATGTTATCCCATATTTTTTAATTGGCTTGAAAAAAACCAAAGCAGGACTTTTTTTTATTCTAGCTTATAGTATAAAATATAATAAAATAAAATTAGTCTGTTCGTAATAATCTTATGAATAAGGTGATTAGCATTTATCTAAAATATGAAAGTGCTCAATCAATGTTCAACTAGCTCGACTTGTCAACTTTACGATCCATTTAAAACTTTCAAATTTAGATTATATGTATATACTTAAAATTATTTTGTAACCAATGTCTGTATCTAAATTAGTGATAATCTCTCATTTGAAGTATATAGGGGACTATTTACATGCATTCAGGTCTTTATTCTAGATCACCTACGTACCTACTAGAATCTAGTTTCATGAGCTGTCAACTACTTTTTTATAGCGTATATTTTAGGCGGTCTGAAATTAAGCACAGAACAGAACTAGCTGGTTCTTGCTGGACCAGACTATCGTCCGATTGGCTGTAGCATCATGATGCTGATCTAAAATTCTATGTCTCTAACCTAAAAACCCCAGTTATTTTAGCTTATCACAACTCACACACTTAGTACAATTTGTATACAAATAAAAGTTAAAAGAAAAATCTATGAAACAGACACAGAAATCTGTCCAATAAAAGGGTTAAACCAGTTAACTAACTCCGTTGGCTCTGCGTCCCAAAAAGTGACTTGGTCTCCAAAATGAGTCTAACAGCCAGTCCTGTGCCACCTCCCGCCAATTGAAGGCTTTCAGCTTCAGCAGGCCCACCTTTATACTGTCGATTCAGCGGTACATAAGCCGACCTACTGGTATCCGACCAATAAGCCTCCACCGCCCGATGTTGTCCCACGCACTCTACTCACTAAGGGATTACATGACTTTATATAAATCTTCCTTTAATTCACACAACGTGTCAAGTCGTGCAAAGTTGTTAGTATAATGTGTATTAGTAGTAAATGGTAATTAATCCGGATACTCGCCAATATCGGTCAGCGATCTTAACATTTATAGCTTGTCATTACCGGTAATTAACACATGACAAAATTCAATGTGAAAGTACAATTTGTTGAACTAGCCTAGTCGTTAAAACTGAATCAAACTGTTTAATACCATTACTGATGTGTATGAGCGTTTTTTAATTTAATAATTTTGCTAGTAGACTTTAATTGATTGCCATTACTGACTATACGTTCTTACTCAGCTTAAAGTTGCAATTTGATTTAACAAAATTATAGTTTGTTTATAAGCTAATTTATTATAAGGGTATCTTGGTATATTTGACAATAATAATAACCTAGTGGCCCTACAGCCTTATTTGTTGGCATCAGATCATTTTTAATTCATAGACAAGATTTTTAGATTTGAGCCGGTTTCCACGATGTTTTCCTTCGCAGTACTAGCGAGTCTTGCACATCTAACACACAGACAGACAAGTCCATTGGTGCATAGCCCGGAATCAAACCTCCGTAGGTATCAGAGTATAGGTACGCTAAAGTAAATAAAAATGCTAAAAACAACAATTGAATTTGCCAACAAAAACTGTTAGGTGGGAAATTTTTGATGTCTTTTGTTTTTTTTAAAATAAAAAATTGTCACTTTTTTGTCATATATTTGTAGATGCCTTTAAAAGGTTGTGTTTCATAGCTGGAGTATGAGATCCGATCTCTTTGGTCTGTTTTAAAAAATTTGTATTAAGTTTTGACACAAATAATATGTAGGTGATACTAAGTTCACCGGTTCATCTAGTGTTTTATAAAGAATAACTTCTAACAAACGTCTTACGTATAAAAATAATCGATATTCTTAATTATGCTATAGACATAATATGACACATTTAAAAATTACGTGACAATTTAACGTCAGACAAGGTGCTAATGGAGTATCTCTAGTTATCTTTCAAAAGAGACGGATATATGAAATTGGTACAATAAAACGCTTAGGAATAGGTTTATCGCGTCCACTTCCTATGGCTCTAATACCCAAAACAAACAATCACGAACAAAGGAGTCCTAATAAAAAAAGTGTGTTTTTATAGCGCCACGAGTGTGAGGTCGGTACGAGGAATGTTGGCGCCTGTCTGAGTACGTATACCTGTTCGTTTATCAATGGACCGAGAAAAAATACAAAAAGACGAAGTATCAAAGTGCTTTATCAATTGCGTCCGGGAAGGGTTGTCCTGCTCTCGTAAATCATTTCTCAATTAACGACACTTCGTGTCATAGAAATTTTCATAATTTTAGTACTATCAAGTAGTTATGTATATCAATTACAAGTGACCCAAGTATTCCCAATGGAACCTGAGCTTTTTTGTACATATAGCATGCAGAGATCCCAATGTCTTAGAGAAGCTTGTGGTGAAGGTACAAGACCTCGAGGCCGAGTCTCTACTCGCTGGACCGACCAAGTTAAGCACACACACACATTACACATGTATTTTAACGGTACATAATAAACGCGCTCGTATTAAAATATAATTCACAATTTAAATAAATACATATGAATATTTCGATTACTCCGATTACCTTGTAATTTACCGAACAAGCTACGGCTGCCTTGAACTACAATGATTAACTATGCCGCACTAAACGTTTAACATTAATTCAAATTACCAATATGTCCCAATTCGAAGGGAGTCCAACCACATCAGATCAGATTAGACTCCCCAAGAAAAAAGGCCGCCCCAAACAATTCTGCCGACAGTCTGAAGTTAAGTGCGTGGCTCAAGAAAGAATATTGGCGAAGCATTGGGGATTCTCTCTGCCCCACCAGAAAAATAAGTCAAAGTAAGTAAGTAATATGTGCCAATATTTTGCCATAAATACTCACATTTTGGTTGATGGAACCCGTAATTAAACACATTTTCCTCCAGTGAAAGTGTATTTTTTTCGTAATGTTGTTGAAGTACATCAAGGCATCGGGAAAACACATGTCAGCATCTGTTACACTGGTCATGCAAGTAGGTGATCAGCCTTTTTTACTTACCAAACAATAATAATTTTGTCATCTGGTAACGGACCAAGAACTCTGAATTATATTGTTAAAAAGGCGTTTTAAAGGTCACGAATAAATGTATAAATTGTGAATCTACATAGTGTTGTAGTTGAAATCAGGTAGAATTCTAATAGTGTAAAAATATCTGACTAAATGGTTTGATATTGAATGAGCAGTGTTGGCCAAGTGCCTTCAGCGTACGACTCTCATCCCTGAGGTCGTAGGTTCGATCCTCGGCTGTGCTACAATGGACGTGTGTCAGGCATAGAAGGCTGATCACCTACTTGCCTATTAGATTAATAAATGATCATGAAACAGATACAGAAAACTGAGGCCCAGACCTAAAAAGGTTGTAGCGACACTGATAAAAAAATGGATAAGCCATAAACACTGCTCCCTAGTGTTATGATATTACATATCCTGTAATCGTATATAGCCTGCGACAAGCATTGCACATTCTATCTACAATATTCTATGACAAGATGCCATAGATATAACATTTAATATTATATGGATTTTTAGTATCCTTTCGTACGGACACATTATTTAGATCTTTAAAAATTATAAGATTCACATCTGTAAAAACATCAATACATAAGGTTCTAACTATGTACCATACTTCATTCTCGCGAAAGATCATACAGGCTTTCAATATTAATGTTGAACCAAATTTATTACCACTTTAGTAATAAAATCCCTCTTTAGTTGATAATAGATGACCCAGTGAACTGCGTATCGCCTACATATAGTTTTGTCAAACATTAATAGAATTTTTTTTAAATAGACGAATGATATCGAATATCATACTATGAAACACAAATTTCTGAAGGTATGATAACCACAAGTGACAATTTTTTATTTATAAAAAGAGCAAATAAATTAGATATTTTTCAGCTGGGAACAGTTTTTATTGGAAAGTAACATATTTGTTTTTAATACTTTTCTTTATTTATCATTTGTTTTTTCCACCATTTAAACCTTCCCTGAATTTCCATAAAAGAACAGAAATTAATTTTAATAAATATATAGATTTACATCATATTGCAAAATGCAAACTATCAATGTCAATTGTCTAACGCAAGTTAAGCGTACATCAAAAACTCTAAGATTCCCTATACGTATATGCAATAAGTTAGAAACATTGTCACATGTAGGCTTGCCACCCCGGTGTAGGGACGTAAATATACCGAGTAAAACCTAACACAACTCAAGATGAACACGACAAAACTGATAAGAAGTGCCGCGCCTCGCCGAGACATCCCAATTTAGTACCGGCCCTCACAGATAAGGCTATTATTGCTTTTAACTATACTCGCGATACGCTAAATGTGTTTAAAATCACCTTATTGTGTTTTTTAAGATAAAATAATGGTTTAGTGGTTTTGGGTTTTAATTGATTTAAAACTGTGTAGGCGGTTATTGAAGTTATTGAGTTGAATTATGAAAATACAATGTCTAGCGAGGTACGGTCGCCCACATCTTACATTTTACAGTATCGCAAACATGTCCCGAGATTGTAGTGTCGCTATTTATGAGATCACTTATTATTGATATCTTTGATTTTTGTGGACAACATAATGCAGAGAAAGTCTATCTCCAGAATATCGTAAACTAGAATTAACATTGAGACATCACTAAATAACGTTGCTCTATTATTCTTTTTTTTTTATGTAATAGGAGGCAAACGGGCAGGAGGCTCACCTGATGTTAAGTGATACCGCCGCCCATGGACACTCACAATGCCAGAAGGCTCGCAAGTGCGTTACCGGCCTTTCAATTGGTACGCTCTTTTCTTGAAGGACCCTAAGTCGAATTGGTTCGGAAATACTTCAGTGGGCAGCTGGTTCCACATAGTGGTGGTGCGCGGCAAAAACTGCCTTAGAAAACGCTCAGTTGTGGAACGACGGACGTCGAGGTGATACGGATGATATTTTGTATTTTGCCTTGAGGTCCGATGATGAAACTCAGCTGCAGGTATTAGACCGAACAACTCTTAAAAACTTAATTACTAAGCTTTAACCATCTAAGATCAAAACCACGGAATAGATATACATTTAAACAACAACAATGCAATATGTTTACAACGTTTATCAAATTAAATTTGTCCTTGCTTAAAAAGGCAATGCAGGTCCTATACTGTAGGTACCTGCTTAGGTTTCAAGCGCAAGATAAAACAAAATACGTAAGGACAAGATATTAATAGTCGAATAGAACTCCTTCACAATAATCATGTTCTCATGATGCTTCGTCGGAAGTATAGTAAGTCCCATTGTGGCAGATGACCACAAAGCTGAGCCATCTGCATCGCTGACATATTGGTATGACTTAAAATACAACATAGTATTGTGTGATTCCAATGGCATCATAACACCACTTTTTAAATTGCACAATCCGTGCATTTTTATCTTCATAACAAATAGCTTATAATGGATTTTAAGTAAATTATCCTAATGGGCCAAAGTTCAAAACAATCTCAATGGAATTTATAATTGTCTATGATGTCACATGACAGGTTTCACTTATATTAGCGATTCAAAGGTGCTTGTAAAACACTTCAATAAAACACATTTGAATATTCGAAATGACACACCTGTGCCTTTCGTTGACATTCCACGACACTCAACAAATAAACGCTCATTAGCTTGACAGATTGCTTAAATTTTAATGTAATTGATTTTCGTAATATTCGGTTCGGTATTCTACTAGCTGTGTGGTTTTATACGCGTTTATTGGGTCGTGGTATAATGTTATATTGCCTTCCTCTGTAAATGGACCATCACAAATATATTAGGTAAAACCAAAATAAAGTTTCAGCTTTAAAGTTTAATAATAATAATTAATCAGGATATGTTAAGGTGAACATTTTTCAAAAGCAGTTTATTTTATAGAACAGGGGGAAACGGGCAGGAGGCTCTGGCCTGACGCTAAGTGATACCGCCGTCCATGGACACTCTCAATGCCAGAGGGCGCGCGAGTGCGTTGCCGGCCTTTTAAAATACCCTAAGTCGAATTGGTTCGGAAATACTTCAGTGGGCAGCAGTAGTTTCAATCTTGGTAAACTGTACTGAAATATTGTATTGATCAAGGTTCTTTGTCAGACGAATCATCCGTAATCACCTATCAGTAAAAAAAATCCTCTTTTTTATTATATAATAAAGATAAGTGGTTTATACATTACTGGTTTGATCTTTTGTGTTACACTAAAACAAATCTTATTTACTTGATTTCGATCAAAATCAGCATTCGTAGTAGTATTTTGTTAAAGTGTGTGTCGTCTTATCAGGTGTAATCAGTAAAAGCATTCATGAATACATATTTTTTCATAGTAAATATTAATACATACATGAATTATAGTAACATGGTAAGGTTACTAAACTTATTCATACTACAGTATCTCACCCATCAAGTTGTACTAGCAGGCATATCGGTTTTATTTCTAACATATTATGTATAGTAGTTAATCTCTATAAACTAATATGCATTTGTGCCGATATACAATAATACAATCAAAAAACTGGTTATAGCTATTTACTGTGTCAAGATCGTCTTTGTAAAGGAGTTAATTAGGAAAGATCTTTTTTAAATAATGAACTTGTTACTTTTTAGAGCTAGGATTTTGTTTATCGGGATGGAGGTGTGTAGAACACTTATAGTCATACACGCACACAAGCACACAGCGCCGTGTGTGACCATCGAGGCTCGATTTCCGTTTAACTAATTGAGCGAAAACGACACAACACGCCATTCAGCGTCGAACTAATGAATGACCCACGAAAAAGGCAATTTGTAGTTTTTTTAACACTTCAATTTGTGCCTTAAACCCCAAAAAAGCCTCGACCAAAACCACAATCGAATTAGTGTCCCTTGTTCCAGAGATTACAGGACTGTCCGGCTCTTATCTCGCTCGTTCGTTATTTTATTGGGTTGTAGAGTAAAGTCGATAAACACGACGCATAATGGGCCATAATGAATCGTCCTCGCTAGAGGTTTGACTAATCATAAAGGTTTTATGTGTTTCTGAATGTATGACGCACTGAGCGATCAATCGGACCATTCACATTTAGGTACTACCTTTTTGCTGCAAATCAGGTCTCAAGATCTCATAATTTCCATGAATCATTAATAATATTCATATAAATGAATTAATATCTGTAAGATATCTTTCGACAATTTTTTTTTCAACTATGAAAGATATATATTCCAGATAACTGTTTCCATTAGCTGTCTACTATACATTACACAACATATAATACACGTACTGTGCGTGTGTAACGAGCCGTAATAATATAACATTAATGAATAAAATGATACAAACTGCGTAAAAGAGCCATTCAGGCCGCGAATTAAAAGTGAATTAAATTGTCTAAAATGTCAAATTGCGAGGGCATGTGGCTTATTAAACTGTCTCCCATTACACCGTACATAATGTATATCAAAAATAAAGTATATTATAAGTATGATTTAAACAAATGAAGAAACGAATAAATGATGACGCAAAACTGTTCTGGATTTAAATAACATGGTTAAAACGTTGTCCTAAACCTTTTTACATTCAATTCTTTGAAACATTTAAGAAGATTTTGTGTTGTTTGGTTTCGTTGGGCGCAAACCGGAATACCGGAAGGTATTGAGTTTAATTCGCTGACGTTACAGTAGTTAATTCGATACTGACATCGATTAAAACCAAACCCCCCTTCCCCTTGACCCCTTGTCAAATACTCAAAAAGTGATTGTATGCGTCAAACATTTCTAGAAGTGAAAAGTGCACAAGAAAAAAATTATTTCAGAGACTAACTGATTCAGCCTTTATCAGCTTATAAAATGTCTGCCAAAGTCAGCCTTTTAATAAAGAAACATGTAATCGGTGTAATAGAAGGATTGTCATAACTACAGAATATACATCCCGGTATAATGTCAAATGTTTAAAATGTTAGTGTGCAAATGTTTTGTGTACGTATATAAACGAGCGAGTAAAGCGTATAAGTGTGCGAATGACGTGTATTAGTGTGTCCGTGTGCGTGTATAAGTGTCATGGAATAGTGACCGTTCACCGCCACTAATGACTTCCGCTATTTTTCTACACGCTAATTATATTACTCTGCGGACATATAGACAAAGGCTTTGTTTAAATAACACTCATACGTTATTATTATAATTACTTAACCTTACGCAAAATGGGTTTCTATATAATAAAATTGTATAAAGACTCACAAAACAACTATTATTGTTACTTAATATTTCCGCCTAAAATTCTCAAGCTGATATCTTGCGCATACTGCCTGACTCTTATATTTATCACATCACAATAATCAACACAAAGATCTTTAATTATTCTGATATATTTAATATATGTAAAAAACTATAATTTAAACTTCGAAATTCATTACAGCTGCTTGGCAGCCTTTGTTGGTTTATTAATATAAGAATTTTCAAACTAAAAACTAAAGTATGAAACTAAAGCTTGATTCACCGAACTACTAATTTAATTTTAATTTATGTTGTTTTATACTTATTAATATATTTAAAATCAATTAAATCTAAAACTCATGCATGACTATTAATCGTCCTTGATGACGCGTCCTTTTATTCAGGCATATTATAATTCATTTCCACCTCTTACATTTTCCACTTAGGTATTATTCTTTTGTCACCCGGTACCCTTCTCTAGTGATACCCCGCTATTAGTATTAAATCGTATTTCTTGTTCCAGCTACCGCGCGACAATAATTTATTTTATTTTAAAATAATTAAACGTCTGCGTGAGCCACAGAGGCGGTAACCTTATCATCAAAATCCAGACGACGCTACGAGCATTGTCACAGCCTATTGATTTGGATGATTTAATATTACCCGTTACAAACACGGTAAATGAATTATAATAAAAGCGTGCTGGTCGTCATCGAAACAAATGGGTTGTACATGTCGCCGCCCACGCGATGTCACCGCTATAACTTTATAAACGATGCATAAGAGATAAACAGTATCGCTATCTAGGTATTTTCGACTAATTACGTAATATACCACCTTGGAGATTGCGTTCCAAATTTGAATTGTGCTATGGATGAGTTTGTTACGAGGCTGAATTTTTATTTTCGTATTTTACAAGCCATGCCATATTATTTTTACGTATTGTAATACTTTTGCGTCGTAACTATAACTCATATGGTAGTATATGTTTTAATATATTTGGCGTATCTACTATGAAGAGCTTTTAAAATATTTTAATTAAAAGAAAATTTAAGCACAAACATGGCTTTATTCTTTTCGTCCAGTTTTATTAAAGATTATTATAAGCTTTAAGAGATAGGTTGATCAGTGTTGGCCTAGTGGCTTCTGCGTTCAAGGGTTTGAACCCTTTTCGATGGCGATTTCGTGGCGGGGGGGCTCGAAAACTTTGAGTACAAGCTAGCAATTTAGGGAAGCCGATTGGACCGATGGTACATTTCCCAGTAGGCTTGTTAAAATAGATGGATCTCGGTGAACAACAGGTCCGTGAAGCACGTAGAATTAGTGCTCTTTAAGGGCACACCTTGTGCATCATCTATTTTCGCACGTGGGATGGCCGGCTTGCAAAGCCAGCGTTTTTTGCTCGACATTTGGTGTATCATGTTGTCTGGGGTGCAAGCCAGCACCTTGGATAAATGTATGGTCCGAACTTTGTAGTAACCTTTACAGGCAAGAGGTGTGTTTGACTGCGCACCTGGGATGTCCAGCTTGTTTATCTGGCGTTGGTGAATATCAAGAGCACTGCTCACACACACTGTTCTTGAAACTTGTGGAGTTGCCAGACTTCCATAGATCGCGACCCCGGATGGCGAATAAGGGTCCCGCGTGGGTACCGGTTGGACTTCCGACATCTGACTTGGACCAAAACTGGTGGGCTCAGGGCGTGTTCAGTTCAGTTTTTGAATCGGTTACGACCGCTGTTGAGCACATATTTTTTGCGCTGAATTGGAAGCGCTTGCGTGTCTTTTTACATTTGTAATGCTCAGTAGTGCTTCTGCAAGTGGTGGGTGACCTTCTGATGATTATTATATGGATCTACGTTTAATTCAATCTAACCTTAACTAATTTGCGAGTGCTCAAGACTTTTTAATTCAGAGTTTGACAGAGTGGAACCTTAATATTAGGGATTGTTCAGAAACCATACATGGTTCCAGATAAAAACAACTGGGTGATGGTGGTGGTGACCGTGATGGTCTGGTTACGGTTTTTATAAACGATGTCAACTTACTGTCGGTTGCTTTAACAATTCAGGGTAGAGGTTGCGTTGCTTGGCAAAAATTAGAAGCATTACCCCATTATTTTTCCCCAAATAAAACGCAGGCTGAATCTGAAACTTTTTTGTCCGAATTGAGCTCTTTTGTTTCATGGTGTCTACCGCTCGATCTTACGGTATCGTACGGTAAAGGAAAACATCGTGAAGAAAGTCGACGGCGTGTGTCAGGTGCAGAAGTTAGAAAAGACAAATGATCACGGGATAGATACAGAAATCTGAGGCCCAGACCTAAAAAGTGGTACCGCACTGGTATTTTGGTAAAGGGTAGGTTGATTATTCACTAGGTCATTTTGCTATCGTAGTACGAGAATTTCGAATAACGTAAAACGCTCTTGCCTGTTGAAGAAATGAATAATAAGTAAGAAGATACTCCAATACATTTTTTTTATTTTTAAATTGGGCCAATTTTAACTTAATTAACAATATACAACTCTCTATACCTACTACTTTTGAAACAAATAGCCCGAAGCAACGGAAGAGCTATTGAATATCATTAAATGACATATTATAATAATGACAGTTTGTCATTATTGTGGGTCGCCGCTAAAATTATGCGGTGTCGGAATGCTTGTGCGCAGTCTGCTTAGCCATTTATAATGCGAACGAAACCACAAACAATTATGTATTTTTTGAAAGCATTTGGTTAATTTGCCCAGCTTTTGCGAAACGGTTTTTGTTATTAACCTATATTTAGTGTAGCGTCTATGCTTACTCAATGAAGAAATACCACCATGAAATTGTTTAAAAAAATGTCTATCTATGTATTAGTTAAATGGAAATTTAATTGTTAGTACACATATAATGAACCAACACATAAAAACTGCGAGAATATTAAGATAAGGACGGAAGAAAGACAGAAGGAAATATCAATATATATAAGGTAGTAATATCAATATAAAAGGTAGGTATATTTTTTAAAGTACCTAGTTAATTTTATTGAAAACAATGGTCCAGTGTGGAGAAGTTTTAACATTTCATGAGTTTTAAATATTATCTGACATAAATCTTAATATTTCTTTATTAGCAGCAATATTAGTTTTATAGGTTAAAAGGCCGGCAACGCACTCGCGAGCCCTCTGGCATTGAGAGTGTCCATGGGCGGCGGTATCACTTAACATCAGGTGAGCCTCCTGCCCGTTTGCCCCCCGTTCTATAAAAAAAAAACAGCTTAATTAGAATTTATATTCCATCCTACATTCGATTTTTTTATATAGAACAGGGGCAAACGGGCAGGAGGTTCTTATGACAGTGACACTGCCCATGGACACTCACACAGCCAGAGATGTTCGTGCGTTGCCGGCCTTTTAAGATTTGGACTCTTTTCTTAAAAAATCCTAAGTCAATGTGGTTCAGATATACAGTGGGCAGCTGGTTCCACATAGTGATGATGGTGCGCATCAAGTGTCTTAGAATTTCGGGTTCCGATCGTCTTGACAAATGTTCAAGTAAAACTTCGCAATATCCAATATTTATAATATTATGTTATCGTAATAATAAATATCGATTTTCTATGTTTAAAGCCGTGATTAGTGTTTGACCTTAAACAATAATTTTCACATCTATAATACTTTAAGCAAGTACGTATGTATGTTCAGAAGAATGAATACATTTTGTGGAACAGTTGGTTGTTTTTTAACGGTTGATAAAACGCAACTTGGGCGTAATGCAGTGTCTCATTGTGAATAGTATGCAGATACTATTACATAGTACCTTCATGTCTTTCAATACATTGTATTTTTTTATATACTAAGATTATTGTTTTTTATAACTAAAGACAATTAATTAAAATTTATCTAACTAATATACCCGCTTATTCTTAAAAAATAAATAAGACTGCAATAGGCTGAGTACTCGTCACTCTTTACATCACAGCGAAAACACAATTTCACAGAAAGCGAGAAAAGCTTACTTTGGTTAAAAAAGTGCAAACTGAATGATATTTTATGAATAACGGGGATGGATACGGATCACAGTGTTTTTAATACTAAGCTAAGAGTATAGCAAAACAATAAGATATAAAATTACTTTACGGATTCCTACTAACATAGATATAATATAACATTATATCTATATGGTGTTAGAAGTAAACAACCTCTAGAACTACTGAAGCAATTTCGAAACTTTTTTTACCAGCGTAAAACGTTCCTCCTGGGAATAATTCCTAATATGAATTGTCTATGTCTTTCTATATCCTGGCGATCGAAGTAATAGTAGTTAACATATCCGCGCGTTTTACGATCAACTGAACAAACGATTCTGTGGCCCTAGCGTGGCTTACCAAGTGTTGCCAGTACGGCATTGAAGGATATACAAGAAAGCACGTACGAGTAAATGAAGGAAATCGAGCTACGATTAATCCTACGTGACTTCTAGCTCTATAATTTGTAGATAATAATGCGAACTTGGCTCTTTGTTGCGCATAATATTGTGAATGACACTTTGATAGTTTTACAATATTATTTCAATGCAGAAATAGAAAACTAATAGGTTCTATTTTTAAAACAAACTTCTTACTGGCTTACACATACTAAATATAAAATAAGTAAGGCGGAGTATTTGTTATTTTTTCAAGATAAGAACCTGTTTTCTCTATCTGCATTTAATTAATATTGTAAAACTTTCAATGCACATACTAAATATAAAATAAGTAAGGCGGAGTATTTGTTCTTTTTTCAAGATAAGAACCTGTTTTCTCTATCTGCATTTAATTAATATTGTAAAACTATGAAAGTGTCATTCACAATAATATGCGCAACAAATAGCGAAGTTTCAATAGTACCTATTAGTTTTCTATTTCTGCAACAAATGTATGTTTTAACGATCCGAGGGTATTATAACCGTACATCTGAAACACATTGGAATCGGAATATCCTAAGTGTTTCGAAATGAATAAGTACCTAATTATTAAGTTAACTTAACCTTTAAATGAAACCTTTTTTAAGTTGTTGTCAAGTCAGCCGTAATGTCACATATTTTAGAACATTAGATTGTAACTTAATATAGAAAATTGTATTAAATGTGACGTGAATTAACTTGACTTAGGGTCTGTTTCACAATGTATGGATAAAGTACCAAATAGCTATGCAACACATAAATTATTTGGAAGATAAATTGTGCTATTTGACATTCATAGGACTCCTAGCTTATGATGAACTTTATGTGACGAATAGCGCTATCTGACAGTCGTGAAACGCAACAATAGTGTTTATCCTACCAATAAGTAATAAATAGCTAATTTGCAACTTATGTAGAACTTATCCGTATATTGTGAAACAGACCCTTAATGTCCTATAACCTAGGGTTTCTCATCTAGGGATGGGACAGAGGTCCACAGTGAGTCTCTATCGCGTTCGGTCTTGAGCCTCGTATTTTTCCTCACTTATAGTCTTTCCGTCTCTCTTTGCCTCATCTGCAACTGTACAACGCCAGGTTTGCTTGGGACGGCTACGCTTCAGCTTTTCTTGCGGGTTCCAATCAAGCGCCTGCTTGGAGATATAATTCGGAGTGTAGGGCCTATCCATTTCCAGTTGTGATCTGATATGTTATATATAGAAAAAATCCACCAAGGCAATCACTTGTCATTTGTAATCATGGTAATAAAACCGGATTGGCTTCTTAAGGTCGCAATTTTTAGCATTACATATATGCACCTTGCGTTGTTATTCATATACCTTAAGTAGGTACGTATACGTAACATATGTTAGGCATATAATTAGGCGAACGTGGTGTCATAAGAGTTATATAGACGAAACATTCAATAAGCTAAGCCTTATGTAACGTCTTAACTCTTATGTATCATATAAATATTTTTAAGCGATTATGAAATGTTTAAAAATGTTGACGTTGGTATTTCCCTTACCGTTGTTTAACATTTAAAGTGACAATATTACACCGACATGTGTGGCAGCTGAAATATTGTATTCCTGAAGTTTTACTACAAGTTTGTTTGTTATAAATTTCATAAATGCTATAAGAAATTATGACGAATTAAATCAACAAAATCATATGAAGACTATTTAAATTGTTTAAAATATAGATACCAAACTTTAAATCAGATATTTTTCGTTGATTAGATATATTATGATTTGACGTCATTAAGGTATTTAAAATACGTATAATATTATGTACCTAAAACCTATATTATGTAATAAACAACTAAACCATGTACTAGTATACATTTATAATGTTTCCATTTAAAGTCGTTACATTAAAGCAACTTTCAAAATTATTCAGAAAATAGAAGAGATATAGAGTAGCAATCAAGAAACAGAGTCGTATAATTAGCTTATCGTCTGTAGATCGGTTAACGATGTCCGATCATGCGCGCGCGCATTGGCGAGCTCTGCGCCAATCGCGTGCGTTCAACATAGATCCTTCGGGTGTTTACACATCTGATAATCCGATGCTCGCGTACAATTACTGTAACTATTTTGGGTGGTTCGATGTATTAGTAATCTATTTAATAAATTTTCGTTTTTCATTCATTACATTTCATTAATGTAAATTTCTTTTTCTTAAAATCCATATTGAGTTTATCACTGTCCTTTTTAAGTACAGGTTAAGGTCGCCAGCAAAGGTGGTGGTTAAGGCTTATAAAATAGCCACTGTGAATGAAAAAAACATACGCGTCGAATAAAATATTTCCTCCTTTGATTTTTTAGTCGGCTATAGAGTATAGAGTTATACGGAGCACTTCACCTACTTGTAGGTGCCGACGCAATTTAGCACTTTATTAAAGCCCATAGGTGTCCATGACAGTTTTGTTATCATGAGATCGAGAATTGTATCCTTTTCATAGCAATTGTGCGAATTACAGAGGTTTAAATACTGTGAGATGTGAGAAATCCTTAAATAGCTACACCAGGCACGGTAGAATGGTACATTACATGAGTCTTCTAGTTCTACCGATATTTACTTTAAATTTTTCAAACGACAGAAATAATACTGAGTATTTCATAACTCGGTGGGTATTATCGTGTGTTGGCTCTCAGCGATTGCGTACGTCAAAAATGTATTGGATTTTGACATAAGGGAGTCATAGTTCGCGCTGAGTCTTGTTTCTGTATCTACCCTGAAAGACAAGTGTACATATGTCCTGAATTTTTCTAGCATTTGAAGGTATTTAAATAAGTTTTAAAGTACTTTTTTTTTCTGGTTTGGACGAGTAAGATGTATCCACACCTTTATAGTAACGATTCTTTTCGGTTATTACAATAATTCAAGCATGATTGCGTTTAATTGTGTCTGAACGTGGAAGACGAGTTTGTGGAAATCTAGAATCAGTTTAATCGCATCTAAGTATCATAATATAAAATCGATTCTTGTTGAGAAAATTATATCACGTCTAAAATTAAATATTAGGTACATTGATAGATTATTGTTGGACGTGCTCTGAAGTGCCTACTGGTAGACAATAGATATACCTAGTTAAGGTATATAGCAGTCACGAGTGCCTCTTAGCATTCTCCATACAATGTAAAGATAATTTCCAAAAGAAACATAAACGTTCCAAATCCAAAAGAAACAGAAACAAACTAAAACGTTCAGAATATAATCTGTTGTTTTTTCAAAATACCTAAAGAACTTTAAATGTCATCTCAGAACATTTAACTACTAACGGCGACTTCTACTAACGATCAGATTATATACTTTATAATATAAAACACGTTTTTTTATTGAAATAAAATGTTATATGTGCTGTAAAAACTACGTCTCGTAGTAATTACGATTGGCACTTTGTATGTGGAATCCAAGCCTAGGTAAGTTAGTTAAACCTAATCTCTACAACAAAAGCTTTTTTAATAATTTAATGGAAACATCCGCCTAATGTAAAAATAGCTTTTATCTTAATATTCACCTCCATCAATTTAGCAACGGAAGCCTAAAAACCATCGCCAAAGAATTGAGTAATGTTTTTACCGCGCCTCACCGCTAGATGGAATGGAGCCCTCGTACATAATCAAACCACATGCAGAGCAGTAATTGCCTCCACATTCAAAGACCCGCTCACATCACGCCGTATAATGACAAAAATAGTCCAAAAAATGCCTCATATGAGATATTTTTTCATGAGTTCGCGCGGAGCTAAATTACGAAATAAAAGATTAACTTAAAAGATCAATAAACTTAATAAATGATCTCAATAATTGTTGTATTACGGACACAATGGTGCGGCGTCGTGAGACGTCATTACGGCGCGAACATCATTAATTTTATTCGCGGCTTTTTGACGTAAAGGCAATGGCGTCTGTCAGATTTGAAAAGAGGCGCTGCTGCCACCTGTTGGTAGCAAAGCGAATTAGACATTGGACCCCGCTGCGCTCACTTGATACTGCTTCTGGAATGACTCGCTAGGATACGATTGCAATCACAAAGGCTGTTAATTATCAACACGTTTAACTTCTATAATTGCAATCAATTTAGGGTCATGCAAAAAATACCGATTTTACAATTTGAAACCGAAATTAATTCACATTATCGACTAGTCACTGTTATATATGTTTCTTAAGTAAAATAGCTTAAAGACCATAAAACTTGATCCCATAGATATCTAGGTGCCTTGGTATGAATCATAACCTAAAAATTTACATGATATTAATACGTAGAACTTCATATTAACCATCAAAACTCATTCGAAAAAATGAAGCTGCCAAAAAACTTGAACCGCCTCAAGATTAGATTTCTTTTTGGTAGCTAATTGCGTTTTATCAAATTAAAGCAATTCCCGCGCGGAATGATTGATAATGTTTGACGTGGATCCGTTCCCACTAGTTTTACAGAATAAACTGTTTTCATTTACACTAATATTGCTCATTTGTCTTAAAGAACTTCATTGAATTGCCTTTACTTTTTAAGTTTCTACTTTATTTAATAAGAAAAAATGAAAAGTAGTTGTTCGTGTTAACCTTAAGTAAATTGTTCTATTGCAAAAAATAAAATGTTGAGGCTGGGTATACTCAAAGTACTTTCGGAGGAGAATGTGATAAATTGTGGTAAGATTAATTAATATTTTTCACCATTAATTTTAGTTTTTAGTTTTGGCTAAACATAAATAATGAAGAGACAAACGGGCGGTCTTATCGCGTTTTAACGATCTGTTCCAAGCAACTGTTCCGGAAATATAATATAGAATAAGGTAAAGCGAAAGATGATGAAATGCTTCTGACCAGAAAATATCAACATTAAACTCGAGTGAAATGGTAGGTATTTGCAGTTTAGTGAATAGGTAGGTTGTCCTAGTTATTGTTAACACCTGACAAGGAATCAACGTAAAGTAAATAAGACTTATAAAAGCTGCTTAACCAGTTGATGAGTTATGGAGCAGTGTCTATCTCACTGATCACAGACCATATTATTGATTCAACCCAGAACCACCCAGCAACGGGCAGCCACGAAGGCGATAAGATCTAAGTATAACATCATAAAAATAATATTACACATAGCCTGAAACATTAAAAGAAACCAGCAGGTGTATTTTTCAAAATTTAATTACCTTGATTGTTTCACCTGCCTAGATTAGCGAAACAATCATTCATAGGATGCCATTAGTTTCGTCTCGAGCTTTTGTTCAGCAGACACCACGGCGTGCTTTTAATTACCGAAGAGCGATTAATGTAATCAAAGTTCGATACATCATACTCTCTATCGCCCCGCCTCGCTTTGATTAATAATTCTAATGAGCGGCGGTGCCAAACGAGTTAATTAAGCATTCGTTTTTTACTCTGCCACTGCGCCAGTAAACGTCCGCATCAATCACTGCTTTGTGCCCGCCGCCGAATTCTTAATGATTGAAATGACGTGCGCGAGCGCATCTCACAATGAAGACCCACGTTGGGGGTTAATCCGTGTCTGAACTTAAACACGTACTAGCGCACCAAGTAAACTATTTTCACACATTAAGTAAATTTATGCAAATCATCTTATGAGAAATCAATGATTTGTCACCCTCATTCAATAAAACTAAACCAGTCTTTGGACTCTTTTCCTGTAAAATAGTATCTACGCTGTTTCATTTTTTATGAATACGACGGTTAGTACTTCAGTCGTCAAAGAAGACAAATGATAAAACACACATTAATTTATAATATTACCTTAATTAGGTCTTGCCACACTTTAATAATAATAATAATAAATATATTAAATAAAATGAAATGGTTATATTTTGTTTAATGCTTTTGTTATTTTTTAGCTTACAGGTGGTATCACCTGTAAGCTGCCCATCTAGGTAATTCTGGTTCAATATGACTTAGGGTCTTTCAAGTAAGAACTTTTTTAAGAAGCCAATAACACACTCTCGAGCCTCTAGTATTGCCTGGCATATAGTTTGTCAGTTATAGGGCGGATATATCAGTTACATTTATAATTATATATCCATTCACAACACCATTTTATGTGCATTGTGGTGAAGGGTAATGTGGGTCTCGCTACTGTGCATACCCATTAAAACCCCACGGCGCCCCCAGCAATCGCCCCAGGCAGGATAGCAGCGTAGCCTTGTCCGTATCCCATCGTTGAAAGTACGGCCCCTTATGGCCATGAATGATGTGGAATGGACCTTGGCACATCAAGGGCCATACTCACATCGGCCAATTAACCCAGATTTGTAGAGCTGAAGGAGGTCGGACTGTTGCGTGCTTGCAAGGATGTGTCATCGCTTCTTTTATACGCATGAACCCCTGTTCCCCCGCTGAAGCGTCTGCGCGCCCAGGATTACACAACGCGTTGCACGGTGGAACGGCGACGCTGTGGTCTCGGACGGCGACGGGATCGACTTCCCTGGCACTCCGACTCGAGTCACCCAGCTAAGCTTTCATTTACCACCTATATAGTGTTATATGTTCTATATAAATAAACATGAAAATGAAACAAAATTCTGCAATGAACGTTCAGTATCGCAAATATATAGCATCCATAATTTCTGTTTATCAATTGTAAAACATCAGTTACGGGAATAACAAATAATCGTGACTATTCAACGAAATCGATCATTATTAGTATTTTAGCATTATTATATTATTATTGTACGTCAGTGCACTATCGGAATCAACATTCGATATGATTGTTCTGGTAATTATAAAAATAATTACACGGATATGACATGCAACGCGTATTGAACATGTATTGTACAAATCTATTATGTTTTAATTTTTTGTTACAAATTATTTAAATAAAACTATAATTAATATAATTGCAAAATTATTATATTATTTAGCCACTTCTACTACAAAAAAAGGAAATAAAACATTTTCAATGAAGGATATGCTAATTAGATTCTAAGCGCGAATTTTATAATTTTTTTTAAAGAATATTTAAACGTTTTTAAACGTTTATTTATATAATCAAAGACATAATAAAACTATAAATACTAACTAACCACTAAAAATGTATTTTGAAATTGATTGTTAAGTGTATGAAAATGTAAAATGCTTAACAATTAATTTTGAACAGAGTCAAATGATATAAATGGACAATCAAAGTGCAATTACGTAGCGGTATAGAGGGGAAGCGAAGTACTTTTGTATTCACCGATACTCGTTAATGGGATGAGGGACACATTTTTGCGTCTATTTTATTCATATACTTAAGGATATTACATATAGTGCAAATTTAGTTACTTTAGTTGAATTCCCGTGACTATTTAAAGAGTTTCAGGTTAAAATTATGTAAATAAATAAAATTAATTAGTTACCCAAAATCGTTCAGGTGATCGTTTATGGTGTTTTAATTCTTAAGCATACTACATTATTTTTCTTTTTCGATGTTATACAGGAGATACGGAGATACGACTTCCAATTGTTTAAATAAAAAGTATACTACGCCCTCTAAAGCCCACAACGCACCCACTAAAACGGGTGTCCATGGTTTGCGATGACTGCCCTTTTTGGGAGTCCCATTTGCCCCCCTAGCCAATAAAAAAAATAGGGTACACTTAAATACTTATTTAACGTAATATGTTTACAGGCATAAAATGTAGGTATAAGTTTTACAGTCATTAGAACACCACGTAATAGATCACATAAAACATTTTTAAATATTGTTTTTATTATAAAAAAATTGTATAACAATAAAAATTATTAATTTATTTCCGAGTTAACTATGCTGTTTAATTCAATATGCTGTGTTGTTCAGTGTAAACAAAAATGCTTAACGCCGCTATGTTGCATTTCGTTCTTTAAATAAACAATTTACCACAAAATCAATACTAATTATTTCACTAATATCACGTTCCAATTACCAGTTCCTGGATAACAAATATGAAATAGTCATAAAAGCAAGTGAACCATTACGTCCCCAGCTCGCACCCCTCGCACTCAAATTAAGTGTTCCTCGATCAACAGTCATTTTCGGTTACAATTAACCACACATTTGAGTGAAAAGTCAACCACCCACTCCAATTGATTTATTGTATTCAAGTCGCTGCTTTTGTTTGAAATTTTATGGAACAACGACAGCTAGAAGGATTAGTAATTCGGTAGCAATCAATGGAACGTAGGAAATAACTTTCAAATACACTGATTTTCTTTATTCGCGACTATACACAAATAATTATTAATCATACTCATTTATTCGTTTGTTATTGTTACATGCGCAGAAATAAATGACAAACAATAAACATTTCTTGCGTCAGGATGTAAAGATTTATAAAAATTAAACTAGAAACAAAAAATATGTGTTTTATTAATAAAAAAATTCGACACAATGTAAACCATGCTACGTCGGGACAGTTTTGATAAATGCACGTTATTAATTAATTAAAAACTTTTTAAGATGTTATTTTAATTAATTTTAAAATGACTTATCTCCAGATCGCAGTAGTTTGATTTTGTCATGGAACTTTGTTCCTTTTATTGGGAAATTCTAGTTCCTATTAGATCGCACATATTAGAATCACTTCTAGTCATAATAACTGATCAATGTAGTGGCGTGTGCCATGGAGGGTGCAACGTTGTTCATTTGTAAACGCAGTACTTCTGAAGGGCACTCAGCTAAGGGCTGGGAAAGTGTTGCACTTTTAAAAAAAGTCAAAAATGAAATTCAAGTGTCGTTCGAGCATTTAATAACCGTCGTATAACCAAGTTAATTTTACAAAACAAAGTGTCACTTAATTTTTTTAAATTAGGTAGATTACTTAGTAAAGAGAATTGGTTTTTGGCTTGCAATTTGAAATGTATAAGTTAAAAGTATTATATCTCTCTGCCTTAAATAGGTAGCTAATGTCTGAGCGTCTTGGTCAGCAAGCAGCAAGATTATCTGTTTCTACCGTTTTCTGTCCAGCGCCTCTCATATAACAGGGTATAGTTTTTAGGACGATGAGTATTTCACTTAATCGGTCAATCTGGTGAACGGCGACGAAATCTTTCTGTGTTACCCACAATCAGCTTCTCTAAGTTCTTATCGCCTCTGCGCATTGCCGAAAATTTATATGTTTCGCTGTCGGCATATGGTAGAGTCCGTATGATAAGTTGGGTTAGGATGTATTCTTAGCATTCACCTCCAGTACCGCATCTCAAACACATCAAACCTTTGCCTTTCTCGAGTCAAGATAGTTTCACGTAGCTACTCCATACACGAAGATAGAGGATACTAGAGCCGTATCAGTCTGATTTTGGTTTTGATACCAATTTCTCTTTTCTTCTAGATGTTGGTTAAACGTGTCAAGGCATCTTTAGCCATGCCGATTCGCAATTTTATCTCGAGGACAGTGCTGCCGTTGTTAGAGATTTGGGATCCGAGATATTAAAAGCAGGCAACGATATGGATATCAGAAATGTTGTACATGGAAGTATTATATAGATAGAAATATATCTGTTTATGCAGGTCTTCAATAGATATAAAAAGTAATAAGATATTCATTTGGAACATTTACTTTAAAAATAACTTACTATTTTATTGTTATTGTAATATATTAAACTAAGTCACTTTATACGTATTTAGCCGAAATTCTAAAAGCAAACACAACAATTTGCAGCTTGCGGTACCTAGTCAACACGGAAATAACTTCTACTATACGTTTTGGCGCATGCATTTCTGCATTAAATATAGGAGTCATTATTTTACCTACCTATATCTTATTGCAGCGACAAATAAAGCTTTAATGTCTACCGAAACACCTTACGGGTATTAAAACCACAATGTAATCAAATTGTAAGTTATAAGTTGTCGTCAAAGTATCATTATGTTACTCCAAATTACAGATACGCCAGGCCGACTCATTAAAAGTTCAAATTACGTCAAAAAGTAAGCGATATCAATCTCTTCACAAAAGCGTAATTTACGACTATTTGGCTTCTATCGATGGAAAAGTTTTTCAATTAGTGCGCGTGCTAACGTGCCCAGTAATTTTTTCATACTTCCATTTTATTGCCAGTCATCCCGCCTAAAGGCTTTTCTTATTGTATAATCACAAATTATAACGTGTATTTTTTAAATAGAATGCGTTGTCTTCGACCGCGTAAGGTAAATCGTATGCGGTATATAAATCATTTCTAAACAGAATGTATTTCTTTGGAACAAACAATATAATAAGATGGGGAAGAGTGAGAGTTCCCGCAAAACATACTATTTATACTTATCTAAGTATAATATGATAATAAAGTATATCATCAAATTTTTAACAAATTACTAGTTCTCTTGTTTTCCCAATGTTAAGAGTGCAATGTAGTTAAGAGTATTTTTTACAAGGAATCGATCCACTTTATTTAGTCATCGAATAGTAGATAAACTAGGGGCAAAGGTCTAGATCAAAATATCGTTGCAATTACGAGTAGTAATTTTTTTATAAATAAGCGGTGGTTAACTTAAAAAAACATTCGTGGCGCAGCTTGAATTACTTTACTGAAAGGTTTCCGTATATATTTTCAACGTGTTATTAAAAACTGATTTCTACCTAATTATTAAAAAGTCAAGTGACACCTAAGGGCTTCTATTAGTTAACAAAATTCGTAATTAAACAGTTGTCTAATATAATTGGCAACAGGCAAGTTCCCACATAAAGTCACCCTCATAAAAAACGATTTTTCCCAACAATTACATGCGTTCGTGATACAAGGTATAATTATTAGTGTTGCGATAAGCTTGTTCAATCACTGCGGTACGCAGCTGTCTTGTTCACTTTACTACTTTTCAATGTATATTATAAGGTTTTGCTTGAAAGTTTAATCTTTTGAATAAATGTTACTGGGGCATAAAAACAATATGATTGGCATATTAGTGTCGCATTTGTATACTTATTGAAATTATCCAACATGTCTTTTTAGTGTTTAAAACCAAAAAGACATCGCAAACCATTTAAAATTCCGAAATCGAAATTTCTCAGGTGAAAATTGTAAGTCTCCTGAAAACTATACCGTACGGTAAGGATGACAGATTTTCTGCTTCGATATTTTTACATGAAATTTTAAAAAAAGTTTTTAATTGGCATGCACCAGCTTTGGCGCTATTCACACTTTTACATGGAGCTTCTTAACATATAGCTTTAACTGCTCAATTTAGAAACTATATAAAGTAGTGTAGACAACTGTAGATACACTGTAGTGCTCGTCTTTTTATAACTCTCATTATGCAACAATAATGTTTGTAATATATAAACTCTCCTTACATTACCTACAAACCCTTACATCGAGTGATAAAGATTGTGTTCCTATAAAAAATACAATAACATAGCCATGTACAAAAAACTTGCTATCATTTTGTTATTTGGCGTGTGTTGGGACAATTATTGATAAATAATGGTGCAAATGATAACCAATTGAAAATTAACGTTTAAATCACACTACTATAGCCACAACCATGATATATTATCTATTATATCATGGTTGTGTAGTATGAACTGTAGGTTTAGCAGGCATCAGTCTCACACAGACTAGCTTTTTCCATTAACAGAAGTAAGAATATAACTGTCACTTGCTTATGTCCTAAGATTAAGTTTTTGTGAGAAAATAAATAAATAAAACAATATTATCTATGCAGCAGAACATTGCAAAGATATAGGTACCAAGCTCTCTAAATAATCTAAACCTAATAGGTACTTGTGTTGGTACTTGTACTCTATTTCTTGTGTTGTAGACGTATACATTTAGATAATTCGACCGTACCTTCTACTTGGACCCGCGCTAAGTCCAGACATGAAATTAAATAATATCTACTAATAAAAATCCTTTTCATTCTAGTGACGCTCTGTTGGCTTCCGCTCTTCGGCCGTTATTAGAGAGGCGATAGAATTGCCTCTTTTTGATATGAAATGATTGATACAACGATCACACGTAATCAAAATCGTGTCGGTACGATTAGGCCTCATAGGGCGCCGACGATTTAAATAAATATAACTCCTAATGGCTTTCTCTCTTCATTAAATTGTAATAATGCCTTTTGTTCATGTTAATGATTTTAATATAAGTATGGTGTACTGTTACTGCTGTGTTACCGCATTAGATGCGTTTGTTGTAATTTTAATTACATTCACGACAATTATAATTATACTGTAACAATATTACTCCTTTTCGCTCTTTAATGTTGATTGTTATGTGAAGGTGTTTAATGAACGATTAATGTACCTAGTAGTTTAATTTATCTAGTTGTCTCACATAAAAAGTAAGGATCTTGTTACATATTTAGATCCAATATTAGATCCAATCGAGACTGATCAATAATATATTGAAAAAATTAATATTATAAATCATAGACTTTCCATTCTTGGTAAGAAATATTATTATCGAAGCTATGTTTACTAAAAACCATACAAAACATAAGTTTTTGGACTGATTTACTCTATCAAACGAAGTCGGTTGCTAGTAAATTGGTAATGGTTAAATACGAATATTTTTGTTTTCGGTAATTCATCCTTTACTGCACAAGAGATGTCTTCGCAATCAACCGGCAAGTGCATTGGTGGATGTCGTACGATGAAGCCACTATGCCAACACTGCTTGTACGAGACAAGGCTGTAAATTTTTTTACTCAGGCATTCTTAGTTTTATAATTGAGATTATAGTCAGATACCCTGTTCAGCATTTTCATAACTTATGCATTGGAAGTATAGGTATTATTTTATATCCTTTGTTTAACGCCGGTTGATAATACATTTTATACAAAAAATCAACCGGCGCCCATTTAAAGCAGCCCCACTGACCCAGGAACCGTACACTGCTCTTCAAAGAACAAGCATCTAATTATTAAAAAAACAATGCAGATTTTTTTTAAATAAGATTTCCTTATGAAATTCTCTTATCATCCATTAGTAATATAAGTAGAAATTATTCAATTTATTGGGCAATTACATTAGGTTCAGAGCTTTTAATAAAATATCCTAATGTCCCTATAAATATCAAGCGAATTATCATAAAATTTCCTATTGCCTAACTTTTCCCATTACAAGCTTAACCCTTACTATAATAATAAATCATCCTTATGGGAATGAAAGACCAAAATATTTATATACACATTTATTACACGTATACATTGTACACATAAAACTGATACATACCTATATATACAAATCTTGCCGCCTGAATATGGGAAAGGGAATGTATGTAATATATTGAAAATATAAATTATTGACTAGATTAAATAATTTTGACAGCGAAAAAATTATATTAAAAAATAAATTAAAACATTATTCAAAAAGGGCCTATCGAGTAATAAAAAAAATTACATATGTGAAAATAATTATTTATAAATATAGGCATCTCAATATTCAGGACACAAGAAATTTTAACTAAATGCTCTTAGACAAATTTATGGTAACACTTCGTTGAATCTAATCTCTAGGTTTTAATACCAAACTTATTAAAAATTTCGCAGTCAATCATTAAAATCATTGAATGAAATAATACTCAATTACGCACATACATTTAACACTATTAATTTTATGTGTTTCGATATTGTCAATAGAACTATAATACTTTATCCATATAATTATTTTTACATAATTTAAACACTTTTTATACATTAATTATTCTATAACAGTAATAATGCTACGCAAAAGCAATGTACAGACGACATCTTATTTACAATTCAATCACAAGATGGCGGCGAAGCTATTTTCAATATGGCCGCCCATTCTGCGGTCGCTCAGGCAGCTTTGGCGGCACGTTCGGCACTGGACGGCTACACAGAAACACAAAAATAGTAAATATAAAATAAAGAGAAAACACCAACCTTAACGAGTGAAAAATGGAATTTAAGAATAATTTTATTACAATGTAATCACATAATTCCAAGTTTATCAAAAGCCATATTACTGAATACAAAAATATCAATATGATTTAAAAAAATGAGAATATGATGTATGATAAAAATTATAATTTTTTACCGATTTACCCACACAAGAATTGATCTGACGCTAAATTATTAAACAAAAGCTACATGGTATAAATAAAATTATTAAAGAGATAATATGATAAATCGGTAATATTATAATGACATGCCCAAAAGAAAACTTAATACTACGAAATAGAAAAATACTAGCCACTAATTTTAGTAATGCATTTTGCATGCACAAAAACATTTGGCGTTCACAGAAAAACTACACATTCTCTCATTCAAAAAACGTACGTAGTTTATTCTATATGTTCTACTTAAAACGTCATTGAATAACAAAGTAGGTTATTATGTGGTATTGTGTTAGTATTATATACATGCATTTAGTTAAGTCCATTAAAATATACCGCAATAGTAAATTTAGCTTACCTAATTATCCGTTTAGACGTTGGCAAGAAATTTAAATTAAACACCTAGGTACACGTAAATAGCGTTTAATTATACTATTTATACAGCATAAGATTAACAATATTAATAAACTATATCAAATCCAACAATCTCTAGTGACCTTCGATGGTACTAACAAGAGAGCAAAATGTATGACGTATATGTTGTAGCGAGTAGGAACTATGTTCAGCGATGCTGATGATGTCCCATTCCATACCCATACTGGTCCATTTGGCTAGTACTATACAGGGTTTTAGAAACTTTCGTAATTCCGAAATACGTGCTCTGAGAAAAACCTATTCGACAGCACTGAATGTCGTCTATAGCTTTTCTTATTGAAACCATTTTAATTATGGTAATGGGCGAGACATGGCTTTTGCCAGGATTTTCTAAATCCCCACGTACGTCAAGCGCTTTGCCTCGGAAAGTTTCCAAAACATTGTATAACTATATACGAATATAAAACGCCCTGCACTGATGAGAATATATGACAAAGCCGCGCGTCTACATGATGATGAAACATTAAAATTCCATTAAAAGTTCATAACATTTATTCCGATTTATTAACAAATTTTCTAATAATTGACCAAAGATACTGCTAGGACCTCGGGACAATCACTTTGGTCGAACCATAGATAGGCGATACCAATATCGTAACAGCTTATATTTGATAAATGCATAAATTTTTGAAGTCGGTCGAGACCCTAATCTAGTGAAACACAAAAGTGAGAACACTTCCTAAGCTACACTACGCATAGTGCATCAACAACAAATAGACGCTCGATCCACATTTACTTAAGTTTACAAAGAAAACTATTGATATGCCCCATCGGATGAAACAAGCGCGGTAAAATCCGAACTCAACTACAATAATATACACCTTATAATAAACATATGAATTCAATCTTTACAATTATACAAAATAAATTTATACGATAATAATACATACGCGTAAATTATTCTTTACAATATACCTAAAGCACTGCATAAGATTTATTCACAGATAATACTGTAATTTCACAGCTAATTTTAATGTATCCGACTGGAATGTATGAAATAATAAGACATATAATTGCAATGCTATTAAATTATTATTTTTTGGTGTGTGATCTTCTACGACAAATACAAATATTACAAGCAGCATTAGAACATTATTATTGTTAAACACGCTAGGGTAACAGTTGTTAATCATCATAGTTACGCTCTAGTCACAATGGAACGAAATTTATAACATCAAATCCATATTTATTCGAAAAATTGAGATATCGACTAGGATATGCATTCCCGTCACATTTAAACACCCTTATCTAAGATTACCGGATATGTAATCAACAAATTTCGATCCATACAAGGCATACAAATTGTTATATCTAAGTAACAGATTAAATCGTATTACAACGTACACCTAAACGCGTATGCGTACGTAAACATGGGTTAATTGCACAGAGTATAATTTACTTGAATTTCGCGAAGGCTGAACTTAATTCGCTGATAGCGGCGTTGGTGACGGCTTGTCCCACCGCTTGGTTGATTTGCTGGCGCATGTGTGGCGGCATTTGATTCATGGCGCCCATTGCGACGCCTGCCGCGCTCCCCGGACGCCTATTTATTAGTTACGATAAATAATCATAAATCGAAACTGACAAGTTTGTGTTAAGCTTTAATGCATGATGCAATATATATTTATACTAGCTAACCTGGCAAACGTCGTTTTGCCATGTATATCATTTATAATAAAAAATAGGGGTTGATCGTAGAGGGGTGAAAGTTAGGGGTCGTATGTATTTTTTAATGCTGTACCATAAAAAATATCTAAAAATAAAATATTTAGGTGTGGACTACCCTTAACATTCAGGGGAATGAAAAATAGATGTTGTCCGATTCTCAGACATACCCAATATGCACACAAAATTTCATGAGAATCGGTCGAACCGTTTCGGAGGAGTTTAACCACAAACACCGCGACACGAGATTTTTATATATTAGAAGATAAATAGGCCTGTATATAGGACTATATATATAGTTTTTAAATACACAGTTAGATATCATCAAAACAGGTTTGTATATATTAATACATATATGATTAAGTTTTTTTTAATAAATATACATAGCAAAACACATTTTAAAAGACAATGATTGAAGCTTCTGTCAATATACACCCACAGCTTCTCTGTAAGTATTGAGTAATGTAACTGCCATAACAAGTTAAAACATAAATGTACTTACAAGCCGTCGGAAATATCTGCGAACCTCGCTGGAATGCGAGTATGGAAGCGATTCTTTGTATTATTTGTAAATTTGTAAATAATTTGAATTTTAAATAATGTAAATAATAAGTATTTGTAAATTTCAAGTAGGTACAAGTATCAATAAAAATAAGTACACAAATAACATATTTTTTATTTTTACATCTTCAATTTTTTTGCTATCTCTCCAGTTTGTATGACGTCATTAAGCCAGGTTCGCAGATATTTCGATTCGACAATACTTTACATACCTTACAGGTTAACTGTGACTGTTACAAAATTTCAATGTGAGGTTTTTATACAGTGAACAAGAATCCTAAGAAGACCACACACAATTTAGTGACAAAACATGCAGTGCTACACTTTTAATCTTGCTAGCTACAGAGCGTCATAAATATTTTTTGTGAATTAATTAGAGCCTATACTGATTTAATGTGGCGCGAATCTTACCCATTAAGACGCTGTCAATTTTCTTAAATCGGGTTATGTTTATTAGATAAATGAAAATACCTTTCAATATTAGCTTTAAAGATTTTTAATCTGGTTTTATTTCTTCTATAAATTTAAGAAAATTCATTACATTGTGTAATAAATATGTGTTATTTAGAAGTACTTCATCGGTCAAACTTCTATTGACAAACACTTCCAGCCTAAGATTCGAGCCACAAAAATTGATATTTAGGTAAATAGACACCTATAAATTGAAATTACCTATTTTGTATACACTCAAATCTCGCTGCAGTTAAATTTCGATGACAGCACAACCTTACCGTTAAAAGAGGAATTTTTTTTTCATATCGAATTACTCCCGAATTCTATACTCAAAGTACCAACGAGCATCGAGTCTTAGACGTTTATAGCTTGTCAATAGATAATTTAAGTTAACGATATAACTGGATAAAGAACCCGGCAGAAATTGCTGCAGGAGATTCAAGATACTATATTCCTACATAAACTTCTAATGTTGATTATTGGAAGCAATATTATTTCAGACATTTCATAAGTTTTATATTGTATGTAACATATGTAAACCGAGTGTTAACTTATTACAGTTGATAGACGTAATTTTAATAAAAACAATGTATAAGGGAGTGAGGTATGCGCCTATCAAATGTACTAAGTCAACACATATATCTAGTTAGTACCTTAGTTCGTACGTAACTTAGTATGTTAGCACGCACCGGAGTCGTTTAGCGCCGTCTGCGAACAACAATCTACTGCAATTTCTTTTACCTTTCCCAATGTTAAATAAGACAAGCAGACCAGTTCAATATTATGGCTGTTACATCACCCAAATACACAAAAGCTCACACATATTATTCGGTTAAAAAAAGTAAAGATTGCAAGATTTAAGTTGACCAAATTAAAGTTTTTGTCCATTGAATCAAAACCGATAGTTAACATATTAGTTATGAGTTACCATATGCCTCTATTAAACATTCTAAAAATGTTTTGGATTTATATATATAGCTTCATATTAGAAGCATCCCATCGTTTGTTACTTAAGAATTAGGTCAAAGATAAATACAATTTATTTTAACAATAATTATAAGTCAAAAAAATATTTAAACAGCAATTTTACGAAAACAAATATTATGAGGCCATTATGGTAACCCTTTAATATGTAGGATAAAAAGTTAATTGAAACGAAGATTAAAGCCCAAAGCCCAACAAATTCATTTGATGACCGCACTGTGGATTTTACCGCACATAATGCCAAAACCTCAAGTAATTTTTATCGTAAGAACACAGTGCGACCACTTCACAGGCGGTTCAAAATCACAGCACACTTACGTGGGAATAAGTGGTGCGGGCAAGCCACCCCCTGGAGCGGGGCGGCCACCAGGTGGTGGTGGGGCGGAGCCTCCGGGCCGAGAAGGCAGCGGTGGCGCAGGCCTACCCGTGCCTCCGGCCGGTGGGGGCGGAGCGCCACGCTGGCCTAACGAACCTGGAAATGCATTTTAAAGCTAACGTTTAGGCATGAATTAACATTGTATTGATTATTTAAAATAAAGGCAAGTGGAGAAACAACGTTATAAATACCTTAACTAAATAATTAGAAAAAGTCTAGATTAGAAAATAATATTAAGAAAGTTGGACTGACAGAAACCCTTAATTGGAACGGAACATCTGAGATTTTTCACGTAGATGTTTGCAAGAGAAAAAAACTACTATCATTTATTATGTTTGTCTAAAGACTCATTGCAATAGCGATTAAATATAAAATTAGTAGACGAATCTATCGGAAAATAATGCGCTAAATTGTAGGCAAACTGTACATGCAGGTACGGATAAAAATTTAAGAAGTTAAAAAAAGAAACCTAAGATTCATTAACCTGCTTGTTCATGAACACTAAATCAGTCTACAAAATTTGCACTTTTTCAACTAAAGTTCTCATTCATTTCTTTCTGTTAGTAGTAGTAAGTTAATGCTGTGTGTTCTATAGTGAGAGAATATTTTTTTTTATATAGAACAGGGGGCAAACGGGCAGGAGGCTCACCTGATGTTAAGTGATACCGCCGCCCATGGACACTCTCAATACCGGAGGGCTCGCGACTCCGTTGCCGGCCTTTTAAGAATTGGTACGGTCTTTTCTTGAAGGACCCTAAGTCGAACAATTTTAAGTGATATATATCACAAACATCGCAGCAGTAGATACTTACTCTGTTGCTGGGGCGCAGCACGCCTTGGTCCACCTGGCGATGGAGGCGAAAGCCGCGGGTTCGAGTCCAGTCTGCTCTCTAACCAGTCGTTCTTGACGGGTGGAGGAACAGGTGTGCTCACAGTTGCCATGGAGACGTCCCCAATGATCCTCAATGCTTCCTTGCACGCATGGTACATGCGCAGCATCTCCTCGCGTTTTAGGGCCTCTTCGGGGGATTCTTCCATCATTTGTGACTGGAATTTTAATAGTGTTGCCCAAAATCGGTCTTGGTCTTGCAGTCTTGGTCTTGTTCTTGTGTTTTTGCAAGACCAAGACCAATACCAAGACCGCCTTATTATAGCAAGACCAATACCAAGACTGAACCCTGCAAGACTTGAGCAAGACAATACCTAAACCTGCAAGACTCTTGCGTCTTGCAGTTAAGACAAACTGAGATTTGGGCGTTATTAAGTAGGTATTTGGTTTCAATCCCGATTTTGAGAAACGTTCCCCAGTATCAAAACCGTAGGTATCACAAATCATAACACTAAACTAAGGGCTGCATTTGTATTTGTAATTGGCAACGTGCCGCTCGTCTGAAAGCACCCTGAAACGTATTGTATTGATTAGGTAGGTAAGTACTTATTATATTTCAACAATTTATTAAGTAGGTAGCGTGTTAATGCTCACAAATCTGTTCCCTAATAACTTTCTAGCAAAGTTCATACCTTGTAGGTATCTACCTATAATAATATGTTATGCTTGTTTATGTCTAATGTGCAGATCTAACGTTAGTACTTGTAGGTTGGTATGTGCTTAAAATTATAGTTAACAAAATTATATAAACATCATGTAGGTGTGAAACTTATGTTTCAAAGTTTATATTATTCTTCTATTTAGCAAAATTTAAAACTAACAGCGAGTCGAGTAGGTCTAGTAACAGTTTCTACGGCAGCCAATACTATGGTACAGACGCCAGCACATCAAGCTACTACAATCTATCAAATTTTCAATCAACAGATTTTCAAGTTTATCGCTAAAGAATTAAGGTTCAAAGTTGATTGGGGAAATGTGACGTTCTGCGAATAAACTGTTGGTCGGTCGGTGTATTAAATAGGTTAGTTATTTGATAATTTACCGACAAAGACGCGGTTTGCAACAAGTGTAACACAGCATTTGACACTGAGCGCCGCATTCGCCGACAAAGAGTACGGACAGAGGCACACAAATTTTTACCTACTTTGGTAGGGTTGGTATAGGAGTATAAAATTAAATGACCTTGAAGATGTCCCAGCAGTAGGTAGGTATAAATTGAATGCTCTGAGTTTTTTTTATTTAAATACATTCTCACACTGGCTTGAATTCGAACACTACAGCGTTAAAAGCTGTCGGGCGAGATGATAATTAATAACTAAGTAGGTATTGCATCTATTGAATTGCGAATATTTTGATTTCGAAATAATCATTGTTAATATCGGTAAATGATAGATAGTGAGTGATACCTAGGTACTAAAATGTGAGCAGCAAGATTGAAAAGTGTATATGCCATGTCAGTGCTTTCAATAAGTTTATTTTAAAAAAGCTCTCTAGTAAGATTTAGAGTTTACCATTCAATTACACACAACATATTATTGAAAAACAAAAATTATGAAAAAGATATTTAGACTGAGTACTTAGGGTCGATTCGACCAAACAAGAGTAAATCTTAATCTTAGAATAAATCGTCAGTTAATCGAGAGTAAATAAATTTTACGTTTTACCAACTACAAATTCTAAGAATAGTGGGCTTATTCGGGAATTTCAACTATACCGCCGTTTCGCACGGAATAACAGCTATTCCTAGAATAATTTAATGGCGTCAGTCAGTCCAATCAGCTGATTTCTGTCATTTCACAAATATTTATTCTGTGTTTTAATTTCAAGTCAACGCAACGCACTAAATTAATAGTCTGGCATTGTATAATGAAACGTTTAAACAATTTATTATTTATTTATTTATTTTTAGATTTTTTTATTTTCTATAATATTAGAATGAAATTCAACTAGGCTCAACAGAAGTTCCTTTTTAGACGAAAGCCTCAAACAAACAAGAAATAAAAACTTTTTGTTGTCGTTTGACACCTGTTAAAAGCTACTTTTTCACACTATAATACGGCAAAATCGAGTTGACATGATGTATGCTCTTACACTGTCCCGTTGTAGAACAACATTTATTTGCCGAGTTTTATTTTCGTTCACCATTTTCTTGCTATTCGCGTATTGTTATTCCTAGCGCAATTATACTATCGATTACGTGGACAAACGACTATGGATTTACTCGAGATTAAAATCATGGAATAGATTATTCTTGGTATAGTTACTCGTGAATAAATTGAAGTTTGGTCGAATCGACCCTTAGGAAATTAGTAGAAAAAATATTCTATCGTGGATACCTAGTTATTAAAAAGTGGATAAACGTTGTGTTTACTTAATTTTATTTTTCTGTGCTAATGCCAACATTGACAACCCCACCAAAATAGGTAAAAATTTAGTCCGCTTCTAGACTTTGTGTTGCCGCCGTCGCTTTCATGTCAAAGGTCGCCGCCACTGCCCATGTTCTAAAGAATAAAATAAGTTTCCGGGTGCTCAGAACGGACGCAAATAGATTATGTTGTCCTCGCAAGGAAGAATGTAGTCGTAAGGATAGGTAGATTTTATAAAAATTGTTGTAAGTAATAAAAATATACCTAGTTTATATTATTACTAGCTGGCCTGGCGAACATCGTACCGCCTAACAGTCGATTCTTTATTTGTTTAAAATACTTATTCTGCTATTCGGGACACCGGTCTAGCTAGTAAGATAAAAAAAGAAAATTGATAAGACAACAAATACATTATGTCAAAAAATAAAAATTTCCTTCCCGGAACCCCTCCACTAACACTTGAACTTTATGCTATGGTATTAAAGTTCAAATTCACTTTTAAGTATTATTACGAATATTTTGTATGGGAATATAGAAAAGTGTTGTTTTTAGACTGATTCACTCAATTTTATTTTAATTTTTCTCCGTAAGAACCATCTTCGTACTTCAAGGTATATTATTTAAAAAAATCAGACAAATCGGTCAAACCGTTTTCATGTTATGTCGTGACAACGGAAAACGGGTTTCATTTTTATATATATAGATTACCTATTATACCTTTTTAAAGGACATTGCACTGCAAAATTGGAAGTGGGTGATTTTAACAAACTTGAAACGTGGAAAAGCTCCAAATATGAGCGACGTCATATTGCTTTACGCATTTTGTTTTAAAATCATCGAGAATTGCAGTGTCGGTTTATCAACTTCTATCGTACCTACTCTAGTAGCGACTATTGTCTTCAGCGATGATTTACTAAATAAATAAAAATAATCGTCGTGTAGGTACGACGATTATTTTTCTAAGGAATACAATTTTGTTGTAGTAGGTACCTACATAGTTTCTTACTTACACATACTTTAACGACAGTACCTACGTAGCAAAGCGCGCCAGTCACGAGTACGACAAATTGCCTAAAAAATGTACCTACGCACATTGTAATGAAATCTGCTAATCTCAACACAATGCCTGTAGCCTGCCTGCTTTTATTGGTTGATGAACATTGTACATTGGTGAATGCTCCAGGATAGCCCGCAAGCCCCCACAAATAGCAATAGGCAAATAGGTATTTGCAAGTCTTGCGAGACTTGCGAGACTCTTGCTGCAAGATCAAGACCAAGACCAAGACTGAGAGCGCAATACCAATACCAAGACCGAGACCAGGTGTATTGACGCAAGACAATACCAAGACTGGCCTAAGTCTCGTCTTGGTCTTGCATTTGGGCAACACTAAATTTTAACAAACAATAAGCAAAAACCAGTTAAAAGTCAATAAAAAAGTATCTTGTCAATTAAAATTAAGTATTTTTTACTTTTTATCACGACACCTAATAACCATACAAATCAAGATAAAAAAATTCAACCATCCCCAAATACCAATCTAATATAAAAATTCTCGTGTCACGGTGTTTGTGGTTAAACTCCTCCGAAACGGCTTGACCGATTCTCATAAAATTTTCTGTGCATATTGGGTATAACTGAGAATCGGACAACATCTATTTTTCATCCCCCTAAAGGTTAAGGGTAATCCACCCCTATTTTTTTTTTTTTTTAGATAATTTTTTTTTAATGATGCATTAAAAAATACATACAACCCCTAATTTTCACCCCTCTACGATCAACCCCTATTTTATATTATAAATGATAAACATGGCAAAACGACGTTTGCCGGATCAGCTAGTCATATATTATTTAGTCATAGATATTAAAAATGTATAATACCTGGTCACCAGACGCGTATAAATGTGCGAGTAGCTCCCCATTAATGAAGTCTTTGGCATTATTTATGATCATCATCATGATTGTCTTCGGCACCAGATCCCTTGTAGTCTTTGTCACTATACGCATGTAGGAATCAACCAGGTTTCTGATTGTCTCCACTTGCCTCTCCAATTGAGGGTCCATGCTGCTTGTCCCACTCGAATCTGAATTCTGAAAGCAATCCGCGAGTACAATTAAGATTTATAGCGATACAAATATGTGTTAGGTATATATGTAGCGTGGTACAGCGTTGTGTTCGTCATATTGCTTTAATTTAGTTTTTTTCAATGTTAGCTGATTTAAAATCATTAAAAAATATAGTATTTTTGCTTATGTGTTTGTTAATCATTTATGTCCATTAAGAATCAGAGTAAGTGTATAAGCACAGAGTAGTCATAACAAACTACAATACAGAAAAATCACGTTACTTTTACTACGAAATCTACAACTGTTTTTGAAGTGAAACTTCTTTATCGGGGTTGGAAAAAAATTTAGTGTAACATTTTTTCGTTACGCGTCACATGTTTCGGTTACGCGTCACATTTGACCGTTACGCGCGGCTTTTTCTTGTCCCTACCACGGTTGATTCAAAGAGATTCTAAACCATTAATAACAAAAATGTATAATAACGACAACAATGATCCCTACTAAAAATTCTATTACAATTTATGAAATTCTGTAATAATCTTAGTGGTAATAAGGTAAAATGAAATAATTGTATTATTTGTATTCAAGTCTGTGATATTAAGAGCCTTTTGTTAAACTTTATCTAATTTAACTTTATTTAACAAATTTCTGTAAAGTTGCATATAGATAATTTTTCGAAAAATAAGGTCATAAAGAAGTTTCACATCTAACGTGTGTACACTAGTACACGCACATTTTTTTATTTAAAAACAAACGAAATCAATTTTTTTTATTAACTGTTTATGGTCCTCAATCGAAAGCAGAGCAGGCAAAAGTATGCGAAGTGTAAAGGGCACGTACGTAGTCACATACGCTACGAAATTAAAATAGAAGCGGGGCACCTGGCTAGGCTAAGATGAGACAAGGAACAAACGAGTCGCACCGTGTAAAATGTCATAGGCAAACTCCGCAAAAGAAAGATTCGAAGTACGTTGGGAGATGTGATTACCGGACAAATATAACTTCTTCTTAGAGGTTTTCTTTAATGATGAGATTTATTAATTAGTTTTAGATTTACTTAACAAAATATATCGTTTTTTGAAGTAATTTTAGGGTAAATTTTTTTTAATTAAAGGCATTTAATTTAGCCTCCCAAGTATGATTGTTATCGCAAAAATTAATATTACAGCTTACAGTAGGCAACAACAAGACTTCTACTTAATATTTTCTCATAGCATTCCATAAACTCATTGAGCCTTAGAAAAACCTGTACTACCAAATGCTGTTGTAACCGCCCAATTCGGTTAAAAAGCTAATCTTAATAATTCACACCAATTTTCATTCCATGTGAGGTGAAGTTTTGTTTGCGTATAAAGTTAGGTCATTTCTACAAGCTATATTTTTTCGAAATTTGTCTAGTCCGTGTTAGTTTAACATGCATTAATAAGCATTTTGCGAATGGTTAATCGCTACCGTTTTCTGACGCAAATCCCGCTAAAATAAAATACTATTCAATTAATCGACATAAAAAATTTATTAGACGAGTATTTATAATTGAAATAATATTTTATTTGTGTTTGAATTGTTTCACAGGCCTTCATGCTATGCAAAACCCAAAAATTACCCGGATTCCGTTTAAAGCCACTAAAATCAAACACTGCAATTGTTTGAAAATTGACTTACATTTTCTTTTCGACCCGGGTAAGGCAGAATAAACTAAAAATAAGAATATAATGCCAATAAAAAATAATCAAGAAATTAAAAAAAAACACACTTTAAAAAACATATGTACCGAATTTGTTATTTCGACAATACCTTTTATTTAGTGGATATTAGAAAGACAACACCTATTACACAAATGAATTAAATCTTGAGCTGTTAAAAACATTGCCGTCTCATTTAAATGTCTAATATAAAAGAGACAGCTATATTTCAAATTGCTCCCAATATAAAGAATGCAAAATGAGACTAGCACACAGTTAGAAACACGGCCAAACCAACTACATCAATTCTACTTCTAGCGGTAAGAATGTGCGTATGTATGTAAGTAGCTGAAAAACTGTCGACTTACAGTCCTCTTGATTCGTATACAGAAAACAATGAATATATGTTAGTAACATGAATTGTGTGCGCTATTAACAATTGTTAAGCCGATATAACAAACCTCGGTTCCATCACCCTGTATCGCATGACAAAATAATACATCATTGTATATCATATATTGAATAAATTAACGAATATTCAAGACACATTTGTACATACATACCACAATATTTAAAATTAATAATAATGATACAAGACATACGTACGGACGTACATTACGGACGTAAAAATATATGTCAAGAATGTATCAAATAGCAGAGACGGGCTTACGCCAATTTGAAACTTACTCGTTTCTCTTTAAGATAGCATCATAAGGGAGCGTTCAAGTATTACGTCACGCTTTTTTTTTGAGATTATTGACCCCCCCCCCCATGTAACTCGCCGTAACGTTTTTCAGTACCCAAGTAGTACCTAGTAAAACGTTTCGTGACCACCTAGTGACTCTTTAGTTACTATTGTGTGGTTTAAGTCGAAAAAAATATTAACAATAACGCGTAATTTAATCCCCGCCCCGCATCGTAACGTTTTACAAAAGGCCCCCCCCCCCCCACAAATACGTTACGTAATACTTGAACGCTCCCTAAGTAAAATATAATTTTAAGTGTGAAAAGGTTTATACTATATAAAATTAAAATGTGTCTTGATTTAATATATCATTTTAAATACACAAATTACAAATATAAAGCAATATTATGCTATAAGCGAAATCTATGGATAAGAAATTTTAAAAGGAAAAGACAGGCAAGATTAAACTCATATTATTTTAACTTCTTACCTCATCCCCGTTAGCCGCTTCCGAGGTCTTCTCTGGGTAGACACCGGCTCTGAGGAAAGACGCCTTCCAAGAGTCTACGTCATCTTGCGTTTCACACGATAACTCGAGTTGTTTATAATCCTTAGGGAACATACCAGTTAATATTACAGATTAAATTACGTCAAATATTAAATTATAAATTACTTTTAATTCTGATCTTTGGTACCAAACCTTAATAATTTTTTATGGCAATACAAAAAAGTTTACTTAATAGCGTGCTAGTTTTGTATTGCCAAAAAAGTCCGATTTCTTTCATGAAATTTACTAAAATTTTCATCGTTTTAAACCCAAAATAAATTTTAAACCTTGTAAACATTCCTTCCTTCAGGGTTGAAGAGCGCGAACATGTGTCGCCGGGACATGAAACCTTGCTCCAAGTCTCTCAGCTTGAGTCCGTCCAGCGGAAGCATATACTTCTTCTCGCGTTCCTCCTCATCTTTGAACCAGGAGATGCTTTCCGATGTAAGAACGAACCAGTAGTCGCGGGAACCGCCTGAAGATTAAAAACATATTTTAGCGGGTTAAAATTTTTTAATTTAAATTTGATTATTTGGTCTTAGGTCCATAGAGTTTCAACAGAAAAATAATGGATCAAATCGAACCCGTATATCCCAAGGTTAGCGCGTAGGTTCTTTGCTTGTTTATAGCCGTTCACAGCAAGTACGATCGTTTAAATCATCGTAACCGATATTCCGAAATTCATAATAAATAAATGCAATATCTGACCCATAACTTTTCTTGAAATAAACAAAATGGTACATAATAAATTATTACCGTATCGCCAAAATACCTTTCATAATTCCCAAATTGTGTATACACATGTATCCTTTTCTAATAACCTGATTACCAAGCGCCCGGTGACCGGACTTGGCCGCATTCTCAGATTGATTTTGTGCGCTGCAAACAAATTATCAATATAAACTAAAAATAGGTTTCACATTGGAATAAATCGCGTGTAATTACTAGAATATACTCGCCCGTGGTCATGCAGGCTGTAAAACACGCCGATTATATTAATAATGTTAAATAATATGTGGCAATAGGATCTACTTAAAATATTGCCCCATATAAAAACGAAATTAGTTACAACAGTTTTAAAGTACTATACAACATTCTGCCAAATTGGATTTAGTTAAATCAAAATAGGTCCATTTCGTTTTTATGAATATGGAGATTGGACTTGTATTCTAAAACATATAACTCTTCAATCCACATTAAGATTGATTGACATTTGAACAGATACAGTACTGAGTGGACTTTTATTTTGATATATTTTAGAATACTTTTAGTCGAAGGAAAAGCAAGCGTGCACAGAATGAAATTCTAACACCTAACTGCCCTAAGTAAAGTGACAGATCTTACCAAATTCTTAAAAAAATTATTATCTTGGAAAGTTGTTAGGCAGTAGCTTGTAGATAGAGTTACCTATTAATTAAGAACACAAATATCTGTATGTATAGGCTGATAATTGACGCAATGTAGAGCGCTGAGAATCGTAGAGTGGATAACATTTACGCAATTCTGTACAACCTCATAAAATATATTTTGGGTGACATTCAGAATCTAGATTTAGGGTCTGTCTCACAATGCCTGGTTAAAATACCAAATAGATATGCAACACATAAATTATTTGGAAGATAAATTGTGCTATTTGACACTTCATCGGACTCATAACTTATGATGGACTTTATTTTACGAATAGCGCTAGCCGACAGTCGTGAAACGCAACAATAGTGTTTATCCTACCAATAAGTAATAAATACCTAATTTGGAACTTATGTAGAACTTATCCGTACATTGTGAAACAGACCCTTAGGGCGCGAAGTAATTCCCGTATGTCAAAATCTACGTTCTGACAAACGGGAGTTACATCTATCGACAAGTCTTGTTCACTAAATATCACCCTCAGAGAACCGAGGTGGGATTTGACACGTGGTTTACAACGTTGACTCATTATGAATCATCTCAATATGTTTATTTTGAGAGAAAACAGTATATTTTTTTATACTGTTTTCTCTTTTTATTACGTATGGAAATTTTTGACAGTTGGGTTACCATATTAAAATCAAATTGTTCGCATAACTACGGATTCTCTTTCCGCGCATAATCTAAATATTTTAAAGTTTGAGGTGAAATAATTAGACATAGAATTCTGCAAATAATTCGCTCAGCGCTCATCATTCGTCCAATAAATAGGTGAGGAAAGGATACCTCAGAATGTATGACATGAAAAAGCTGAAGAACGCATATACAAAATCCTTACTTGGCAAATCCAATAAAGTCCTCATGATTGGTGTTCATGTAAGCCAGCTCACAATCGATAAGTAAGACAAGTTGATCTTTGCATTGTTGTTCGCGGGATCGAACGTGGGACATTATTATACGTTCGGTCTCTTCACGGAGACGCGGGTAACGAGACATCTGCAATTGTATTACAATTAAAGTAAAATAGTTAACCTGATACTCTTAATAAAAAAATGTGTGCGTGTACGTACACACGTAAGAAGTGAAACTTCTTTATGACCTTATTTTTCGAAAAATGATCTATGATATGCAACTTTACAGAAATTAGTTAAATATAGTTAAATTAGATAAAGTTTAACAAAAGGCTTTTATTATCATAGACAATTATTTCATTTTACCTCATTACTACTAAGATTATTACAGAATTTCATTAATTGTAATAGAATTATTATTATCATTGTTATCGTTATTATACATTTTTGTTATTAATGGCTTCGTATCTCTTCGGAACAACCGTGGTAGGGACAAGAAAAAGATGGCGCGTAACCGAAAAATGTGACGGTAATTTTTTTTCCAACGCCGATAAAGAAGTTTGACTTCTAAAAGCAACATGGCGCGTAACCGAAAAACGTGACGATTTCCTACAAAATTTCTCCCATACGTCGATAAAGAAGTTTCACTTCAAATTTTATTGTTTTTCATTATTTAAAGAAAAACGCTTTTTACCGGATTAAAGTTATGTATTGTTATAAATTTACAACTATTTGACATAATTTTAAATTTATCCGACGTTTCGCGTGCTTTACAGCGTGCGTGGTCACGGTGACTGAAGACAAAAGATGTTGAATGTCAAAAAGTATCACAGCTGCAGAGAAAGTTGCATTATCTGTATTTATTTTCCCGGAGTTGGTATCGACTAAGATTAGTCGTAGATAGATAGATAGTATAGATTAGATACATAACTTTAATCCGGTAAAAAGCGTTTTTTTAAATGTGTAATAAGGGTTATGTTAATCAAAGACAATACTATGTTTTTCATTAATTCATAGTCTAAATCAAGCTTGTTGTTACAAGAATTGTTGAGGGTAGAAACATAAACATACCCTTTCCGTACAAACACGGACGACATTAGACAATTCCTGTACGACCAGATCCACACACTTGAGCGAGGGCTCCTTCAATCGAGAGATTTGTTTCTTCACAATAGCCTCAAATGCCATGTCCGGAGTAAATAGACCCACCTGAAAAATTTACATAACATTAATTAAAGTTATGGAATATCATAATTGCTAATTAAGGACATAAAAGTCTATTTATTTAATAATGTCCTCACCCTGATACCATGAATATTTCTTATAGCAAATGCTATCTCCCTACGCAACTCTTTCTCATCGAATTCCATTTTGACAATCTCAAAGGGAAATCGTTCGTGGAAGAGACGGTTAATCTTGGCACCACCAGATAACTCATTTGTATTGATCTGAGCTGAACCCGAACCTTCAATTGTTCTCTCGAAGTCTGTCTGAAGCTGCTGGATCATTCTGTAAAAAGATATTTCTGTAGTTGTGACGTAAAATAAACGAAAAAATTGATGAACGAAGATTATCTATGAAAAATGATTATGAAATGAATTTTCAATAGAAAATCAACTACTCGTAGGCAATTTTGTATTTTCGGTTTAAGAAGGATCAGTATATATTGTAAAATAATGGACTATTGAATAAGATTTCAACAGATACATTTTTAGTTTATGGTGTTTCGAAGCTCAATAAATTTTGGTATAATTTAAAGGTAATCGATATATTAAAACAATAACTTAAGATGTCGATAAATTACACACAAAAAAAATTAACAGCACTAACAGGCAGTTAGAAAAACGATTAAAAACAGTATAAAAATATCAGCATCAACACATTATAAAATATGTTATAAAATTGTCTAAAAAGAACTAATAAAACTGTAAAGTTAATTTAAAAAAAAATTAAGCCTTAATTATTGAACAGTTAATAAGGTTAATATAGTGTAATGTGGAATATGTATGCCATAAAACTGCAATCACATCACACAATTGTTACGTAAAATTCGTCACACATTCTTTACCTGTAGAAAATTATATCGCTGGTGAAACACCGAGAATAATAAATCTGTGATTAATTTATGGCTTTATTGTAAAGTTGCTAAAAAAATCTAAAAACAGGTTAAGTGTATATCGAAGAGGGACATTAACTTAGTCAATGGACAATACACAAAAAAGAATCTATCATGTAAATGAAAATACAAGGTGTATTTGCCGGAAAACAAACATTTTTTATGAATTCAAAGAAGTTGTTTTATAACATGAATCCAATCAGTGTTTCCCTTAAATATATTACACACTGAGATGATTACAGATGAGAAAAACAAGAAGCTTAACTAATGATAAGTAATTATTTCCCCTTCACATCCAAATTTTGTACGTACTTTTTTGTGTCAATGGCATTTTTTTTTTTTTTAAAAGACATTTCACACCAATTGACCTAGTCCCATGCTAAGCTGGTGAAGCTTGTGTTATGGGTACTAGACAACGGATATACATACATATTATAAATAGATAGACATATAAGTACATATTTAAACACCCAAGACCTAAGCACAACACCAAATGCTCATCACATCGATGTTCGTCTCAGCCGGGGATCGAACCCGGGACCCATGGATTCGCAGTCAGGGGTACTAACCACTAGACCAATGAGTCGTCAGAAGGCAAGAGGCATTGGTAGAAATATTTCAAATGGTAGATTCCACAAGTTTGTGGAACTGTAAGAGCTGACATTTCTGGATATATTGAGAGCAATAAAAATGAATACTAAATATACTCACTGCAGCATAGCCTTGGTCTTAATGGACGGATCATCAGGTCTGAAATGCTTGTACTGTTCTACATCCTTTTCCAAAGCTAGTAATTGCTTCTGCAACTTGTCCCGAAGGCCGGGTAGAGTGTCACGAATGTGGTTAGTTAACTGCTGGTTAAGAACCCGCTGGAGGTAAGGTGTTCCTAGACGATCTGCCAGGTGGCGGTATGATGGGTGACTGGAATATTAAAAATAGAGCTTAGTATGTCTATCTATTGATTAATTACTACATTTATTTTCACTACAGTATTATAGAATTATTGTAATGAATGTCGACGTTTCGATGGATGAAGAAATTGTGACCAATTTGGTTTCCACCGTTACATTTTTTTTTTTTTTTAATAAATCATAAATCTGTCTATGTACGGTATAAGACGATACTACCATTTTGTTAGTTGAAGTAATGTAACTATTTATGTACGTTGAAAGAAAAATAGCTTTCATTTCTTTGCCCGATATAGGCATCTTCCAAAATATATAAAATAAAATAAAATAAAATAAAATATCTATATATCAGCTATCAGCTATCATCGATTATATATAAATAGCTCAAAATTTTGACGATTCAGGCAGGTTATCTCTGTGCAAATTATTCACAGAGTAACTCACAATGGAGGGGCTTGATCTAGAGATACAGGCATAGATAACAATACTTGGTCAAGTCAAATTTATCGAGGAATTTATCAGTTACATACTAGAACAATGTGTTATTATCGATAAGGCCGCACGGTGCTGACGATGTATTTTACTATGTTTATATTGTGTAAATTGTGTTGCAAAAAAAGGATGAAAATGTATTTTTTATTTAACACTTCGTTGTATATACAAAACCAGTTAAGTGAAAAAATTCAAATAACGACAAATAGCAACGGGCGTCCTTTTTAATTATCTTGAGAGTAGTATCACTGTCCAATTGAATCTTACAAAACTAATATATTTAGAAATTAGAAGAAATAAAATTATCTAACAAAAATTATTTTTGTTCATTGAATTATTCAATCAAATAATTCACATTTGGCGTGATGAAGTACAATTCTCGCATACGGATAGTTCGCGCATGGTTTAGTTTAGCTATATTTGCATTTGAGCCTTAGTTTAACGGAAAAACGCCTACTGCCTACTTTCATACTTTTTTGACGGATACCTACAAAAAGCAAATAAAATATATAACAATTAAGGAAGTGAATAATATGATATTTATATATCTTATCGTCTTTCAGTGCTTACTTTAATATCAACAAATTCCTATTACGGCGCGCAATAAAACAATAATAAATTGATGGATCAATGGACACAACTTTTATTTGTTTATATAAGAAATAGCTGGACAATATTGTTAATCAACGAGAGAAACCGTATTTAATTACTTTGGCAGTTATTTTTAATATATTGCAACAATTTTTTTCTATCTGAGCAACAAAAGAGAGGTTTTAACGTTTCCTTAAGAGTTGTAATTGCATAATTATTATAAATCATTTACATCCATATTCACAGAAATTTCAATATTTTTACGATTTTAAAGTCGAAAAAACTTTTCATCTTTTAAAATCTACGGTCATTTTGTAAGACGACAAATGATATATCTCACTCTGTATTGCTTTAAATCTCATTAAATTTTTATTATTTTATTAATTAAGTCATTGATCTATTCATGGATTAATTAAGTTTTTGTACGCTTCTATACTGCCTGCTTATACTGAATTTTTATTTATTTATTTATTGCATTTTCTGGAATATTGCTGCCTTAATATCATAAGTATAACTACAATTATTTCCACCATTATAGTGAAGTGTGTTTTCTTGACAGCGAGCTCTTGTTAGCGATAGGGTCGGTTGTTGCCCTTAGTTACTATTTAGTTTAGTATGTCTAAGTATGGTGTAAATAAAACAATACCAGAGTCTACTTTAAATCACTAACCTAAGGAAGAACTTCCTTTCTGCTCCCAATGCGGCAGAAATATCCTTTCGGCCGTCGATGTCCTTCTGCGAGCGGTTGACCACACCGATGTATCCACGACGAAGAGGCAGCAACTTGTTTTCAAGGACATCTCTGGCGTCGGTTCCTTCGTCCATTAGATCCAGTTTTGTTATTACACCGATTGTTCGCAGACCTAAAAAATAATAGTTTGTTCTCTGTAGATCCTAGTAAAGGACAAAAGTCAAATTCGTTTATTTGCAAATTTATTTGACCGGAACATAAGACGGTTGGTGTAAAACTTACGAGTCCAAAAACAACGTGAAGTTTTTAGATAACAAAAGAATGTTATACCAGACAATCTTTCGAATTCCGGCTTTTGACAACTTTTTTAAAATCAAATTTTGTTCTATAGAACAAATATACATACGAACTGCCAGAAGGCTCGCAAGTAGGTTGTAAGCCTTTTAAGGATTGGTACGCTCTTTTCTTAAAGGATGTAATGTAAAATAGGAAGGTAATTTATAATTATTATTTTTTATCTTTCACCTGACTTGTAGAAGAATAGTAGAGATCGTCTTAATTTTTTGTTGTTAAATTAAGAAAATATAACGTTGTGAAAGTAATACCTAAAATGAAAGATATTAAAGTCGGTGCTCTGATTTGTCACGCACTATGCTTTCTTTATTTGGTCTATTTTTTCGATAATAGATAACTTTCTAAGAATAGATGTTAAAATATTTATTTGGTCTATATTTTCAGACATCGACAAACCAATTCGATCTTTTAGTTGTGTTTAACAACTGAAACGCATATTTTATTTTGATGACATAACACTTAAATGTTACAAAACAAACAAATAAATAATTCGAGGAAATTTCATTTCACAGCACAGAAAACGTTGAGTAGGTCTGAAGAAAATACTTCAGAGACGTGAGACTTCTACTGTCTATTTTGAAATAACCAAACCTACCAATTGTACTATGTCTACTAATATCTACTAATATCTTTAGTAGTGAATTTGATTTATTTATTAATTTACTAGAAGGCTCCTGCAATATGAGAAAACATCATTAATGGAAAAGACCGCTCAGCTATAGCCGAACAAGTGCTGCACATACATAAATGAACCATTGCATTTTAGAAAGCAATTACAAAATCAAAAAATATTCATAAACAAGTCTTATTTCAACCGTATGCAATTTTCATTTTCAACTAAAAACATTTTGAAGCTATACCAAAATAGGAGAACTATACTAATTAGCAAATTACACCTATGCAATTACCTGAATCTCCGTTAGATCATTACGCAAGGTCGTTACAATACCATAAATGTATTAGAAATATTTAATCGAAGTTTAAATTTTAAAAAATAAAAGATAATAATAATTA